>NC_092741.1:6630232-7230232 GCF_047496795.1 Chiloscyllium punctatum
CCCACGACCCCTCCCCCCACCGACCCCTCCCCACCGTACAATCCCCACCCTGACCCCTCCCCACCCTGGCCCCGCCCCCACTGACCCCTCCCCACCCTGACCCCTCCCCCACCCTGACCCCTCCCCCACTGACCCCTCCCCACCCTGACCCCTCCCCACCCTGACCCCTCCCCACGGTACAATCCCCACCCTGACCCCTCCCCCACCCTGACCCCTCCCCCACCGTACCCCTCCCCACCCTGACCCCTCCCCACCGTACAATCCCCACCCTGACCCCTCCCCACCCTGACCCCTCCCCCACTGACCCCTCCCCACCCTGACCCCTCCCCCACTGACCCCTCCCCACCCTGACCCCTCCCCCACCCTGACCCCTCCCCCACTGACCCCTCCCCCACTGACCCCTCCCCCACTGACCCCTCCCCACCCTGACCCCTCCCCCACTGACCCCTCCCCACCCTGACCCCTCCCCCCACCCTGACCCCTCCCCCCCCCCCCCATCTGTCCCACTCCCAGTTCTGTTTCTTTGTGCTTGGCTGCTTTTGGTGTTTGTGATGAATGTGTTTGTGGGTCGTTCACAAGGTCCACCTTGTCGGTTTGGAGGAGGAGTCACTCCCCTGGGGGAGGAGTCACTCCCCTGGAGGAGGAGTCACTCCCCTGGGGGAGGAGTCACTCCCCTGGAGGAGGAGTCACTCCCCTGGGGGAGGAGTCACTCCCCTGGAGGAGGAGTCACTCCCCTGGGGGAGGAGTCACTCCCCTGGGGGGGAGGAGTCACTCCCCTGGAGGAGGAGTCACTCCCCTGGGGGAGGAGTCACTCCCCTGGGGGGGAGGAGTCACTCCCCTGGAGGAGGAGTCACTCCCCTGGGGGAGGAGTCACTCCCCTGGGGGGGAGGAGTCACTCCC
This sequence comes from Chiloscyllium punctatum, assembly GCF_047496795.1. NCBI lineage: Eukaryota > Metazoa > Chordata > Chondrichthyes > Orectolobiformes > Hemiscylliidae > Chiloscyllium > Chiloscyllium punctatum. Next base: position 6,631,133 of record NC_092741.1, read on the forward strand.
CTGGGGGAGGAGTCACTCCCCTGGGGGGGGGGTGTCACTCCCCTGGGGGAGGAGTCACTCCCCTGGGGGAGGAGTCACTCCCCTGGGGGAGGAGTCACTCCCCTGGAGGAGGAGTCACTCCCCTGGGGGAGGAGTCACTCCCCTGGGGGAGGAGTCACTCCCCTGGAGGAGGAGTCACTCCCCTGGAGGAGGTGTCTCTCCCCTGGAGGAGGAGTCTCTCCCCTGGAGGAGGTGTCTCTCCCCTGGGGGGGGGAGGTGTCTCTCCCCTGGGGGAGGTGTCTCTCCCCTGGAGGAGGAGTCTCTCCCCTGGAGGAGGTGTCTCTCCCCTGGGGGAGGTGTCTCTCCCCTGGAGGAGGTGTCCCTCCCCTGGGGGAGGTGTCTCTCCCCTGGGGGAGGTCTCTCTCCCCTGGAGGAGGTGTCTCTCCCCTGGGGGAGGTGTCAGCTCTCACTCCCCTGGAGGAGGTGTCTCTCCCCTGGAGGAGGTCTCTCTCCCCTGGAGGAGGAGTCTCTCCCCTGGGGGAGGTCTCTCTCCCCTGGAGGAGGTGTCTCTCCCCTGGGGGAGGTGTCTCTCCCCTGGGGGAGGTCTCTCTCCCCTGGAGGAGGTGTCTCTCCCCTGGGGGAGGTGTCTCTCCCCTGGGGGAGGTCTCTCTCCCCTGGAGGAGGTGTCTCTCCCCTGGGGGAGGTGTCTCTCCCCTGGAGGAGGTGTCAGCTCTCACTCCCCTGGAGGAGGTGTCCCTCCCCTGGGGGAGGTGTCTCTCCCCTGGGGGAGGTCTCTCTCCCCTGGAGGAGGTGTCTCTCCCCTGGGGGAGGTCTCTCTCCCCTGGAGGAGGTGTCTCTCCCCTGGGGGAGGTGTCTCTCCCCTGGGGGAGGTCTCTCTCCCCTGGAGGAGGTGTCTCTCCCCTGGGGGAGGTCTCTCTCCCCTGGAGGAGGTGTCCCTCCCCTGGGGGAGGTGTCTCTCCCCTGGGGGAGGTGTCAGCTCTCACTCCCCTGGATGAAGGATTGCTCGATAACATTGCTGCTGTTATTAGTCCTGACCAATAGGTTCAGAGCTGCAGGCTGTGATGGTTAGAGCTTGTCTAAAAACACAATTAATATTCCAGGAGAGGGAGATCTCCAAGACAGAGAGAGGCTTTTGTCAAATCAATGAGCACAGCAGGTCACCTTTTAATTGGCAGACCCTCGCCCGAAGCAGACTCCCTCTCAACTCTGATTCCCACTGACTTTCACCTCAAAACCCACCGATTGCCATGGTAACTGCACACTCATTATGATCAATTACTGACGCATATTACAGACACACACACACAGGCACTAACCTTTTCAACAGACCAGAAAACCCACGGAACACCGACTGCAGCAATGTGCTGAGATGACTGAACAATAACTCACAGACCCGAATCCAACAATGAGACGTGAGTGAGATGACCCGTCCATACCTCATCAACAATCAGTTGTTGGAAGCAAATGTTTGGGCCTACATTAAGGATTCACTTTTGCACCAATAAGGGGTAAAGATACCCTCTGGTTCGAGAGCAGCCAAGAGTCTGGAATGCTGGTCACCAGCTATGAGCTGAAGTGATGACTCCATACTCTCTGAAGAAGGGCTGATGCCCGAAACCTCGATTCTCCTGCTCCTCGGAGGCTGCCTGACCTGCTGCGCTTTTCCAGCAACACATTTTCAGCACCATGCTCTGTACCAATATCCCTGATGAAAACAGGACCTACCCCAATAACTGCACACCAAACTGGCACCGACACAAGACAATGAAGGAGGTTTGGGCCAGGGTTTGGTGGTCAAGCATTGACGAGATGTGTATGTTCAGTCATCAACAAACAAGCAATCACAGAATCATACAGCAGGGATCAGTCCCTTTGGCCTATCATGTCTGCACTGACAAAAACTACTCAAACTCAACACCAGGATCACTTTCACACACGAGGCCCAGAGCCTTGAATATTATGACATTTCAGTTGCTCATCAAAGAATGTTTGAAAGATTGTGATGTTTCCGTCCCCTTCCCCCTCCCAAGCAGTGCATTCCAGACCCCCAACATCCCCAAATCCCCTCTGAACCTCCTGCCTTTCACTTTAAAATGACGCCCCTTTATTATTGACCCTTTAACTCGGGAGGAGCAGCTGCTCTCTCCCCATCCTGTCCATGCCCCTCATTACCTTACACACCTCCCTGCTCGAAAGAAACCAGCCTGAGCGTATCCAGCCTCTCTTCCTCACTGAGATACCCCATCCCAGGGAGGATCCTGGTGGATCACCCTCTCCACCCCCTCCAGTGTAATCCCATCCCTCCTATAGAGTGGGGACCAGAACTGCCCAAAGTCCTCCAGCTGTGGCCCTAACCAGAGGCCTGTCCATCTCCAACATCACCTCCCTGCTCCCACAATCTCTGCAACGACTGATAAACCCAAGTGTCCCATATTCCTTCTAAACTCCACTATTAACCTGTCCCCCACCGATAGGGACCTGTAGACAGACACCCCAAAACCCCTCTGTCCCATTCAAAATCCTCATGATCTCACACTTACTGATCAGGGTTAATCTCCATCTCACAGTGATCAGGGTTAACCTCACAGTGATCAGGGTTAATCTCCATCTCACAGTGATCAGGGTTAACCTCACAGTGATCAGGGTTAAACTCCATCTCACAGTAATCAGGATTAAACTCCATCTCACAGTGATCAGGGTTAACCTCACAGTGATCAGGGTTAACCTCACAGTGATCAGGGTTAAACTCCATCTCACAGTGATCAGGGTTAAACTCCATCTCACAGTGATCAGGGTTAAACTCAGAGTGATCAGGGTTAACCTCACAGTGATCAGGGTTAAACTCCATCTCACAGTGATCAGGGTTAAACTCACAGTGATCAGGGTTAAACTCCATCTCACAGTGATCAGGGTTAAACTCCATCTCACAGTGATCAGGGTTAACCTCACAGTGATCAGGGTTAAACTCCATCTCACAGTGATCAGGGTTAAACTCCATCTCACAGTGATCCGGGTTAACCTCACAGTGATCAGGGTTAAACTCCATCTCACAGTGATCAGGGTTAAACTCCATCTCACAGTGATCAGGGTTAAACTCACAGTGATCAGGGTTAAACTCACAGTGATCAGGGTTAAACTCCATCTCACAGTGATCAGGGTTAAACTCCATCTCACAGTGATCAGGGTTAACCTCACAGTGATCAGGGTTAAACTCCATCTCACAGTGATCAGGGTTAACCTCACAGTGATCAGGGTTAAACTCCATCTCACAGTGATCAGGGTTAAACTCCATCTCACAGTGATCAGGGTTAAACTCACAATGATCAGGGTTAACCTCACAGTGATCAGGGTTAACCTCACAGTGATCAGGGTTAAACTCCATCTCACAGTGATCAGGGTTAAACTCCATCTCACAGTGATCAGGGTTAAACTCACAATGATCAGGGTTAACCTCACAGTGATAAGGGTTAAACTCCATCTCACAGTGATCAGGGTTAAACACCATCTCACAGTGATCAGGGTTAACCTCACAGTGATCAGGGTTAAACTCCATCTCACAGTGATCAGGGTTAAACTCACAGTGATCAGGGTTAACCTCACAGTGATCAGGGTTAAACTCCATCTCACAGTGATCAGGGTTAACCTCACAGTGATCATGGTTAAACTCCATCTCACAGTGATCAGGGTTAAACACCATCTCACAGTGATCAGGGTTAAACTCCATCTCACAGTGATCAGGGTTAAACTCACAGAGATCAGGGTTAACCTCACAGTGATCAGAGTTAAACTCCATCTCACAGTGATCAGGGTGAACCTCACAGTGATCAGGGTTAAACTCCATCTCACAGTGATCAGGGTTAAACTCCATCTCACAGCGATCAGGGTTAAACTCCATCTCACAGTGATCAGGGTTAACCTCACAGTGATCAGGGTTAAACTCACAGTGATCAGGGTTAAACTCCATCTCACAGTGATCAGGGTTAAACTCACAGTGATCAGGGTTAACCTCACAGTGATCAGGGTTAAACTCACAGTGATCAGGGTTAAACTCCATCTCACAGTGATCAGGGTTAACCTCACAGTGATCAGGGTTAAACTCACAGTGATCAGCGTTAAACTCCATCTCACAGTGATCAGGGTTAAACTCCATCTCACAGTGATCAGGGTTAACCTCACAGTGATCAGGGTTAAACTCACAGTGATCAGGGTTTAACTCCATCTCACAGTGATCAGGGTTAAACTCACAATGATCAGGGTTAACCTCACAGTGATCAGGGTTAAACTCCATCTCACAGTGATCAGGGTTAAACTCCATCTCACAGTGATCAGGGTTAAACTCACAGTGATCAGGGTTAACCTCACAGTGATCAGGGTTAAACTCCATCTCACAGTGATCAGGGTTAACCTCACAGTGATCAGGGTTAAACTCACAGTGATCAGGGTTAAACTCCATCTCACAGTGATCAGGGTTAACCTCACAGTGATCAGGGTTAAACTCCATCTCACAGTGATCAGGGTTAACCTCACAGTGATCAGGGTTAAACTCCATCTCACAGTGATCAGGGTTAAACTCCATCTCACAGTGATCAGGGTTAACCTCACAGTGATCAGGGTTAAACTCACAGTGATCAGGGTTAACCTCACAGTGATCAGGGTTAAACTCCATCTCACAGTGATCAGGGTTAACCTCACAGTGATCAGGGTTAAACTCCATCTCACAGTGATCAGGGTTAACCTCACAGTGATCAGGGTTAAACTCCATCTCACAGTGATCAGGGTTAAACTCCATCTCACAGTGATCAGGGTTAACCTCACAGTGATCAGGGTTAACCTCACAGTGATCAGGGTTAAACTCCATCTCACAGTGATCAGGGTTAACCTCACAGTGATCAGGGTTAACCTCACAGTGATCAGGGTTAAACTCCATCTCACAGTGATCAGGGTTAAGCTCACAGTGATCAGGGTTAAACTCCATCTCACAGTGATCAGGGTTAACCTCACAGTGATCAGGGTTAACCTCACAGTGATCAGGGTTAATCTCCATCTCACAGTGATCAGGGTTAAACTCCATCTCACAGTGATCAGGGTTAAACTCACAGTGATCAGGGTTAAACTCCATCTCACAGTGATCAGGGTTAACCTCACAGTGATCAGGGTTAAACTCCATCTCACAGTGATCAGGGTTAAACTCACAGTGATCAGGGTTAAACTCCATCTCACAGTGATCAGGGTTAAACTCCATCTCACAGTGATCAGGGTTAACCTCACAGTGATCAGGGTTAAACTCCATCTCACAGTGATAAGGGTTAAACTCCATCTCACAGTGATCAGGGTTAACCTCACAGTGATCACGGTTAAACTCACAGTGATCAGGGTTAAACTCCATCTCACAGTGATCAGGGTTAAACTCACAGTGATCAGGGTTAAACTCCATCTCACTGTGATCAGGGTTAAACTCACAGTGATCAGGGTTAACCTCACAGTGATCAGGGTTAAACACCATCTCACAGTGATCAGGGTTAACCTCACAGTGATCAGGGTTAATCTCCATCTCACAGTGATCAGGGTTAAACTCACAGTGATCAGGGTTAACCTCACAGTGATCAGGGTTAAACTCCATCTCACAGTGATCAGGGTTAAACTCACAGTGATCAGGGTTAACCGCACAGTGATCAGGGTTAAACTCCATCTCACAGTGATCAGGGTTAACCTCACAGTGATCAGCGTTAACCTCACAGTGATCAGGGTTAAACTCCATCTCACAGTGATCAGGGTTAACCTCCATCTCACAGTGATCAGGGTTAAACTCACAGTGATCAGGGTTAAACTCCATCTCACAGTGATCAGCGTTAACCTCACAGTGATCAGGGTTAAACTCCATCTCACAGTGATCAGGGTTAACCTCACAGTGATCAGCGTTAACCTCACAGTGATCAGGGTTAAACTCCATCTCACAGTGATCAGGGTTAACCTCCATCTCACAGTGATCAGGGTTAAACTCACAGTGATCAGGGTTAAACTCCATCTCACAGTGATCAGGGTTAAACTCAATCTCACCGTGATCAGGGTTAACCTCACAGTGATCAGGGTTAACCTCACAGTGATCAGGGTTAAACTCCATCTCACAGTGATCAGGGTTAACCTCACAGTGATCAGGGTTAAACTCCATCTCACAGTGATCAGGGTTAACCTCACAGTGATCAGGGTTAACCTCACAGTGATCAGGGTTAAACTCCATCTCACAGTGATCAGGGTTAACCTCACAGTGATCAGGGTTAAACACCATCTCACAGTGATCAGGGTTAACCTCACAGTGATCAGGGTTAATCTCCATCTCACAGTGATCAGGGTTAACCTCACAGTGATCAGGGTTAAACTCCATCTCACAGTGATCAGGGTTAAACTCACAGTGATCAGGGTTAACCTCACAGTGATCAGGGTTAAACTCCATCTCACAGTGATCAGGGTTAACCTCACAGTGATCAGGGTTAAACTCCATCTCACAGTGATCAGGGTTAACCTCACAGTGATCAGGGTTAAACTCCATCTCACAGTGATCAGGGTTAACCTCACAGTGATCAGGGTTAAACTCCATCTCACAGTGATCAGGGTTAACCTCACAGTGATCAGGGTTAACCTCACAGTGATCAGGGTTAAACTCCATCTCACAGTGATCAGGGTTAACCTCACAGTGATCAGGGTTAAACTCCATCTCACAGTGATCAGGGTTAACCTCACAGTGATCAGGGTTAAACTCACAGTGATCAGGGTTAAACTCCATCTCACAGTGATCAGGGTTAAACTCCATCTCACAGTTATCAGGGTTAAATTCACAGTGATCAGGGTTAAACTCCATCTCACAGTGATCAGGGTTAACCTCACAGTGATCAGGGTTAACCTCACAGTGATCAGGGTTAAACTCCATCTCACAGTGATCAGGGTTAAACTCCATCTCACAGTTATCAGGGTTAAACTCACAGTGGTCAGGGTTAAACTCCATCTCACAGTGATCAGGGTTAACCTCACAGTGATCAGGGTTAAACTCACAGTGATCAGGGTTAAACTCCATCTCACAGTGATCAGGGTTAACCTCACAGTGATCAGGGTTAAACACCATCTCGCAGTGATCAGGGTTAAACTCACAGTGATCAGGGTTAAACTCCATCTCACAGTGATCAGGGTTAACCTCACAGAGATCAGGGTTAACCTCACAGTGATCAGGGTTAAACTCACAGTGATCAGGGTTAAACTCCATCTCAAAGTGATCAGGGTTAACCTCACAGTGATCAGGGTTAAACTCCATCTCACAGTGATCAGGGTTAAACTCCATCTCACAGTGATCAGGGTTAAACTCACAGTGATCAGGGTTAAACTCCATCTCACAGTGATCAGGGTTAAACTCCATCTCACAGTGATCAGGGTTAAACTCAGAGTGATCAGGGTTAAACTCCATCTCACAGTGATCAGGGGTAATCTCACAGTGATCAGGCTTAAACTCCATCTCACAGTGATCAGGGTTAAACTCACAGTGATCAGGGTTAAACTCCATCTCACAGTGATCAGGGTTAAACTCACAGTGATCAGGGTTAAACTCCATCTCACTGTGATCAGGGTTAAACTCACAGTGATCAGGGTTAAACACACAGTGATCAGGGTTAAACTCTCAGTGATCAGCGTTAACCTCACAGTGATCAGGGTTAAACCCCATCTCACAGTGATCAGGGTTAAACTCCATCTCACAGTGATCAGGGTTAACCTCACAGAGATCAGGGTTAAACTCCATCTAACAGTGATCAGGGTTAAACTCCATCTCTCAGTGATCATGGTTAACCTCACAGTGATCAGGGTTAAACCCCATCTCACAGTGATCAGGGTTAACCTTACAGTGATCAGGGTTAAACTCCATCTCTCAGTGATCAGGGTTAACCTCACAGTGATCAGGGTTAAACTCCATCTCTCAGTGATCAGGGTTAACCTCACAGTGATCAGGGTTAAACTCCATCTCACAGTGATCAGGGTTAAACTCCATCTCACAGTGATCAGGGTTAAACTCCATCTAACAGTGATCCGGGTTAAACTCACAGTTTTCAGGGTTAAACTACATCTCTCAGTGATCAGGGTTAACCTCACAGTGATCAGGGTTAAACTACATCTCACAGTGATCAGGGTTAACCTCACAGTGATCAGGGTTAAACTCCATCTCTCAGTGATGAGGGTTAACCTCACAGTGATCAGGGTTCAACTCCATCACACAGTGATCAGGGTTAAACTCACAGTGATCAGTGTTAAACTCCATCTCACAGTGATCAGGGTTAACCTCACAGTGATCAGGGTTAAACTCCATCTCACAGCGATCAGGGTTAAACTCCATCTCACAGTGATCAGGGTTAAACTCCATCTCACAGTGATCAGGGTTAACCTCACAGTGATCAGGGTTAAACTCCATCTCACAGTGATCAGGGTTAACCTCACAGTGATCAGGGTTAAACTCACAGTGATCAGGGTTAAACTCCATCTCACAGTGATCAGGGTTAACCTCACAGTGATCAGGGTTAAACTCCATCTCACAGTGACCAGGGTTAAACTCACAGTGATCAGGGTTAAACCCCATCTCACAGTGATCAGGGTTAAACTCCATCTCACAGTGATCAGGGTTAACCTCAAAGTGATCAGGGTTAAACTCCATCTCACAGTGATCAGGGTTAAACTCCATCTCACAGTGATCAGGGTGAAACTCACAGTGATCAGTGTTAACCTCACAGTGATCACGGTTAACCCCACAGTGATCAGGGTTAACCTCACAGTGATCAGGGTTAAACACCATCTCACAGTGATCAGTGTTAACCTCACAGTGATCACGGTTAACCTCACAGTGATCAGGGTTAACCTAACTGTGATCAGGGTTAAACTCACAGTGATCAGGGTTAAACTCCATCTCACAGTGATCAGGGTTAAACTCCATCTCTCAGTGTTCAGGGTTAACCTCACAGTGATCAGGGTTAAACTCCATCTCACAGTGATCAGGGTTAAACTCCATCTCACAGTGATCAGGGTTAACCTCACAGTGATCAGGGTTAAACTCCATCTCACAGTGATCAGGGTTAAACTCCATCTCACAGTGATCAGGGTTAACCTCACAGTGATCAGGGTTAAACTCCATCTCACAGTGATCAGTGTTAACCTCACAGTGATCACGGTTAACCACACAGTGAACAGTGTTAACCTCACAGTGATCAGGGTTAAACTCACAGTGATCAGGGTTAAACTCCATCTCACAGTGATCAGGGTTAACCTTACAGTGATCAGGGTTAAACTCCATCTCACAGTGATCAGGGTTAACCTTACAGTGATCAGGGTTAAACTCCATCTCACAGTGATCAGGGTTAAACTCACAGTGATCAGGGTTAAACTCCATCTCACAGTGATCAGGGTTAACCTCACAGTGATCAGGGTTAACCTTACAGTGATCAGGGTTAAACTCCATCTCACAGTGATCAGGGTTAAACTCCATCTCACAGTGATCAGGGTTAACCTCACAGTGATCAGGGTTAACCTCACAGTGATCAGGGTTAAACTCCATCTCACAGTGATCAGGGTTAACCTCACAGTGATCACGGTTAAACTCACAGTGATCAGGGTTAAACTCCATCTCACAGTGATCAGGGTTAAACTCACAGTGATCAGGGATAACCTCACAGTGATCAGGGTTAACCTCACAGTGATCACGGTTAAACTCACAGTGATCAGGGTTAAACTCCATCTCACAGTGATCAGGGTAAAACTCACAGTGATCAGGGATAACCTCACAGTGATCAGGGTTAAACTCACAGTGATCAGGGTTAAACTCACAGTGATCAGGGTTAAACTCCATCTCACAGTGATCAGGGTTATACTCACAGTGATCAGGGTTAACCTCACAGTGATCAGGGTTAAACTCCATCTCACAGTGATCAGGGTTAAACTCCATCTCACAGTGATCAGGGTTAACCTCACAGTGATCAGGGTTAAACTCCATCTCACAGTGATCAGTGTTAACCTCACAGTGATCAGGGTTAAACTCCATCTCACAGTGATCAACGTTAACCTCACAGTGATCACGGTTAAACTCACAGTGATCAGGGTTAAACTCCATCTCACTGATCAGGTTTAACCTCACAGTGATCAGGGTTAAACTCCATCTCACAGTGATCAGGGTTAACCTCACAGTGATCAGGCTTAACCTCACAGTGATCAGGGTTAACCTCACAGTGATCAGGGTTAAACTCCATCTCACAGTGATCAGGTTTAACCTCACAGAAATCAGGGTTAAACTCCATCTCACAGTGATCAGGGTTAAACTCCATCTCACAGTGATCAGGGTTAACCCCACAGTGATCAGGGTTAAACTCCATCTCACAGTGATCAGGGTTAACCTCACAGTGATCAGGGTTAAACTCCATCTCACAGTGATCAGGGTTAACCTCACAGTGATCAGGGTTAAACTCCATCTCACAGCGATCAGTGTTAACCTCACAGTGATCAGGGTTAAACTGCATCTCACAGTGATCAGTGTTAACCTCACAGTGATCAGGGTTAAACTCACAGTGATCAGGGTTAACCTCACAGTGATCAGGGTTAAACTCCATGTTACAGTGATCAGGGTTAACCTCACAGTGATCAGGGTGAAACTCACAGTGATCAGGCTTAACCTCACAGTGATCAGGGTTAACCTCACAGTGATCAGGGTTAAACTCCATCTCACAGTGATCAGGGTTAACCTCACAGTGATCAGGGTTAAACTCCATCTCACAGTGATCAGGGTTAACCTCACAGAGATCAGGTTTAAACTCCATCTCACAGAGATTAGCGTTAACCTCACAGTGATCAGGGTTAACCTCACAGAAATCAGGGTTAAACTCCATCTCACAGTGATCAGGGTTAAACTCACAGTGATCAGGGTTAAACTCCATCTCACTGTGATCAGGGTTAAACTCACAGTGATCAGGGTTAACCTCACAGTGATCAGGGTTAAACACCATCACACAGTGATCAGGGTTAACCTCACAGTGATCAGGGTTAATCTCCATCTCACAGTGATCAGGGTTAAACTGACAGTGATCAGGGTTAACCTCACAGTGATCAGGGTTAAACTCCATCTCACAGTGATCAGGGTTAAACTCACAGTGATCAGGGTTAACCGCACAGTGATCAGGGTTAAACTCCATCTCACAGTGATCAGGGTTAACCTCACAGTGATCAGCGTTAACCTCACAGTGATCAGGGTTAAACTCCATCTCACAGTGATCAGGGTTAACCTCCATCTCACAGTGATCAGGGTTAAACTCACAGTGATCAGGGTTAAACTCCATCTCACAGTGATCAGCGTTAACCTCACAGTGATCAGGGTTAAACTCCATCTCACAGTGATCAGGGTTAACCTCACAGTGATCAGCGTTAACCTCACAGTGATCAGGGTTAAACTCCATCTCACAGTGATCAGGGTTAACCTCCATCTCACAGTGATCAGGGTTAAACTCACAGTGATCAGGGTTAAACTCCATCTCACAGTGATCAGGGTTAAACTCAATCTCACCGTGATCAGGGTTAACCTCACAGTGATCAGGGTTAACCTCACAGTGATCAGGGTTAAACTCCATCTCACAGTGATCAGGGTTAACCTCACAGTGATCAGAGTTAAACTGCATCTCACAGTGATCAGGGTTAACCTCACAGTGATCAGGGTTAACCTCACAGTGATCAGGGTTAAACTCCATCTCACAGTGATCAGGGTTAACCTCACAGTGATCAGGGTTAAACACCATCTCACAGTGATCAGGGTTAACCTCACAGTGATCAGGGTTAATCTCCATCTCACAGTGATCAGGGTTAACCTCACAGTGATCAGGGTTAAACTCCATCTCACAGTGATCAGGGTTAAACTCACAGTGATCAGGGTTAACCTCACAGTGATCAGGGTTAAACTCCATCTCACAGTGATCAGGGTTAACCTCACAGTGATCAGGGTTAATCTCCATCTCACAGTGATCAGGGTTAACCTCACAGTGATCAGGGTAAAACTCACAGTGATCAGGGTTAAACTCCATCTCACAGTGATCAGGGTTAAACTCACAGTGATCAGGGTTAAACTCCATCTCACAGTGATCAGGGTTAAACTCACAGTGATCAGGGTTAAACACACAGTGATCAGGGTTAAACTCACAGTGATCAGGGTTAAACTCCATCTCACAGTGATCAGGGTTAAACTCACAGTGATCAGGGTTAAACTCCATCTCACTGTGATCAGGGTTAAACTCACAGTGATCAGGGTTAAACACACAGTGATCAGGGTTAAACTCTCAGTGATCAGCGTTAACCTCACAGTGATCAGGGTTAAACCCCATCTCACAGTGATCAGGGTTAAACTCCATCTCACAGTGATCAGGGTTAACCTCACAGAGATCAGGGTTAAACTCCATCTAACAGTGATCAGGGTTAAACTCCATCTCTCAGTGATCAGGGTTAACCTCACAGTGATCAGGGTTAAACCCCATCTCACAGTGATCAGGGTTAACCTTACAGTGATCAGGGTTAAACTCCATCTCTCAGTGATCAGGGTTAACCTCACAGTGATCAGGGTTAAACTCCATCTCTCAGTGATCAGGGTTAACCTCACAGTGATCAGGGTTAAACTCCATCTCACAGTGATCAGGGTTAAACTCCATCTAACAGTGATCCGGGTTAAACTCACAGTTTTCAGGGTTAAACTACATCTCTCAGTGATCAGGGTTAACCTCACAGTGATCAGGGTTAAACTACATCTCACAGTGATCAGGGTTAACCTCACAGTGATCAGGGTTAAACTCCATCTCTCAGTGATCAGGGTTAACCTCACAGTGATCAGGGTTAAACTCCATCACACAGTGATCAGGGTTAAACTCACAGTGATCAGTGTTAAACTCCATCTCACAGTGATCAGGGTTAACCTCACAGTGATCAGGGTTAAACTACATCTCACAGCGATCAGGGTTAAACTCCATCTCACAGTGATCAGGGTTAAACTCCATCTCACAGTGATCAGGGTTAACCTCACAGTGATCAGGGTTAAACTCCATCTCACAGTGATCAGGGTTAACCTCACAGTGATCAGGGTTAAACTCACAGTGATCAGGGTTAAACTCCATCTCACAGTGATCAGGGTTAACCTCACAGTGATCAGGGTTAAACTCCATCTCACAGTGACCAGGGTTAAACTCACAGTGATCAGGGTTAAACCCCATCTCACAGTGATCAGGGTTAAACTCCATCTCACAGTGATCAGGGTTAACCTCAAAGTGATCAGGGTTAAACTCCATCTCACAGTGATCAGGGTTAAACTCCATCTCACAGTGATCAGGGTGAAACTCACAGTGATCAGTGTTAACCTCACAGTGATCACGGTTAACCCCACAGTGATCAGGGTTAACCTCACAGTGATCAGGGTTAAACACCATCTCACAGTGATCAGTGTTAACCTCACAGTGATCACGGTTAACCTCACAGTGATCAGGGTTAACCTAACTGTGATCAGGGTTAAACTCACAGTGATCAGGGTTAAACTCCATCTCACAGTGATCAGGGTTAAACTCCATCTCTCAGTGTTCAGGGTTAACCTCACAGTGATCAGGGTTAAACTCCATCTCACAGTGATCAGGGTTAAACTCCATCTCACAGTGATCAGGGTTAACCTCACAGTGATCAGGGTTAAACTCCATCTCACAGTGATCAGGGTTAAACTCCATCTCACAGTGATCAGGGTTAACCTCACAGTGATCAGGGTTAAACTCCATCTCACAGTGATCAGTGTTAACCTCACAGTGATCACGGTTAACCACACAGTGAACAGTGTTAACCTCACAGTGATCAGGGTTAAACTCACAGTGATCAGGGTTAAACTCCATCTCACAGTGATCAGGGTTAACCTTACAGTGATCAGGGTTAAACTCCATCTCACAGTGATCAGGGTTAACCTTACAGTGATCAGGGTTAAACTCCATCTCACAGTGATCAGGGTTAAACTCACAGTGATCAGGGTTAAACTCCATCTCACAGTGATCAGGGTTAACCTCACAGTGATCAGGGTTAACCTTACAGTGATCAGGGTTAAACTCCATCTCACAGTGATCAGGGTTAAACTCCATCTCACAGTGATCAGGGTTAACCTCACAGTGATCAGGGTTAACGTCACAGTGATCAGGGTTAACCTCACAGTGATCAGGGTTAAACTCCATCTCACAGTGATCAGGGTTAACCTCACAGTGATCACGGTTAAACTCACAGTGATCAGGGTTAAACTCCATCTCACAGTGATCAGGGTTAAACTCACAGTGATCAGGGATAACCTCACAGTGATCAGGGTTAACCTCACAGTGAGCACGGTTAAACTCACAGTGATCAGGGTTAAACTCCATCTCACAGTGATCAGGGTAAAACTCACAGTGATCAGGGATAACCTCACAGTGATCAGGGTTAAACTCACAGTGATCAGGGTTAAACTCACAGTGATCAGGGTTAAACTCCATCTCACAGTGATCAGGGTTATACTCACAGTGATCAGGGTTAACCTCACAGTGATCAGGGTTAAACTCCATCTCACAGTGATCAGGGTTAACCTCACAGTGATCAGGGTTAAACTCCATCTCACAGTGATCAGTGTTAACCTCACAGTGATCAGGGTTAAACTCCATCTCACAGTGATCAACGTTAACCTCACAGTGATCACGGTTAAACTCACAGTGATCAGGGTTAAACTCCATCTCACTGATCAGGTTTAACCTCACAGTGATCAGGGTTAAACTCCATCTCACAGTGATCAGGGTTAACCTCACAGTGATCAGGCTTAACCTCACAGTGATCAGGGTTAACCTCACAGTGATCAGGGTTAAACTCCATCTCACAGTGATCAGGTTTAACCTCACAGAAATCAGGGTTAAACTCCATCTCACAGTGATCAGGGTTAAACTCCATCTCACAGTGATCAGGGTTAACCCCACAGTGATCAGGGTTAAACTCCATCTCACAGTGATCCGGGTTAACCTCACAGTGATCAGGGTTAAACTCACAGTGATCAGGGTTAAATTCCATCTCACAGTGATCAGGGTTAACCTCACATTGATCAGGGTTAAACTCACAGTGATCAGGGTTAAACTCCATCTCACAGTGATCAGGGTTAACCTCACAGTGATCAGGGTTAAACTCCATCTCACAGCGATCAGTGTTAACCTCACAGTGATCAGGGTTAAACTGCATCTCACAGTGATCAGTGTTAACCTCACAGTGATCAGGGTTAAACTCACAGTGATCAGGGTTAACCTCACAGTGATCAGGGTTAAACTCCATGTTACAGTGATCAGGGTTAACCTCACAGTGATCAGGGTGAAACTCACAGTGATCAGGCTTAACCTCACAGTGATCAGGGTTAACCTCACAGTGATCAGGGTTAAACTCCATCTCACAGTGATCAGGGTTAACCTCACAGTGATCAGGGTTAAACTCCATCTCACAGTGATCAGGGTTAACCTCACAGAGATCAGGTTTAAACTCCATCTCACAGAGATTAGCGTTAACCTCACAGTGATCAGGGTTAACCTCACAGAAATCAGGGTTAAACTCCATCTCACAGTGATCAGGGTTAACCTCACAGTGATCAGGGTTAAACTCCATCTCACAATGATCAGGGTTAAACTCCATCTCACAGTGATCAGGGTTAAACTCCATCTCACAGTGATCAGGGTAAACCTCACAGTGATCAGGGTTAAACTCACAGTGATCAAGGTTAAACTCCATCTCACAGTGATCAGTGTTAACCTCACAGTGATCAGGGTTAACCTCACAGTGATCAGGGTTAAACTCACAGTGATCAGGGTTCAACTCCATCTCACAGTGATCAGGGTTAAACTCCATCTCACAATGGTCAGGGTTAACCTCCCAGTGATCAGGGTTAAACTCCATCTCACAGTGATCAGGGTGAAACTCACAGTGATCAGTGTTAACCTCACAGTGATCACGGTTAACCCCACAGTGATCAGGGTTAACCTCACAGTGATCAGGGTTAAACTCACAGTGATCAGTGTTAACCTCACAGTGATCAGGGTTAAACTCACAGTGATCAGGGTTAAACTCCATCTCACAGTGATCAGGGTTAAACTCCATCTCACAGTGATCAGGGTTAACCTTACAATGATCAGGGTTAAACTCCATCTCACAGTGATCAGGGTTAAACTCACAGTGATCAGGGTTAAACTCCATCTCACAGTGATCAGGGTTAAACTCACAGTGATCAGGGTTAACCTCACAGTGATCAGGGTTAAACTCCATCTCACAGTGATCAGGGTTAAACTCACAGTGATCAGGGATAACCTCACAGTGATCAGGGTTAAACTCACAGTGATCAGGGTTAAACTCCATCTCAGAGTGATCAGGGTTAAACTCACACTGATCAGGGTTAAACTCCATCTCACAGTGATCAGAGTTAACCTCACAGTGATCAGGGTTAAACTCACAGTGATCAGGGTTAAACTCCATCTCACAGTGATCAGGGTTAAACTCACAGTGATCAGGGATAACCTCACAGTGATCAGGGTTAACCTCACAGTGATCAGGATTAAACTCCATCTCACAGTGATCAGGGTTAAACTCACAGTGATCAGGGTTAAACTCCATCTCACAGTGATCAGGGTTAAACTCACAGTGATCAGGGTTAAACTCCATCTCACAGTGATCAGGGTTAAACTCACAGTGATCAGGGTTAAACTCCATCTCACAGTGATCAGGGTTAAACTCACAGTGATCAGGGTTAACCTCACAGTGATCAGGGTTAAACTCACAGTGTTCAGGGTTAAACTCCATCTCACAGTGATCAGGGTTAACCTCACAGTGATCAGGGTTAAACTCCATCTCACAGTGATCAGGGTTAACCTCACAGAGATCAGGTTTAAACTCCATCTCACAGAGATCAGCGTTAACCTCACAGTGATCAGGGTTAACCTCACAGAAATCAGGGTTAAACTCCATCTCACAGTGATCAGGGTTAACCTCACAGTGATCAGGGTTAAACTCCATCTCACAATGATCAGGGTTAAACTCACAGTGATCAGGGTTAAACTCCATCTCACAGTGATCAGGGTTAAACTCACAGTGATCAGGGTTAACCTCACAGTGATCAGGGTTAAACTCACAGTGATCAGGGTTAAACTCCATCTCACAGTGATCAGGGTTAACCTCACAGTGATCAGGGTTAAACTCCATCTCACAGTGATCAGGGTTAACCTCACAGAGATCAGGTTTAAACTCCATCTCACAGAGATCAGCGTTAACCTCACAGTGATCAGGGTTAACCTCACAGAAATCAGGGTTAAACTCCATCTCACAGTGATCAGGGTTAACCTCACAGTGATCAGGGTTAAACTCCATCTCACAATGATCAGGGTTAAACTCCATCTCACAGTAATCAGGGTTAAACTCCATCTCACAGTGATCAGGGTAAACCTCACAGTGATCAGGGTTAAACTCACAGTGATCAGGGTTAAACTCCATCTCACAGTGATCAGTGTTAACCTCACAGTGATCAGGGTTAACCTCACAGTGATCAGGGTTAAACTCACAGTGATCAGGGTTCAACTCCATCTCACAGTGATCAGGGTTAAACTCCATCTCACAATGGTCAGGGTTAACCTCCCAGTGATCAGGGTTAAACTCCATCTCACAGTGATCAGGGTGAAACTCACAGTGATCAGTGTTAACCTCACAGTGATCACGGTTAACCCCACAGTGTTCAGGGTTAACCTCACAGTGATCAGGGTTAAACTCCATCTCACAGTGATCAGTGTTAACCTCACAGTGATCACGGTTAACCACACAGTGATCAGTGTTAACCTCACAGTGATCAGGGTTAAACTCACAGTGATCAGGGTTAAACTCCATCTCACAGTGATCAGGGTTAACCTTACAATGATCAGGGTTAAACTCCATCTCACAGTGATCAGGGTTAAACTCACAGTGATCAGGGTTAAACTCCATCTCACAGTGATCAGGGTTAAACTCACAGTGATCAGGGTTAACCTCACAGTGATCAGGGTTAAACTCCATCTCACAGTGATCAGGGTTAAACTCACAGTGATCAGGGATAACCTCACAGTGATCAGGGTTAAACTCACAGTGATCAGGGTTAAACTCCATCTCAGAGTGATCAGGGTTAAACTCACACTGATCAGGGTTAAACTCCATCTCACAGTGATCAGAGTTAACCTCACAGTGATCAGGGTTAAACTCACAGTGATCAGGGTTAAACTCCATCTCACAGTGATCAGGGTTAAACTCACAGTGATCAGGGATAACCTCACAGTGATCAGGGTTAAACTCACAGTGATCAGGGTTAAACTCCATCTCACAGTGATCAGGGTTAACCTCACAGTGATCAGGGTTAAACCCCATCTCACAGTGATCAGGGTTAACCTCACAGTGATCAGGGTTAAACTCACAGTGATCAGGGTTAAACTCCATCTCACAGTGATCAGGGTTAACCTCACAGTGATCAGGGTTAACCTCACAGTGATCAGGGTTAAACTCACAGTGATCAGGGTTAAACTCCATCTCACAGTGATCAGGGTTAACCTCACAGTGATCAGGGTTAAACTCCATCTCACAGTGATCAGGGTTAACCTCACAGTGATCAGGGTTAAACTCACAGTGATCAGGGTTAAACTCCATCTCACAGTGATCAGGGTTAACCTCACAGTGATCAGGGTTAAACTCACAGTGATCAGGGTTAAACTCCATCTCACAGTGATCAGGGTTAAACTCCATCTCACAGTGATCAGGGTTAACCTCACAGTGATCAGGGTTAAACTCCATCTCACAGTGATCAGGGTTAAACTCCATCTCTCAGTGATCAGGGTTAAACTCACAGTGATCAGGGTAAAACTCCATCTCACAGTGATCAGGGTTAACCTCACAGTGATCAGGGTTAAACTCCATCTCACAGTGATCAGGGTTAAACTCCATGTTACAGTGATCAGGGTTAACCTCACAGTGATCAGGGTGAAACTCACAGTGATCAGGCTTAACCTCACAGTGATCAGGGTTAACCTCACAGTGATCAGGGTTAAACTCCATCTCACAGTGATCAGGGTTAACCTCACAGTGATCAGGGTTAAACTCCATCTCACAGTGATCAGGGTTAACCTCATAGAGATCAGGTTTAAACTCCATCTCACAGAGATTAGCGTTAACCTCACAGTGATCAGGGTTAACCTCACAGAAATCAGGGTTAAACTCCATCTCACAGTGATCAGGGTTAACCTCACAGTGATCAGGGTTAAACTCCATCTCACAATGATCAGGGTTAAACTCCATCTCACAGTGATCAGGGTTAAACTCCATCTCACAGTGATCAGGGTAAACCTCACAGTGATCAGGGTTAAACTCACAGTGATCAAGGTTAAACTCCATCTCACAGTGATCAGTGTTAACCTCACAGTGATCAGGGTTAACCTCACAGTGATCAGGGTTAAACTCACAGTGATCAGGGTTCAACTCCATCTCACAGTGATCAGGGTTAAACTCCATCTCACAATGGTCAGGGTTAACCTCCCAGTGATCAGGGTTAAACTCCATCTCACAGTGATCAGGGTGAAACTCACAGTGATCAGTGTTAACCTCACAGTGATCACGGTTAACCCCACAGTGATCAGGGTTAACCTCACAGTGATCAGGGTTAAACTCCATCTCACAGTGATCAGTGTTAACCTCACAGTGATCACGGTTAACCACACAGTGATCAGTGTTAACCTCACAGTGATCAGGGTTAAACTCACAGTGATCAGGGTTAAACTCCATCTCACGGTGATCAGGGTTAACCTTACAATGATCAGGGTTAAACTCCATCTCACAGTGATCAGGGTTAAACTCACAGTGATCAGGGTTAAACTCCATCTCACAGTGATCAGGGTTAAACTCACAGTGATCAGGGTTAACCTCACAGTGATCAGGGTTAAACTCCATCTCACAGTGATCAGGGTTAAACTCACAGTGATCAGGGATAACCTCACAGTGATCAGGGTTAAACTCACAGTGATCAGGGTTAAACTCCATCTCAGAGTGATCAGGGTTAAACTCACACTGATCAGGGTTAAACTCCATCTCACAGTGATCAGAGTTAACCTCACAGTGATCAGGGTTAAACTCACAGTGATCAGGGTTAAACTCCATCTCACCGTGATCAGGGTTAAACTCACAGTGATCAGGGATAACCTCACAGTGATCAGGGTTAACCTCACAGTGATCAGGATTAAACTCCATCTCACAGTGATCAGGGTTAAACTCACAGTGATCAGGGTTAAACTCCATCTCACAGTGATCAGGGTTAAACTCACAGTGATCAGGGTTAAACTCCATCTCACAGTGATCAGGGTTAAACTCACAGTGATCAGGGTTAAACTCCATCTCACAGTGATCAGGGTTAAACTCACAGTGATCAGGGTTAACCTCACAGTGATCAGGGTTAAACTCACAGTGTTCAGGGTTAAACTCCATCTCACAGTGATCAGGGTTAACCTCACAGTGATCAGGGTTAAACTCCATCTCACAGTGATCAGGGTTAACCTCACAGAGATCAGGTTTAAACTCCATCTCACAGAGATCAGCGTTAACCTCACAGTGATCAGGGTTAACCTCACAGAAATCAGGGTTAAACTCCATCTCACAGTGATCAGGGTTAACCTCACAGTGATCAGGGTTAAACTCCATCTCACAATGATCAGGGTTAAACTCACAGTGATCAGGGTTAAACTCCATCTCACAGTGATCAGGGTTAAACTCACAGTGATCAGGGTTAACCTCACAGTGATCAGGGTTAAACTCACAGTGATCAGGGTTAAACTCCATCTCACAGTGATCAGGGTTAACCTCACAGTGATCAGGGTTAAACTCCATCTCACAGTGATCAGGGTTAACCTCACAGAGATCAGGTTTAAACTCCATCTCACAGAGATCAGCGTTAACCTCACAGTGATCAGGGTTAACCTCACAGAAATCAGGGTTAAACTCCATCTCACAGTGATCAGGGTTAACCTCACAGTGATCAGGGTTAAACTCCATCTCACAATGATCAGGGTTAAACTCCATCTCACAGTGATCAGGGTTAAACTCCATCTCACAGTGATCAGGGTAAACCTCACAGTGATCAGGGTTAAACTCACAGTGATCAGGGTTAAACTCCATCTCACAGTGATCAGTGTTAACCTCACAGTGATCAGGGTTAACCTCACAGTGATCAGGGTTAAACTCACAGTGATCAGGGTTCAACTCCATCTCACAGTGATCAGGGTTAAACTCCATCTCACAATGGTCAGGGTTAACCTCCCAGTGATCAGGGTTAAACTCCATCTCACAGTGATCAGGGTGAAACTCACAGTGATCAGTGTTAACCTCACAGTGATCACGGTTAACCCCACAGTGATCAGGGTTAACCTCACAGTGATCAGGGTTAAACTCCATCTCACAGTGATCAGTGTTAACCTCACAGTGATCACGGTTAACCACACAGTGATCAGTGTTAACCTCACAGTGATCAGGGTTAAACTCACAGTGATCAGGGTTAAACTCCATCTCACAGTGATCAGGGTTAACCTTACAATGATCAGGGTTAAACTCCATCTCACAGTGATCAGGGTTAAACTCACAGTGATCAGGGTTAAACTCCATCTCACAGTGATCAGGGTTAAACTCACAGTGATCAGGGTTAACCTCACAGTGATCAGGGTTAAACTCACAGTGATCAGGGTTAAACTCCATCTCACAGTGATCAGGGTTAAACTCACAGTGATCAGGGATAACCTCACAGTGATCAGGGTTAAACTCACAGTGATCAGGGTTAAACTCCATCTCAGAGTGATCAGGGTTAAACTCACACTGATCAGGGTTAAACTCCATCTCACAGTGATCAGAGTTAACCTCACAGTGATCAGGGTTAAACTCACAGTGATCAGGGTTAAACTCCATCTCACAGTGATCAGGGTTAAACTCACAGTGATCAGGGATAAACTCACAGTGATCAGGGTTAAACTCACAGTGATCAGGGTTAAACTCCATCTCACAGTGATCAGGGTTAACCTCACAGTGATCAGGGTTAAACCCCATCTCACAGTGATCAGGGTTAACCTCACAGTGATCAGGGTTAAACTCACAGTGATCAGGGTTAAACTCCATCTCACAGTGATCAGGGTTAACCTCACAGTGATCAGGGTTAACCTCACAGTGATCAGGGTTAAACTCACAGTGATCAGGGTTAAACTCCATCTCACAGTGATCAGGGTTAACCTCACAGTGATCAGGGTTAAACTCCATCTCACAGTGATCAGGGTTAACCTCACAGTGATCAGGGTTAAACTCACAGTGATCAGGGTTAAACTCCATCTCACAGTGATCAGGGTTAACCTCACAGTGATCAGGGTTAAACTCACAGTGATCAGGGTTAAACTCCATCTCACAGTGATCAGGGTTAAACTCCATCTCACAGTGATCAGGGTTAACCTCACAGTGATCAGGGTTAAACTCCATCTCACAGTGATCAGGGTTAAACTCCATCTCACAGTGATCAGGGTTAAACTCACAGTGATCAGGGTAAAACTCCATCTCACAGTGATCAGGGTTAAACTCACAGTGATCAGGGTTAAACACACAGTGATCAGGGTTAAACTCCATCTCACAGTGATCAGGGTTAACCTCACAGTGATCAGGGTTAAACTCCATCTCACAATGATCAGGGTTAAACTCACAGTGATCAGGGTTAAACTCCATCTCACAGTGATCAGGGTTAAACTCACAGTGATCAGGGTTAAACTCACAGTGATCAGGGTTAAACTCCATCTCACTGTGATCAGGGTTAACCTCACAGTGATCAGGGATAAACTCACAGTGATCAGGTTTAAACTCCATCTCACTGTGATCAGGGTTAACCTCACAGTGATCAGGGTTAAACTCACAGTGATCAGGGTTAAACTCTCAGTGATCAGCGTTAACCTCACAGTGATCAGTGTTAAACTCCATCTCACAGTGATCAGGGTTAAACTCCATTTCAAAGTGATCAGGGTTAATCTCACAGTGACCAGCGTTAAACTCCATCTCACAGTAATCAGTGTTAAACTCCATCTCACAGTGATCAGGGTTAATCTCACAGTGATCAGGGTTAAACACCATCTCACAGCGATAAGGGTTAACCTCACAGTGATCAGGGTTAAACTCCATCTCACAGTGATCAGGGTTAAACTCCATCTCACAGTGATCAGGGTTAACCTCACAGTGATCAGGGTGAAACTCCATCTCACAGTGATCAGGGTTAAACTCCATCTCACAGTGATCAGGGTTAACCTCACAGTGATCAGGGTTAAACACCATCTCACAGTGATCAGGGTTATACTCCATCTCTCAGTGTTCAGGGTTAACCTCACAGTGATCAGGGTTAAACTCCATCTCACAGTGATCAGTGTTAACCTCACAGTGATCACGGTTAACCACACAGTGAACAGTGTTAACCTCACAGTGATCAGGGTTAAACTCACAGTGATCAGGGTTAAACTCCATCTCACAGTGATCAGGGTTAAACTCCATCTCACAGTGATCAGGGTTAACCTTACAGTGATCAGGGTTAAACTCCATCTCACAGTGATCAGGGTTAAACTCACAGTGATCAGGGTTAACCTTACAGTGATCAGGGTTAAACTCCATCTCACAGTGATCAGGGTTAAACTCACAGTGATCAGGGTTAACCTTACAGTGATCAGGGTTAAACTCCATCTCACAGTGATCAGGGTTAACCTCACAGTGATCAGGGTTAAACTCCATCTCACAGTGATCAGGGTTAAACTCCATCTCACAGTGATCAGGGTTAACCTCACAGTGATCAGGGTTAACCTTACAGTGATCAGGGTTAAACTCCATCTCACAGTGATCAGGGTTAAACTCCATCTCCCAGTGATCAGGGTTAAACTCACAGTGATCAGGGTTAAACTCCATCTCACAGTGATCAGGGTTAAACTCACAGTGATCAGGGTTAACCTCACAGTGATCACGGTTAAACTCACAGTGATCAGGGTTAAACTCCATCTCACAGTCATCAGGGTTAAACTCACAGTGATCAGGGATAACCTCACAGTGATCAGGGTTAACCTCACAGTGATCACGGTTAAACTCACAGTGATCAGGGTTAAACTCCATCTCACAGTGATCAGGGGTAAACTCACAGTGATCAGGGATAACCTCACAGTGATCAGGGTTAAACTCACAGTGATCAGGGTTAAACTCCATCTCACAGTGATCAGGGTTAACCTCACAGTGATCAGGGTTAAACTCCATCTCACAGTGATCAGGGTTAACCTCACAGTGATCAGGGTTAAACTCCATCTCACAGTGATCAGGGTTAAACTCCATCTCACAGTGATCAACGTTAACCTCACAGTGATCAGGGTTAAACTCCATCTCACAGTGATCAGGGTTAACCTCACAGTGATCAGGGTTAAACTCCATCTCACAGTGATCAACGTTAACCTCACAGTGATCACGGTTAAACTCACAGTGATCAGGGTTAAACTCCATCTCACTGATCAGGGTTAACCTCACAGTGATCAGGGTTAAACTCCATCTCACAGTGATCAGGGTTAACCTCACAGTGATCAGGCTTAACCTCACAGTGATCAGGGTTAACCTCACAGTGATCAGGGTTAAACTCCATCTCACAGTGATCAGGGTTAACCTCACAGAAATCAGGGTTAAACTCCATCTCACAGTGATCAGGGTTAACCTCACAGTGATCAGGGATAAACTCACAGTGATCAGGGTTAAATTCCATCTCACAGTGATCAGGGTTAACCTCACATTGATCAGGGTTAAACTCACAGTGATCAGGGTTAAACTCCATCTCACAGTGATCAGGGTTAACCTCACAGTGATCAGGGTTAAACTCCATCTCACAGCGATCAGTGTTAACCTCACAGTGATCAGGGTTAAACTGCATCTCACAGTGATCAGTGTTAACCTCACAGTGATCAGGGTTAAACTCACAGTGATCAGGGTTAACCTCACAGTGATCAGGGTTAAACTCCATGTTACAGTGATCAGGGTTAACCTCACAGTGATCAGGGTTAAACTCACAGTGATCAGGCTTAACCTCACAGTGATCAGGGTTAACCTCACAGTGATCAGGGTTAAACTCCATCTCACAGTGATCAGGGTTAACCTCACAGTGATCAGGGTTAAACTCCATCTCACAGTGATCAGGGTTAACCTCACAGAGATCAGGTTTAAACTCCATCTCACAGAGATCAGCGTTAACCTCAAAGTGATCAGGGTTAACCTCACAGAAATCAGGGTTAAACTCCATCTCACAGTGATCAGTGTTAACCTCACAGTGATCACGGTTAACCACACAGTGATCAGTGTTAACCTCACAGTGATCAGGGTTAAACTCCATCTCACAGTGATCAGTGTTAACCTCACAGTGATCACGGTTAACCACACAGTGATCAGTGTTAACCTCACAGTGATCAGGGTTAAACTCACAGTGATCAGGGTAAAACTCCATCTCACAGTGATCAGTGTTAACCTCACAGTGATCACGGTTAACCACACAGTGATCAGTGTTAACCTCACAGTGATCAGGGTTAAACTCACAGTGATCAGGGTTAAACTCCATCTCACAGTGATCAGGGTTAACCTTACAATGATCAGGGTTAAACTCCATCTCACAGTGATCAGGGTTAACCCCACAGTGATCAGGGTTAAACTCCATCTCACAGTGATCAGGGTTAAACTCACAGTGATCAGGGTTAACCTCACAGTGATCAGGGTTAAACTCACAGTGATCAGGGTTAAACTCCATCTCACAGTGATCAGGGTTAAACTCACAGTGATCAGGGATAACCTCACAGTGATCAGGGTTAAACTCACAGTGATCAGGGTTAAACTCCATCTCAGAGTGATCAGGGTTAAACTCACACTGATCAGGGTTAAACTCCATCTCACAGTGATCAGAGTTAACCTCACAGTGATCAGGGTTAAACTCCATCTCACAGTGATCAGGGTTAAACTCACAGTGATCAGGGATAACCTCACAGTGATCAGGGTTAAACTCACAGTGATCAGGGTTAAACTCCATCTCAGAGTGATCAGGGTTAAACTCACACTGATCAGGGTTAAACTGCATCTCCCAGTGATCAGGGTTAACCTCACAGTGATCAGGGTTAAACTCCATCTCACAGTGATCAGGGTTAAACTCCATCTCACAGTGATCAGGGTTAACCTCACAGTGATCAGGGTTAAAATCCATCTCACAGTGATCAGGGTTAAACTCACAGTGATCAGGGTTAACCTCACAGTGATCAGGGTTAAACTCCATCTCACAGTGATCAGGGTGAACCTCACAGTGATCAGGGTTAAACTCCATCTCACAGTGATCAGGGTTAACCTCACAGTGATCAGGGTTAAACTCCATCTCACAGTGATCAGTGTTAAACTCCATCTCACAGTGATCAGGGTTAAACTCCATCTCACAGTGATCAGGGTTAACCTCACAGTGATCAGGGTTAAAATCCATCTCACAGTGATCAGGGTTAAACTCACAGTGATCAGCGTTAACCTCACAGTGATCACGGTTAACCTCACAGTGATCAGGGTTAACCTCACAGTGATCAGGGATAAACTCACAGTGATCAGGGTTAAATTCCATCTCACAGTGATCAGGGTTAAACTCACAGTGATCAGCGTTAACCTCACAGTGATCACGGTTAACCTCACAGTGATCAGGGTTAACCTCACAGTGATCAGGGATAAACTCACAGTGATCAGGGTTAAACTCCATCTCACAGTGATCAGGGTTAAACTCCATCTCACAGTGATCAGGGTTAACCTCACAGTGATCAGGGTTAAACTCCATCTCACAGTGATCAGGGTTAAACTCCATCTCACAGTGATCAGGGTTAACCTCACAGTGATCAGGGTTAAACTCCATCTCACAGTGATCAGGGTTAAACTCACAGTGATCAGGGTTAAACTCACAGTGATCAGGGTTAAACTCCATCTCACAGTGATCAGGGTTAAACTGACAGTGATCAGGGTTAAACTCCATCTCACAGTGATCAGGGTTAAACTCACGGTGATCAGGGTTAAACTCCATCTCACAGTGATCAGGGTTAAACTCACAGTGATCAGGGTTAAACTCACAGTGATCAGGGTTAAACTCCATCTCACAGTGATCAGGGTTAAACTCACAGTGATCAGGGTTAAACTCCATCTCACAGTGATCAGGGTTAACCTCACAGTGATCAGGGTTAACCTCACAGTGATCAGGGTTAAACTCACAGTGATCAGGGTTAAACTCCATCTCACAGTGATCAGGGTTAAACTCCATCTCACAGTGATCAGGGTTAACCTCACAGTGATCAGGGTTAAACTCCATCTCACAGTGATCAGGGTTAACCTCACAGTGATCAGGGTTAAACTCCATCTCACAGTGATCAGGGTTAAACTCCATCTCACAGTGATCAGGGTTAACCTCACAGTGATCAGGGTTAAACTCCATCTCCCAGTGATCAGGGTTAACCTCACAGTGATCAGGGTTAAACTCCATCTCACAGTGATCAGGGTTAAACTCCATCTCACAGTGATCAGGGTTAACCTCACAGTGATCAGGGTTAAACTCCATCTCACAGTGATCAGGGTTAACCTCACAGTGATCAGGGTTAAACTCCATCTCACAGTGATCAGGGTTAAACTCACAGTGATCAGGGTTAAACTCCATCTCACAGTGATCAGGGTTAAACTCCATCTCAGAGTGATCAGGGTTAAACTCACAGTGATCAGGGTTAACCTCACAGTGATCAGGGTTAAACTCCATCTCACAGTGATCAGGGTTAAACTCCATCTCACAGTGATCAGGGTTAAACTCACAGTGATCAGGGTTAAACTCCATCTCACAGTGATCAGGGTTAAACTCACAGTGATCAGGGTTAACCTCACAGTGATCAGGGTTAAACTCCATCTCACAGTGATCAGGGTTAAACTCCATCTCACAGTGATCAGGGTTAACCTCACAGTGATCAGGGTTAAACTCCATCTCACAGTGATCAGGGTTAAACTCACAGTGATCAGGGTTAAACTCCATCTCACTGTGATCAGGGTTAACCTCACAGTGATCAGTGATAAACTCACAGTGATCAGGGTTAAACTCCATCTCACTGTGATCAGGGTTAACCTCACAGTGATCAGGGATAAACTCACAGTGATCAGGGTTAAACTCCATCTCACTGTGATCAGGGTTAACCTCACAGTGATCAGGGTTAAACTCACAGTGATCAGGGTTAAACTCTCAGTGATCAGCGTTAACCTCACAGTGATCAGGGTTAAACTCCATCTCACAGTGATCAGGGTTAACCTCACAGTGATCAGGGTTAAACTCCATCTCACAGTGATCAGGGTTAACCTCACAGTGATCAGGGTTAACCTCACAATGATCAGGGTTAAACTCCATCTCACAGTGATCAGGGTTAACCTCACAGTGATCAGGGTTAAACTCCATCTCACAGTGATCAGGGTTAACCTCACAGTGATCAGGGTTAAACTCCATCTCACTGTGATCAGGGTTAACCTCACAGTGATCAGCGTTAACCTCACAGTGATCAGGGTTAAACTCCATCTAACAGTGATCAAGGTTAAACTCACAGTGATCAGGGTTAAACTCCATCTCACAGTGATCAGGGTTAACCTCACAGTGATCAGGGTTAAACTCCATCTCACTGTGATCAGGGTTAACCTCACAGTGATCAGCGTTAACCTCACAGTGATCAGGGTTAAACTCCATCTAACAGTGATCAGGGTTAAACTCACAGTGATCAGGGTTAAACTCCATCTCTCAGTGATCAGGGTTAACCTCACAGTGATCAGGGTTAAACTCCATCTAACAGTGATCAAGGTTAAACTCACAGTGATCAGGGTTAAACTCCATCTCACAGTGATCAGGGTTAACCTGACAGTGATCAGGGTTAAACTCCATCTCACAGTGATCAGGGTTAACCTCACAGTGATCAGGGTTAAACTCACAGTGATCAGGGTTAAACTCCATCTCACAGTGATCAGGGTTAAACTCACAGTGATCAGGGTTAAACTCCATCTCACAGTGATCAGAGTTAAACTCCATCTCACAGTGATCAGGGTTAAACTCACAGTGATCAGGGTTAAACTCCATCTCACAGTGATCAGAGTTAAACTCACAGTGATCAGGGTTAAACTCCATTTCAAAGTGATCAGGGTTAACCTCACAGTGATCAGGGTTAAACTCCATCTCACAGTGATCAGTGTTTACCTCACAGTGATCAGGGTTAAACTCCATCTCACAGTGATCAGGGTTAAACGCCATCTCACAGTGATCAGGGTTAATCTCACAGTGATCAGCGTTAAACTCCATCTCACAGTAATCAGTGTTAAACTCCATCTCACAGTGATCAGGGTTAACCTCACAGTGATCAGGGTTAAACACCATCTCACAGCGATAAGGGTTAACCTCACAGTGATCAGGGTTAACCCCACAGTGATCAGGGTTAAACTCACAGTGATCGGGGTTAACCTCAAAGTGATCAGGGTGAAACTCCATCTCACAGTGATCAGGGTTAAACTCACAGTGATCAGGGTTAAACTCACAGTGATCAGGGTTAAACTCCATCTCACAGTGATCAGGGTTAAACTCCATCTCACAGTGATCAGGGTTAACCTCACAGTGATCAGGGTTAAACACCATCTCACAGTGATCAGGGTTAAACTCCATCTCACAGTCATCAGGGTTAACCTCACAGTGATCAGGGTTAAACACCATCTCACAGTGATCAGGGTTAAACTCCATCTCACAGTGATCAGGGTTAAACTCACAGTGATCAGGGTTAAATTCCATCTCACAGTGATCAGGGTTAACCTCACAGTGATCAGGGATAACCTCACAGTGATCAGGGTTAACCTCACAGTGATCAAGGTTAAACTCGATCTCACAGTGATCAGGGTTAAACTCCATCTCACAGTGATCAGGGTTAAACTCCATCTCACAGTGATCAGGGTTAAACTCACAGTGATCAGGGTTAAACTCCATCTCACAGTGATCAGGGTTAACCTCACAGTGATCAGGGTTAAATTCACAGTGATCAGGGTTAAACTCACAGTGATCAGGGTTAAACTCCATCTCACAGTGATCAGGGTTAACCTCACAGTGATCAGGGTTAAACTCCATCTCACAGTGATCAGGGTTAAACTCACAGTGATCAGGGTTAACCTCACAGTGATCAGGGTTAAACTCCATCTCACATTGATCAGGGTTAACCTCACAGTGATCAGGGTTAAACTCCATCTCACAGTGATCAGTGTTAACCTCAGAGTGATCACGGTTAACCACACAGTGATCCGGGTTAACCTCACAGTGATCAGGGTTAAACTCACAGTGATCTCGGTTAAACTCCATCGCACAGTGATCAGGGTTAACCTCACAGTGATCAGGGTTAAACTCCATCTCACAGTGATCGGGGTTAAACTCACAGTGATCAGGGTTAAACTCCATCTCACAGTTATCAGGGTTAACCTCACAGTGATCAGGGTTAAACTCCATCTCACAGTGATCAGGGTTAACCTCACAGTGATCAGGGTTAACCTCACAGTGATCAGGGTTAAACTCCATCGCACAGTGATCAGGGTTAAACTCACAGTGATCAGGGTTTAACACCATCTCACAGTGATCAGGGTTAAACTCCATCTTATATTGATCAGGGTTAACCTCACAGTGATCTGTGTTAAACTCCATCGCACTGTGATCAGGGTTAAACTCACAGTGATCAGGGTTAAACTCTAACTCACAGTGATCAGGGTTAACCTCACAGTGATCAGGGTTAAACTCCATCTCACAGTGATCATGGTTAAACTCCATCTCACAGTGATCAGGGTTAAACTCCATCTCACAATGATCAGGGTTAACCTCACAGTGATCAGGGTTAACCTCACAGTGATCAGGGTTAAACTCACAGTGATCAGGGTTAAACTCCATCTCACAGTGATCAGGGTTAAACTCCATCTCACAGTGATCAAGGTTAACCTCACCGTGATCAGGGTTAAACTCCATCTCACAGTGATCAGGGTTAACCTCACAGTGATCAGGGTTAAACTCCATCTCACAGTGATCAGGGTAAACCTCACAGTGATCAGGGTTAAACTCACAGTGATCAGGGTTAAACTCCATCTCACAGTGATCAGGGTTAAACTCACAGTGATCATGGTTAAACTCCATCTCACAGTGATCAGGGTTAACCTCACAGTGATCAGGGTTAAACTCCATCTCACAGTGAACAGGGTTAACCTCACAGTGATCAGGGTTAAACTCCATCTCACAGTAATCAGGATTAAACTCCATCTCACAGTGATCAGGGGTAACCTCACAGTGATCAGGGTTAAACTCCATCTCACAGTGATCAGGATTAAATTCCATCTCACAGTGATCAGGGGTAACCTCACAGTGATCAGGGTTAAACTCCATCTCACAGTGATCAGGGTTAAACTCACAGTGATCAGAGTTAACCTCACAGTGATCAGGGTTAAACTCCATCTCACAGTGATCAGGGTTAAACTCACAGTGATCAGGGTTAAACTCCATCTCACAGTGATCAGGGTTAAACTCACAGTGATCAGGGTTAAACTCACAGTGATCAGGGTTAAACTCTATCTCACAGTGATCAGGGTTAACCTCACAGTGATCAGGGTTAAACTCACAGTGATCAGGGCTAAACACCATCTCACAGTGATCAGGGTTAAACTCACAGTGATCAGGGTTCAACTCCATCTCACAGTGATCAGGGTTAACCTCACAGTGATCAGGGTTCAACTCCATCTCACAGTGATCAGGGTTAAACTCACAGTGATCAGGGTTAAACTCCATCTCACAGTGATCAGGGTTAAACTCACAGTGATCAGGGTTAAACTCTATCTCACAGTGATCAGGGTTAACCTCACAGTGATCAGGGTTAAACTCCATCTCACAGTGATCAGGGTTAAACTCACAGTGATCAGGGTTAAACTCTATCTCACAGTGATCAGGGTTAAACTCACAGTGATCAGGGTTAAACTCCATCTCGCAGTGATCAGCGTTAAACTCCATCTCACAGTGATCAGGGTTAAACTCACAGTGATCAGGGTTAAACTCCATCTCACAGTGATCAGGGTTAAACTCACAGTGATCAGGGTTAAACTCTATCTCACAGTGATCAGGGTTAACCTCACAGTGATCAGGGTTAAACTCCATCTCACAGTGATCAGGGTTAAACTCACAGTGATCAGGGTTAAACTCTATCTCACAGTGATCAGGGTTAAACTCACAGTGATCAGGGTTAAACTCTATCTCACAGTGATCAGGGTTAACCTCACAGTGATCAGGGTTAAACTCCATCTCACAGTGATCAGGGTTAAACTCACAGTGATCAGTGTTAAACTCCATCTCACAGTGATCAGGGTTAAACTCCATCTCACAGTGATCAGGGTTAATCTCACAGTGATCAGGGTTAAACTCCATCTCACAGTGATCAGGGTTAACCTCACAGTGATCAGGGTTAAACTCCATCTCACAGTGATCAGGGTTAAACTCCATCTCACAGTAATCAGGATTAAACTCCATCTCACAGTGATCAGGGTTAACCTCACAGTGATCAGGGTTAACCTCACAGTGATCAGGGTTAAACTCCATCTCACAGTGATCAGGGTTAAACTCAGAGTGATCAGGGTTAAACTCCATCTCACAGTGATCAGGGTTAATCTCACAGTGATCAGGGTTAAACTCCATCTTACAGTGATCAGCGTTAACCTCACAGTGATCAGGGTTAAACTCCATCTAACAGTGATCAGGGTTAAACTCACAGTGATCAGGGTTAAACTCCATCTCACAGTGATCAGGGTTAAACTCACAGTGATCAGGGTTAAACTCCATCTCACAGTGATCAGGGTTAAACTCACAGTGATCAGGGTTAAACTCCATCTCACAGTGATCAGGGTTAAACTCACAGTGATCAGGGTTAAACACACAGTGATTAGGGTTAAACTCACAGTGATCAGGGTTAAACTCCATCTCACAGTGATCAGGGTTAAACTCACAGTGATCAGGTTTAAACTCCATCTCACTGTGATCAGGGTTAACCTCACAGTGATCAGGGTTAAACTCACAGTGATCAGGGTTAAACTCTCAGTGATCAGCGTTAACCTCACAGTGATCAGGGTTAAACTCACAGTGATCAGGGTTAAACTCACAGTGATCAGGGTTAAACTCCATCTCTCAGTGATCAGGGTTAACCTCACAGTGATCAGGGTTAAACTCCATCTAACAGTGATCACGGTTAAACTCACAGTGATCAGGGTAAAACTCCATCTCTCAGTGATCAGGGTTAACCTCACAGTGATCAGGGTTAACCTCACAGTGATCAGGGTTAAACTCCATCTAACAGTGATCAGGGTTAAACTCACAGTGATCAGGGTTAAACTCCATCTCTCAGTGATCAGGGTTAAACTCACAGTGATCAGGGTTAACCTCACAGTGATCACGGTTAAACTCACAGTGATCAGGGTTAAACTCCATCTCACAGTGATCAGGGTTAAACTCACAGTGATCAGGGATAACCTCACAGTGATCAGGGTTAAACTCCATCTCACAGTGATCAGTGTTAACCTCACAGTGATCACGGTTAAACTCACAGTGATCAGGGTTAAACTCCATCTCACAGTGATCAGGGTTAAACTCACAGTGATCAGGGTTAAACTCCATCTCACAGTGATCAGGGTTAACCTCACAGTGATCAGGGTTAACCTCAGAGTGATCAGGGTTAAACTCCATCTCACAGTGATCAGGGTTAAACTCCATCTCACAGTGATCAGGGTTAACCTCACAGTGATCAGGGTTAAACTCCATCTCACAGTGATCAGGGTTAACCTCACAGTGATCAGGGTTAAACTCCATCTCACAGTGATCAGTGTTAAACTCCATCTCACAGTCATCAGGGTTAACCTCACAGTGATCAGGGTTAACCTCACAGTGATCAGGCTTAAACTCCATCTCACAGTGATCAGGGTTAAACTCACAGTGATCAGGGTTAACCTCACAGTGATCAGGGTTAAACTCCATCTCACAGTGATCAGGGTTAAACTCACAGTGATCAGGGTTAAACTCCATCTCACAGTGATCAGGGTTAAACTCACAGTGATCAGGGTTAAACTCACAGTGATCAGGGTTAAACTCCATCTCACAGTGATCAGGGTTAAACTCACAGTGATCAGGGATAACCTCACAGTGATCAGGGTTAAACTCACAGTGATCAGGGTTAAACTCCATCTCAGAGTGATCAGGGTTAAACTCACACTGATCAGGGTTAAACTCCATCTCACAGTGATCAGAGTTAACCTCACAGTGATCAGGGTTAAACTCACAGTGATCAGGGTTAAACTCCATCTCACAGTGATCAGGGTTAAACTCACAGTGATCAGGGATAAACTCACAGTGATCAGGGTTAAACTCACAGTGATCAGGGTTAAACTCCATCTCACAGTGATCAGGGTAAACCTCACAGTGATCAGGGTTAAACCCCATCTCACAGTGATCAGGGTTAACCTCACAGTGATCAGGGTTAAACTCACAGTGATCAGGGTTAAACTCCATCTCACAGTGATCAGGGTTAACCTCACAGTGATCAGGGTTAACCTCACAGTGATCAGGGTTAAACTCACAGTGATCAGGGTTAAACTCCATCTCACAGTGATCAGGGTTAACCTCACAGTGATCAGGGTTAAACTCCATCTCACAGTGATCAGGGTTAACCTCACAGTGATCAGGGTTAAACTCACAGTGATCAGGGTTAAACTCCATCTCACAGTGATCAGGGTTAACCTCACAGTGATCAGGGTTAAACTCACAGTGATCAGGGTTAAACTCCATCTCACAGTGATCAGGGTTAAACTCCATCTCACAGTGATCAGGGTTAACCTCACAGTGATCAGGGTTAAACTCCATCTCACAGTGATCAGGGTTAAACTCCATCTCACAGTGATCAGGGTTAAACTCACAGTGATCAGGGTAAAACTCCATCTCACAGTGATCAGGGTTAAACTCACAGTGATCAGGGTTAAACACACAGTGATCAGGGTTAAACTCCATCTCACAGTGATCAGGGTTAACCTCACAGTGATCAGGGTTAAACTCCATCTCACAATGATCAGGGTTAAACTCACAGTGATCAGGGTTAAACTCCATCTCACAGTGATCAGGGTTAAACTCACAGTGATCAGGGTTAAACTCCATCTCACTGTGATCAGGGTTAACCTCACAGTGATCAGGGATAAACTCACAGTGATCAGGTTTAAACTCCATCTCACTGTGATCAGGGTTAACCTCACAGTGATCAGGGTTAAACTCACAGTGATCAGGGTTAAACTCTCAGTGATCAGCGTTAACCTCACAGTGATCAGTGTTAAACTCCATCTCACAGTGATCAGGGTTAAACTCCATTTCAAAGTGATCAGGGTTAATCTCACAGTGACCAGCGTTAAACTCCATCTCACAGTAATCAGTGTTAAACTCCATCTCACAGTGATCAGGGTTAATCTCACAGTGATCAGGGTTAAACACCATCTCACAGCGATAAGGGTTAACCTCACAGTGATCAGGGTTAAACTCCATCTCACAGTGATCAGGGTTAAACTCCATCTCACAGTGATCAGGGTTAACCTCACAGTGATCAGGGTGAAACTCCATCTCACAGTGATCAGGGTTAAACTCCATCTCACAGTGATCAGGGTTAACCTCACAGTGATCAGGGTTAAACACCATCTCACAGTGATCAGGGTTATACTCCATCTCTCAGTGTTCAGGGTTAACCTCACAGTGATCAGGGTTAAACTCCATCTCACAGTGATCAGTGTTAACCTCACAGTGATCACGGTTAACCACACAGTGAACAGTGTTAACCTCACAGTGATCAGGGTTAAACTCACAGTGATCAGGGTTAAACTCCATCTCACAGTGATCAGGGTTAAACTCCATCTCACAGTGATCAGGGTTAACCTTACAGTGATCAGGGTTAAACTCCATCTCACAGTGATCAGGGTTAAACTCACAGTGATCAGGGTTAACCTTACAGTGATCAGGGTTAAACTCCATCTCACAGTGATCAGGGTTAAACTCACAGTGATCAGGGTTAACCTTACAGTGATCAGGGTTAAACTCCATCTCACAGTGATCAGGGTTAACCTCACAGTGATCAGGGTTAAACTCCATCTCACAGTGATCAGGGTTAAACTCCATCTCACAGTGATCAGGGTTAACCTCACAGTGATCAGGGTTAACCTTACAGTGATCAGGGTTAAACTCCATCTCACAGTGATCAGGGTTAAACTCCATCTCCCAGTGATCAGGGTTAAACTCACAGTGATCAGGGTTAAACTCCATCTCACAGTGATCAGGGTTAAACTCACAGTGATCAGGGTTAACCTCACAGTGATCACGGTTAAACTCACAGTGATCAGGGTTAAACTCCATCTCACAGTGATCAGGGTTAAACTCACAGTGATCAGGGATAACCTCACAGTGATCAGGGTTAACCTCACAGTGATCACGGTTAAACTCACAGTGATCAGGGTTAAACTCCATCTCACAGTGATCAGGGGTAAACTCACAGTGATCAGGGATAACCTCACAGTGATCAGGGTTAAACTCACAGTGATCAGGGTTAAACTCCATCTCACAGTGATCAGGGTTAACCTCACAGTGATCAGGGTTAAACTCCATCTCACAGTGATCAGGGTTAACCTCACAGTGATCAGGGTTAAACTCCATCTCACAGTGATCAGGGTTAAACTCCATCTCACAGTGATCAGGGTTAACCTCACAGTGATCAGGGTTAAACTCCATCTCACAGTGATCAGGGTTAACCTCACAGTGATCAGGGTTAAACTCCATCTCACAGTGATCAACGTTAACCTCACAGTGATCACGGTTAAACTCACAGTGATCAGGGTTAAACTCCATCTCACTGATCAGGGTTAACCTCACAGTGATCAGGGTTAAACTCCATCTCACAGTGATCAGGGTTAACCTCACAGTGATCAGGCTTAACCTCACAGTGATCAGGGTTAACCTCACAGTGATCAGGGTTAAACTCCATCTCACAGTGATCAGGGTTAACCTCACAGAAATCAGGGTTAAACTCCATCTCACAGTGATCAGGGTTAACCTCACAGTGATCAGGGATAAACTCACAGTGATCAGGGTTAAATTCCATCTCACAGTGATCAGGGTTAACCTCACATTGATCAGGGTTAAACTCACAGTGATCAGGGTTAAACTCCATCTCACAGTGATCAGGGTTAACCTCACAGTGATCAGGGTTAAACTCCATCTCACAGCGATCAGTGTTAACCTCACAGTGATCAGGGTTAAACTGCATCTCACAGTGATCAGTGTTAACCTCACAGTGATCAGGGTTAAACTCACAGTGATCAGGGTTAACCTCACAGTGATCAGGGTTAACTCCATGTTACAGTGATCAGGGTTAACCTCACAGTGATCAGGGTTAAACTCACAGTGATCAGGCTTAACCTCACAGTGATCAGGGTTAACCTCACAGTGATCAGGGTTAAACTCCATCTCACAGTGATCAGGGTTAACCTCACAGTGATCAGGGTTAAACTCCATCTCACAGTGATCAGGGTTAATCTCACAGAGATCAGGTTTAAACTCCATCTCACAGAGATCAGCGTTAACCTCAAAGTGATCAGGGTTAACCTCACAGAAATCAGGGTTAAACTCCATCTCACAGTGATCAGTGTTAACCTCACAGTGATCACGGTTAACCACACAGTGATCAGTGTTAACCTCACAGTGATCAGGGTTAAACTCCATCTCACAGTGATCAGTGTTAACCTCACAGTGATCACGGTTAACCACACAGTGATCAGTGTTAACCTCACAGTGATCACGGTTAACCTCACAGTGATCAGGGTTAACCTCACAGTGATCAGGGATAAACTCACAGTGATCAGGGTTAAATTCCATCTCACAGTGATCAGGGTTAAACTCACAGTGATCAGCGTTAACCTCACAGTGATCACGGTTAACCTCACAGTGATCAGGGTTAACCTCACAGTGATCAGGGATAAACTCACAGTGATCAGGGTTAAACTCCATCTCACAGTGATCAGGGTTAAACTCCATCTCACAGTGATCAGGGTTAACCTCACAGTGATCAGGGTTAAACTCCATCTCACAGTGATCAGGGTTAAACTCCATCTCACAGTGATCAGGGTTAACCTCACAGTGATCAGGGTTAAACTCCATCTCACAGTGATCAGGGTTAAACTCACAGTGATCAGGGTTAAACTCACAGTGATCAGGGTTAAACTCCATCTCACAGTGATCAGGGTTAAACTGACAGTGATCAGGGTTAAACTCCATCTCACAGTGATCAGGGTTAAACTCACGGTGATCAGGGTTAAACTCCATCTCACAGTGATCAGGGTTAAACTCAGAGTGATCAGGGTTAAACTCACAGTGATCAGGGTTAAACTCCATCTCACAGTGATCAGGGTTAAACTCACAGTGATCAGGGTTAAACTCCATCTCACAGTGATCAGGGTTAACCTCACAGTGATCAGGGTTAACCTCACAGTGATCAGGGTTAAACTCACAGTGATCAGGGTTAAACTCCATCTCACAGTGATCAGGGTTAAACTCCATCTCACAGTGATCAGGGTTAACCTCACAGTGATCAGGGTTAAACTCCATCTCACAGTGATCAGGGTTAACCTCACAGTGATCAGGGTTAAACTCCATCTCACAGTGATCAGGGTTAAACTCCATCTCACAGTGATCAGGGTTAACCTCACAGTGATCAGGGTTAAACTCCATCTCCCAGTGATCAGGGTTAACCTCACAGTGATCAGGGTTAAACTCCATCTCACAGTGATCAGGGTTAAACTCTATCTCACAGTGATCAGGGTTAACCTCACAGTGATCAGGGTTAAACTCCATCTCACAGTGATCAGGGTTAACCTCACAGTGATCAGGGTTAAACTCCATCTCACAGTGATCAGGGTTAAACTCACAGTGATCAGGGTTAAACTCCATCTCACAGTGATCAGGGTTAAACTCCATCTCAGAGTGATCAGGGTTAAACTCACAGTGATCAGGGTTAACCTCACAGTGATCAGGGTTAAACTCACAGTGATCAGGGTTAAACTCCATCTCACAGTGATCAGGGTTAAACTCACAGTGATCAGGGATAACCTCACAGTGATCAGGGTTAAACTCACAGTGATCAGGGTTAAACTCCATCTCACAGTGATCAGGGTTAACCTTACAATGATCAGGGTTAAACTCCATCTCACAGTGATCAGGGTTAACCCCACAGTGATCAGGGTTAAACTCCATCTCACAGTGATCAGGGTTAAACTCACAGTGATCAGGGTTAACCTCACAGTGATCAGGGTTAAACTCACAGTGATCAGGGTTAAACTCCATCTCACAGTGATCAGGGTTAAACTCACAGTGATCAGGGATAACCTCACAGTGATCAGGGTTAAACTCACAGTGATCAGGGTTAAACTCCATCTCAGAGTGATCAGGGTTAAACTCACACTGATCAGGGTTAAACTCCATCTCACAGTGATCAGAGTTAACCTCACAGTGATCAGGGTTAAACTCCATCTCACAGTGATCAGGGTTAAACTCACAGTGATCAGGGATAACCTCACAGTGATCAGGGTTAAACTCACAGTGATCAGGGTTAAACTCCATCTCAGAGTGATCAGGGTTAAACTCACACTGATCAGGGTTAAACTGCATCTCCCAGTGATCAGGGTTAACCTCACAGTGATCAGGGTTAAACTCCATCTCACAGTGATCAGGGTTAAACTCCATCTCACAGTGATCAGGGTTAACCTCACAGTGATCAGGGTTAAAATCCATCTCACAGTGATCAGGGTTAAACTCACAGTGATCAGGGTTAACCTCACAGTGATCAGGGTTAAACTCCATCTCACAGTGATCAGGGTGAACCTCACAGTGATCAGGGTTAAACTCCATCTCACAGTGATCAGGGTTAACCTCACAGTGATCAGGGTTAAACTCCATCTCACAGTGATCAGTGTTAAACTCCATCTCACAGTGATCAGGGTTAAACTCCATCTCACAGTGATCAGGGTTAACCTCACAGTGATCAGGGTTAAAATCCATCTCACAGTGATCAGGGTTAAACTCCATCTCACAGTGATCAGGGTTAAACTCACAGTGATCAGGGTTAAACTCCATCTCACAGTGATCAGGGTTAAACTCACAGTGATCAGGGTTAACCTCACAGTGATCAGGGTTAAACTCCATCTCACAGTGATCAGGGTTAAACTCCATCTCACAGTGATCAGGGTTAACCTCACAGTGATCAGGGTTAAACTCCATCTCACAGTGATCAGGGTTAAACTCACAGTGATCAGGGTTAAACTCCATCTCACTGTGATCAGGGTTAACCTCACAGTGATCAGTGATAAACTCACAGTGATCAGGGTTAAACTCCATCTCACTGTGATCAGGGTTAACCTCACAGTGATCAGGGATAAACTCACAGTGATCAGGGTTAAACTCCATCTCACTGTGATCAGGGTTAACCTCACAGTGATCAGGGTTAAACTCACAGTGATCAGGGTTAAACTCTCAGTGATCAGCGTTAACCTCACAGTGATCAGGGTTAAACTCCATCTCACAGTGATCAGGGTTAACCTCACAGTGATCAGGGTTAAACTCCATCTCACAGTGATCAGGGTTAACCTCACAGTGATCAGGGTTAACCTCACAATGATCAGGGTTAAACTCCATCTCACAGTGATCAGGGTTAACCTCACAGTGATCAGGGTTAAACTCCATCTCACAGTGATCAGGGTTAACCTCACAGTGATCAGGGTTAAACTCCATCTCACTGTGATCAGGGTTAACCTCACAGTGATCAGCGTTAACCTCACAGTGATCAGGGTTAAACTCCATCTAACAGTGATCAAGGTTAAACTCACAGTGATCAGGGTTAAACTCCATCTCACAGTGATCAGGGTTAACCTCACAGTGATCAGGGTTAAACTCCATCTCACTGTGATCAGGGTTAACCTCACAGTGATCAGCGTTAACCTCACAGTGATCAGGGTTAAACTCCATCTAACAGTGATCAGGGTTAAACTCACAGTGATCAGGGTTAAACTCCATCTCTCAGTGATCAGGGTTAA
This sequence comes from Chiloscyllium punctatum, assembly GCF_047496795.1. Taxonomy (NCBI): domain Eukaryota; kingdom Metazoa; phylum Chordata; class Chondrichthyes; order Orectolobiformes; family Hemiscylliidae; genus Chiloscyllium; species Chiloscyllium punctatum. The sequence goes on from NC_092741.1 coordinate 6,672,455, forward strand.
CCTCACAGTGATCAGGGTTAAACTCCATCTAACAGTGATCAAGGTTAAACTCACAGTGATCAGGGTTAAACTCCATCTCACAGTGATCAGGGTTAACCTGACAGTGATCAGGGTTAAACTCCATCTCACAGTGATCAGGGTTAACCTCACAGTGATCAGGGTTAAACTCACAGTGATCAGGGTTAAACTCCATCTCACAGTGATCAGGGTTAAACTCACAGTGATCAGGGTTAAACTCCATCTCACAGTGATCAGAGTTAAACTCCATCTCACAGTGATCAGGGTTAAACTCACAGTGATCAGGGTTAAACTCCATCTCACAGTGATCAGAGTTAAACTCACAGTGATCAGGGTTAAACTCCATTTCAAAGTGATCAGGGTTAACCTCACAGTGATCAGGGTTAAACTCCATCTCACAGTGATCAGTGTTTACCTCACAGTGATCAGGGTTAAACTCCATCTCACAGTGATCAGGGTTAAACGCCATCTCACAGTGATCAGGGTTAATCTCACAGTGATCAGCGTTAAACTCCATCTCACAGTAATCAGTGTTAAACTCCATCTCACAGTGATCAGGGTTAACCTCACAGTGATCAGGGTTAAACACCATCTCACAGCGATAAGGGTTAACCTCACAGTGATCAGGGTTAACCCCACAGTGATCAGGGTTAAACTCACAGTGATCGGGGTTAACCTCAAAGTGATCAGGGTGAAACTCCATCTCACAGTGATCAGGGTTAAACTCACAGTGATCAGGGTTAAACTCACAGTGATCAGGGTTAAACTCCATCTCACAGTGATCAGGGTTAAACTCCATCTCACAGTGATCAGGGTTAACCTCACAGTGATCAGGGTTAAACACCATCTCACAGTGATCAGGGTTAAACTCCATCTCACAGTCATCAGGGTTAACCTCACAGTGATCAGGGTTAAACACCATCTCACAGTGATCAGGGTTAAACTCCATCTCACAGTGATCAGGGTTAAACTCACAGTGATCAGGGTTAAATTCCATCTCACAGTGATCAGGGTTAACCTCACAGTGATCAGGGATAACCTCACAGTGATCAGGGTTAACCTCACAGTGATCAGGGTTAAACTCGATCTCACAGTGATCAGGGTTAAACTCCATCTCACAGTGATCAGGGTTAAACTCCATCTCACAGTGATCAGGGTTAAACTCACAGTGATCAGGGTTAAACTCCATCTCACAGTTATCAGGGTTAACCTCACAGTGATCAGGGTTAAACTCCATCTCACAGTGATCAGGGTTAAACTCACAGTGATCAGGGTTAACCTCAGAGTGATCAGGGTTAAACTCCATCTCACAGTGATCAGGGTTAAACTCACAGCGATCAGGGTTAAACTCCATCTCACAGTTATCAGGGTTAACCTCACAGTGATCAGGGTTAAACTCCATCTCACAGTTATCAGGGTTAACCTCACAGTGATCAGGGTTAAACTCCATCTCACAGTGATCAGGGTTAAACTCCATCTCACAGTGATCAGGGTTAACCTCACAGTGGTCAGGGTTAAACTCCATCTCACAGTGATCAGGGTTAAACTCACAGTGATCAGGGTTAACCTCACAGTGATCAGGGTTAAATTCACAGTGATCAGGGTTAAACTCACAGTGATCAGGGTTAAACTCCATCTCACAGTGATCAGGGTTAAACTCACAGTGATCAGGGTTAACCTCACAGTGATCAGGGTTAAATTCACAGTGATCAGGGTTAAACTCACAGTGATCAGGGTTAAACTCCATCTCACAGTTATCAGGGTTAACCTCACAGTGATCAGGGTTAAACTCCATCTCACAGTGATCAGGGTTAAACTCACAGTGATCAGGGTTAACCTCACAGTGATCAGGGTTAAACTCCATCTCACATTGATCAGGGTTAACCTCACAGTGATCAGGGTTAAACTCCATCTCACAGTGATCAGTGTTAACCTCAGAGTGATCACGGTTAACCACACAGTGATCCGGGTTAACCTCACAGTGATCAGGGTTAAACTCACAGTGATCTCGGTTAAACTCCATCGCACAGTGATCAGGGTTAACCTCACAGTGATCAGGGTTAAATTCCATCTCACAGTGATCGGGGTTAAACTCACAGTGATCAGGGTTAAACTCCATCTCACAGTTATCAGGGTTAACCTCACAGTGATCAGGGTTAAACTCCATCTCACAGTGATCAGGGTTAACCTCACAGTGATCAGGGTTAACCTCACAGTGATCAAGGTTAAACTCCATCGCACAGTGATCAGGGTTAAACTCACAGTGATCAGGGTTTAACACCATCTCACAGTGATCAGGGTTAAACTCCATCTTATAGTGATCAGGGTTAACCTCACAGTGATCTGTGTTAAACTCCATCGCACTGTGATCAGGGTTAAACTCACAGTGATCAGGGTTAAACTCTAACTCACAGTGATCAGGGTTAACCTCACAGTGATCAGGGTTAAACTCCATCTCACAGTGATCATGGTTAAACTCCATCTCACAGTGATCAGGGTTAAACTCCATCTCACAATGATCAGGGTTAACCTCACAGTGATCAGGGTTAACCTCACAGTGATCAGGGTTAAACTCCATCTCACAGTGATCAGGGTTAAACTCCATCTCACAGTGATCAAGGTTAACCTCACAGTGATCAGGGTTAAACTCCATCTCACAGTGATCAGGGTTAACCTCACAGTGATCAGGGTTAAACTCCATCTCACAGTGATCAGGGTAAACCTCACAGTGATCAGGGTTAAACTCACAGTGATCAGGGTTAAACTCCATCTCACAGTGATCAGGGTTAAACTCACAGTGATCATGGTTAAACTCCATCTCACAGTGATCAGGGTTAACCTCACAGTGATCAGGGTTAAACTCCATCTCACAGTGAACAGGGTTAACCTCACAGTGATCAGGGTTAAACTCCATCTCACAGTAATCAGGATTAAACTCCATCTCACAGTGATCAGGGGTAACCTCACAGTGATCAGGGTTAAACTCCATCTCACAGTGATCAGGATTAAATTCCATCTCACAGTGATCAGGGGTAACCTCACAGTGATCAGGGTTAAACTCCATCTCACAGTGATCAGGGTTAAACTCACAGTGATCAGGGTTAACCTCACAGTGATCAGGGTTAAACTCCATCTCACAGTGATCAGGGTTAAACTCACAGTGATCAGGGTTAAACTCCATCTCACAGTGATCAGGGTTAAACTCACAGTGATCAGGGTTAAACTCACAGTGATCAGGGTTAAACTCTATCTCACAGTGATCAGGGTTAACCTCACAGTGATCAGGGTTAAACTCACAGTGATCAGGGCTAAACACCATCTCACAGTGATCAGGGTTAAACTCACAGTGATCAGGGTTCAACTCCATCTCACAGTGATCAGGGTTAACCTCACAGTGATCAGGGTTCAACTCCATCTCACAGTGATCAGGGTTAAACTCACAGTGATCAGGGTTAAACTCCATCTCACAGTGATCAGGGTTAAACTCACAGTGATCAGGGTTAAACTCTATCTCACAGTGATCAGGGTTAACCTCACAGTGATCAGGGTTAAACTCCATCTCACAGTGATCAGGGTTAAACTCACAGTGATCAGGGTTAAACTCTATCTCACAGTGATCAGGGTTAAACTCACAGTGATCAGGGTTAAACTCCATCTCGCAGTGATCAGCGTTAAACTCCATCTCACAGTGATCAGGGTTAAACTCACAGTGATCAGGGTTAAACTCCATCTCACAGTGATCAGGGTTAAACTCACAGTGATCAGGGTTAAACTCTATCTCACAGTGATCAGGGTTAACCTCACAGTGATCAGGGTTAAACTCCATCTCACAGTGATCAGGGTTAAACTCACAGTGATCAGGGTTAAACTCTATCTCACAGTGATCAGGGTTAAACTCACAGTGATCAGGGTTAAACTCTATCTCACAGTGATCAGGGTTAACCTCACAGTGATCAGGGTTAAACTCCATCTCACAGTGATCAGGGTTAAACTCACAGTGATCAGTGTTAAACTCCATCTCACAGTGATCAGGGTTAAACTCCATCTCACAGTGATCAGGGTTAATCTCACAGTGATCAGGGTTAAACTCCATCTCACAGTGATCAGGGTTAACCTCACAGTGATCAGGGTTAAACTCCATCTCACAGTGATCAGGGTTAAACTCCATCTCACAGTAATCAGGATTAAACTCCATCTCACAGTGATCAGGGTTAACCTCACAGTGATCAGGGTTAACCTCACAGTGATCAGGGTTAAACTCCATCTCACAGTGATCAGGGTTAAACTCAGAGTGATCAGGGTTAAACTCCATCTCACAGTGATCAGGGTTAATCTCACAGTGATCAGGGTTAAACTCCATCTTACAGTGATCAGCGTTAACCTCACAGTGATCAGGGTTAAACTCCATCTAACAGTGATCAGGGTTAAACTCACAGTGATCAGGGTTAAACTCCATCTCACAGTGATCAGGGTTAAACTCACAGTGATCAGGGTTAAACTCCATCTCACAGTGATCAGGGTTAAACTCACAGTGATCAGGGTTAAACTCCATCTCACAGTGATCAGGGTTAAACTCACAGTGATCAGGGTTAAACACACAGTGATCAGGGTTAAACTCACAGTGATCAGGGTTAAACTCCATCTCACAGTGATCAGGGTTAAACTCACAGTGATCAGGTTTAAACTCCATCTCACTGTGATCAGGGTTAACCTCACAGTGATCAGGGTTAAACTCACAGTGATCAGGGTTAAACTCTCAGTGATCAGCGTTAACCTCACAGTGATCAGGGTTAAACTCACAGTGATCAGGGTTAAACTCACAGTGATCAGGGTTAAACTCCATCTCTCAGTGATCAGGGTTAACCTCACAGTGATCAGGGTTAAACTCCATCTAACAGTGATCACGGTTAAACTCACAGTGATCAGGGTAAAACTCCATCTCTCAGTGATCAGGGTTAACCTCACAGTGATCAGGGTTAACCTCACAGTGATCAGGGTTAAACTCCATCTAACAGTGATCAGGGTTAAACTCACAGTGATCAGGGTTAAACTCCATCTCTCAGTGATCAGGGTTAAACTCACAGTGATCAGGGTTAACCTCACAGTGATCACGGTTAAACTCACAGTGATCAGGGTTAAACTCCATCTCACAGTGATCAGGGTTAAACTCACAGTGATCAGGGATAACCTCACAGTGATCAGGGTTAAACTCACAGTGATCAGGGTTAAACTCCATCTCACAGTGATCAGGGTTAACCTCACAGTGATCAGGGTTAACCTCAGAGTGATCAGGGTTAAACTCCATCTCACAGTGATCAGGGTTAAACTCCATCTCACAGTGATCAGGGTTAACCTCACAGTGATCAGGGTTAAACTCCATCTCACAGTGATCAGGGTTAACCTCACAGTGATCAGGGTTAAACTCCATCTCACAGTGATCAGTGTTAAACTCCATCTCACAGTCATCAGTGTTAACCTCACAGTGATCAGGGTTAACCTCACAGTGATCAGGCTTAAACTCCATCTCACAGTGATCAGGGTTAAACTCACAGTGATCAGGGTTAACCTCACAGTGATCAGGGTTAAACTCCATCTCACAGTGATCAGGGTTAAACTCACAGTGATCAGGGTTAAACTCCATCTCACAGTGATCAGGGTTAAACTCACAGTGATCAGGGTTAAACTCACAGTGATCAGGGTTAAACTCTATCTCACAGTGATCAGGGTTAACCTCACAGTGATCAGGGTTAAACTCACAGTGATCAGGGCTAAACACCATCTCACAGTGATCAGGGTTAAACTCACAGTGATCAGGGTTCAACTCCATCTCACAGTGATCAGGGTTAACCTCACAGTGATCAGGGTTCAACTCCATCTCACAGTGATCAGGGTTAAACTCACAGTGATCAGGGTTAAACTCCATCTCACAGTGATCAGGGTTAAACTCACAGTGATCAGGGTTAAACTCTATCTCACAGTGATCAGGGTTAACCTCACAGTGATCAGGGTTAAACTCCATCTCACAGTGATCAGGGTTAAACTCACAGTGATCAGGGTTAAACTCTATCTCACAGTGATCAGGGTTAAACTCACAGTGATCAGGGTTAAACTCCATCTCGCAGTGATCAGCGTTAAACTCCATCTCACAGTGATCAGGGTTAAACTCACAGTGATCAGGGTTAAACTCCATCTCACAGTGATCAGGGTTAAACTCACAGTGATCAGGGTTAAACTCTATCTCACAGTGATCAGGGTTAACCTCACAGTGATCAGGGTTAAACTCCATCTCACAGTGATCAGGGTTAAACTCACAGTGATCAGGGTTAAACTCTATCTCACAGTGATCAGGGTTAAACTCACAGTGATCAGGGTTAAACTCTATCTCACAGTGATCAGGGTTAACCTCACAGTGATCAGGGTTAAACTCCATCTCACAGTGATCAGGGTTAAACTCACAGTGATCAGTGTTAAACTCCATCTCACAGTGATCAGGGTTAAACTCCATCTCACAGTGATCAGGGTTAATCTCACAGTGATCAGGGTTAAACTCCATCTCACAGTGATCAGGGTTAACCTCACAGTGATCAGGGTTAAACTCCATCTCACAGTGATCAGGGTTAAACTCCATCTCACAGTAATCAGGATTAAACTCCATCTCACAGTGATCAGGGTTAACCTCACAGTGATCAGGGTTAACCTCACAGTGATCAGGGTTAAACTCCATCTCACAGTGATCAGGGTTAAACTCAGAGTGATCAGGGTTAAACTCCATCTCACAGTGATCAGGGTTAATCTCACAGTGATCAGGGTTAAACTCCATCTTACAGTGATCAGCGTTAACCTCACAGTGATCAGGGTTAAACTCCATCTAACAGTGATCAGGGTTAAACTCACAGTGATCAGGGTTAAACTCCATCTCACAGTGATCAGGGTTAAACTCACAGTGATCAGGGTTAAACTCCATCTCACAGTGATAAGGGTTAAACTCACAGTGATCAGGGTTAAACTCCATCTCACAGTGATCAGGGTTAAACTCACAGTGATCAGGGTTAAACACACAGTGATCAGGGTTAAACTCACAGTGATCAGGGTTAAACTCCATCTCACAGTGATCAGGGTTAAACTCACAGTGATCAGGTTTAAACTCCATTTCACTGTGATCAGGGTTAACCTCACAGTGATCAGGGTTAAACTCACAGTGATCAGGGTTAAACTCTCAGTGATCAGCGTTAACCTCACAGTGATCAGGGTTAAACTCACAGTGATCAGGGTTAAACTCACAGTGATCAGGGTTAAACTCCATCTCTCAGTGATCAGGGTTAACCTCACAGTGATCAGGGTTAAACTCCATCTAACAGTGATCACGGTTAAACTCACAGTGATCAGGGTAAAACTCCATCTCTCAGTGATCAGGGTTAACCTCACAGTGATCAGGGTTAACCTCACAGTGATCAGGGTTAAACTCCATCTAACAGTGATCAGGGTTAAACTCACAGTGATCAGGGTTAAACTCCATCTCTCAGTGATCAGGGTTAAACTCACAGTGATCAGGGTTAACCTCACAGTGATCACGGTTAAACTCACAGTGATCAGGGTTAAACTCCATCTCACAGTGATCAGGGTTAAACTCACAGTGATCAGGGATAACCTCACAGTGATCAGGGTTAAACTCACAGTGATCAGGGTTAAACTCCATCTCACAGTGATCAGGGTTAACCTCACAGTGATCAGGGTTAACCTCAGAGTGATCAGGGTTAAACTCCATCTCACAGTGATCAGGGTTAAACTCCATCTCACAGTGATCAGGGTTAACCTCACAGTGATCAGGGTTAAACTCCATCTCACAGTGATCAGGGTTAACCTCACAGTGATCAGGGTTAAACTCCATCTCACAGTGATCAGTGTTAAACTCCATCTCACAGTCATCAGGGTTAACCTCACAGTGATCAGGGTTAACCTCACAGTGATCAGGCTTAAACTCCATCTCACAGTGATCAGGGTTAACCTCACAGTGATCAGGGTTAAACTCCATCTCACAGTGATCAACGTTAACCTCACAGTGATCACGGTTAAACTCACAGTGATCAGGGTTAAACTCCATCTCACTGATCAGGGTTAACCTCACAGTGATCAGGGTTAAACTCCATCTCACAGTGATCAGGGTTAAACTCCTTCTCACAGTGATCAAGGTTAACCTCACAGTGATCAGGGTTAAACTCCATCTCACAGTGATCAGGGTTAACCTCACAGTGATCAGGGTTAAACTCCATCTCACAGTGATCAGGGTAAACCTCACAGTGATCAGGGTTAAACTCACAGTGATCAGGGTTAAACTCCATCTCACAGTGATCAGGGTTAAACTCACAGTGATCATGGTTAAACTCCATCTCACAGTGATCAGGGTTGACCTCACAGTGATCAGGGTTAAACTCCATCTCACAGTGAACAGGGTTAACCTCATAGTGATCAGGGTTAAACTCCATCTCACAGTAATCAGGATTAAACTCCATCTCACAGTGATCAGGGGTAACCTCACAGTGATCAGGGTTAAACTCCATCTCACAGTGATCAGGGTTAAACTCACAGTGATCAGGGCTAAACACCATCTCACAGTGATCAGGGTTAAACTCACAGTGATCAGGGTTCAAATCCATCTCACAGTGATCAGGGTTAACCTCACAGTGATCAGGGTTCAACTCCATCTCACAGTGATCAGGGTTAAACTCACAGTGATCAGGGTTAAACTCCATCTCACAGTGATCAGGGTTAAACTCACAGTGATCAGGGTTAAACTCTATCTCACAGTGATCAGGGTTAACCTCACAGTGATCAGGGTTAAACTCCATCTCACAGTGATCAGGGTTAAACTCACAGTGATCAGGGTTAAACTCTATCTCACAGTGATCAGGGTTAAACTCACAGTGATCAGGGTTAAACTCCATCTCGCAGTGATCAGCGTTAAACTCCATCTCACAGTGATCAGGGTTAAACTCACAGTGATCAGGGTTAAACTCCATCTCACAGTGATCAGGGTTAAACTCACAGTGATCAGGGTTAAACTCTATCTCACAGTGATCAGGGTTAACCTCACAGTGATCAGGGTTAAACTCCATCTCACAGTGATCAGGGTTAAACTCACAGTGATCAGGGTTAAACTCTATCTCACAGTGATCAGGGTTAAACTCACAGTGATCAGGGTTAAACTCTATCTCACAGTGATCAGGGTTAACCTCACAGTGATCAGGGTTAAACTCCATCTCACAGTGATCAGGGTTAAACTCACAGTGATCAGTGTTAAACTCCATCTCACAGTGATCAGGGTTAAACTCCATCTCACAGTGATCAGGGTTAATCTCACAGTGATCAGGGTTAAACTCCATCTCACAGTGATCAGGGTTAAACTCCATCTCACAGTGATCAGGGTTAACCTCACAGTGATCAGGGTTAACCTCACAGTGATCAGGGTTAAACTCCATCTCACAGTGATCACGGTTAAACTCCATCTCACAGTGATCAGGGTTAAACTCAGAGTGATCAGGGTTAAACTCCATCTCACAGTGATCAGGGTTAATCTCACAGTGATCAGGGTTAAACCCAATCTCACAGTGATCAGGGTTAAACTCACAGTGATCAGGGTTAAACTCCATCTCACAGTGATCAGGGTTAAACTCACAGTGATCAGGGTTAAACTCCATCTCACAGTGATCAGGGTTAAACTCACAGTGATCAGGGTTAAACTCCATCTCACAGTGATCAGGGTTAAACTCACAGTGATCAGGGTTAAACACACAGTGATCAGGGTTAAACTCACAGTGATCAGGGTTAAACTCCATCTCACAGTGATCAGGGTTAAACTCACAGTGATCAGGTTTAAACTCCATCTCACTGTGATCAGGGTTAACCTCACAGTGATCAGGGTTAAACTCACAGTGATCAGGGTTAAACTCTCAGTGATCAGCGTTAACCTCACAGTGATCAGGGTTAAACTCCATCTAACAGTGATCAGGGTTAAACTCACAGTGATCAGGGTTAAACTCACAGTGATCAGGGTTAAACTCCATCTCTCAGTGATCAGGGTTAACCTCACAGTGTTCAGGGTTAAACTCCATCTAACAGTGATCACGGTTAAACTCACAGTGATCAGGGTTAAACTCCATCTCTCAGTGATCAGGGTTAACCTCACAGTGATCAGGGTTAACCTCACAGTGATCAGGGTTAAACTCCATCTAACAGTGATCAGGGTTAAACTCACAGTGATCAGGGTTAAACTCCATCTCTCAGTGATCAGGGTTAAACTCACAGTGATCAGGGTTAACCTCACAGTGATCACGGTTAAACTCACAGTGATCAGGGTTAAACTCCATCTCACAGTGATCAGGGTTAAACTCACAGTGATCAGGGATAACCTCACAGTGATCAGGGTTAAACTCACAGTGATCAGGGTTAAACTCCATCTCACAGTGATCAGGGTTAACCTCACAGTGATCAGGGTTAACCTCAGAGTGATCAGGGTTAAACTCCATCTCACAGTGATCAGGGTTAAACTCCAGTTCACAGTGATCAGGGTTAACCTCACAGTGATCAGGGTTAAACTCCATCTCACAGTGATCAGGGTTAACCTCACAGTGATCAGGGTTAAACTCCATCTCACAGTGATCAGTGTTAAACTCCATCTCACAGTCATCAGGGTTAACCTCACAGTGATCAGGGTTAACCTCACAGTGATCAGGGTTAAACTCCATCTCACAGTGATCAGGGTTAACCTCACAGTGATCAGGGTTAAACTCCATCTCACAGTGATCAACGTTAACCTCACAGTGATCACGGTTAAAATCACAGTGATCAGGGTTAAACTCCATCTCACTGATCAGGGTTAACCTCACAGTGATCAGGGTTAAACTCCATCTCACAGTGATCAGGGTTAAACTCCATCTCACAGTGATCAAGGTTAACCTCACAGTGATCAGGGTTAAACTCCATCTCACAGTGATCAGGGTTAACCTCACAGTGATCAGGGTTAAACTCCATCTCACAGTGATCAGGGTAAACCTCACAGTGATCAGGGTAAAACTCACAGTGATCAGGGTTAAACTCCATCTCACAGTGATCAGGGTTAAACTCACAGTGATCATGGTTAAACTCCATCTCACAGTGATCAGGGTTGACCTCACAGTGATCAGGGTTAAACTCCATCTCACAGTAATCAGGATTAAACTCCATCTCACAGTGATCAGGGGTAACCTCACAGTGATCAGGGTTAAACTCCATCTCACAGTGATCAGGATTAAACTCCATCTCACAGTGATCAGGGGTAACCTCACAGTGATCAGGGTTAAACTCCATCTCACAGTGATCAGGGTTAAACTCACAGTGATCAGGGTTAAACTCCATCTCACAGTGATCAGGATTAAACTCCATCTCACAGTGATCAGGGTTAAACTCCATCTCACAGTGGTCAGGGTTAAACTCCATCTCACAGTGATCAGGATTAAACTCCATCTCACAGTGATCAGGGTTAAACTCACAGTGATCAGGGTTAACCTCACAGTGATCAGGGTTAAACTCCATCTCACAGTGATCAGGGTTAAACTCACAGTGATCAGGGTTAAACTCCATCTCACAGTGATCAGGGTTAAACTCACAGTGATCAGGGTTAAACTCACAGTGATCAGGGTTAAACTCTATCTCACAGTGATCAGGGTTAAACTCACAGTGATCAGGGTTAAACTCTATCTCACAGTGATCAGGGTTAAACTTACAGTGATCAGGGTTAAACTCCATCTCACAGTGATCAGGGTTAAACTCACAGTGATCAGGGTTAAACTCACAGTGATCAGGGTTAAACTCTATCTCACAGTGATCAGGGTTAAACTCACAGTGATCAGGGTTAAACTCTATCTCACAGTGATCAGGGTTAAACTCACAGTGATCAGGGCTAAACACCATCTCACAGTGATCAGGGTTAAACTCACAGTGATCAGGGTTAAACTCCATCTCACAGTGATCAGGGTTAACCTCACAGTGATCAGGGTTCAACTCCATCTCACAGTGATCAGGGTTAAACTCACAGTGATCAGGGTTAAACTCCATCTCACAGTGATCAGGGTTAAACTCACAGTGATCAGGGTTAAACCCTATCTCACAGTGATCAGGGTTAACCTCACAGTGATCAGGGTTAAACTCCATCTCACAGTGATCAGGGTTAAACTCACAGTGATCAGGGTTAAACTCTATCTCACAGTGATCAGGGTTAAACTCACAGTGATCAGGGTTAAACTCCATCTCGCAGTGATCAGCGTTAAACTCCATCTCACAGTGATCAGGGTTAACCTCACAGTGATCAGGGTTAAACTCTATCTCACAGTGATCAGGGTTAACCTCACAGTGATCAGGGTTAAACTCCATCTCAGAGTGATCAGGGTTAAACTCACAGTGATCAGGGTTAACCTCACAGTGATCAGGGTTAAACTCACAGTGATCAGGGTTAAACTCCATCTCACAGTGATCAGGGTTAAACTCACAGTGATCAGGGTTAAACTCTATCTCACAGTGATCAGGGTTAAACTCACAGTGATCAGGGTTAAACTCTATCTCACAGTGATCAGGGTTAACCTCACAGTGATCAGGGTTAACCTCACAGTGATCAGGGTTAAACTCCATCTCACAGTGATCAGGGTTAAACTCACAGTGATCAGTGTTAAACTCCATCTCACAGTGATCAGGGTTAAACTCCATCTCACAGTGATCAGGGTTAATCTCACAGTGATCAGGGTTAAACTCCATCTCACAGTGATCAGGGTTAAACTCCATCTCGCAGTAATCAGGATTAAACTCCATCTCACAGTGATCAGGGTGAACCTCACAGTGATCAGGGTTAACCTCACAGTGATCAGGGTTAAACTCCATCTCACAGTGATCAGGGTTAAACTCCATCTCACAGTGATCAGGGTTAAACTCAGAGTGATCAGGGTTAAACTCCATCTCACAGTGATCAGGGTTAATCTCACAGTGATCAGGGTTAAACCCAATCTCACAGTGATCAGGGTTAAACTCACAGTGATCAGGGTTAAACTCCATCTCACAGTGATCAGGGTTAAACTCACAGTGATCAGGGTTAAACTCCATCTCACAGTGATCAGGGTTAAACTCACAGTGATCAGGGTTAAACTCCATCTCACAGTGATCAGGGTTAAACTCACAGTGATCAGGGTTAAACTCTATCTCACAGTGATCAGGGTTAAACTCACAGTGATCAGGGTTAAACTCCATCTCACAGTGATCAGGGTTAAACTCACAGTGATCAGGGTTAAACTCCATCTCACTGTGATCAGGGTTAACCTCACAGTGATCAGGGTTAAACTCACAGTGATCAGGGTTAAACTCTCAGTGATCAGCGTTAACCTCACAGTGATCAGGGTTAAACTCCATCTCACAGTGATCAGGGTTAAACTCACAGTGATCAGGGTTAACCTCACAGTGATCAGGGTTAAACTCCATCTCACAGTGATCAGGGTTAAACTCACAGTGATCAGGGTTAAACTCCATCTCACAGTGATCAGGGTTAAACTCACAGTGATCAGGGTTAAACTCACAGTGATCAGGGTTAAACTCTATCTCACAGTGATCAGGGTTAACCTCACAGTGATCAGGGTTAAACTCACAGTGATCAGGGCTAAACACCATCTCACAGTGATCAGGGTTAAACTCACAGTGATCAGGGTTCAACTCCATCTCACAGTGATCAGGGTTAACCTCACAGTGATCAGCGTTAAACTCCATCTCACAGTGATCAGGGTTAAACTCACAGTGATCAGGGTTAAACTCCATCTCACAGTGATCAGGGTTAAACTCACAGTGATCAGGGTTAAACTCTATCTCACAGTGATCAGGGTTAACCTCACAGTGATCAGGGTTAAACTCCATCTCACAGTGATCAGGGTTAAACTCACAGTGATCAGGGTTAAACTCTATCTCACAGTGATCAGGGTTAAACTCACAGTGATCAGGGTTAAACTCTATCTCACAGTGATCAGGGTTAACCTCACAGTGATCAGGGTTAAACTCCATCTCACAGTGATCAGGGTTAAACTCACAGTGATCAGTGTTAAACTCCATCTCACAGTGATCAGGGTTAACCTCACAGTGATCAGGCTTAACCTCACAGTGATCAGGGATAACCTCACAGTGATCAGGGTTAAACTCCATCTCACAGTGATCAGGGTTAACCTCACAGTGATCAGCGTTAACCTCACAGTGATCAGGGTTAACCTCACAGAAATCAGGGTTAAACTCCATCTCACAGTGATCAGGGTTAAACTCCATCTCACAGTGATCAGGGATAAACTCACAGTGATCAGGGTTAAATTCCATCTCACAGTGATCAGGGTTAACCTCACATTGATCAGGGTTAAACTCACAGTGATCAGGGTTAAACTCCATCTCACAGCGATCAGTGTTAACCTCACAGTGATCAGGGTTAAACTGCATCTCACAGTGATCAGTGTTAACCTCACAGTGATCAGGGTTAACCTCAAAGTGATCAGGGTTAAACTCCACCTCACAGTGATCAGGTTTAAACTCCACAGTGATCAGGGTTAAACTCCATGTTATAGTGATCAGGGTTAACCTCACAGTGATCAGGGTTAAAGTCCATCTCACAGTGATCAGGGTTAACCTCACAGTGATCAGGCTTAACCTCACAGTGATCAGGGTTAACCTCACAGTGATCAGGGTTAAACTCCATCTCACAGTGATCAGGGTTAACCTCACAGTGATCAGGGTTAAACTCCATCTCACAGAGATCAGCGTTAACCTCACAGTGATCAGGGTTAACCTCACAGAAATCAGGGTTAAACTCCATCTCACAGTGATCAGGGTTAACCTCACAGTGATCAGGGTTAAACTCCATCTCACAATGATCAGGGTTAAACTCCATCTCACAGTGATCAGGGTTAAACTCCATCTCACAGTGATCAGTGTTAACCTCACAGTGATCAGGGTTAACCTCACAGTGATCAGGGTTAAACTCCATCTCACAGTGATCAGTGTTAACTTCACATTGATCAGGGTTAACCTCCCAGTGATCAGGGTTAAACTCCATCTCACAGTGATCAGGGTTAAACTCCATCTCACAGTGATCAGGGTGAAACTCACAGTGACTAGGGTTAAACTCCATCTCACAGTGATCAGTGTTAACTTCACATTGATCAGGGTTAACCTCCCAGTGATCAGGGTTAAACTCCATCTCACAGTGATCAGTGTTAATCTCACAGTGATCAGGGTTAAACTCCATCTCACAATGATCAGGGTTAAACTCCATCTCACAGTGATCAGGGTTAAACTCCATCTCACAGTGATCAGTGTTAACCTGACAGTGATCAGGGTTAACCTCACAGTGATCAGGGTTAAACTCCATCTCACAGTGATCAGGGTTAACCTCACAGTGATCATGGTTAAACTCCATCTCACAGTGATCAGGGTTAACCTCACAGTGATCAGGGTTAAACTCACAGTGACCAGGGTTAAACTCCATCTCACAGTGATCAGGGTTAAACTCCATCTCACAGTGATCAGGATTAAACTCCATCTCACAGTGATCAGGGTTAAACTCCATCTCACAGTGATCAGGGTTAAACTCACAGTGATCAGGGTTAACCTCACAGTGATCAGGGTTAAACTCCATCTCACAGTGATCAGGGTTAAACTCACAGTGATCAGGGTTAAACTCCATCTCACAGTGATCAGGGTTAAACTCACAGTGATCAGGGTTAAACTCACAGTGATCAGGGTTAAACTCTATCTCACAGTGATCAGGGTTAACCTCACAGTGATCAGGGTTAAACTCACAGTGATCAGGGCTAAACACCATCTCACAGTGATCAGGGTTAAACTCACAGTGATCAGGGTTAAACTCCATCTCACAGTGATCAGGGTTAACCTCACAGTGATCAGGGTTCAACTCCATCTCACAGTGATCAGGGTTAAACTCACAGTGATCAGGGTTAAACTCCATCTCACAGTGATCAGGGTTAAACTCACAGTGATCAGGGTTAAACTCTATCTCACAGTGATCAGGGTTAACCTCACAGTGATCAGGGTTAAACTCCATCTCACAGTGATCAGGGTTAAACTCACAGTGATCAGGGTTAAACTCTATCTCACAGTGATCAGGGTTAAACTCACAGTGATCAGGGTTAAACTCCATCTCGCAGTGATCAGCGTTAAACTCCATCTCACAGTGATCAGGGTTAACCTCACAGTGATCAGGGTTCAACTCCATCTCACAGTGATCAGGGTTAAACTCACAGTGATCAGGGTTAAACTCTATCTCACAGTGATCAGGGTTAACCTCACAGTGATCAGGGTTAAACTCCATCTCAGAGTGATCAGGGTTAAACTCACAGTGATCAGGGTTAACCTCACAGTGATCAGGGTTAAACTCACAGTGATCAGGGTTAAACTCCATCTCACAGTGATCAGGGTTAAACTCACAGTGATCAGGGTTAAACTCTATCTCACAGTGATCAGGGTTAAACTCACAGTGATCAGGGTTAAACTCTATCTCACAGTGATCAGGGTTAACCTCACAGTGATCAGGGTTAACCTCACAGTGATCAGGGTTAAACTCCATCTCACAGTGATCAGGGTTAAACTCACAGTGATCAGTGTTAAACTCCATCTCACAGTGATCAGGGTTAAACTCCATCTCACAGTGATCCGGGTTAATCTCACAGTGATCAGGGTTAAACTCCATCTCACAGTGATCAGGGTTAACCTCACAGTGATCAGGGTTAAACTCCATCTCACAGTGATCAGGGTTAAACTCCATCTCACAGTAATCAGGATTAAACTCCATCTCACAGTGATCAGGGTTAACCTCACAGTGATCAGGGTTAACCTCACAGTGATCAGGGTTAAACTCCATCTCACAGTGATCAGGGTTAAACTCCATCTCACAGTGATCAGGGTTAAACTCAGAGTGATCAGGGTTAAACTCCATCTCACAGTGATCAGGGTTAATCTCACAGTGATCAGGGTTAAACCCAATCTCACAGTGATCAGGGTTAAACTCACAGTGATCAGGGTTAAACTCCATCTCACAGTGATCAGGGTTAAACTCACAGTGATCAGGGTTAATCTCCATCTCACAGTGATCAGGGTTAAACTCACAGTGATCAGGGTTAAACTCCATCTCACAGTGATCAGGGTTAAACTCACAGTGATCAGGGTTAAACACACAGTGATCAGGGTTAAACTCACAGTGATCAGGGTTAAACTCCATCTCACAGTGATCAGGGTTAAACTCACAGTGATCAGGGTTAAACTCCATCTCACTGTGATCAGGGTTAACCTCACAGTGATCAGGGTTAAACTCACAGTGATCAGGGTTAAACTCTCAGTGATCAGCGTTAACCTCACAGTGATCAGGGTTAAACTCCATCTAACAGTGATCAGGGTTAAACTCACAGTGATCAGGGTTAAACTCACAGTGATCAGGGTTAAACTCCATCTCTCAGTGATCAGGGTTAACCTCACAGTGATCAGGGTTAAACTCCATCTAACAGTGATCACGGTTAAACTCACAGTGATCAGGGTTAAACTCCATCTCTCAGTGATCAGGGTTAACCTCACAGTGATCAGGGTTAAACTCACAGTGATCAGGTTTAAACTCCATCTAACAGTGATCAGGGTTAAACTTACAGTGATCAGGGTTAAACTCCATCTCTCAGTGATCAGGGTTAAACTCACAGTGATCAGGGTTAACCTCACAGTGATCACGGTTAAACTCTCAGTGATCAGGGTTAAACTCCATCTCACCGTGATCAGGGTTAAACTCACAGTGATCAGGGATAACCTCACAGTGATCAGGGTTAAACTCACAGTGATCAGGGTTAAACTCCATCTCACAGTGATCAGGGTTAACCTCACAGTGATCAGGGTTAACCTCAGAGTGATCAGGGTTAAACTCCATCTCACAGTGATCAGGGTTAAACTCCATCTCACAGTGATCAGGGTTAACCTCACAGTGATCAGGGTTAAACTCCATCTCACAGTGATCAGGGTTAACCTCACAGTGATCAGGGTTAAACTCCATCTCACAGTGATCAGTGTTAAACTCCATCTCACAGTCATCAGGGTTAACCTCACAGTGATCAGGGTTAACCTCACAGTGATCAGGGTTAAACTCCATCTCACAGTGATCAGGGTTAACCTCACAGTGATCAGGGTTAAACTCCATCTCACAGTGATCAACGTTAACCTCACAGTGATCACGGTTAAACTCACAGTGATCAGGGTTAAACTCCATCTCACTGATCAGGGTTAACCTCACAGTGATCAGGGTTAAACTCCATCTCACAGTGATCAGGGTTAACCTCACAGTGATCAGGCTTAACCTCACAGTGATCAGGGATAACCTCACAGTGATCAGGGTTAAACTCCATCTCACAGTGATCAGGGTTAACCTCACAGTGATCAGCGTTAACCTCACAGTGATCAGGGTTAACCTCACAGAAATCAGGGTTAAACTCCATCTCACAGTGATCAGGGTTAAACTCCATCTCACAGTGATCAGGGATAAACTCACAGTGATCAGGGTTAAATTCCATCTCACAGTGATCAGGGTTAACCTCACATTGATCAGGGTTAAACTCACAGTGATCAGGGTTAAACTCCATCTCACAGCGATCAGTGTTAACCTCACAGTGATCAGGGTTAAACTGCATCTCACAGTGATCAGTGTTAACCTCACAGTGATCAGGGTTAACCTCAAAGTGATCAGGGTTAAACTCCACCTCACAGTGATCAGGTTTAAACTCCACAGTGATCAGGGTTAAACTCCATGTTATAGTGATCAGGGTTAACCTCACAGTGATCAGGGTTAAAGTCCATCTCACAGTGATCAGGGTTAACCTCACAGTGATCAGGCTTAACCTCACAGTGATCAGGGTTAACCTCACAGTGATCAGGGTTAAACTCCATCTCACAGTGATCAGGGTTAACCTCACAGTGATCAGGGTTAAACTCCATCTCACAGAGATCAGGGTTAAACTCACAGTGATCAGGGTTAAACTCCATCTCACAGTGATCAGGGTTAAACTCCATCTCACAGTGATCAGGGTGAAACTCACAGTGACTAGGGTTAAACTCCATCTCACAGTGATCAGTGTTAACTTCACATTGATCAGGGTTAACCTCCCAGTGATCAGGGTTAAACTCCATCTCACAGTGATCAGTGTTAACCTCACAGTGATCAGGGTTAAACTCCATCTCACAATGATCAGGGTTAAACTCCATCTCACAGTGATCAGGGTTAAACTCCATCTCACAGTGATCAGTGTTAACCTCACAGTGATCAGGGTTAACCTCACAGTGATCAGGGTTAAACTCCATCTCACAGTGATCAGGGTTAACCTCACAGTGACCATGGTTAAACTCCATCTCACAGTGATCAGGGTTAACCTCACAGTGATCAGGGTTAAACTCCATCTCACAGTGATCAGGGTTAAACTCACAGTGATCAGGGTTAAAATCCATCTCACAGTGATCAGGGTTAAACTCCATCTCACAATGATCAGGGTTAAACTCCATCTCTCAGTGATCAGGGTTAACCTCACAGTGATCAGGGTTAACCACACAGTGATCAGCGTGAAACTCCATCTCACAGTAATCAGGGTTAAACTCCATCTCACAGTGATCAGGGTTAACCTCACAGTGATCAGGGTTAAACACCATCTCACAGCGATAAGGGTTAACTTCACAGTGATCAGGGTTAACCCCACAGTGATCAGGGTTAAACTCACAGTGATCGGGGTTAAACTCCATCTCACAGTGATCAGGGTTAAACTCCATCTCACAGTGATCAGGGTTAACCTCACAGTGATCAGGGTTAAACACCATCTCACAGTGATCAGGGTTAAACTCCATCTCACAGTGATCAGGGTTAAACTCCATCTCACAGTGATCAGGGTTAACCTCACAGTGATCAGGGTTAAACTCCATCTCACAGTGATCAGGTTAACCTCACAGTGATCCGGGTTAAACACCATCTCTCAGTGATCATGGTTAACCTCACAGTGATCAGGGTGAAACTCCATCTCACAGTGATCAGGGTTAAACTCACAGTGATCAGGGTTAAACTCCATCTCACAGTGATCAGGGTTAAACTCCATCTCACAGTGATCAGGGTTAACCTCACAGTGATCAGGGTTAAACACCATCTCACAGTGATCAGGGTTAAACTCCATCTCACAGTGATCAGGGTTAACCTCACAGTGATCATGGTTAAACTCCATCTCACAGTGATCAGGGTTAACCTCACAGTGATCAGGGTTAAACTCCATCTCACAGTGATCAGGGTTAACCTCACAGTGATCAGCGTTAACCTCACAGTGATCACGGTTAACCTCACAGTGATCAGGGTTAACCTCACAGTGATCAGGGATAAACTCACAGTGATCAGGGTTAAATTCCATCTCACAGTGATCAGAGTTAACCAGTCAGTGATCAGGGTTAAACTCACAGTGATCAGGGTTAAACTCCATCTCACAGTGATCAGGGTTAAACTCACAGTGATCAGGGTTAAACTCCATCTCACAGTGATCAGGGTTCTCCTCACAGTGATCAGGGTTAAACTCACAGTGATCAGGGTTAAACTGAATCTCACAGTGATCAGGGTTAAACTCCACAGTGATCAGGGTTAAACTCCATCTCACAGTGATCAGGGTTAACCTCACAGTGATCAGGGTTAAACTCACAGTGATCAGTGTTAAACTCCATGTTACAGTGATCAGGGTTAACCTCACAGTAATCAGGGTTAAAGTCCATCTCACAGTGATCAGGGTTAACCTCACAGTGATCAGGCTTAACCTCACAGTGATCAGGGTTAACCTCACAGTGATCAGGGTTAAACTCCATCTCACAGTGATCAGGGTTAACCTCACAGTGATCAGGGTTAAACTCCATCTCACAGAGATCAGCGTTAACCTCACAGTGATCAGGGTTAACCTCACAGAAATCAGGGTTAAACTCCATCTCACAGTGATCAGGGTTAACCTCACAGTGATCAGGGTTAAACTCCATCTCACAATGATCAGCGTTAAACTCCATCTCACAGTGATCAGGGTTAAACTCCATCTCACAGTGATCAGTGTTAACCTCACAGTGATCAGGGTTAACCTCACAGTGATCAGTGTTAAACTCACAGTGATCAGGGTTAAACTCCATCTCACAGTGATCAGGGTTAAACTCCATCTCACAGTGATCAGGGTTAACCTCACAGTGATCAGGGTTAACCTCACAGTGATCAGGGTTAAACTCCATCTCACAGTGATCACGGTTAAACTCCATCTCACAGTGATCAGGGTTAAACTCAGAGTGATCAGGGTTAAACTCCATCTCACAGTGATCAGGGTTAATCTCACAGTGATCAGGGTTAAACCCAATCTCACAGTGATCAGGGTTAAACTCACAGTGATCAGGGTTAAACTCCATCTCACAGTGATCAGGGTTAAACTCACAGTGATCAGGGTTAAACTCCATCTCACAGTGATCAGGGTTAAACTCACAGTGATCAGGGTTAAACTCCATCTCACAGTGATCAGGGTTAAACTCACAGTGATCAGGGTTAAACACACAGTGATCAGGGTTAAACTCACAGTGATCAGGGTTAAACTCCATCTCACAGTGATCAGGGTTAAACTCACAGTGATCAGGTTTAAACTCCATCTCACTGTGATCAGGGTTAACCTCACAGTGATCAGGGTTAAACTCACAGTGATCAGGGTTAAACTCTCAGTGATCAGCGTTAACCTCACAGTGATCAGGGTTAAACTCCATCTAACAGTGATCAGGGTTAAACTCACAGTGATCAGGGTTAAACTCACAGTGATCAGGGTTAAACTCCATCTCTCAGTGATCAGGGTTAACCTCACAGTGTTCAGGGTTAAACTCCATCTAACAGTGATCACGGTTAAACTCACAGTGATCAGGGTTAAACTCCATCTCTCAGTGATCAGGGTTAACCTCACAGTGATCAGGGTTAACCTCACAGTGATCAGGGTTAAACTCCATCTAACAGTGATCAGGGTTAAACTCACAGTGATCAGGGTTAAACTCCATCTCTCAGTGATCAGGGTTAAACTCACAGTGATCAGGGTTAACCTCACAGTGATCAGGGTTAAACTCCATCTCACAGTGATCAGGGTTAAACTCACAGTGATCAGGGATAACCTCACAGTGATCAGGGTTAAACTCACAGTGATCAGGGTTAAACTCCATCTCACAGTGATCAGGGTTAACCTCACAGTGATCAGGGTTAACCTCAGAGTGATCAGGGTTAAACTCCATCTCACAGTGATCAGGGTTAAACTCCAGTTCACAGTGATCAGGGTTAACCTCACAGTGATCAGGGTTAAACTCCATCTCACAGTGATCAGGGTTAACCTCACAGTGATCAGGGTTAAACTCCATCTCACAGTGATCAGTGTTAAACTCCATCTCACAGTCATCAGGGTTAACCTCACAGTGATCAGGGTTAACCTCACAGTGATCAGGGTTAAACTCCATCTCACAGTGATCAGGGTTAACCTCACAGTGATCAGGGTTAAACTCCATCTCACAGTGATCAACGTTAACCTCACAGTGATCACGGTTAAACTCACAGTGATCAGGGTTAAACTCCATCTCACTGATCAGGGTTAACCTCACAGTGATCAGGGTTAAACTCCATCTCACAGTGATCAGGGTTAAACTCCATCTCACAGTGATCAAGGTTAACCTCACAGTGATCAGGGTTAAACTCCATCTCACAGTGATCAGGGTTAACCTCACAGTGATCAGGGTTAAACTCCATCTCACAGTGATCAGGGTAAACCTCACAGTGATCAGGGTTAAACTCACAGTGATCAGGGTTAAACTCCATCTCACAGTGATCAGGGTTAAACTCACAGTGATCATGGTTAAACTCCATCTCACAGTGATCAGGGTTGACCTCACAGTGATCAGGGTTAAACTCCATCTCACAGTAATCAGGATTAAACTCCATCTCACAGTGATCAGGGGTAACCTCACAGTGATCAGGGTTAAACTCCATCTCACAGTGATCAGGATTAAACTCCATCTCACAGTGATCAGGGGTAACCTCACAGTGATCAGGGTTAAACTCCATCTCACAGTGATCAGGGTTAAACTCACAGTGATCAGGGTTAAACTCCATCTCACAGTGATCAGGATTAAACTCCATCTCACAGTGATCAGGGTTAAACTCCATCTCACAGTGATCAGGGTTAAACTCCATCTCACAGTGATCAGGGTTAAACTCACAGTGATCAGGGTTAACCTCACAGTGATCAGGGTTAAACTCCATCTCACAGTGATCAGGGTTAAACTCACAGTGATCAGGGTTAAACTCCATCTCACAGTGATCAGGGTTAAACTCACAGTGATCAGGGTTAAACTCACAGTGATCAGGGTTAAACTCTATCTCACAGTGATCAGGGTTAAACTCACAGTGATCAGGGTTAAACTCTATCTCACAGTGATCAGGGTTAAACTCACAGTGATCAGGGTTAAACTCCATCTCACAGTGATCAGGGTTAAACTCACAGTGATCAGGGTTAAACTCACAGTGATCAGGGTTAAACTCTATCTCACAGTGATCAGGGTTAAACTCACAGTGATCAGGGTTAAACTCTATCTCACAGTGATCAGGGTTAAACTCACAGTGATCAGGGCTAAACACCATCTCACAGTGATCAGGGTTAAACTCACAGTGATCAGGGTTAAACTCCATCTCACAGTGATCAGGGTTAACCTCACAGTGATCAGGGTTCAACTCCATCTCACAGTGATCAGGGTTAAACTCACAGTGATCAGGGTTAAACTCCATCTCACAGTGATCAGGGTTAAACTCACAGTGATCAGGGTTAAACCCTATCTCACAGTGATCAGGGTTAACCTCACAGTGATCAGGGTTAAACTCCATCTCACAGTGATCAGGGTTAAACTCACAGTGATCAGGGTTAAACTCTATCTCACAGTGATCAGGGTTAAACTCACAGTGATCAGGGTTAAACTCCATCTCGCAGTGATCAGCGTTAAACTCCATCTCACAGTGATCAGGGTTAACCTCACAGTGATCAGGGTTAAACTCTATCTCACAGTGATCAGGGTTAACCTCACAGTGATCAGGGTTAAACTCCATCTCAGAGTGATCAGGGTTAAACTCACAGTGATCAGGGTTAACCTCACAGTGATCAGGGTTAAACTCACAGTGATCAGGGTTAAACTCCATCTCACAGTGATCAGGGTTAAACTCACAGTGATCAGGGTTAAACTCTATCTCACAGTGATCAGGGTTAAACTCACAGTGATCAGGGTTAAACTCTATCTCACAGTGATCAGGGTTAACCTCACAGTGATCAGGGTTAACCTCACAGTGATCAGGGTTAAACTCCATCTCACAGTGATCAGGGTTAAACTCACAGTGATCAGTGTTAAACTCCATCTCACAGTGATCAGGGTTAAACTCCATCTCACAGTGATCAGGGTTAATCTCACAGTGATCAGGGTTAAACTCCATCTCACAGTGATCAGGGTTAAACTCCATCTCGCAGTAATCAGGATTAAACTCCATCTCACAGTGATCAGGGTGAACCTCACAGTGATCAGGGTTAACCTCACAGTGATCAGGGTTAAACTCCATCTCACAGTGATCAGGGTTAAACTCCATCTCACAGTGATCAGGGTTAAACTCAGAGTGATCAGGGTTAAACTCCATCTCACAGTGATCAGGGTTAATCTCACAGTGATCAGGGTTAAACCCAATCTCACAGTGATCAGGGTTAAACTCACAGTGATCAGGGTTAAACTCCATCTCACAGTGATCAGGGTTAAACTCACAGTGATCAGGGTTAAACTCCATCTCACAGTGATCAGGGTTAAACTCACAGTGATCAGGGTTAAACTCCATCTCACAGTGATCAGGGTTAAACTCACAGTGATCAGGGTTAAACTCTATCTCACAGTGATCAGGGTTAAACTCACAGTGATCAGGGTTAAACTCCATCTCACAGTGATCAGGGTTAAACTCACAGTGATCAGGGTTAAACTCCATCTCACTGTGATCAGGGTTAACCTCACAGTGATCAGGGTTAAACTCACAGTGATCAGGGTTAAACTCTCAGTGATCAGCGTTAACCTCACAGTGATCAGGGTTAAACTCCATCTCACAGTGATCAGGGTTAAACTCACAGTGATCAGGGTTAACCTCACAGTGATCAGGGTTAAACTCCATCTCACAGTGATCAGGGTTAAACTCACAGTGATCAGGGTTAAACTCCATCTCACAGTGATCAGGGTTAAACTCACAGTGATCAGGGTTAAACTCACAGTGATCAGGGTTAAACTCTATCTCACAGTGATCAGGGTTAACCTCACAGTGATCAGGGTTAAACTCACAGTGATCAGGGCTAAACACCATCTCACAGTGATCAGGGTTAAACTCACAGTGATCAGGGTTCAACTCCATCTCACAGTGATCAGGGTTAACCTCACAGTGATCAGCGTTAAACTCCATCTCACAGTGATCAGGGTTAAACTCACAGTGATCAGGGTTAAACTCCATCTCACAGTGATCAGGGTTAAACTCACAGTGATCAGGGTTAAACTCTATCTCACAGTGATCAGGGTTAACCTCACAGTGATCAGGGTTAAACTCCATCTCACAGTGATCAGGGTTAAACTCACAGTGATCAGGGTTAAACTCTATCTCACAGTGATCAGGGTTAAACTCACAGTGATCAGGGTTAAACTCTATCTCACAGTGATCAGGGTTAACCTCACAGTGATCAGGGTTAAACTCCATCTCACAGTGATCAGGGTTAAACTCACAGTGATCAGTGTTAAACTCCATCTCACAGTGATCAGGGTTAACCTCACAGTGATCAGGCTTAACCTCACAGTGATCAGGGATAACCTCACAGTGATCAGGGTTAAACTCCATCTCACAGTGATCAGGGTTAACCTCACAGTGATCAGCGTTAACCTCACAGTGATCAGGGTTAACCTCACAGAAATCAGGGTTAAACTCCATCTCACAGTGATCAGGGTTAAACTCCATCTCACAGTGATCAGGGATAAACTCACAGTGATCAGGGTTAAATTCCATCTCACAGTGATCAGGGTTAACCTCACATTGATCAGGGTTAAACTCACAGTGATCAGGGTTAAACTCCATCTCACAGCGATCAGTGTTAACCTCACAGTGATCAGGGTTAAACTGCATCTCACAGTGATCAGTGTTAACCTCACAGTGATCAGGGTTAACCTCAAAGTGATCAGGGTTAAACTCCACCTCACAGTGATCAGGGTTAAACTCCATGTTATAGTGATCAGGGTTAACCTCACAGTGATCAGGGTTAAAGTCCATCTCACAGTGATCAGGGTTAACCTCACAGTGATCAGGCTTAACCTCACAGTGATCAGGGTTAACCTCACAGTGATCAGGGTTAAACTCCATCTCACAGTGATCAGGGTTAACCTCACAGTGATCAGGGTTAAACTCCATCTCACAGAGATCAGCGTTAACCTCACAGTGATCAGTGTTAACCTCACAGTGATCAGGGTTAAACTCACAGTGATCAGGGTTAAACTCCATCTCACAGTGATCAGGGTTAACCTCACAGTGATCATGGTTAAACTCCATCTCACAGTGATCAGGGTTAACCTCACAGTGATCAGGGTTAAACTCACAGTGACCAGGGTTAAACTCCATCTCACAGTGATCAGGGTTAAACTCCATCTCACAGTGATCAGGATTAAACTCCATCTCACAGTGATCAGGGTTAAACTCCATCTCACAGTGATCAGGGTTAAACTCACAGTGATCAGGGTTAACCTCACAGTGATCAGGGTTAAACTCCATCTCACAGTGATCAGGGTTAAACTCACAGTGATCAGGGTTAAACTCCATCTCACAGTGATCAGGGTTAAACTCACAGTGATCAGGGTTAAACTCACAGTGATCAGGGTTAAACTCTATCTCACAGTGATCAGGGTTAACCTCACAGTGATCAGGGTTAAACTCACAGTGATCAGGGCTAAACACCATCTCACAGTGATCAGGGTTAAACTCACAGTGATCAGGGTTAAACTCCATCTCACAGTGATCAGGGTTAACCTCACAGTGATCAGGGTTCAACTCCATCTCACAGTGATCAGGGTTAAACTCACAGTGATCAGGGTTAAACTCCATCTCACAGTGATCAGGGTTAAACTCACAGTGATCAGGGTTAAACTCTATCTCACAGTGATCAGGGTTAACCTCACAGTGATCAGGGTTAAACTCCATCTCACAGTGATCAGGGTTAAACTCACAGTGATCAGGGTTAAACTCTATCTCACAGTGATCAGGGTTAAACTCACAGTGATCAGGGTTAAACTCCATCTCGCAGTGATCAGCGTTAAACTCCATCTCACAGTGATCAGGGTTAACCTCACAGTGATCAGGGTTCAACTCCATCTCACAGTGATCAGGGTTAAACTCACAGTGATCAGGGTTAAACTCTATCTCACAGTGATCAGGGTTAACCTCACAGTGATCAGGGTTAAACTCCATCTCAGAGTGATCAGGGTTAAACTGACAGTGATCAGGGTTAACCTCACAGTGATCAGGGTTAAACTCACAGTGATCAGGGTTAAACTCCATCTCACAGTGATCAGGGTTAAACTCACAGTGATCAGGGTTAAACTCTATCTCACAGTGATCAGGGTTAAACTCACAGTGATCAGGGTTAAACTCTATCTCACAGTGATCAGGGTTAACCTCACAGTGATCAGGGTTAACCTCACAGTGATCAGGGTTAAACTCCATCTCACAGTGATCAGGGTTAAACTCACAGTGATCAGTGTTAAACTCCATCTCACAGTGATCAGGGTTAAACTCCATCTCACAGTGATCAGGGTTAACCTCACAGTGATCAGGGTTAAACTCCATCTCACAGTGATCAGGGTTAAACTCCATCTCACAGTAATCAGGATTAAACTCCATCTCACAGTGATCAGGGTTAACCTCACAGTGATCAGGGTTAACCTCACAGTGATCAGGGTTAAACTCCATCTCACAGTGATCAGGGTTAAACTCCATCTCACAGTGATCAGGGTTAAACTCAGAGTGATCAGGGTTAAACTCCATCTCACAGTGATCAGGGTTAATCTCACAGTGATCAGGGTTAAACCCAATCTCACAGTGATCAGGGTTAAACTCACAGTGATCAGGGTTAAACTCCATCTCACAGTGATCAGGGTTAAACTCACAGTGATCAGGGTTAAACTCCATCTCACAGTGATCAGGGTTAAACTCACAGTGATCAGGGTTAAACTCCATCTCACAGTGATCAGGGTTAAACTCACAGTGATCAGGGTTAAACACACAGTGATCAGGGTTAAACTCACAGTGATCAGGGTTAAACTCCATCTCACAGTGATCAGGGTTAAACTCACAGTGATCAGGGTTAAACTCCATCTCACTGTGATCAGGGTTAACCTCACAGTGATCAGGGTTAAACTCACAGTGATCAGGGTTAAACTCTCAGTGATCAGCGTTAACCTCACAGTGATCAGGGTTAAACTCCATCTAACAGTGATCAGGGTTAAACTCACAGTGATCAGGGTTAAACTCACAGTGATCAGGGTTAAACTCCATCTCTCAGTGATCAGGGTTAACCTCACAGTGATCAGGGTTAAACTCCATCTAACAGTGATCACGGTTAAACTCACAGTGATCAGGGTTAAACTCCATCTCTCAGTGATCAGGGTTAACCTCACAGTGATCAGGGTTAAACTCACAGTGATCAGGGTTAAACTCCATCTAACAGTGATCAGGGTTAAACTTACAGTGATCAGGGTTAAACTCCATCTCTCAGTGATCAGGGTTAAACTCACAGTGATCAGGGTTAACCTCACAGTGATCACGGTTAAACTCTCAGTGATCAGGGTTAAACTCCATCTCACCGTGATCAGGGTTAAACTCACAGTGATCAGGGATAACCTCACAGTGATCAGGGTTAAACTCACAGTGATCAGGGTTAAACTCCATCTCACAGTGATCAGGGTTAACCTCACAGTGATCAGGGTTAACCTCAGAGTGATCAGGGTTAAACTCCATCTCACAGTGATCAGGGTTAAACTCCATCTCACAGTGATCAGGGTTAACCTCACAGTGATCAGGGTTAAACTCCATCTCACAGTGATCAGGGTTAACCTCACAGTGATCAGGGTTAAACTCCATCTCACAGTGATCAGTGTTAAACTCCATCTCACAGTCATCAGGGTTAACCTCACAGTGATCAGGGTTAACCTCACAGTGATCAGGGTTAAACTCCATCTCACAGTGATCAGGGTTAACCTCACAGTGATCAGGGTTAAACTCCATCTCACAGTGATCAACGTTAACCTCACAGTGATCACGGTTAAACTCACAGTGATCAGGGTTAAACTCCATCTCACTGATCAGGGTTAACCTCACAGTGATCAGGGTTAAACTACATCTCACAGTGATCAGGGTTAACCTCACAGTGATCAGGCTTAACCTCACAGTGATCAGGGATAACCTCACAGTGATCAGGGTTAAACTCCATCTCACAGTGATCAGGGTTAACCTCACAGTGATCAGCGTTAACCTCACAGTGATCAGGGTTAACCTCACAGAAATCAGGGTTAAACTCCATCTCACAGTGATCAGGGTTAAACTCCATCTCACAGTGATCAGGGATAAACTCACAGTGATCAGGGTTAAATTCCATCTCACAGTGATCAGGGTTAACCTCACATTGATCAGGGTTAAACTCACAGTGATCAGGGTTAAACTCCATCTCACAGCGATCAGTGTTAACCTCACAGTGATCAGGGTTAAACTGCATCTCACAGTGATCAGTGTTAACCTCACAGTGATCAGGGTTAACCTCAAAGTGATCAGGGTTAAACTCCACCTCACAGTGATCAGGTTTAAACTCCACAGTGATCAGGGTTAAACTCCATGTTATAGTGATCAGGGTTAACCTCACAGTGATCAGGGTTAAAGTCCATCTCACAGTGATCAGGGTTAACCTCACAGTGATCAGGCTTAACCTCACAGTGATCAGGGTTAACCTCACAGTGATCAGGGTTAAACTCCATCTCACAGTGATCAGGGTTAACCTCACAGTGATCAGGGTTAAACTCCATCTCACAGAGATCAGCGTTAACCTCACAGTGATCAGGGTTAACCTCACAGAAATCAGGGTTAAACTCCATCTCACAGTGATCAGGGTTAACCTCACAGTGATCAGGGTTAAACTCCATCTCACAATGATCAGGGTTAAACTCCATCTCACAGTGATCAGGGTTAAACTCCATCTCACAGTGATCAGTGTTAACCTCACAGTGATCAGGGTTAACCTCACAGTGATCAGGGTTAAACTCCATCTCACAGTGATCAGTGTTAACTTCACATTGATCAGGGTTAACCTCCCAGTGATCAGGGTTAAACTCCATCTCACAGTGATCAGGGTTAAACTCCATCTCACAGTGATCAGGGTGAAACTCACAGTGACTAGGGTTAAACTCCATCTCACAGTGATCAGTGTTAACTTCACATTGATCAGGGTTAACCTCCCAGTGATCAGGGTTAAACTCCATCTCACAGTGATCAGTGTTAACCTCACAGTGATCAGGGTTAAACTCCATCTCACAATGATCAGGGTTAAACTCCATCTCACAGTGATCAGGGTTAAACTCCATCTCACAGTGATCAGTGTTAACCTCACAGTGATCAGGGTTAACCTCACAGTGATCAGGGTTAAACTCCATCTCACAGTGATCAGGGTTAACCTCACAGTGATCATGGTTAAACTCCATCTCACAGTGATCAGGGTTAACCTCACAGTGATCAGGGTTAAACTCCATCTCACAGTGATCAGGGTTAAACTCACAGTGATCAGGGTTAAAATCCATCTCACAGTGATCAGGGTTAAACTCCATCTCACAATGATCAGGGTTAAACTCCATCTCTCAGTGATCAGGGTTAACCTCACAGTGATCAGGGTTAACCACACAGTGATCAGCGTGAAACTCCATCTCACAGTAATCAGGGTTAAACTCCATCTCACAGTGATCAGGGTTAACCTCACAGTGATCAGGGTTAAACACCATCTCACAGCGATAAGGGTTAACTTCACAGTGATCAGGGTTAACCCCACAGTGATCAGGGTTAAACTCACAGTGATCGGGGTTAAACTCCATCTCACAGTGATCAGGGTTAAACTCCATCTCACAGTGATCAGGGTTAACCTCACAGTGATCAGGGTTAAACACCATCTCACAGTGATCAGGGTTAAACTCCATCTCACAGTGATCAGGGTTAAACTCCATCTCACAGTGATCAGGGTTAACCTCACAGTGATCAGGGTTTAACTCCATCTCACAGTGATCAGGTTAACCTCACAGTGATCCGGGTTAAACACCATCTCTCAGTGATCATGGTTAACCTCACAGTGATCAGGGTGAAACTCCATCTCACAGTGATCAGGGTTAAACTCACAGTGATCAGGGTTAAACTCCATCTCACAGTGATCAGGGTTAAACTCCATCTCACAGTGATCAGGGTTAACCTCACAGTGATCAGGGTTAAACACCATCTCACAGTGATCAGGGTTAAACTCCATCTCACAGTGATCAGGGTTAACCTCACAGTGATCATGGTTAAACTCCATCTCACAGTGATCAGGGTTAACCTCACAGTGATCAGGGTTAAACTCCATCTCACAGTGATCAGGGTTAACCTCACAGTGATCAGCGTTAACCTCACAGTGATCACGGTTAACCTCACAGTGATCAGGGTTAACCTCACAGTGATCAGGGATAAACTCACAGTGATCAGGGTTAAATTCCATCTCACAGTGATCAGAGTTAACCAGTCAGTGATCAGGGTTAAACTCACAGTGATCAGGGTTAAACTCCATCTCACAGTGATCAGGGTTAAACTCACAGTGATCAGGGTTAAACTCCATCTCACAGTGATCAGGGTTCTCCTCACAGTGATCAGGGTTAAACTCACAGTGATCAGGGTTAAACTGAATCTCACAGTGATCAGGGTTAAACTCCACAGTGATCAGGGTTAAACTCCATCTCACAGTGATCAGGGTTAACCTCACAGTGATCAGGGTTAAACTCACAATGATCAGTGTTAAACTCCATGTTACAGTGATCAGGGTTAACCTCACAGTAATCAGGGTTAAAGTCCATCTCACAGTGATCAGGGTTAACCTCACAGTGATCAGGCTTAACCTCACAGTGATCAGGGTTAACCTCACAGTGATCAGGGTTAAACTCCATCTCACAGTGATCAGGGTTAACCTCACAGTGATCAGGGTTAAACTCCATCTCACAGAGATCAGCGTTAACCTCACAGTGATCAGGGTTAACCTCACAGAAATCAGGGTTAAACTCCATCTCACAGTGATCAGGGTTAACCTCACAGTGATCAGGGTTAAACTCCATCTCACAATGATCAGCGTTAAACTCCATCTCACAGTGATCAGGGTTAAACTCCATCTCACAGTGATCAGTGTTAACCTCACAGTGATCAGGGTTAACCTCACAGTGATCAGTGTTAAACTCACAGTGATCAGGGTTAAACTTATCTCACAGTGATCAGCGTTAACCTCACAGTGATCAGGGTTAAACTCCATCTCACAGTGATCAGGGTTAAACTCACAGTGATCAGAGTTAAACTCCATCTCACAGTGATCAGTGTTAACCTCACAGTGATCAGGGATAAACTCCATCTCACAGTGATCAGAGTTAACCTCACAGTGATCAGGGTTAACCTCACAGTGATCAGGTTTAAACTCCACAGTGATCAGGATTAAACTGAATCTCACAGTGATCAGGGTTAACCTCACAGTGATCAGGGTTAAACTCACAGAAATCAGGGTTAAACTCCATCTCACAGTGATCAAGGTTAACCTCAAATTGATCAGGGTTAAACTCCATCTCACAGTGATCAGGGTTAAACTCCATCTCACAGTGATCAGGGTTAAACTCCATTTCAAAGTGATCAGGGTTAACCTCACAGTGATCAGGCTTAAACTCCATCTCACAGTGATCAGGGTTAACCTCACAGTGATCAGGGTTAAACTCCATCTCACAGTGATCAGGGTTAAACTCACAGTGATCAGGGTTAACCTCCATCTCACATTGATCAGGGTTAAACTCACAGTGATCAGGGTTAATCTCCATCTCACAGTGATCAGGGTTAAACTCACAGTGATCAGGGTTAATCTCCATCTCACAGTGATCAGGGTTAAACTCCATCTCACAGTGATCAGGGTTAACCTCACAGTGATCATGGTTAAACTCACAGTGATCAGGGTTAAACTCCATCTCACAGTGATCATGGTTAAACTCACAGTGATCAGGGTTAAACTCCATCTCACAGTGATCAGGGTTAAACTCACAGTGATCAGGGTTAAACTCCATCTCACAGTGATCAGGGTTAACCTCACAGTGATCAGGGTTAAACTCCATCTCACAGTGATCAGCGTTAAACTCCATCTCACAGTGATCAGGGTTATACTCCATCTCTCAGTGATCAGCGTTAAACTCCATCTCACAGTGATCAGGGTTAACCTCACAGTGATCAGGGTTAAACTCCATCTCACAGTGATCAGGGTTAACCTCACAGTGATCAGGGTTAACCTCACAGTGATCAGGGTTAAACTCACAGAAATCAGGGTTAAACTCCATCTCACAGTGATCAAGGTTAACCTCAAATTGATCAGGGTTAAACTCCATCTCACAGTGATCAGGGTTAAACTCCATCTCACAGTGATCAGGGTTAACCTCACAGTGATCAGGGTTAAACTCCATCTCACAGTGATCAGCGTTAAACTCCATCTCACAGTGATCAGGGTTAACCTCCCAGTGATCAGGGTTAAACTCCATCTCACAATGATCAGCGTTAAACTCCATCTCACAGTGATCAGGGTTAAACTCACAGTGATCAGGATTAAACTCCATCTCACAGCGAACATGGTTAACCTCACAGCGATCAGGGTTAACCTCACAGTGATCAGGGTTAAAGTCACAGTGATCAGGGTTAAACTCCATCTCACAGTGATCAGGGTTAAACTCCATCTCACAGTGATCAGGGTTAAACTCACAGTGATCAGGGTTAAACTCCATCTCACAGTGATCAGGGTTAAACTCCATCTCACAGTGATCAGGGTTAACCTCACAGTGATCACGGTTAAACTCCATCTCACAGTGATCAGGGTTAACCTCACAGTGATCAGGGTTAAACTCCATCTCACAGTGATCAGGGTTAAACTCCATCTCACAGTGATCAGGGTTAAACGCCATCTCACAGTGATCAGGGTTAATCTCACAGTGATCAGCGTTAAACTCCATCTCACAGTAATCAGTGTTAAACTGCATCTCACAGTGATCAGGGTTAACCTCACACTGATCAGGGTTAAACACCATCTCACAGCGATAAGGGTTAACCTCACAGTGATCAGGGTTAACCCCACAGTGATCAGGGTTAAACTCACAGTGATCGGGGTTAACCTCAAAGTGATCAGGGTTAAACTCCATCTCAAAGTGATCAGGGTTAAACTCACAGTGATCAGGGTTAAACTCCATCTCACAGTGATCAGGGTTAAACTCCATCGCACAGTGATCAGGGTTAAACTCACAGTGATCAGGGTTAAATTCCATCTCACAGTGATCAGGGTTAACCTCACAGTGATCAGGGATAACCTCACAGTGATCAGGGTTAACCTCACAGTGATCAGGGTTAAACTCGATCTCACAGTGATCAGGGTTAAACTCCATCTCACAGTGATCAGGGTTAACCTCACAGTGATCAGGGTTAAACTCCATCTCACAGTGATCAGGGTTAAACTCCATCTCACAGTGATCAGGGTTAACCTCACAGTGATCAGGGTTAAACGCCATCTCACAGTGATCAGGGTTAACCTCACAGTGATCAGGGTTAACCTCACAGTGATCAGGGTTAAACTCCATCTCACAGTTATCAGGGTTAACCTCACAGTGATCAGGGTTAAACTCCATCTCACAGTGATCAGGGTTAAACTCACAGTGATCAGGGTTAACCTCACAGTGATCAGGGTTAAACTCCATCTCACAGTGATCAGGGTTAATCTCACAGTGATCAGGATTAAACTCCATTTCACAGTGATCAGGGTTAACCTCACAGTGATCAGGATTAAACTCCATCTCACAGTGATCAGGGTTAACCTCACAGTGATCAGGGTTAAACTCCATCTCACAGTGATCAGGGTTAACCTCACAGTGATCAGGGATAACCTCACAGTGATCAGGGTTAAACTCACAGTGATCAGGGTTAAACTCGATCTCACAGTGATCACGGTTAAACTCCATCTCACAGTGATCAGGGTTAAACTCCTTCTCACAGTGATCAGGGTTAACCTCACAGTGATCAGGGTTAAACTCCATCTCACTGTGATCAGAGTTAAACTCACAGTGATCAGGGTTAAACCCCCTCTCACAGTGATCAGGGTTAACATCACAGTGATCAGGGTTAAACTCCATCTCACAGTGATCAGGGTTAAACTCACAGTGATCAGGGTTAAACTCCATCTCACAGTGATCAGGGTTAACCTCACAGTGATCACGGTTAAACTCCATCTCACAGTTATCAGGGTTAAACTCACAGTGATCAGGGTTAAACTCCATCTCACAGTGATCAGGGTTAAACTCACAGTGATCAGGGTTAACCTCACAGTGATCAGGGTTAAACTCACAGTGATCAGGGTTAACCTCACAGTGATCAGGGTTAAACTCCATCTCACAGTGATCAGGGTTAACCTCACAGTGATCAGGGTTAAACTCACAGTGATCAGGGTTAACCTCACAGTGATCAGGGTTAAACTCCATCTCACAGTTATCAGGGTTAAACTCACAGTGATCAGGGTTAAACTCCATCTCACAGTGATCAGGGTTATCCTCACAGTGATCAGGGTTAAACTCCATCTCACAGTGATCAGTGTTAACCTCACAGTGATCAGGGTTAAACTCACAGTGATCAGGGTTAACCTCACAGAGATCAGGGTTAACCTCACAGTGATCAGGGTTAAACTCACAGTGATCAGGGTTAAACTCCATCTCACAGTGATCAGGGTTAACCTCACAGTGATCAGGGTTAAACTCACAGTGATCAGGGTTAACCTCACAGAGATCAGGGTTAACCTCACAGTGATCAGGGTTAACCTCACAGTGATCAGGGTTAAACTCACAGTGATCAGGGTTAAACTCCATCTCACAGTGATCAGGGTTAAACTCGATCTCACAGTTATCAGGGTTAACCTCACAGTGATCAGGGTTAAACTCCATCTCACAGTGATCAGGGTTAAACTCCATCTCACAGTGATCAGGGTTAACCTCACAGTGATCAGGGTTAAACTCACAGTGATCAGGGTTAACCTCACAGAGATCAGGGTTAACCTCACAGTGATCAGGGTTAACCTCACAGTGATCAGGGTTAAACTCACAGTGATCAGGGTTAAACTCCATCTCACAGTGATCAGGGTTAAACTCGATCTCACAGTTATCAGGGTTAACCTCACAGTGATCAGGGTTAAACTCCATCTCACAGTGATCAGGGTTAAACTCCATCTCACAGTGATCAGGGTTAACCTCACAGTGATCAGGGTTAAACTCCATCTCACAGTGATCAGGGTTAACCTCACAGTGATCAGGGTTAAACTCCATCTCACAGTGATCAGGGTTAAACTCCATCTCACAGTGATCAGGGTTAACCTCACAGTGATCAGGGTTAAACTCCATCTCACAGTGATCAGGGTTAACCTCACAGTGATCAGGGTTAAACTCCATCTCACAGTGATCAGGGTTAAACTCACAGTGATCAGGGTTAACCTCACAGAGATCAGGGTTAACCTCACAGTGATCAGGGTTAACCTCACAGTGATCAGGGTTAAACTCCATCTCACAGTGATCAGGGTTAAACTCCATCTCACAGTGATCAGGGTTAAACTCACAGTGATCAGGGTTAAACTCCATCTCACAGTGATCAGGGTTAAACTCCATCTCACAGTTATCAGGGTTAACCTCACAGTGATCAGGGTTAAACTCCATCTCACAGTGATCAGGGTTAAACTCCATCTCACAGTTATCAGGGTTAACCTCACAGTGATCAGGGTTAATCTCCATCTCACAGTGATCAGGGTTAAACTCACAGTGATCAGGGTTAAACTCCATCTCACAGTTATCAGGGTTAACCTCACAGTGATCAGGGTTAAACTCCATCTCACAGTGATCAGGGTTAAACTCACAGTGATCAGGTTTAAACTCCATCTCTCAGTGATCAGGGTTAACCTCACAGTGATCAGGGTTAAACTCCATCTCACAGTGATCAGGGTTAAACTCCATCTCACAGTGATCAGTGTTAACCTCACAGTGATCACGGTTAACCCCACAGTGATCAGGGTTAAACTCACAGTGATCAGGGTTACACTCCATCTCACAGTGATCAAGGTTAACCTCACAGTGATCAGGGTTAACCCCACAGTGATCAGGGTTAAACTCACAGTGATCGGGGTTAACCTCAAAGTGATCAGGGTGAAACTCCATCTCACAGTGATCAGGGTTAAACTCACAGTGATCAGGGTTAAACTCACAGTGATCAGGGTTAAACTCCATCTCAAAGTGATCAGGGTTAAACTCCATCTCACAGTGATCAGGGTTAACCTCACAGTGATCAGGGTTAAACACCATCTCACAGTGATCAGGGTTAAACTCCATCTCACAGTCATCAGGGTTAACCTCACAGTGATCAGGGTTAAACTCCATCTCACAGTGATCAGGGTTAAACTCCATCGCACAGTGATCAGGGTTAAACTCACAGTGATCAGGGTTAAATTCCATCTCACAGTGATCAGGGTTAACCTCACAGTGATCAGGGATAACCTCACAGTGATCAGGGTTAACCTCACAGTGATCAGGGTTAAACTCGATCTCACAGTGATCAGGGTTAAACTCCATCTCACAGTGATCAGGGTTAAACTCCATCTCACAGTGATCAGGGTTAACCTCACAGTGATCAGGGTTAAACTCCATCTCACAGTGATCAGGGTTAACCTCACAGTGATCAGGGTTAAACGCCATCTCACAGTGATCAGGGTTAACCTCACAGTGATCAGGGTTAACCTCACAGTGATCAGGGTTAAACTCCATCTCACAGTGATCAGGGTTAAACTCACAGTGATCAGGGTTAAACTCCATCTCACAGTTATCAGGGTTAACCTCACAGTGATCAGGGTTAAACTCCATCTCACAGTGATCAGGGTTAAACTCACAGTGATCAGGGTTAACCTCACAGTGATCAGGGTTAAACTCCATCTCACAGTGATCAGGGTTAATCTCACAGTGATCAGGATTAAACTCCATTTCACAGTGATCAGGGTTAACCTCACAGTGATCAGGGTTAAACTCCATCTCACAGTGATCAGGGTTAACCTCACAGTGATCAGGGATAAACTCACAGTGATCAGGGTTAAACTCACAGTGATCAGGGTTAAACTCGATCTCACAGTGATCAGGGTTAAACTCCATCAAACAGTGATCAGGGTTAACCTCACAGCGATCAGGGTTAAACTCCATCTCACAGTGATCAGGGTTAACCTCACAGTGATCAGGGTTAAACTCCATCTCACAGTGATCAGGGTTAACCTCACAGTGATCAGGGTTAAACTCCATCTCACAGTGATCAGCGTTAAACTCCATCTCACAGTGATCAGGGTTAAACTCCATCTCACAGTGATCAGGGTTAACCTCACAGTGATCAGGGTTAAACTCCATCTCACTGTGATCAGGGTTAAACTCACAGCGATCAGGGTTAAACTCCATCTCACAGTGATCAGGGTTAACCTCACAGTGATCAGGGTTAAACTCCATCTCACAGTGATCAGGGTTAACCTCACAGTGATCAGGGTTAAACTCCATCTCACAGTGATCAGCGTTAAACTCCATCTCACAGTGATCAGGGTTATACTCCATCTCTCAGTGATCAGCGTTAAACTCCATCTCACAGTGATCAGGGTTAACCTCACAGTGATCAGGGTTAAACTCCATCTCACAGTGATCAGGGTTAACCTCACAGTGATCAGGGTTAACCTCACAGTGATCAGGGTTAAACTCACAGAAATCAGGGTTATACTCCATCTCACAGTGATCAAGGTTAACCTCAAATTGATCAGGGTTAAACTCCATCTCACAGTGATCAGGGTTAAACTCCATCTCACAGTGATCAGGGTTAACCTCACAGTGATCAGGGTTAAACTCCATCTCACAGTGATCAGCGTTAAACTCCATCTCACAGTGATCAGGGTTAACCTCCCAGTGATCAGGGTTAAACTCCATCTCACAATGATCAGCGTTAAACTCCATCTCACAGTGATCAGGGTTAAACTCACAGTGATCAGGGTTAAACTCCATCTCACAGCGAACATGGTTAACCTCACAGCGATCAGGGTTAACCTCACAGTGATCAGGGTTAAAGTCACAGTGATCAGGGTTAAACTCCATCTCACAGTGATCAGGGTTAAACTCCATCTCACAGTGATCAGGGTTAAACTCACAGTGATCAGGGTTAAACTCCATCTCACAGTGATCAGGGTTAAACTCCATCTCACAGTGATCAGGGTTA
The DNA here is from genome assembly GCF_047496795.1 of Chiloscyllium punctatum. NCBI lineage: Eukaryota > Metazoa > Chordata > Chondrichthyes > Orectolobiformes > Hemiscylliidae > Chiloscyllium > Chiloscyllium punctatum. Next base: position 6,712,218 of record NC_092741.1, read on the forward strand.
ACCTCACAGTGATCACGGTTAAACTCCATCTCACAGTGATCAGGGTTAACCTCACAGTGATCAGGGTTAAACTCCATCTCACAGTGATCAGGGTTAAACTCCATCTCACAGTGATCAGGGTTAAACGCCATCTCACAGTGATCAGGGTTAAACTCACAGTGATCAGGGTTAAACTCCATCTCACAGTAATCAGTGTTAAACTCCATCTCACAGTGATCAGGGTTAACCTCACAGTGATCAGGGTTAAACACCATCTCACAGCGATAAGGGTTAACCTCACAGTGATCAGGGTTAACCCCACAGTGATCAGGGTTAAACTCACAGTGATCGGGGTTAACCTCAAAGTGATCAGGGTTAAACTCCATCTCAAAGTGATCAGGGTTAAACTCACAGTGATCAGGGTTAAACTCCATCTCACAGTGATCAGGGTTAAACTCCATCGCACAGTGATCAGGGTTAAACTCACAGTGATCAGGGTTAAATTCCATCTCACAGTGATCAGGGTTAACCTCACAGTGATCAGGGATAACCTCACAGTGATCAGGGTTAACCTCACAGTGATCAGGGTTAAACTCGATCTCACAGTGATCAGGGTTAAACTCCATCTCACAGTGATCAGGGTTAACCTCACAGTGATCAGGGTTAAACTCCATCTCACAGTGATCAGGGTTAAACTCCATCTCACAGTGATCAGGGTTAACCTCACAGTGATCAGGGTTAACCTCACAGTGATCAGGGTTAAACTCCATCTCACAGTGATCAGGGTTAACCTCACAGTGATCAGGGTTAAACGCCATCTCACAGTGATCAGGGTTAACCTCACAGTGATCAGGGGTAACCTCACAGTGATCAGGGTTAAACTCCATCTCACAGTTATCAGGGTTAACCTCACAGTGATCAGGGTTAAACTCCATCTCACAGTGATCAGGGTTAAACTCACAGTGATCAGGGTTAACCTCACAGTGATCAGGGTTAAACTCCATCTCACAGTGATCAGGGTTAATCTCACAGTGATCAGGATTAAACTCCATTTCACAGTGATCAGGGTTAACCTCACAGTGATCAGGGTTAAACTCCATCTCACAGTGATCAGGGTTAACCTCACAGTGATCAGGGTTAAACTCCATCTCACAGTGATCAGGGTTAAACTCCATCGCACAGTGATCAGGGTTAAACTCACAGTGATCAGGGTTAAATTCCATCTCACAGTGATCAGGGTTAACCTCACAGTGATCAGGGATAACCTCACAGTGATCAGGGTTAACCTCACAGTGATCAGGGTTAAACTCGATCTCACAGTGATCAGGGTTAAACTCCATCTCACAGTGATCAGGGTTAACCTCACAGTGATCAGGGTTAAACTCCATCTCACAGTGATCAGGGTTAAACTCCATCTCACAGTGATCAGGGTTAACCTCACAGTGATCAGGGTTAACCTCACAGTGATCAGGGTTAAACTCCATCTCACAGTGATCAGGGTTAACCTCACAGTGATCAGGGTTAAACGCCATCTCACAGTGATCAGGGTTAACCTCACAGTGATCAGGGGTAACCTCACAGTGATCAGGGTTAAACTCCATCTCACAGTTATCAGGGTTAACCTCACAGTGATCAGGGTTAAACTCCATCTCACAGTGATCAGGGTTAAACTCACAGTGATCAGGGTTAACCTCACAGTGATCAGGGTTAAACTCCATCTCACAGTGACCAGGGTTAATCTCACAGTGATCAGGATTAAACTCCATTTCACAGTGATCAGGGTTAACCTCACAGTGATCAGGGTTAAACTCCATCTCACAGTGATCAGGGTTAACCTCACAGTGATCAGGGTTAAACTCCATCTCACAGTGATCAGGGATAACCTCACAGTGATCAGGGTTAAACTCACAGTGATCAGGGTTAAACTCGATCTCACAGTGATCACGGTTAAACTCCATCTCACAGTGATCAGGGTTAAACTCCATCTCACAGTGATCAGGGTTAACCTCACAGTGATCAGGGTTAAACTCCATCTCACTGTGATCAGAGTTAAACTCACAGTGATCAGGGTTAAACTCCATCTCACAGTGATCAGGGTTAACATCACAGTGATCAGGGTTAAACTCCATCTCACAGTGATCAGGGTTAAACTCACAGTGATCAGGGTTAAACTCCATCTCACAGTGATCAGGGTTAACCTCACAGTGATCACGGTTAAACTCCATCTCACAGTGATCAGGGTTAAACTCCATCTCACAGTGATCAGGGTTAAACTCACAGTGATCAGGGTTAAACTCCATCTCACAGTGATCAGGGTTAAACTCACAGTGATCAGGGTTAACCTCACAGTGATCAGGGTTAAACTCCATCTCACAGTGATCAGGGTTAACCTCAGAGTGATCAGGGTTAAACTCACAGTGATCAGGGTTAACCTCACAGTGATCAGGGTTAAACTCCATCTCACAGTGATCAGGGTTAAACTCACAGTGATCAGGGCTAAACTCCATCTCACAGTGATCAGGGTTAAACTCCATCTCACAGTTATCAGGGTTAACCTCACAGTGATCAGGGTTAAACTCCATCTCACAGTGATCAGGGTTAAACTCCATCTCACAGTGATCAGGGTTAAACTCACAGTGATCAGGGTTAAACTCCATCTCACAGTTATCAGGGTTAACCTCACAGTGATCAGGGTTAAACTCCATCTCACAGTGATCAGGGTTAAACTCACAGTGATCAGGTTTAAACTCCATCTCTCAGTGATCAGGGTTAACCTCACAGTGATCAGGGTTAAACTCCATCTCACAGTGATCAGGGTTAAACTCCATCTCACAGTGATCAGGGTTAAACTCCATCTCACAGTGATCAGTGTTAACCTCACAGTGATCACGGTTAACCCCACAGTGATCAGGGTTAAACTCACAGTGATCAGGGTTACACTCCATCTCACAGTGATCAAGGTTAACCTCACAGTGATCAGGGTTAACCCCACAGTGAGCAGGGTTAAACTCACAGTGATCGGGGTTAACCTCAAAGTGATCAGGGTGAAACTCCATCTCACAGTGATCAGGGTTAAACTCACAGTGATCAGGGTTAAACTCACAGTGATCAGGGTTAAACTCCATCTCAAAGTGATCAGGGTTAAACTCCATCTCACAGTGATCAGGGTTAACCTCACAGTGATCAGGGTTAAACACCATCTCACAGTGATCAGGGTTAAACTCCATCTCACAGTCATCAGGGTTAACCTCACAGTGATCAGGGTTAAACTCCATCTCACAGTGATCAGGGTTAAACTCCATCGCACAGTGATCAGGGTTAAACTCACAGTGATCAGGGTTAAATTCCATCTCACAGTGATCAGGGTTAACCTCACAGTGATCAGGGATAACCTCACAGTGATCAGGGTTAACCTCACAGTGATCAGGGTTAAACTCCATCTCACAGTGATCAGGGTTAAACTCCATCTCACAGTGATCAGGGTTAACCTCACAGTGATCAGGGTTAAACTCCATCTCACAGTGATCAGGGTTAACCTCACAGTGATCAGGGTTAAACGCCATCTCACAGTGATCAGGGTTAACCTCACAGTGATCAGGGTTAACCTCACAGTGATCAGGGTTAAACTCCATCTCACAGTGATCAGGGTTAAACTCACAGTGATCAGGGTTAAACTCCATCTCACAGTTATCAGGGTTAAGTTCACAGTGATCAGGGTTAAACTCCATCTCACAGTGATCAGGGTTAAACTCACAGTGATCAGGGTTAACCTCACAGTGATCAGGGTTAAACTCCATCTCACAGTGATCAGGGTTAATCTCACAGTGATCAGGATTAAACTCCATTTCACAGTGATCAGGGTTAACCTCACAGTGATCAGGGTTAAACTCCATCTCACAGTGATCAGGGTTAACCTCACAGTGATCAGGGATAAACTCACAGTGATCAGGGTTAAACTCACAGTGATCAGGGTTAAACTCGATCTCACAGTGATCAGGGTTAAACTCCATCTAACAGTGATCAGGGTTAACCTCACAGTGATCACGGTTAAACTCCATCTCACAGTGATCAGGGTTAAACTCCATCTCACAGTGATCAGGGTTAACCTCACAGTGATCAGGGTTAAACTCCATCTCACTGTGATCAGGGTTAAACTCACAGCGATCAGGGTTAAACTCCATCTCACAGTGATCAGGGTTAACCTCACAGTGATCAGGGTTAAACTCCATCTCACAGTGATCAGGGTTAAACTCACAGTGATCAGGGTTAAACTCCATCTCACAGTGATCAGGGTTAAACTCACAGTGATCAGGGTTAACCTCACAGTGATCAGGGGTAAACTCACAGTGATCAGGGTTAACCTCACAATGATCAGGGTTAAACTCCATCTCACAGTGATCAGGGTTAACCTCACAGTGATCAGGGTTAAACTCACAGTGATCAGGGTTAACCTCACAGTGATCAGGGTTAAACTCCATCTCACAGTGATCAGGGTTAAACTCACAGTGATCAGGGCTAAACTCCATCTCACAGTGATCAGGGTTAAACTCCATCTCACAGTTATCAGGGTTAACCTCACAGTGATCAGGGTTAAACTCCATCTCACAGTGATCAGGGTTAAACTCACAGTGATCAGGGTTAAACTCCATCTCACAGTGATCAGGGTTAAACTCCATCTCACAGTGATCAGGGTTAAACTCCATCTCTCAGTGTTCAGGGTTAACCTCACAGTGATCAGGGTTAAACTCACAGTGATCAGGGTTAAACTCCATCTCACAGTTATCAGGGTTAAACTCACAGTGATCAGGGTTAACCTCACAGTGATCAGGGTTAACCTCACAGCGATCAGGGTTAAACTCCATCTCACAGTGATCAGGGTTAACCTCACAGCGATCAGGGCTAAACTCCATCTCACAGTGATCAGGGTTAAACTCCATCTCACAGTGATCAGGGTTAAACTCACAGTGATCAGGGTTAAACTCCATCTCACAGTGATCAGGGATAAACTCACAGTGATCAGGGTTAAACTCCATCTCACAGTGATCAGGGTTAAACTCACAGTGATCAGGGTTAACCTCACAGTGATCAGGGTTAAACTCCATCTCACAGTGATCAGGGTTAACCTCACAGTGATCAGGGTTAACCTCACAGTGATCAGGGTTAAACTCCATCTCTCAGTGATCAGGGTTAACCTCACAGAGATAAGGGTTAAACTCCATCTCACAGTGATCAGTGTTAACCTCAGAGTGATCACGGTTAACCACACAGTGATCCGGGTTAACCTCACAGTGATCAGGGTTAAACTCACAGTGATCTCGGTTAAACTCAATCGCACAGTGATCAGGGTTAACCTCACAGTGATCAGGGTTAAACTCCATCTCACAGTGATCGGGGTTAAACTCCATCTCACAGTGATCTGGGTTATACTCACAGTGATCAGGGTTAAACTCCATCTCACAGTGATCAGGGTTAAACTCCATCTCACAGTGATCAGGGTTAAACTCACAGTGATCAGGGTTAAACTCCATCTCACAGTGATCAGGGTTAAACTCCATCTCACAGTGATCAGGGTTAACCTCACAGTGATCAGGGTTAAACTCCATCTCACAGTGATCAGGGTTAACCCCACAGTGATCAGGGTTAACCTCACAGTGATCAGGGTTAAACTCCATCTCACAGTGATCAGGGTTAAACTCCATCTCACAGTGATCAAGGTTAAACTCACAGTGATCAGGGTTAAACTCCACCTCACAGTGATCAGGGTTAAACTCCATCTCACAGTGATCAAGGTTAAACTCACAGTGATCAGGGTTACACTCCATCTCACAGTGATCAAGGTTAAACTCACAGTGATCAGGGTTAACCTCACAGTGATCAGGGTTAAACTCCATCTCACAGTGATCAGGGTTAAACTCACAGTGATCAGGGTTAATCTCACAGTGATCAGGGTTAAACTCCATCACACAGTGATCAGGGTTAAACTCCATCTCACAGTGATCAGGGTTAAACTCCATCTCACAGTGATCAGTGTTAACCTCACAGTGATCAGGGTTAAACTCACAGTGATCAGGGTTAAACGCCATCTGACAGTGATCAGGGTTAACCGCACAGTGATCAGGGTTAAACACCATCTCACAGTGATCAGGGTTAAACTCACAGTGATCAGGGTTAAACTCCATCTCACAGTGATCAGGGTTAAACTCACAGTGATCAGGGTTAAACTCCATCTCACAGTGATCAGTGTTAACCTCACAGTGATCAGGGTTAAACTCCATCTCAAAGTGATCAGGGTTAAACTCACAGTGATCAGGGTTAAACCCCATCTCACAGTGATCAGGGTTAACCTCACAGTGATCAGGGTTAAACCCCATCTCACAGTGATCAGGGTTAAAGTCACAGTGATCAGGGTTAAACCACATCTCACAGTGATCAGGGTTAAACTCACAGTGATCAGGGTTAAACTCCATCTCACAGTGATTAGGGTTAAACTCACAGTGATCAGGGTTAAACTCCATCTCACAGTGATCAGGGTTAAACTCACAGTGATCAGGGTTAAACACACAGTGATCAGGGTTAAACTCCATCTAACAGTGATCAGGGTTAACCTCACAGTGATCACGGTTAAACTCCATCTCACAGTGATCAGGGTTAAACTCCATCTCACTGTGATCAGGGTTAAACTCACAGCGATCAGGGTTAAACTCCATCTCACAGTGATCAGGGTTAACCTCACAGTGATCAGGGTTAAACTCCATCTCACAGTGATCAGGGTTAAACTCACAGTGATCAGGGTTAAACTCCATCTCACAGTGATCAGGGTTAAACTCACAGTGATCAGGGTTAACCTCACAGTGATCAGGGGTAAACTCACAGTGATCAGGGTTAACCTCACAATGATCAGGGTTAAACTCCATCTCACAGTGATCAGGGTTAACCTCACAGTGATCAGGGTTAAACTCACAGTGATCAGGGTTAACCTCACAGTGATCAGGGTTAAACTCCATCTCACAGTGATCAGGGTTAAACTCACAGTGATCAGGGCTAAACTCCATCTCACAGTGATCAGGGTTAAACTCCATCTCACAGTTATCAGGGTTAACCTCACAGTGATCAGGGTTAAACTCCATCTCACAGTGATCAGGGTTAAACTCACAGTGATCAGGGTTAAACTCCATCTCACAGTGATCAGGGTTAAACTCCATCTCACAGTGATCAGGGTTAAACTCCATCTCTCAGTGTTCAGGGTTAACCTCACAGTGATCAGGGTTAAACTCACAGTGATCAGGGTTAAACTCCATCTCACAGTTATCAGGGTTAAACTCACAGTGATCAGGGTTAACCTCACAGTGATCAGGGTTAACCTCACAGCGATCAGGGTTAAACTCCATCTCACAGTGATCAGGGTTAACCTCACAGCGATCAGGGCTAAACTCCATCTCACAGTGATCAGGGTTAAACTCCATCTCACAGTGATCAGGGTTAAACTCACAGTGATCAGGGTTAAACTCACAGTGATCAGGGTTAAACTCCATCTCACAGTGATCAGGGTTAAACTCACAGTGATCAGGGTTAACCTCACAGTGATCAGGGTTAAACTCCATCTCACAGTGATCAGGGTTAACCTCACAGTGATCAGGGTTAACCTCACAGTGATCAGGGTTAAACTCCATCTCTCAGTGATCAGGGTTAACCTCACAGAGATAAGGGTTAAACTCCATCTCACAGTGATCCGGGTTAACCTCACAGTGATCAGGGTTAAACTCACAGTGATCTCGGTTAAACTCAATCGCACAGTGATCAGGGTTAACCTCACAGTGATCAGGGTTAAACTCCATCTCACAGTGATCGGGGTTAAACTCCATCTCACAGTGATCTGGGTTATACTCACAGTGATCAGGGTTAAACTCCATCTCACAGTGATCAGGGTTAAACTCCATCTCACAGTGATCAGGGTTAAACTCACAGTGATCAGGGTTAAACTCCATCTCACAGTGATCAGGGTTAAACTCCATCTCACAGTGATCAGGGTTAACCTCACAGTGATCAGGGTTAAACTCCATCTCACAGTGATCAGGGTTAACCCCACAGTGATCAGGGTTAACCTCACAGTGATCAGGGTTAAACTCCATCTCACAGTGATCAGGGTTAAACTCCATCTCACAGTGATCAAGGTTAAACTCACAGTGATCAGGGTTAAACTCCACCTCACAGTGATCAGGGTTAAACTCCATCTCACAGTGATCAAGGTTAAACTCACAGTGATCAGGGTTACACTCCATCTCACAGTGATCAGGGTTAAACTCCATCTCACAGTGATCAGGGTTAAACTCACAGTGATCAGGGTTAAACTCACAGTGATCAGGGTTAAACTCCATCACACAGTGATCAGGGTTAAACTCCATCTCACAGTGATCAGGGTTAAACTCCATCTCACAGTGATCAGTGTTAACCTCACAGTGATCACGGTTAACCCCACAGTTATCAGGGTTAACCTCACAGTGATCAGGGTTAAACTCACAGTGATCAGGGTTAAACTCCATCTCACAGTGATCAGGGTTAACCGCACAGTGATCAGGGTTAAACACCATCTGACAGTGATCAGGGTTAAACTCCATCTGACAGTGATCAGGGTTAACCGCACAGTGATCAGGGTTAAACACCATCTCACAGTGATCAGGGTTAAACTCACAGTGATCAGTGTTAAACTCCATCTCACAGTGATCAGGGTTAAACTCACAGTGATCAGGGTTAAACTCCATCTCACAGTGATCAGTGTTAACCTCACAGTGATCAGGGTTAAACTCCATCTCAAAGTGATCAGGGTTAAACTCACAGTGATCAGGGTTAAACCCCATCTCACAGTGATCAGGGTTAACCTCACAGTGATCAGGGTTAAACCCCATCTCACAGTGATCAGGGTTAAAGTCACAGTGATCAGGGTTAAACCACATCTCACAGTGATCAGGGTTAAACTCACAGTGATCAGGGTTAAACTCCATCTCACAGTGATTAGGGTTAAACTCACAGTGATCAGGGTTAAACTCCATCTCACAGTGATCAGGGTTAAACTCACAGTGATCAGGGTTAAACACACAGTGATCAGGGTTAAACTCACAGTGTTCAGGGTTAAACTCACAGTGATCAGGGTTAAACACACAGTGATCAGGGTTAAACTCACAGTGATCAGGGTTAAACTCCATCTCACAGTGATCAGGGTTAAACTCACAGTGATCAGGGTTAGACTCCATCTCACAGTGATCAGGGTTAAACTCCATCTCACAGTGATCAGGGTTAACCTCACAGTGATCAGGGTTAGACTCCATCTCACAGTGATCAGGGTTAAACTCACAGTGCTCAGGGTTAAACTCCATCTCACAGTGATCAGGGTTAAACTCACAGTGATCAGGGTTAAACTCCATCTCACAGTGATCAGGGTTAACCTCACAGTGATCAGGGTTAAACTCCATCTCTCAGTGATCAGGGTTAAACTCCATCTCACAGTGATCAGGGTTAACCTCACAGTGATCAGGGTTAAACTCCATCTCTCAGTGATCAGGGTTAACCTCACAGTGATCAGGGTTAAACTCACAGTGATCAGGGTTAAACTCCATCTCACAGTGATCAGAGTTAAACTCCCAGTGATCAGGGTTAAACTCCATCTCACAGTGATCAGTGTTAACCTCACAGTGATCACGGTTAACCCCACAGTGATCAGGGTTAACCTCACAGTGATCAGGGTTAAACTCCATCTCACAGTGATCAGTGTTAACCTCACAGTGATCACGGTTAACCCCACAGTGATCAGGGTTAACCTCACAGTGATCAGGCTTAAACTCCATCGCACAGTGATCAGGGTTAACCTCACAGTGATCAGGGTTAAACTCACAGTGATCAGGGTTAAACTCCATCTCACAGTGATCAGAGTTAAACTCCATCTCACAGTGATCAGGGTTAATCTCACAGTGATCAGGGTTAACCTCACAGTGATCAGGGTTAAACTCCATCTCACAGTGATCAGAGTTAAACTCCATCTCACAGTGATCAGGGATAAGCTCAGAGTGATCAGGGTTAAACTCCATCTCACAGTGATCAGAGTTAAACTCCATCTCACAGTGATCAGGGATAAGCTCAGAGTGATCAGGGTTAAACTCCATCTCACAGTGATCAGAGTTAAACTCCATCTCACAGTGATCAGTGTTAACCTCACAGTGATCACGGTTAATCCCACAGTGATCAGGGTTAACCTCACAGTGATCAGGGTTAAACTCCATCTCACAGTGATCAGTGTTAACCTCACAGTGATCACGGTTAACCCCACAGTGATCAGGGTTAACCTCACAGTGATCAGGCTTAAACTCCATCGCACAGTGATCAGGGTTAACCTCACAGTGATCAGGGTTAAACTCACAGTGATCAGGGTTAAACTCCATCTCACAGTGATCAGAGTTAAACTCCATCTCACAGTGATCAGGGTTAATCTCACAGTGATCAGGGTTAACCTCACAGTGATCAGGCTTAAACTCCATCGCACAGTGATCAGGGTTAACCTCACAGTGATCAGGGTTAAACTCACAGTGATCAGGGTTAAACTCCATCTCACAGTGATCAGGGTTAAACTCCATCTCACTGTGATCAGGGTTAAACTCCATCTCTCAGTGATCAGGGTTAACCTCACAGTGATCAGGGTTAAACTCCATCTCACAGTGATCAGGGTTAAACTCACAGTGATCAGGGTTAAACTCACAGTGATCAGGTTTAACCTCCATCTCACAGTGATCAGGGTTAATCTCACAGTGATCAGGGTTAAACCCCATCTCACAGTGATCAGGGTTAAACTCACAGTGATCAGGGTTAACCTCACAGTGATCAGAGTTAAACTCCATCTCACAGTGATCAGGGTTAACCTCACAGTGATCAGGGTTAAACTCCATCTCACCGTGATCAGGATTAAACTCACAGTGATCAGGGTTAAACTCCATCTCACAGTGATCAGGGTTAAACTCCATCTCACAGTGATCAGGGTTAACCTCACAGTGATCAGGGTTAAACTCCATCTCTCTGTGATCAGGGTTAAACTCACAGTGATCAGGGTTAAACTCCATCTCACAGTGATCAGGGTTAAACTCCATCTCACAGTGATCAGGGTTAACCTCACAGTGATCAGGGTAAAACTCCATCTCACAGTGATCAGGGTTAAACTCCATCTCACAGTGATCAGGGTTAACCTCACAGTGATCAGGGTTAACCTCACAGTGATCAGGGTTAAACTCACAGTGATCAGGGTTAAACTCCATCTCACAGTGATCAGGGTTAAACTCACAGTGATCAGGGTTAAACTCCATCTCACAGTGATTAGGGTTAAACTCACAGTGATCAGGGTTAAACTCCATCTCACAGTGATCAGGGCTAAACTCACAGTGATCAGGGTTGAACACACTGTGATCAGGGTTAAACTCACAGTGTTCAGGGTTAAACTCACAGTGATCAGGGTTAAACACACAGTGATCAGGGTTAAACTCACAGTGATCAGGGTTAAACTCCATCTCACAGTGATCAGGGTTAGACTCACAGTGATCAGGGTTAAACTCCATCTCACTGTGATCAGGGTTAAACTCACAGTGATCAGGGTTAACCTCACAGTGATCACGGTTAACCACACAGTGATCAGGGTGAAACTCACAGTGATCAGGGTTAAACCCCATCTCAAAGTGATCAGGGTTAAACTCACAGTGATCAGGGTTAAACTCCATCTCACAGTGATCAGGGTTAAACTCACAGTGATCAGGGTTGAACACACAGTGATCAGGGTTAAACTCACAGTGTTCAGGGTTAAACTCACAGTGATCAGGGCTAAACACACAGTGATCAGGGTTAAACTCACAGTGATCAGGGTTAAACTCCATCTCACAGTGATCAGGGTTAAACTCACAGTGATCAGGGTTAAACTCCATCTCACTGTGATCAGGGTTAAACTCACAGTGATCAGGGTTAAACTCGATCTCACAGTGATCAGGGTTAAACTCACAATGATCAGGGTTAAACTCACAGTGATCAGGGTTAAACTCCATCTCACTGTGATCAGGGTTAAACTCACAGTGATCAGGGTTAAACACAAAGTGAGCAGAGTTAAAATCACAGTGATCCGGGTTAAACACACAGTGATCAGGTTTAAACTCACAGTGATCATGTTTAAACTCAGAGTGATCAGCGTTAACCTCACAGTGATCAGGGTTAAACTCCATCTCACAGTGATCAGGGTTAACCTCACAGTGATCATGGTTAAACTCCATCTCACAGTGATCAGGGTTCACCTCACAGTGATCAGGTTTAAACTCCATCTCTCAGTGATCAGGGTTAAACTCACAGTGATCAGGGTTAACCTCACAGTGATCAGGGTTAAACTTCATCTCACAGTGATCAGGGTTAAACTCCATCTCTCAGTGATCAGGGTTAACCTCACAGTGATCAGGGTTAAACTCCATCTCACAGTGATCAAGGTTAATCTCACAGTGATCAGGGTTAAACACACAGTGATCAGTGTTAAACTCCATCTCACAGTGATCAGGGTTAAACTCACAGTGATCAGGGTTAAACTCACAGTGATTAGGGTAAAACTCCATCTCACAGTGATCAGGGTTAACCTCACAGTGATCAGGGTTAAACTCCATCTCACAGTGATCAGGGTTAACCCCACAGTGATCAGGGTTAAACTCACAGTGATCAGGGTTAAACTCCATCTCACAGTGATCAGGGTTAAACTCACAGTGATCAGGGTTAAACTCCATCTCACAGTGATCAGGGTTAAACTCCATCTCTCAGTGATCAGGGTTAACCTCACAGTGATCAGGGTTAAACTCCATCTCACAGTGATCAGGGTTAAACTCACAGTGATTAGGGTAAAACTCCATCTCACAGTGATCAGGGTTAACCTCACAGTGATCAGGGTTCAACTCCATCTCACAGTGATCAGGCTTAACCTCACAGTGATCAGCGTTAACCTCACAGTGATCAGGGTTATCCTCACAGATATCAGGGTTAAACTCCATCTCACAGTGATCAGGGTTAACCTCACAGTGATCAGGGTTAAACTCCATCTCACAATGATCAGGGTCAAACTCCATCTCACAGTGATCAGTGTTAACCTCACAGTGATCAGTGTTAACCTCACAGTGATCAGGGTTAACCTCACAGTGATCAGGTTTAAACTCCATCTCACAGTGATCAGGGTTAACCTCACAGTGATCAGGGTTAAACTCCATCTCACAGTGATCGGGGTTAAACTCCATCTCACAGTGATCTGGGTTATACTCACAGTGATCAGGGTTAAACTCCATCTCACAGTGATCAGGGTTAAACTCCATCTCACAGTGATCAGGGTTAAACTCACAGTGATCAGGGTTAAACTCCATCTCACAGTGATCAGAGTTAAACTCCATCTCACAGTGATCAGGGTTAACCTCACAGTGATCAGGGTTAAACTCCATCTCACAGTGATCAGGGTTAACCCCACAGTGATCAGGGTTAACCTCACAGTGATCAGGGTTAAACTCCATCTCACAGTGATCAGGGTTAAACTCCATCTCACAGTGATCAAGGTTAAACTCACAGTGATCAGGGTTAAACTCCACCTCACAGTGATCAGGGTTAAACTCCATCTCACAGTGATCAAGGTTAAACTCACAGTGATCAGGGTTACACTCCATCTCACAGTGATCAGGGTTAAACTCCATCTCACAGTGATCAGGGTTAAACTCACAGTGATCAGGGTTAAACTCACAGTGATCAGGGTTAAACTCCATCACACAGTGATCAGGGTTAAACTCCATCTCACAGTGATCAGGGTTAAACTCCATCTCACAGTGATCAGTGTTAACCTCACAGTGATCACGGTTAACCCCACAGTTATCAGGGTTAACCTCACAGTGATCAGGGTTAAACTCACAGTGATCAGGGTTAAACGCCATCTGACAGTGATCAGGGTTAACCGCACAGTGATCAGGGTTAAACACCATCTCACAGTGATCAGGGTTAAACTCACAGTGATCAGTGTTAAACTCCATCTCACAGTGATCAGGGTTAAACTCACAGTGATCAGGGTTAAACTCCATCTCACAGTGATCAGTGTTAACCTCACAGTGATCAGGGTTAAACTCCATCTCAAAGTGATCAGGGTTAAACTCACAGTGATCAGGGTTAAACCCCATCTCACAGTGATCAGGGTTAACCTCACAGTGATCAGGGTTAAACCCCATCTCACAGTGATCAGGGTTAAAGTCACAGTGATCAGGGTTAAACCACATCTCACAGTGATCAGGGTTAAACTCACAGTGATCAGGGTTAAACTCCATCTCACAGTGATTAGGGTTAAACTCACAGTGATCAGGGTTAAACTCCATCTCACAGTGATCAGGGTTAAACTCACAGTGATCAGGGTTAAACACACAGTGATCAGGGTTAAACTCACAGTGTTCAGGGTTAAACTCACAGTGATCAGGGTTAAACACACAGTGATCAGGGTTAAACTCACAGTGATCAGGGTTAAACTCCATCTCACAGTGATCAGGGTTAAACTCACAGTGATCAGGGTTAGACTCCATCTCACAGTGATCAGGGTTAAACTCCATCTCACAGTGATCAGGGTTAACCTCACAGTGATCAGGGTTAGACTCCATCTCACAGTGATCAGGGTTAAACTCACAGTGCTCAGGGTTAAACTCCATCTCACAGTGATCAGGGTTAAACTCACAGTGATCAGGGTTAAACTCCATCTCACAGTGATCAGGGTTAACCTCACAGTGATCAGGGTTAAACTCCATCTCTCAGTGATCAGGGTTAAACTCCATCTCACAGTGATCAGGGTTAACCTCACAGTGATCAGGGTTAAACTCCATCTCTCAGTGATCAGGGTTAACCTCACAGTGATCAGGGTTAAACTCACAGTGATCAGGGTTAAACTCCATCTCACAGTGATCAGAGTTAAACTCCCAGTGATCAGGGTTAAACTCCATCTCACAGTGATCAGTGTTAACCTCACAGTGATCACGGTTAACCCCACAGTGATCAGGGTTAACCTCACAGTGATCAGGGTTAAACTCCATCTCACAGTGATCAGTGTTAACCTCACAGTGATCACGGTTAACCCCACAGTGATCAGGGTTAACCTCACAGTGATCAGGCTTAAACTCCATCGCACAGTGATCAGGGTTAACCTCACAGTGATCAGGGTTAAACTCACAGTGATCAGGGTTAAACTCCATCTCACAGTGATCAGAGTTAAACTCCATCTCACAGTGATCAGGGTTAATCTCACAGTGATCAGGGTTAACCTCACAGTGATCAGGGTTAAACTCCATCTCACAGTGATCAGAGTTAAACTCCATCTCACAGTGATCAGGGATAAGCTCAGAGTGATCAGGGTTAAACTCCATCTCACAGTGATCAGAGTTAAACTCCATGTCACAGTGATCAGGGATAAGCTCAGAGTGATCAGGGTTAAACTCCATCTCACAGTGATCAGAGTTAAACTCCATCTCACAGTGATCAGTGTTAACCTCACAGTGATCACGGTTAATCCCACAGTGATCAGGGTTAACCTCACAGTGATCAGGGTTAAACTCCATCTCACAGTGATCAGTGTTAACCTCACAGTGATCACGGTTAACCCCACAGTGATCAGGGTTAACCTCACAGTGATCAGGCTTAAACTCCATCGCACAGTGATCAGGGTTAACCTCACAGTGATCAGGGTTAAACTCACAGTGATCAGGGTTAAACTCCATCTCACAGTGATCAGAGTTAAACTCCATCTCACAGTGATCAGGGTTAATCTCACAGTGATCAGGGTTAACCTCACAGTGATCAGGCTTAAACTCCATCGCACAGTGATCAGGGTTAACCTCACAGTGATCAGGGTTAAACTCACAGTGATCAGGGTTAAACTCCATCTCACAGTGATCAGGGTTAAACTCCATCTCACTGTGATCAGGGTTAAACTCCATCTCTCAGTGATCAGGGTTAACCTCACAGTGATCAGGGTTAAACTCCATCTCACAGTGATCAGGGTTAAACTCACAGTGATCAGGGTTAAACTCACAGTGATCAGGTTTAACCTCCATCTCACAGTGATCAGGGTTAATCTCACAGTGATCAGGGTTAAACCCCATCTCACAGTGATCAGGGTTAAACTCACAGTGATCAGGGTTAACCTCACAGTGATCAGAGTTAAACTCCATCTCACAGTGATCAGGGTTAACCTCACAGTGATCAGGGTTAAACTCCATCTCACCGTGATCAGGATTAAACTCACAGTGATCAGGGTTAAACTCCATCTCACAGTGATCAGGGTTAAACTCCATCTCACAGTGATCAGGGTTAACCTCACAGTGATCAGGGTAAAACTCCATCTCACAGTGATCAGGGTTAAACTCCATCTCACAGTGATCAGGGTTAACCTCACAGTGATCAGGGTTAACCTCACAGTGATCAGGGTTAAACTCACAGTGATCAGGGTTAAACTCCATCTCACAGTGATCAGGGTTAAACTCACAGTGATCAGGGTTAAACTCCATCTCACAGTGATCAGGGTTAAACTCCATCTCACAGTGATCAGGGTTAACCTCACAGTGATCAGGGTAAAACTCCATCTCACAGTGATCAGGGTTAAACTCCATCTCACAGTGATCAGGGTTAACCTCACAGTGATCAGGGTTAACCTCACAGTGATCAGGGTTAAACTCACAGTGATCAGGGTTAAACTCCATCTCACAGTGATCAGGGTTAAACTCACAGTGATCAGGGTTAAACTCCATCTCACAGTGATTAGGGTTAAACTCACAGTGATCAGGGTTAAACTCCATCTCACAGTGATCAGGGCTAAACTCACAGTGATCAGGGTTGAACACACTGTGATCAGGGTTAAACTCACAGTGTTCAGGGTTAAACTCACAGTGATCAGGGTTAAACACACAGTGATCAGGGTTAAACTCACAGTGATCAGGGTTAAACTCCATCTCACAGTGATCAGGGTTAACCTCACAGTGATCAGGGTAAAACTCCATCTCACAGTGATCAGGGTTAAACTCCATCTCACAGTGATCAGGGTTAACCTCACAGTGATCAGGGTTAACCTCACAGTGATCAGGGTTAAACTCACAGTGATCAGGGTTAAACTCCATCTCACAGTGATCAGGGTTAAACTCACAGTGATCAGGGTTAAACTCCATCTCACAGTGATTAGGGTTAAACTCACAGTGATCAGGGTTAAACTCCATCTCACAGTGATCAGGGCTAAACTCACAGTGATCAGGGTTGAACACACTGTGATCAGGGTTAAACTCACAGTGTTCAGGGTTAAACTCACAGTGATCAGGGTTAAACACACAGTGATCAGGGTTAAACTCACAGTGATCAGGGTTAAACTCCATCTCACAGTGATCAGGGTTAGACTCACAGTGATCAGGGTTAAACTCCATCTCACTGTGATCAGGGTTAAACTCACAGTGATCAGGGTTAACCTCACAGTTATCACGGTTAACCACACAGTGATCAGGGTGAAACTCACAGTGATCAGGGTTAAACCCCATCTCAAAGTGATCAGGGTTAAACTCACAGTGATCAGGGTTAAACTCCATCTCACAGTGATCAGGGTTAAACTCACAGTGATCAGGGTTGAACACACAGTGATCAGGGTTAAACTCACAGTGTTCAGGGTTAAACTCACAGTGATCAGGGCTAAACACACAGTGATCAGGGTTAAACTCACAGTGATCAGGGTTAAACTCCATCTCACAGTGATCAGGGTTAAACTCACAGTGATCAGGGTTAAACTCCATCTCACTGTGATCAGGGTTAAACTCACAGTGATCAGGGTTAAACTCGATCTCACAGTGATCAGGGTTAAACTCACAATGATCAGGGTTAAACTCACAGTGATCAGGGTTAAACTCCATCTCACTGTGATCAGGGTTAAACTCACAGTGATCAGGGTTAAACACAAAGTGAGCAGAGTTAAAATCACAGTGATCCGGGTTAAACACACAGTGATCAGGTTTAAACTCACAGTGATCAGGTTTAAACTCAGAGTGATCAGCGTTAACCTCACAGTGATCAGGGTTAAACTCCATCTCACAGTGATCAGGGTTAACCTCACAGTGATCATGGTTAAACTCCATCTCACAGTGATCAGGGTTCACCTCACAGTGATCAGGTTTAAACTCCATCTCTCAGTGATCAGGGTTAAACTCACAGTGATCAGGGTTAACCTCACAGTGATCAGGGTTAAACTTCATCTCACAGTGATCAGGGTTAAACTCCATCTCTCAGTGATCAGGGTTAACCTCACAGTGATCAGGGTTAAACTCCATCTCACAGTGATCAGGGTTAATCTCACAGTGATCAGGGTTAAACACACAGTGATCAGTGTTAAACTCCATCTCACAGTGATCAGGGTTAAACTCACAGTGATCAGGGTTAAACTCACAGTGATTAGGGTAAAACTCCATCTCACAGTGATCAGGGTTAACCTCACAGTGATCAGGGTTAAACTCCATCTCACAGTGATCAGGGTTAACCCCACAGTGATCAGGGTTAAACTCACAGTGATCAGGGTTAAACTCCATCTCACAGTGATCAGGGTTAAACTCACAGTGATCAGGGTTAAACTCCATCTCACAGTGATCAGGGTTAAACTCCATCTCTCAGTGATCAGGGTTAACCTCACAGTGATCAGGGTTAAACTCCATCTCACAGTGATCAGGGTTAAACTCACAGTGATTAGGGTAAAACTCCATCTCACAGTGATCAGGGTTAACCTCACAGTGATCAGGGTTAAACTCCATCTCACAGTGATCAGGGTTAACCTCACAGTGATCAGGGTTAAACTCCATCTCACAGTGATCAGGGTTAAACTCACAGTGATCAGGGTTAAACTCCATCTCACAGTGATCAGGGTTAAACGCACAATGATCAGGGTTAAACTCCATCTCACAGTGATCAGGGTTAAACTCCATCTCACAGTGATCAGGGTTAACCTCACAGTGATCAGGGTTAAACTCCATCTCACAGTGATCAGGGTTAAACTCACAGTGATCAGGGTTAAACTCCATCTCACAGTGATCAGGGTTAAACTCACAGTGATCAGGGTTAAACTCCATCTCACAGTGATCAGGGTTAAACTCCATCTCACAGTGATCAGGGTTAAACTCCATCTCACAGTGATCAGGGTTAACCTCACAGTGATCAGGGTTAAACTCCATCTCACAGTGATCAGGGTTAAACTCACAGTGATCAGGGTTAAACTCCATCGGACAGTGATCAGGTTTAACCTCACAGTGATCAGGGTTAAACTCACAGTGATCAGGGTTAAACTCCATCTCACAGTGATCAGGGTTAACCTCACAGTGATCAGGGTTAAACTCCATCTCACAGTGATCAGGGTTAACCTCACAGTGATCAGGGTTAAACTCCATCTCACAGTGATGAGGGTTAAACTCACAGTGATCCGGGTTAAACTCCATCTCACAGTGATCAGGGTTAACCTCACAGTGATCAGGCTTAAACTCACAGTGATCAGGGTTAACCACACAGAAATCAGGGTTAAACTCCATCTCACAGTGATCATGGTTAACCTCACAGTGATCAGCGTTAACCTCACAGTGATCAGGGTTAACCTAACAGAAATCAGGGTTAAACTCCATCTCACAGTGATCAGGGTTAACCTCACCGTGATCAGGGTTAAACTCCATCTCACAGTGATGAGGGTTAACCTCACAGTGATCAGGGTTAAACTGCATCTCACAGTGATCAGGGTTAAACTCACAGTGATCAGGGTTAAACTCCATCTTTTTGTGATCGGGGTTAAACTCACAGTGATCAGGGTTAAACTCCATCTTTTTGTGATCAGGGTTAACTTCACAGTGATCAGGGTTAAACTCACAGTGATCAGGGTTAAACTCCATCTTTTTGTGATCAGGGTTAACTTCACAGTGATCAGGGTTAACCTCACAGTGATCAGGGTTAACGTCACAGTGATCAGGGTTAAACTCCATCTCAATGTGATCAGGGTTAAACTCACAGTGATCAGGGTTAAACTCCATCTCACAGTGATCAGTGTTAACCTCACAGTGATCAGGGTTAACCTCACAGTGATCAGGGTTAAACTCACAGTGATCAGGGTTAAACTCCATCTCACAGTGATCAGTGTTCACCTCACAGTGATCAGGGTTAAACTCCATCTCACAGTGATCAAGGTTAACCTCAAATTGATCAGGGTTAAACTCCATCTCACAGTGATCAGGGTTAAACTCCATTTCAAAGTGATCAGGGTTAACCTCACAGTAATCAGGCTTAAACTCCATCTCACAGTGATCAGGGTTAACCTCACAGTGATCAGGGTTAAACTCCATCTCACAGTGATCAGGGTTAATCTCACAGTGATCAGGGTTAAACTCACAGTGATCAGGGTTAAACTCCATCTCACAGTGATCAGGGTTAAACTCACAGTGATCAGGGTTAAACTCCATCTCACAGTGATCAGGGTTAACCTCACAGTGATCATGGTTAAAGTCACAGTGATCAGGGTTAAACTCCATCTCACAGTGATCAGGGTTAAACTCACAGTGATCAGGGTTAAACTCACAGTGATCAGGGTTAAACTCCATCTCACAGTGATCAGGGTTAACCTCACAGTGATCAGGGTTAAACTCCATCGTACAGTGATCAGGGTTAACCTCACAGTGATCAGGGTTTAACTCACAGTGATCAGGGTTAAACTCCATCTCACAGTGATCAGGGTTAAACTCACAGTGATCAGGGTTAAACTCACAGTGATCAGGGTTAAACTCCATCTCACAGTGATCAGGGTTAACCTCACAGTGATCAGGGTTAACCACACAGTGATCAGGGTTAAACTCACAGTGATCAGGGTTTAACTCACAGTGATCAGGGTTAAACTCCATCTCACAGTGATCAGGGTTAAACTCACAGTGATCAGGGTTAAACTCACAGTGATCAGGGTTAAACTCCATCTCACAGTGATCAGGGATAAAGTCACAGCGATCAGGGTTAAACTCCATCTCACAGTGATCAGGGTTAACCTCACAGTGATCAGGGTTAAACTCCATCTCACAGTGATCAGGGTTAAACTCCATTTCTCAGTGATCAGGGTTAACCTCACAGTGATCAGGGTTAAACTCCATCTCACAGTGATCAGGGTTAAACTCACAGTGATCTGGGTTAAACTCCATCTCACAGTGATCAGAGTTAACCTCCCAGTGATCAGGGTTAAACTCCATCTCACAGTGATCAGTGTTAACCTCACAGTGATCACGGTTAACCCCACAGTGATCAGGGTTAACCTCACAGTGATCAGGGTTAAACTCCATCTCACAGTGATCAGTGTTAACCTCACAGTGATCAGGGTGAAACTCCATCGCACAGTGATCAGGGTTAACCTCACAGTGATCAGGGTTAAACTCCATCTCACAGTGATCAGGGTTAAACTCCATCTCACAGTGATCAGGGTTAAACTCACAGTGATCAGGGTTAAACTCCATCTCACAGTGATCGGGGTTAACCTCACAGTGATCAGGGTTAAACTCCATCTCACAGTGATCAGGGTTAAACTCCATCTCACAGTGATCACGGTTATCCCCACAGTGATCAGGGTTAACCTCACAGTGATCAGGGTTAAACTCACAGTGATCAGGGTTAACCTCACAGTGATCAGGGTTAAACTCCATCTCACAGTGATCAGGGTTAAACTCACAGTGATCAGGGCTAAACTCCATCTCACAGTGATCCGGGTTAACCTCACAGTGATCAGGGTTAAACTCCATCTCACAGTGATCCGGGTTAACCTCACAGTGATCAGGGTTAAACTCCATCTCACAGTGATCAGTGTTAACCTCACAGTGATCAGGGTTAACCTCACAGTGATCAGGGTTAAACTCACAGTGATCAGGTTTAAACTCCATCTCACAGTGATCAGGGTTAACCTCACAGAAATCAGGGTTAAAATCCATCTCACAGTGATCAGGGTTAACCTCACAGTGATCAGGGTTAAACTCCATCTCACAATCATCAGGGTTAAACTCCATCTCACAGTGATCAGTGTTAACCTCACAGTGATCAGGGTTAACCTCACAGTGATCAGGGTTAAAATCCACCTCACAGTGATCAGGGTTAAACTCACAGTGATCAGGGATAAACTTCATCTCACAGTGATCAGGGTTAACCTCACAGTGATCAGTGTTAAACTCCACCTCACAGTCATCAGGGTAAAACTCCACAGTGATCAGGGTTAAACTGAATCTCACAGTGATCAGGGTTAACCTGACAGTGATCAGGGTTAAACTCCATCTCACAGTGATCAAGGTTAACCTCAAATTGATCAGGGTTAAACTCCATCTCACAGTGATCAGGGTTAAACTCCATCTCACAGTGATCAGGGTTAACCTCACAGTAATCAGGCTTAAACTCCATCTCACAGTGATCAGGGTTAACCTCACAGTGATCAGGGTTAAACTCCATCTCACAGTGATCAGGGTTAAACTCACAGTGATCAGGGTTAAACTCCATCTCACTGTGATCAGGGTTAAACTCACAGTGATCAGGGTTAAACTCACAGTGATCAGGGTTAAACTCCATCTCACAGTGATCAGGGTTAAACTCCATCTCACAGTCATCAGGGTTATCCTCACAGTGATCAGGGTTAAACTCCATCTCACAGTGATCCGGGTTAACCTCACTGTGATCAGGGTTAAACTCCATCTCACAGTGATCAGGGTTAAACTCACAGTGATCAGGGTTAAACTCCATCTCACAGTGATCAGGGTTAACCTCACAGTGATCAGGCTTAACCTCACAGTGATCAGGGTTAAACTCACAGTGATCAGGGTTAAACTCCATCTCACAGTGATCAGGGTTAACCTCACAGTGATCAGGGTTAACCTCTCAGAAATCAGGGTTAAACTCCATCTCACAGTGATCAGTGTTAACCTCACAGTGATCAGGGTTAACCTCACAGTGATCAGGGTTAAACTTCATCTCACAATGATCAGGGTTAAACTCCATCTCACAGTGATCAGGGTGAAACTCACAGTGATCAGGGTTAAACTCCATCTCACAGTGATCAGGGTTAACCTCACAGTGATCAGGGTTAAACTCCATCTCACAGTGATCAGGGTGAAACTCACAGTGATCAGGGTTAAACTCCATCTCACAGTGATCAGGGTTAAACTCACAGTGATCAGGGTTAAACTCCATCTCACAGTGATCAGGGTTAAACTCCATCTCACAGTGATCAGGGTTAACCTCACAGTGATCAGGGTTAAACTCCATCTCACAGTGATCAGGGTGAAACTCACAGTGATCAGGGTTAAACTCCATCTCACAGTGATCAGGGTTAAACTCACAGTGATCAGGGTTAACCTCACAGTGATCAGGGTTAAACTCCATCTCACAGTGATCAGGGTTAAACTCACAGTGATCAGGGTTAAACTCACAGTGATCAGGGTTAAACTCCATCTCACAGTGATCAGAGTTAACCTCCCAGTGATCAGGGTTAAACTCCATCTCACAGTGATCAGGGTTAAACTCCATCTCACAGTGATCACGGTTAACCCCACAGTGATCAGGATTAACCTCACAGTGATCAGGGTTAAACTCACAGTCATCAGGGTTAAACTCCATCGGACAGTGATCAGGGTTAAAATCACAGTGATCAGGGTTAAACTCCATCTCACAGTGATCAGGGTTAAACTCACAGTGATCAGTGTTAAACTCCATCTCACAGTGATCAGGGTTAACCTGACAGTGATCAGGGTTAAACTCCATCTCACAGTGATCAGGGTTAAACTCCATCTCACAGTCATCAGGGTTAACCTAACAGTGATCAGGGTTAAACTCCATCTCACAGTGATCAGGGTTAACCTCACAGTGATCAGGGTTAAACTCCATTTCACAGTGATCAGGGTTAAACTCCATCTCACAGTGATCAGGGTTAACCTCACAGTGATCAGGGTTAAACTCCATCTCACAGTGATCAGGGTTAAACTCACAGTGATCAGCGTTAAACTCCATCTCACAGTGATCAGGGTTAACCTCACAGTGATCAGGCTTAACCTCACAATGATCAGGGTTAACCTCACAGTGATCAGGGTTAAACTCACAGTGATCAGGGTTCAACTCCATCTCACAGTGATCAGGCTTAACCTCACAGTGATCAGCGTTAACCTCACAGTGATCAGGGTTATCCTCACAGATATCAGGGTTAAACTCCATCTCACAGTGATCAGGGTTAACCTCACAGTGATCAGGGTTAAACTCCATCTCACAATGATCAGGGTCAAACTCCATCTCACAGTGATCAGTGTTAACCTCACAGTGATCAGTGTTAACCTCACAGTGATCAGGGTTAACCTCACAGTGATCAGGTTTAAACTCCATCTCACAGTGATCAGGGTTAAACTCACAGTGATCAGGGTTAAACTCCATCTCACAGTGTTCAGTGTTAACTTCACAGAGATCAGGGTTAAACTCCATCTCACAGTGATCAGTGTTAACCTCACAGTGATCAGTGTTAACTTCACAGTGATCAGGGTTAAACTCCATCTCACAGTGATCAGTGTTAACCTCACAGTGATCAGGGTTAAACTCCATCGCACAGTGATCAGGCTTAACCTCACAATGATCAGGGTTAACCTCACAGTGATCAGGGTTAAACTCACAGTGATCAGGGTTAAACTGAATCTCACAGTGATCAGGGTTAACCTCACAGTGATCAGGGTTAAACTCCATCTCACAGTAATCAGGCTTAAACTCCATCTCACAGTGATCAGGGTTAAACTCCATCTCACAGTGATCAGGGTTAAACTCACAGTGATCAGGGTTAAACTCCATCTCACAGTGATCAGGTTTAAACTCACAGTGATCAGGGTGAAACTCACAGTGATCAGGGTTAAACTCCATCTCACAGTGATCAGGGTTAAACTCCATCTCACAGTGATCAGGGTTAACCTCACAGTGATCATGGTTAAACTCACAGTGATCAGGGTTAAACTCCATCTCACATTGATCAGGGTTAACCTCACAGTGATCAGGGTTAAACTCCATCTCACAGTGATCAGGGTTAAACTCACAGTGATCAGGGTTAAACTCCATTTCAAAGTGATCAGGGTTAAACTCCATCTCACAGTGATCAGGGTTAACCTCACAGTGATCAGGGTTAAACTCCATCTCACAGTGATCAGGGTTAAACTCCATCTCACAGTGATCAGGGTTAAACTCACAATGATCAGGGTTAAACTCCATTTCACAGTGATCAGGGTGAAACTCCATCTCACAGTGATCAGGGTTAAACTCCATCTCACAGTGATCAGGGTTAACCTCACAGTGATCAGGGTTAAACTCCATCTCTCAGTGATCAGGGTTAACCTCACAGTGATCAGGGTTAAACTCCATCTCACAGTGATCAGGGTTAAACTCCATCTCACAGTGATCAGGGTTAAACTCACAGTGATCAGGGTTAAACTCCATCTCACAGTGATCAGAGTTAAACTCCCAGTGATCAGGGTTAAACTCCATCTCACAGTGATCAGTGTTAACCTCACAGTGATCAGGGTTAAACTCCATCTCACAATGATCAGGGTTAAACTCCATCTCACAGTGATCAGGGTTAACCTCACAGTGATCAGGGTTAAAATCCACCTCACAGTGATCAGGGTTAAACTCACAGTGATCAGGGTTAAACTTCATCTCACAGTGATCAGGGTTAACCTCACAGTGATCAGTGTTAAACTCCACCTCACAGTCATCAGGGTAAAACTCCACAGTGATCAGGGTTAAACTGAATCTCACAGTGATCAGGGTTAACCTGACAGTGATCAGGGTTAAACTCCATCTCACAGTGATCAAGGTTAACCTCAAATTGATCAGGGTTAAACTCCATCTCACAGTGATCAGGGTTAAACTCCATCTCACAGTGATCAGGGTTAACCTCACAGTAATCAGGCTTAAACTCCATCTCACAGTGATCAGGGTTAACCTCACAGTGATCAGGGTTAAACTCCATCTCACACTGATCAGGGTTAAACTCACAGTGATCAGGGTTAAACTCCATCTCACTGTGATCAGGGTTAAACTCACAGTGATCAGGGTTAAACTCACAGTGATCAGGGTTAAACTCCATCTCACAGTGATCAGGGTTAAACTCCATCTCACAGTCATCAGGGTTATCCTCACAGTGATCAGGGTTAAACTCCATCTCACAGTGATCCGGGTTAACCTCACAGTGATCAGGGTTAAACTCCATCTCACAGTGATCAGGGTTAACCTCACAGTGATCAGGCTTAACCTCACAGTGATCAGGGTTAAACTCACAGTGATCAGGTTTAAACTCCATCTCACAGTGCTCAGGGTTAACCTCACAGTGATCAGGGTTAACCTCTCAGAAATCAGGGTTAAACTCCATCTCACAGTGATCAGTGTTAACCTCACAGTGATCAGGATTAACCTCACAGTGATCAGGGTTAAACTTCATCTCACAATGATCAGGGTTAAACTCCATCTCACAGTGATCAGGGTGAAACTCACAGTGATCAGGGTTAAACTCCATCTCACAGTGATCAGGGTTAACCTCACAGTGATCAGGGTTCAACACCGTCTCACAGTGATCAGGGTGAAACTCACAGTGATCAGGGTTAAACTCCATCTCACAGTGATCAGGGTTAAACTCACAGTGATCAGGGTTAAACTCCATCTCACAGTGATCAGGGTTAAACTCCATCTCACAGTGATCAGGGTTAACCTCACAGTGATCAGGGTTAAACTCCATCTCACAGTGATCAGGGTGAAACTCACAGTGATCAGGGTTAAACTCCATCTCACAGTGATCAGGGTTAAACTCACAGTGATCAGGGTTAACCTCACAGTGATCAGGGTTAAACTCCATCTCACAGTGATCAGGGTGAAACTCTCAGTGATCAGGGTTAAACTCACAGTGATCAGGGTTAAACTCCATCTCACAGTGATCAGAGTTAACCTCCCAGTGATCAGGGTTAAACTCCATCTCACAGTGATCAGGGTTAAACTCCATCTCACAGTGATCACGGTTAACCCCACAGTGATCAGGATTAACCTCACAGTGATCAGGGTTAAACTCACAGTCATCAGGGTTAAACTCCATCGGACAGTGATCAGGGTTAACCTCACAGTGATCAGGGTTAACCTCACAGTGATCAGGGTTAAACTCCATCTCACAGTGATCAGGGTGAAACTCACAGTGATCAGGGTTAAACTCACAGTGATCAGGGTTAAACTCCATCTCACAGTGATGAGGGTTAAACTCACAGTGATCAGTGTTAAACTCCATCTCACAGTGATCAGGGTTAACCTGACAGTGATCAGGGTTAAACTCCATCTCACAGTGATCAGGGTTAAACTCCATCTCACAGTCATCAGGGTTAACCTCACAGTGATCAGGGTTAAACTCCATCTCACAGTGATCAGGGTTAACCTCACAGTGATCAGGGTTAAACTCCATTTCACAGTGATCAGGGTTAAACTCCATCTCACAGTGATCAGGGTTAACCTCACAGTGATCAGGGTTAAACTCCATCTCACAGTGATCAGGGTTAAACTCACAGTGATCAGGGTTAAACTCCATCTCACAGTGATGAGGGTTAACCTCACAGTGATCAGGCTTAACCTCACAATGATCAGGGTTAACCTCACAGTGATCAGGGTTAAACTCACAGTGATCAGGGTTAAACTCCATCTCACAGTGATCAGGCTTAACCTCACAGTGATCAGCGTTAACCTCACAGTGATCAGGGTTATCTTCACAGATATCAGGGTTAAACTCCATCTCACAGTGATCAGGGTTAACCTCACAGTGATCAGGGTTAAACTCCATCTCACAATGATCAGGGTCAAACTCCATCTCACAGTGATCAGTGTTAACCTCACAGTGATCAGTGTTAACCTCACAGTGATCAGGGTTAACCTCACAGTGATCAGGGTTAAACTCCATCTCACAGTGATCAGGGTTAAACTCACAGTGATCAGGGTTAAACTCCATCTCACAGTGTTCAGTGTTAACTTCACAGTGATCAGGGTTAAACTCCATCTCACAGTGATCAGTGTTAACCTCACAGTGATCAGTGTTAACTTCACAGTGATCAGGGTTAAACTCCATCTCACAGTGATCAGTGTTAACCTCACAGTGATCAGGGTTAAACTCCATCGCACAGTGATCAGGCTTAACCTCACAATGATCAGGGTTAACCTCACAGTGATCAGGGTTAAACTCACAGTGATCAGGGTTAAACTGAATCTCACAGTGATCAGGGTTAACCTCACAGTGATCAGGGTTAAACTCCATCTCACAGTGATCAAGGTTAACCTCAAATTGATCAGGGTTAAACTCCATCTCACAGTAATCAGGCTTAAACTCCATCTCACAGTGATCAGGGTTAAACTCCATCTCACAGTGATCAGGGTAAAACTCACAGTGATCAGGGTTAAACTCCATCTCACAGTGATCAGGGTTAAACTCACAGTGATCAGGGTGAAACTCACAGTGATCAGGGTTAAACTCCATCTCACAGTGATCAGGGTTAACCTCACAGTAATCATGGTTAAACTCACAGTGATCAGGGTTAAACTCCATCTCACATTGATCAGGGTTAACCTCACAGTGATCAGGGTTAAACTCCATCTCACAGTGATCAGGGTTAAACTCACAGTGATCAGGGTTAAACTCCATTTCAAAGTGATCAGGGTTAACCTCACAGTGATCAGGGTTAAACTCCATCTCACAGTGATCCGGCTTAACCTCACAGTGATCAGGGTTAAACTCACAGTGATCAGGGTTAAACTCCATCTCACAGTGATCAGGGTTAAACTCCATCTCACAGTGATCAGGGTTAAACTCACAATGATCAGGGTTAAACTCCATCTCACAGTGATCAGGGTGAAACTCCATCTCACAGTGATCAGGGTTAAACTCCATCTCACAGTGATCAGGGTTAACCTCACAGTGATCAGGGTTAAACTCCATCTCTCAGTGATCAGGGTTAACCTCACAGTGATCAGGGTTAAACTCCATCTCACAGTGATCAGGGTTAAACTCCATCTCACAGTGATCAGGGTTAAACTCACAGTGATCAGGGTTAAACTCCATCTCACAGTGATCAGAGTTAAACTCCCAGTGATCAGGGTTAAACTCCATCTCACAGTGATCAGTGTTAACCTCACAGTGATCAGGGTTAAACTCCATCTCACAATGATCAGGGTTAAACTCCATCTCACAGTGATCAGTGTTAACCTCACAGTGATCAGGGTTAACCTCACAGTGATCAGGGTTAAACTCACAGTGATCAGGGTTAAACTCCATCTCACAGTGATCAGGGTTAAACTCACAGTGATCAGGGTTAAACTCCATCTCACAGTGATCAGGGTGAAACTCACAGTGATCAGGGTTAAACTCACAGTGATTAGGGTTAAACTCCATCTCACAGTGATCAGGGTTAACCTCACAGTGATGAGGGTTAAACTCCATCTCACAGTGATCAGGGTTAATCTCCATCTCACAGTGATCAGGGTTAACCTCACAGTGATCAGGGTTAAACTCACAGTCATCAGGGTTAAACTCCATCGGACAGTGATCAGGGTTAACCTCATAGTGATCAGGGTTAAACTCACAGTGATCAGGGTTAAACTCCATCTCACAGTGATCAGGGTGAAACTCCATCTCACAGTGATCAGGGTTAACCTCACAGTGATCAGCGTTAACCTCACAGTGATCAGGGTTAACCTCACAGTGATCAGGGTTAAACTCCATCTCACAGTGATCAGGGTTAACCTCACAGTGATCAGGCTTAACCTCACAATGATCAGGGTTAAACTCACAGTAATCAGGGTTAACCTCACAGTGATCAGGGTTAAACTCACAGTGATCAGGGTTAAACTCCATCTCACAGTGATCAGGGTGAAACTCCATCTCACAGTGATCAGGGTTAACCTCACAGTGATCAGCGTTAACCTCACAGTGATCAGGGTTAACCTCACAGTGATCAGGGTTAAACTCCATCTCACAGTGATCAGGGTTAACCTCACAGTGATCAGGCTTAACCTCACAATGATCAGGGATAAACTCACAGTGATCAGGGTTAAACTCCATCTCACAGTGATCAGGGTGAAACTCCATCTCACAGTGATCAGGGTTAAACTCCATCTCACAGTGATCAGGGTTAAACTCCATCTCACAGTGATCAGGGTTAACCTCACAGTGATCAGGGTTAAACTCCATCTCTCAGTGATCAGAGTTAACCTCACAGTGATCAGGGTTAAACTCCATCTCACAGTGATCAGCGTTAACCTCACAGTGATCATGGTTAAACTCCATCTCACAGTGATCAGGGTTAAACTCACAGTGATCAGGGTTAAACTCCATCACACAGTGATCAGTGTTAACTTCACAGTGATCAGGGTTAAACTCCATCTCACAGTGATCAGTGTTAACCTCACAGTGATCAGGGTTAACCTCACAGTGATCAGGGTTAAACTCCATCTCACAGTGATCAAGGTTAACCTCAAATTGATCAGGGTTAAACTCCATCTCACAGTGATCAGGGTTAACCTCACAGTGATCAGGGTTAAACTCCATCTCACAGTGATCAGGGTTAAATTC
This sequence comes from Chiloscyllium punctatum, assembly GCF_047496795.1. Taxonomy (NCBI): domain Eukaryota; kingdom Metazoa; phylum Chordata; class Chondrichthyes; order Orectolobiformes; family Hemiscylliidae; genus Chiloscyllium; species Chiloscyllium punctatum. Next base: position 6,742,885 of record NC_092741.1, read on the forward strand.
ACAGTGATCAGGGTTAAACTCCATCTAACAGTGATCAGGGTTAAACTCACAGTGATCAGGGTTAAACTCCATCTCACAGTGATCAGGCTTAAACTCCATCTCACAGTGATCAGGGTTAAACTCCATCTCACAGTGATCAGTGTTAACCTCACAGTGATCATGGTTAAACTCACAGTGATCAGGGTAAAACTCCATCTCACAGTGATCAGGGTAAACCTCACAGTGATCATGGTTAAACTCACAGTAATCAGGGTTAAACTCCATCTCACAGTGATCAGGGTTAAACTCACAGTGATCAGGGTGAAACTCCATCTCACAGTGATCAGGGTTAAACCCCATCTCACAGTGATCAGGGTTAACCTCACAGTGATCAGGGTGAAACTCCATCTCACAGTGATCAGGGTTAAACTCCATCTCACAGTGATCAGGGTTAAACCCCATCTCACAGTGATCAGGGTTAAACCCCATCTCACAGTGATCAGGGTTAAACTCACAGTGATCAGGGTGAAACTCCATCTCACAGTGATCAGGGTTAAACTCACAGTGATCAGGGTTAACCCCACAGTGATCAGGGTTAAACTCCATCTCTCAGTGATCAGGGTTAACCTCACAGTGATCAGGGTTAACCTCACAGTGATCAGGGTTAAACCCCATCTCACAGTGATCAGGGTTAAACTCACAGTGATCAGGGTGAAACTCCATCTCACAGTGATCAGGCTTAAACTCACAGTGATTAGGGTTAAACCCCATCTCACAGTGATCAGGGTTAAACTCACAGTGATCAGGGTTAAACCCCATCTCACAGTGATCAGGGTTAAACTCACAGTGATCAGGGTGAAACTCCATCTCACAGTGATCAGGGTTAAACTCACAGTGATCAGGGTTAAACCCCATCTCACAGTGATCAGGGTTAAACTCACAGTGATCAGGGTTAAACTCCATCTCACAGTGATCAGGGTTAAACTCACAGTGATCAGGGTTAAACTCCATCTCACAGTGATCAGGGTTAACCTCACAGTGATCAGGGTTAAACTCCATCTCACAGTGATCAGGGTTAACCTCACAGTGATCAGGGTTCAACTCCATCTCACAGTGATCAGGGTTAACCTCACAGTGATCAGGGTTAAACTCCATCTCACAGTGATCAGGGTTAACCTCACAGTGATCAGGGTTAAATTCCATCTCACAGTGATCAGGGTTAACCTCACAGTGATCAGGGTTCAACTCCATCTCTCAGTGATCAGGGTTAAACTCACAGTGATCAGGGTTAAACTCCATCTCACAGTGATCAGTGTTAAACTCCATCTCACAGTGATCAGGGTTAACCTCACAGTGATCAGGGTTAAACTCCACCTCACAGTGATCAGGGTTAAACTCCATCTCACAGTGATCAGGGTTAACCTCACAGTGATCAGGGTTAAACTCACAGTGATCAGGGTTAAACTCCATCTCACAGTGATCAGGGTTAAACTCCATCTCACAGTGATCAGAGTTAACCTCACAGTGATCAGGGTTAAACTCACAGTGATCAGGGTTAAACTCCATCTCACAGTGATCAGAGTTAACCTCACAGCGATCAGGGTTAAACTCCATCTCACAGTGATCAGAGTTAACCTCACAATGATCAGGGTTAACCTCACAGTGATCAGGGTTAAACTCCATCTCACAGTGATCAGGGTTAACCTCACAGTGATCAGGGTTAAACTCCATCTCACAGTGATCAGGGTTAAACTCACAGTGATCAGGGTTAAACTCCATCTCACAGTGATCAGGGTTAACCTCACAGTGACCAGGGTTAACCTCACAGTGATGAGGGTTAAACTCCATCTCACAGTGATGAGGGTTAACCTCACAGTGATCAGCGTTAACCTCACAGTGATCAGGGTTAACCTCACAGTGATGAGGGTTAAACTCCATCTCACAGTGATCAGGGTTAACCTCACAGTGATCAGCGTTAACCTCACAGTGATCAGGGTTAACCTCACAGATATCAGGGTTCAACTCCATCTCACAGTGATCAGGGTTAATCTCACAGTGATCTGGGTTAACCTCACAGTGATCAGGGTGAAACTCCATCTCACAGTGATCAGGGTTAACCTCACAGTGATCAGGGTTAAACTCATAGTGATCTGGGTTAACCTCACAGTGATCAGGGTTAAACTCCATCTCACAGTGATCAGGGTTAACCTCACAGTGTTCAGGGTTAAACTCCATCTCACAGTGATCAAGGTTAAACTCCATCTCACAGTGAACAGGGTTAAACTCATAGTGATCAGGGTTAAACTCCATCTTACAGTGATCAGGGTTAACCTCACAGTGATCTGTGTTAAACTCCATCGCACAGTGATCAGGGTTAAACTCACAGTGATCAGGGTTAAACTCCATCTCACAGTGATCAGGGTTAACCTCACAGTGATCAGGGTTAAACTCCAGCTCACAGTGATCAGGGTTAAACTCACAGTGATCCGGGTTAAACTCCATCTCACAGTGATCAGAGTTAACCTCACAGTGATCAGGGTTAAACTCACAGTGATCAGGGTTAAACTCTATCTCACAGTGATCAGGGTTAACCTCACAGTGATCAGGGTTAAACTCCATCTCACAGTGATCAGGGTTAACCTCACAGTGATCAGGGTTAAACTCACAGTGATCAGGGTTAACCTTACAGTGATCAGGGTTAAACTCCATCTCACAGTGATCAGGGTTAACATCACAGTGATCAGGGTTAAACTCACAGTGATTAGGTTTAAACTGCATCTCACAGTGATCAGGGTTAACCTCACAGTGATCAGGGTTAAACTCCATCTCACAGTGATCAGGATTAACCTCACAGTGATCAGGGTTCAACACCGTCTCACAGTGATCAGGGTTAACCTCACAGTGATCAGGGTTAACATCACAGTGATCAGGGTTAAACTCACAGTGATTAGGTTTAAACTCCATCTCACAGTGATCAGGGTTAACCTCACAGTGATCAGGGTTAAACTCCATCTCACAGTGATCAGGATTAACCTCACAGTGATCAGGGTTCAACACCGTCTCACAGTGATCAGGGTTAACCTCACAGTGATCAGGGTTAAACTCCATCTCACAGTGATCAGGGTTAACCTCACAGTGATCAGGGTTAACCCCACAGTGATCAGGGTTAAACTCACAGTGATCAGGGTTAAACTCCATCTCACAGTGATGAGGGTTAACCTCACAGTGATCAGGGTTAAACTGCATCTCACAGTGATCAGGGTTAAACTCACAGTGATCAGGGTTAAACTCCATCTTTTTGTGATCAGGGTTAAACTCACAGTGATCAGGGTTAAACTCCATCTTTTTGTGATCAGGGTTAACTTCACAGTGATCAGGGTTAAACTCACAGTGATCAGGGTTAAACTCCATCTTTTTGTGATCAGGGTTAACTTCACAGTGATCAGGGTTAAACTCACAGTGATCAGGGTTAACCTCACAGTGATCAGGGTTAAACTCACAGTGATCAGGGTTAAACTCCATCTCACAGTGATCAGGGTTAACCTCACAGTGATCAGGGTTAAACTACATCTCACAGTGATCAGGGTTAAACTCACAGTGATCAGGGTTAAACTCCATCTCACAGTGATCAGGGTTAACCTCACAGTGATCAGGGTTAAACTCCATCTTTTTGTGATCAGGGTTAACTTCACAGTGATCAGGGTTAAACTCCATCTCACAGTGATCAGAGTTAACCTCACAGTGATCAGGGTTAAACTCACAGTGGTCAGGGTTAAACTCCATCTCACAGTGATCAGGGTTAACCTCACAGTGATCAGGGTTAAACTCACAGTGGTCAGGGTTAAACTCCATCTCACAGTGATCAGGGTTGAACTCCATCTTATAGTGATCAGGGTTAACCTCACAGTGATCTGTGTTAAACTCCATCGCACAGTGATCAGGGTTAACTCACAGTGATCAGGGTTAAACTCCATCTCACAGTGATCAGGGTTAAACTCACAGTGATCGGGGTTAACCTCACAGTGATCAGGGTTAAACTCCATCTTACAGTGATCAGGGTTAAACTCTAACTCACAGTGATCAGGGTTAAACTCACAGTGATCAGGGTTAAACTCCATCTCACAGTGATCAGGGTTAACCTCACAGTGATCAGGGTTAAACTCCATCTCACAGTGATCAGGGTTAAACTCACAGTGATCAGCGTTAACCTCACAGTGATCAGGGTTAAACTCCATCTCACAGTGATCAGGGTTAAACACCATCTCACAGGGATCAGGGTTAAACTCCATCTCTCAGTGATCAGGGTTAACCTCACAGTGATCAGGGTTAAACTCCATCTCACAGTGATCAGGGTTAAACTCCATCTCACGGTTATCAGGGTTAACCTCACAGTGATCAGGGTTAAACTCACAGTGATCAGGGTTAAACTCCATCTCACAGTGATCAGGGTTAACCTCACAGTGATCAGGGTTAAACTCCATCTCACAGTGATCAGGGTTAAACTCACAGTGATCAGGGTTCAACTCCGTCTCACAGTGATCAGGGTTAACCTCACAGTGATCAGGGTTAAACTCCATCTCACAGTGATGAGGGTTAACCTCACAGTGATCAGGGTTAAGCTCACAGTGATCAGGGTTAAACTCCATCTCACAGTGATCAGCGTTAACCTCACAGTGATCAGGGTTAAACTCCATCTCACAGTGATCAGGGTTAAACTCACAGTGATCAGGGTTAAACTCCATCTTATAGTGATCAGGGTTAACCTCACAGTGATCAGGGTTAAACTCACAGTGATCAGGGTTAAACTGCATCTCACAGTGATCAGGGTTAACCTCACAGTGATCAGGGTTAAACTCACAGTGATCAGGGTTAAACTCCATCTCACAGTGATCAGGGTTAACCTTACAGTGATCAGGGTTAAACTCCATCTCACAGTGATCAGGGTTAAACTCACAGTGATCAGGGTTAAACTCCATCTTATAGTGATCAGGGTTAACCTCACAGTGATCAGGGTTAAACTCACAGTGATCAGGGTTAAACTCCATCTCACAGTGATGAGGGTTAAGCTCACAGTGATCAGGGTTAACCTCACAGTGATCAGGGTTAAACTCCATCTCACAGTGATCAGGGTTAAACTCACAGTGATCAGGGTTAAACTCCATCTCACAGTGATGAGGGTTAACCTCACAGTGATCAGGGTTAAACTCCATCTCTCAGTGATCAGGGTTAACCTCACAGTGATCAGGGTTAAACTCACAGTGATCAGGGTTAAACTGCATCTCACAGTGATCAGGGTTAACCTCACAGTGATCAGGGTTAAACTCACAGTGATCAGGGTTAAACTCCATCTCACAGTGATCAGGGTTAACCTCACAGTGATCAGGGTTAAACTCCATCTCACAGTGATCAGTGTTAACCTCACAGTGATCAGGGTTAAACTCCATCTCACAGTGATCAGGGTTAACCTCACAGTGATCAGGGTTAAACTCCATCTCACAGTGATCAGGGTTAAACTCACAGTGATCAGGGTTAAACTCCATCTTATAGTGATCAGGGTTAACCTCACAGTGATCAGGGTTAAACTCACAGTGATCAGGGTTAAACTCCATCTCACAGTGATCAGGGTTAAACTCCATCGCACAGTGATCAGGGTTAAACTCACAGTGATCAGGGTTTAACACCATCTCACAGTGATCAGGGTTAAACTCCATCTTATAGTGATCAGGGTTAACCTCACAGTGATCTGTGTTAAACTCCATCGCACAGTGATCAGGGTTAAACTCACAGTGATCAGGGTTAAACTCCATCTCACAGTGATCAGGGTTAAACTCTAACTCTCAGTGATCAGGGTTAACCTCACAGTGATCAGGGTTAAACTCCATCTCACAGTGATCAGGGTTAAACTCCATCTCACAGTGATCAGGGTTAACCTCACAGTGATCAGGGTTAACCTCACAGTGATCAGGGTTAAACTCCATCTCACAGTGATCAGGGTTAACCTCACAGTGATCAGGGTTAACCTCACAGTGATCTGGGTTAAACTCCATCTCACAGTGATCAGGGTTAAACTCACAGTGATCAGGGTTAAACTCCATCTCACAGTGATCAGGGTTAAACTCACAGTGATCAGGGTTAAACTCCATCTTATAGTGATCAGGGTTAACCTCACAGTGATCAGGGTTAAACTCACACTGATCAGGGTTAAACTGCATCTCACAGTGATCAGGGTTAACCTCACAGTGATCAGGGTTAAACTCACAGTGATCAGGGTTAAACTCCATCTCACAGTGATCAGGGTTATCCTCACAGTGATCAGCGTTAAACTCCATCTCACAGTGATCAGGGTTAAACTCACAGTGATCAGGGTTAAACTCCATCTTATAGTGATCAGGGTTAACCTCACAGTGATCAGGGTTAAACTCACAGTGATCAGGGTTTAACACCATCTCACAGTGATCAGGGTTAAACTCCATCTTATAGTGATCAGGGTTAACCTCACAGTGATCTGTGTTAAACTCCATCGCACAGTGATCAGGGTTAAACTCACAGTGATCAGGGTTAAACTCCATCTCACAGTGATCAGGGTTAACCTCACAGTGATCAGGGTTAAACTCCATCTTACAGTGATCAGGGTTAAACTCTAACTCTCAGTGATCAGGGTTAAACTCCATCTCACAGTGATCAGGGTTAAACTCCATCTCACAGTGATCAGGGTTAAACTCACAGTGATCAGGGTTAAACTCCATCTCACAGTGATCAGGGTTAACCTCACAGTGATCAGGGTTAAACTCCATCTCACAGTGATCAGGGTTAACCTCACAGTGATCAGGGTCAACCTCACAGTGATCAGGGTTAACCTCACAGTGATCAGGGTTAAACTCCATCTCACAGTGATCAGGGTTAACCTCACAGTGATAAGGGTTAAACTCCATCTCACAGTGATCAGGGTTAAACTCACAGTGATCAGGGTTAAACTCACAGTGATCAGGGTTAAACTCCATCTCACAGTGATCAGTGTTAACCTCACAGTGATCAGGGTTAACCTCACAGTGATCAGGGTTAAACTCCACCACACAGTGATCAGGGTTAAACTCCATCTCACAGTGATCAGGGTTAAACTCCATCTCACAGTGATCAGAGTTAAACTCACAGTGATCAGGGTTAACCTCACAGTGATCAGGGTTAAACTCCATCTCACAGTGATCAAGATTAACCTCAAATTGATCAGGGTTAAACTCCATCTCACAGTGATCAGGGTTAAACTCACAGTGATCAGGGTTAAACTCCATTTCAAATTGATCAGGGTTAACCTCACAGTAACCAGGCTTAAACTCCATCTCACAGTGATCAGGGTTAACCTCACAGTGATCAGGGTTAAACTCCATCTCACAGTGATCAGGGTTAAACTCACAGTGATCAGGGTTAAACTCCATCTCACAGTGATCAGGGTTAAACTCACAGTGATCAGGGTTAACCTCACAGTGATCAGGGTTAAACTCCATCTCACAGTGATCAGGGTTAAACTCACAGTGATCAGGGTTAAACGCCATCTCACAGTGATCAGGGTTAACCTCACAGTGATCAGGCTTAACCTCACAGTGATCAGGGTTAACCTCACAGTGATGAGGGTTAAACTCCATCTCACAGTGATCAGGGTTAACCTCACAGTGATCAGCGTCAACCTCACAGTGATCAGGGTTAAACTCCATCTCACAGTGATCAGGGTTAACCTCACAGTGATCATGGTTAAAGTCACAGTGATCAGGGTTAAACTCCATCTCACAGTGATCAGGGTTAACCTCACAGTGATCAGCGTCAACCTCATAGTGATCAGGGTTAAACTCCATCTCACAGTGATCAGGGTTAACCTCACAGTGATCAGGGTTAAACTCCATCTCACAGTGATCAGGGTGAACCTCACAGTGATCAGGTTTAAACTCCATCTCACAGTGATCAGGGTTAAACTCCATCTCACAGTGATCAGGGTTAAACTCCATCTCACAGTGATCAGGGTGAACCTCACAGTGATCAGGGTTAAACTCCATCTCACAGTGATCAGGGTTAAACTCCATCTCACAGTGATCAGGGTTAATCCCACAGTGATCAGGGTTAAACTCCATCTCACAGTGATCAGGGTTAAACTCCATCTCACAGTGATCAGAGTTAACCTCCCAGTGATCAGGGTTATACTCCATCTCACAGTGATCAGTGTTAACCTCACAGTGATCACGGTTAACCCCACAGTGATCAGGGTTAACCTCACAGTGATCAGGGTTAAACTCCATCTCACAGTGATCAGGGTTAACCTCACAGTGATCAGGGTTAACCTCACAGTGATCAGGGTGAAACTCCATCTCACAGTGATCAGGGTTAATCTCACAGTGATCTGGGTTAACCTCACAGTGATCAGGGTTAAACTCCATCTCACAGTGATCAGGGTTAAACTCCATCTCACAGTGATCAGGGTTAACCTCACAGTGATCAGGGTTAAACTCATAGTGATCTGGGTTAACCTCACAGTGATCAGGGTTAAACTCCATCTCACAGTGATCTGGGTTAACCTCACAGTGTTCAGGGTTAAACTCCATCTCACAGTGATCAAGGTTAAACTCCATCTCACAGTGATGAGGGTTAACCTCACAGTGATCAGGGTTAAACTCCATCTCTCAGTGATCAGGGTTAACCTCACAGTGATCAGGGTTAAACTCACAGTGATCAGGGTTAAACTGCATCTCACAGTGATCAGGGTTAACCTCACAGTGATCAGGGTTAAACTCACAGTGATCAGGGTTAAACTCCATCTCACAGTGATCAGGGTTAACCTCACAGTGATCAGGGTTAAACTCCATCTCACAGTGATCAGTGTTAACCTCACAGTGATCAGGGTTAAACTCCATCTCACAGTGATCAGGGTTAACCTCACAGTGATCAGGGTTAAACTCCATCTCACAGTGATCAGGGTTAAACTCACAGTGATCAGGGTTAAACTCCATCTTATAGTGATCAGGGTTAACCTCACAGTGATCAGGGTTAAACTCACAGTGATCAGGGTTAAACTCCATCTCACAGTGATCAGGGTTAAACTCCATCGCACAGTGATCAGGGTTAAACTCACAGTGATCAGGGTTTAACACCATCTCACAGTGATCAGGGTTAAACTCCATCTTATAGTGATCAGGGTTAACCTCACAGTGATCTGTGTTAAACTCCATCGCACAGTGATCAGGGTTAAACTCACAGTGATCAGGGTTAAACTCCATCTCACAGTGATCAGGGTTAAACTCTAACTCTCAGTGATCAGGGTTAACCTCACAGTGATCAGGGTTAAACTCCATCTCACAGTGATCAGGGTTAAACTCCATCTCACAGTGATCAGGGTTAACCTCACAGTGATCAGGGTTAACCTCACAGTGATCAGGGTTAAACTCCATCTCACAGTGATCAGGGTTAACCTCACAGTGATCAGGGTTAACCTCACAGTGATCTGGGTTAAACTCCATCTCACAGTGATCAGGGTTAAACTCACAGTGATCAGGGTTAAACTCCATCTCACAGTGATCAGGGTTAAACTCACAGTGATCAGGGTTAAACTCCATCTTATAGTGATCAGGGTTAACCTCACAGTGATCAGGGTTAAACTCACACTGATCAGGGTTAAACTGCATCTCACAGTGATCAGGGTTAACCTCACAGTGATCAGGGTTAAACTCACAGTGATCAGGGTTAAACTCCATCTCACAGTGATCAGGGTTATCCTCACAGTGATCAGGGTTAAACTCCATCTCACAGTGATCAGGGTTAAACTCACAGTGATCAGGGTTAAACTCCATCTTATAGTGATCAGGGTTAACCTCACAGTGATCAGGGTTAAACTCACAGTGATCAGGGTTTAACACCATCTCACAGTGATCAGGGTTAAACTCCATCTTATAGTGATCAGGGTTAACCTCACAGTGATCTGTGTTAAACTCCATCGCACAGTGATCAGGGTTAAACTCACAGTGATCAGGGTTAAACTCCATCTCACAGTGATCAGGGTTAACCTCACAGTGATCAGGGTTAAACTCCATCTTACAGTGATCAGGGTTAAACTCTAACTCTCAGTGATCAGGGTTAAACTCCATCTCACAGTGATCAGGGTTAAACTCCATCTCACAGTGATCAGGGTTAAACTCACAGTGATCAGGGTTAAACTCCATCTCACAGTGATCAGGGTTAACCTCACAGTGATCAGGGTTAAACTCCATCTCACAGTGATCAGGGTTAACCTCACAGTGATCAGGGTCAACCTCACAGTGATCAGGGTTAACCTCACAGTGATCAGGGTTAAACTCCATCTCACAGTGATCAGGGTTAACCTCACAGTGATAAGGGTTAAACTCCATCTCACAGTGATCAGGGTTAAACTCACAGTGATCAGGGTTAAACTCACAGTGATCAGGGTTAAACTCCATCTCACAGTGATCAGTGTTAACCTCACAGTGATCAGGGTTAACCTCACAGTGATCAGGGTTAAACTCCACCACACAGTGATCAGGGTTAAACTCCATCTCACCGTGATCAGGGTTAAACTCCATCTCACAGTGATCAGAGTTAAACTCACAGTGATCAGGGTTAACCTCACAGTGATCAGGGTTAAACTCCATCTCACAGTGATCAAGATTAACCTCAAATTGATCAGGGTTAAACTCCATCTCACAGTGATCAGGGTTAAACTCACAGTGATCAGGGTTAAACTCCATTTCAAATTGATCAGGGTTAACCTCACAGTAACCAGGCTTAAACTCCATCTCACAGTGATCAGGGTTAACCTCACAGTGATCAGGGTTAAACTCCATCTCACAGTGATCAGGGTTAAACTCACAGTGATCAGGGTTAAACTCCATCTCACAGTGATCAGGGTTAAACTCACAGTGATCAGGGTTAACCTCACAGTGATCAGGGTTAAACTCCATCTCACAGTGATCAGGGTTAAACTCACAGTGATCAGGGTTAAACGCCATCTCACAGTGATCAGGGTTAACCTCACAGTGATCAGGCTTAACCTCACAGTGATCAGGGTTAACCTCACAGTGATGAGGGTTAAACTCCATCTCACAGTGATCAGGGTTAACCTCACAGTGATCAGCGTCAACCTCACAGTGATCAGGGTTAAACTCCATCTCACAGTGATCAGGGTTAACCTCACAGTGATCATGGTTAAAGTCACAGTGATCAGGGTTAAACTCCATCTCACAGTGATCAGGGTTAACCTCACAGTGATCAGCGTCAACCTCATAGTGATCAGGGTTAAACTCCATCTCACAGTGATCAGGGTTAACCTCACAGTGATCAGGGTTAAACTCCATCTCACAGTGATCAGGGTGAACCTCACAGTGATCAGGTTTAAACTCCATCTCACAGTGATCAGGGTTAAACTCCATCTCACAGTGATCAGGGTTAAACTCCATCTCACAGTGATCAGGGTGAACCTCACAGTGATCAGGGTTAAACTCCACCTCACAGTGATCAGGGTTAAACTCCATCTCACAGTGATCAGTGTTAACCTCACAGTGATCAGGGTTAAACTCCATCTCACAGTGATCAGGGTTAACCTCACAGTGATCAGGGTTAAACTCCATCTCACAGTGATCAGGGTTAAACTCACAGTGATCAGGGTTAAACTCCATCTTATAGTGATCAGGGTTAACCTCACAGTGATCAGGGTTAAACTCACAGTGATCAGGGTTAAACTCCATCTCACAGTGATCAGGGTTAAACTCCATCGCACAGTGATCAGGGTTAAACTCACAGTGATCAGGGTTTAACACCATCTCACAGTGATCAGGGTTAAACTCCATCTTATAGTGATCAGGGTTAACCTCACAGTGATCTGTGTTAAACTCCATCGCACAGTGATCAGGGTTAAACTCACAGTGATCAGGGTTAAACTCCATCTCACAGTGATCAGGGTTAAACTCTAACTCTCAGTGATCAGGGTTAACCTCACAGTGATCAGGGTTAAACTCCATCTCACAGTGATCAGGGTTAAACTCCATCTCACAGTGATCAGGGTTAACCTCACAGTGATCAGGGTTAACCTCACAGTGATCAGGGTTAAACTCCATCTCACAGTGATCAGGGTTAACCTCACAGTGATCAGGGTTAACCTCACAGTGATCTGGGTTAAACTCCATCTCACAGTGATCAGGGTTAAACTCACAGTGATCAGGGTTAAACTCCATCTCACAGTGATCAGGGTTAAACTCACAGTGATCAGGGTTAAACTCCATCTTATAGTGATCAGGGTTAACCTCACAGTGATCAGGGTTAAACTCACACTGATCAGGGTTAAACTGCATCTCACAGTGATCAGGGTTAACCTCACAGTGATCAGGGTTAAACTCACAGTGATCAGGGTTAAACTCCATCTCACAGTGATCAGGGTTATCCTCACAGTGATCAGGGTTAAACTCCATCTCACAGTGATCAGGGTTAAACTCACAGTGATCAGGGTTAAACTCCATCTTATAGTGATCAGGGTTAACCTCACAGTGATCAGGGTTAAACTCACAGTGATCAGGGTTTAACACCATCTCACAGTGATCAGGGTTAAACTCCATCTTATAGTGATCAGGGTTAACCTCACAGTGATCTGTGTTAAACTCCATCGCACAGTGATCAGGGTTAAACTCACAGTGATCAGGGTTAAACTCCATCTCACAGTGATCAGGGTTAACCTCACAGTGATCAGGGTTAAACTCCATCTTACAGTGATCAGGGTTAAACTCTAACTCTCAGTGATCAGGGTTAAACTCCATCTCACAGTGATCAGGGTTAAACTCCATCTCACAGTGATCAGGGTTAAACTCACAGTGATCAGGGTTAAACTCCATCTCACAGTGATCAGGGTTAACCTCACAGTGATCAGGGTTAAACTCCATCTCACAGTGATCAGGGTTAACCTCACAGTGATCAGGGTCAACCTCACAGTGATCAGGGTTAACCTCACAGTGATCAGGGTTAAACTCCATCTCACAGTGATCAGGGTTAACCTCACAGTGATAAGGGTTAAACTCCATCTCACAGTGATCAGGGTTAAACTCACAGTGATCAGGGTTAAACTCACAGTGATCAGGGTTAAACTCCATCTCACAGTGATCAGTGTTAACCTCACAGTGATCAGGGTTAACCTCACAGTGATCAGGGTTAAACTCCACCACACAGTGATCAGGGTTAAACTCCATCTCACAGTGATCAGGGTTAAACTCCATCTCACAGTGATCAGAGTTAAACTCACAGTGATCAGGGTTAACCTCACAGTGATCAGGGTTAAACTCCATCTCACAGTGATCAAGATTAACCTCAAATTGATCAGGGTTAAACTCCATCTCACAGTGATCAGGGTTAAACTCACAGTGATCAGGGTTAAACTCCATTTCAAATTGATCAGGGTTAACCTCACAGTAACCAGGCTTAAACTCCATCTCACAGTGATCAGGGTTAACCTCACAGTGATCAGGGTTAAACTCCATCTCACAGTGATCAGGGTTAAACTCACAGTGATCAGGGTTAAACTCCATCTCACAGTGATCAGGGTTAAACTCACAGTGATCAGGGTTAACCTCACAGTGATCAGGGTTAAACTCCATCTCACAGTGATCAGGGTTAAACTCACAGTGATCAGGGTTAAACGCCATCTCACAGTGATCAGGGTTAACCTCACAGTGATCAGGCTTAACCTCACAGTGATCAGGGTTAACCTCACAGTGATGAGGGTTAAACTCCATCTCACAGTGATCAGGGTTAACCTCACAGTGATCAGCGTCAACCTCACAGTGATCAGGGTTAAACTCCATCTCACAGTGATCAGGGTTAACCTCACAGTGATCATGGTTAAAGTCACAGTGATCAGGGTTAAACTCCATCTCACAGTGATCAGGGTTAACCTCACAGTGATCAGCGTCAACCTCATAGTGATCAGGGTTAAACTCCATCTCACAGTGATCAGGGTTAACCTCACAGTGATCAGGGTTAAACTCCATCTCACAGTGATCAGGGTGAACCTCACAGTGATCAGGTTTAAACTCCATCTCACAGTGATCAGGGTTAAACTCCATCTCACAGTGATCAGGGTTAAACTCCATCTCACAGTGATCAGGGTGAACCTCACAGTGATCAGGGTTAAACTCCATCTCACAGTGATCAGGGTTAAACTCCATCTCACAGTGATCAGGGTTAATCCCACAGTGATCAGGGTTAAACTCCATCTCACAGTGATCAGGGTTAAACTCCATCTCACAGTGATCAGAGTTAACCTCCCAGTGATCAGGGTTATACTCCATCTCACAGTGATCAGTGTTAACCTCACAGTGATCACGGTTAACCCCACAGTGATCAGGGTTAACCTCACAGTGATCAGGGTTAAACTCCATCTCACAGTGATCAGGGTTAACCTCACAGTGATCAGGGTTAACCTCACAGTGATCAGGGTGAAACTCCATCTCACAGTGATCAGGGTTAATCTCACAGTGATCTGGGTTAACCTCACAGTGATCAGGGTTAAACTCCATCTCACAGTGATCAGGGTTAAACTCCATCTCACAGTGATCAGGGTTAACCTCACAGTGATCAGGGTTAAACTCATAGTGATCTGGGTTAACCTCACAGTGATCAGGGTTAAACTCCATCTCACAGTGATCTGGGTTAACCTCACAGTGTTCAGGGTTAAACTCCATCTCACAGTGATCAAGGTTAAACTCCATCTCACAGTGAACAGGGTTAAACTCATAGTGATCAGGGTTAAACTCCATCTTACAGTGATCAGGGTTAAACTCACAGTGATCAGGGTTAACCTCACAGTGATCTGGGTTAAACTCCATCTCACAGTGATCAGGGTTAAACTCCATCTTATAGTGATCAGTGTTAACCTCACAGTGATCTGTGTAAAACTCCATCGCACAGTGATCAGGGTTAAACTCACAGTGATCAGGGTTAAACTCACAGTGATCAGGGTTAAACTCCATCTCACAGTGATCAGGGTTAACCTCACAGTGATCAGGGTTAAACTCCATCTCACAGTGATCAGGGTTAACCTCACAGTGATCAGGGTTAAACTCCATCTCACAGTGATCAGGGTTAAACTCCATCTCACAGTGATCAGGGTTAAACTCACAGTGATCCGGGTTAAACTCCATCTCACAGTGATCAGAGTTAACCTCACAGTGATCAGGGTTAAACTCACAGTGATCAGGGTTAAACTCTATCTCACAGTGATCAGGGTTAACCTCACAGTGATCAGGGTTAAACTCACAGTGATCAGGGTTAAACTCCATCTCACAGTGATCAGGGTTAACCTCACAGTGATCAGGGTTAAACTCACAGTGATCAGGGCTAAACTCCATCTCACAGTGATCAGGGTTAAACTCCATCTCACAGTGATCAGGGTTAACCTCACAGTGATCAGGGTTAAACTCACAGTGATCAGGGTTAACCTTACAGTGATCAGGGTTAAACTCCATCTCACAGTGATCAGGGTTAACCTCACAGTGATCAGGGTTAAACTCACAGTGATCAGGGTTAAACTCCATCTCACAGTGATCAGGGTTAACCTCACAGTGATCAGGGTTAAACTCCATCTCACAGTGATCAGGATTAACCTCACAGTGATCAGGGTTCAACTCCGTCTCACAGTGATCAGGGTTAACCTCACAGTGATCAGGGTTAAACTCCATCTCACAGTGATCAGGGTTAACCTCACAGTGATCAGGGTTAAACTCCATCTCACAGTGATCAGGGTTAACCTCACCGTGATCAGGGTTAAACTCCATCTCACAGTGATGAGGGTTAACCTCACAGTGATCAGGGTTAAACTGCATCTCACAGTGATCAGGGTTAAACTCACAGTGATCAGGGTTAAACTCCATCTTTTTGTGATCAGGGTTAAACTCACAGTGATCAGGGTTAAACTCCATCTTTTTGTGATCAGGGTTAACTTCACAGTGATCAGGGTTAAACTCACAGTGATCAGGGTTAAACTCCATCTTTTTGTGATCAGGGTTAACTTCACAGTGATCAGGGTTAAACTCACAGTGATCAGGGTTAACCTCACAGTGATCAGGGTTAAACTGCATCTCACAGTGATCAGGGTTAACCTCACAGTGATCAGGGTTAAACTCACAGTGATCAGGGATAAACTCCATCTCACAGTGATCAGGGTTAACCTCACAGTGATCAGGGTTAAACTCCATCTCACAGTGATCAGGGTTAACCTCACAGTGATCAGGGTTAAACTCCATCTCACAGTGATCAGTGTTAAACTCCATCTCACAGTCATCAGGGTTAACCTCACAGTGATCAGGGTTAACCTCACAGTGATCAGGCTTAAACTCCATCTCACAGTGATCAGGGTTAAACTCACAGTGATCAGGGTTAACCTCACAGTGATCAGGGTTAAACTCCATCTCACAGTGATCAGGGTTAAACTCACAGTGATCAGGGTTAAACTCCATCTCACAGTGATCAGGGTTAAACTCACAGTGATCAGGGTTAAACTCACAGTGATCAGGGTTAAACTCTATCTCACAGTGATCAGGGTTAACCTCACAGTGATCAGGGTTAAACTCACAGTGATCAGGGCTAAACACCATCTCACAGTGATCAGGGTTAAACTCACAGTGATCAGGGTTCAACTCCATCTCACAGTGATCAGGGTTAACCTCACAGTGATCAGGGTTCAACTCCATCTCACAATGATCAGGGTTAAACTCACAGTGATCAGGGTTAAACTCCATCTCACAGTGATCAGGGTTAAACTCACAGTGATCAGGGTTAAACTCTATCTCACAGTGATCAGGGTTAACCTCACAGTGATCAGGGTTAAACTCCATCTCACAGTGATCAGGGTTAAACTCACAGTGATCAGGGTTAAACTCCATCTCACAGTGATCAGGGTTGAACTCCATCGCACTGTGATCAGGGTTAAACTCACAGTGATCAGGGTTTAACACCATCTCACAGTGATTAGGGTTAAACTCCATCTTATAGTGATCAGGGTTAACCTCACAGTGATCTGTGTTAAACTCCATCGCACAGTGATCAGGGTTAACTCACAGTGATCAGGGTTAAACTCCATCTCACAGTGATCAGGGTTAACCTCAAAGTGATCAGGGTTAAACTCCATCTTACAGTGATCAGGGTTAAACTCTAACTCACAGTGATCAGGGTTAAACTCACAGTGATCAGGGTTAAACTCCATCTCACAGTGATCAGGTTTAACCTCACAGTGATCAGGGTTAAACTCCATCTCACAGTGATCATGGTTAAACTCCATCTCACAGTGATCAGGGTTAACCTCACAGTGATCAGGGTTAACCTCACAGTGATCAGGGTTAAACTTCATCTCATAGTGATCAGGGTTAAACGCACAGTGATCATGGTTAAACTCCATCTCACAGTGATCAGGGTTAAACTCACAGTGATCAGGGTTAAACTCCATCTCACAGTGATCAGGTTTAACCTCACAGTGATCAGGGTTAAACTCCATCTCACAGTGATCATGGTTAAACTCCATCTCACAGTGATCAGGGTTAACCTCACAGTGATCAGGGTTAACCTCACAGTGATCAGGGTTAAACTTCATCTCATAGTGATCAGGGTTAAACGCACAGTGATCATGGTTAAACTCCATCTCACAGTGATCAGGGTTAACCTCACAGTGATCAGGGTGAAACTCCATCTCACAGTGATCAGGGTTAAACTCACAGTGATCAGGGTTAATCTCCCAGTGATCAGGGTTAAACTCCATCTCACAGTGATCAGGGTTAACCTCACAGTGATCAGGGTTAAACTCCATCTCACAGTGATCAGGGTTAAACTCCATCTCACAGTGATCAGCGTTAACCTCACAGTGATCAGGGTTAAACTCCATCTCACAGTGATCAGGGTTAAACACCATCTCACAGTGATCAGGGCTAAACTCCATCTCTCATTGATCAGGGTTAACCTCACAGTGATCAGGGTTAAACTCCATCTCACAGTGATCAGGGTTAAACTCCATCTCACGGTTATCAGGGTTAACCTCACAGTGATCAGGGTTAAACTCACAGTGATCAGTGTTAAACTCCATCTCACAGTGATCAGGGTTAACCTCACAGTGATCAGGGTTAAACTCCATCTCACAGTGATCAGGGTTAAACTCACAGTGATCAGGATTAACCTCACAGTGATCAGGGTTCAACTCCGTCTCACAGTGATCAGGGTTAACCTCACAGTGATCAGGGTTAAACTCCATCTCACAGTGATCAGAGTTAAACTCCATCTCACAGTGATGAGGGTTAACCTCACAGTGATCAGGGTTAAACTCCATCTCACAGTGATCAGCGTAAACCTCACAGTGATCAGGGTTAAACTCCATCTCACAGTGATCAGGGTTAAACTCACTGTGATCAGGGTTAAACTGCATCTCACAGTGATCAGGGTTAAACTCACAGTGATCAGGGTTAAACTCACAGTGATCAGGGTTAAACTCCATCTCACAGTGATCAGGGTTAACCTCACAGTGATCAGGGTTAAACTCCATCTCACAGTGATCAGGGTTAAACTCACAGTGATCAGGGTTAAACTCCATCTTATAGTGATCAGGGTTAACCTCACAGTGATCAGGGTTAAACTCACAGTGATCAGGGTTAAACTCCATCTCACAGTGATCAGGGTTAAACTCCATCGCACAGTGATCAGGGTTAAACTCACAGTGATCAGGGTTTAACACCATCTCACAGTGATCAGGGTTAAACTCCATCTTATAGTGATCAGGGTTAACCTCACAGTGATCTGTGTTAAACTCCATCGCACAGAGATCAGGGTTAAACTCACAGTGATCAGGGTTAAACTCCATCTCACAGTGATCAGGGTTAACCTCACAGGGATCAGGGTTAAACTCCATCTTACAGTGATCAGGGTTAAACTCTAACTCTCAGTGATCAGGGTTAACCTCACAGTGATCAGGGTTAAACTCCATCTCACAGTGATCAGGGTTAAACTCCATCTCACAGTGATCATGGTTAAACTCCATCTCACAGTGATCAGGGTTAACCTCACAGTGATCAGGGTTAACCTCACAGTGATCAGGGTTAAACTCCATCTCACAGTGATCAGTGTTAACCTCACAGTGATCAGGGTTAACCTCACGGTGATCAGGGTTAAACTCCATCTCACAGTGATCAGGGTTAAACTCACAGTGATCAGGGTTAAACTCCATCTCACAGTGATCAGGGTTAAACTCACAGTGATCAGGGTTAACCTCCCAGTGATCAGGGTTAAACTCCATCTCACAGTGATCAGGGTTAACCTCACAGTGATCAGGGTTAAACTCCATCTCACAGTGATCAGGGTTAACCTCACAGTGATCAGGGTTAAACTCCATCTCACAGTGATCAGGGTTAAACCCCATCTCACAGTGATCAGGGTTAACCTCACAGTGATCAGGGTTAAACTCCATCTCACAGTGATCAGCGTTAACCTCACAGTGATCAGGGTTAAACACCATCTCACAGTGATCAGGGTTAAACTCACAGCGATCAGGGTTAAACTCACAGTGATCAGTGTTAAACTCCATCTCACAGTGATCAGGGTTAACCTCACAGTGATCAGGGTTAAATTCCATCTCACAGTGATCAGGGTTAAACTCACAGTGATCAGGGTTAAACTCCATCTCACAGCCGTCAGGGTTAACCTCACAGCGATCAGGGTTAAACTCACAGTGATCAGGGTTAAACTCACAGTGATCAGGGTTAAACTCACAGTGATCAGGGTTAAACTCCATCTCACAGTGATCAGGGTTAACCTCACAGTGATCAGGGTTAAATTCCATCTCACAGTGATCAGGGTTAAACTCACAGCGATCAGGGTTAAACTCCATCTCACAGTGATCAGGGTTAAACTCCATCTCACAGTGATCAGGGTTAACCTCACAGTGATCAGGGTTAAACTCCATCTCACAGTGATCAGGGTTAAACTCACAGTGATCAGGGTTAAACTCCATCTCACAGTGATCAGGGTTAAACTCACAGTGATCAGGGTTAAACTCCATTTCAAAGTGATCAGGGTTAACCGCACAGTGATCAGGGTTAAACTCCATCTCACAGTGATCAGGGTTAAACTCCATCTCACAGTGATCAGGGTTAACCTCACAGTGATCAGGGTTAAACTCCATCTCACAGTGATCAGGGTTAAACTCACAGTGATCAGGGTTAAACTCACAGTGATCGGGGTTAACCTCACAGTGATCAGGATTAATCTCACAGTGATCAGGGTGAAACTCCATCTCACAGTGATCAGGGTTAAACTCACAGTGATCGGGGTTAACCTCACAGTGATCAGGGTTAAAATCCATCTCACAGTGATCAGGGTTAACCTCACAGTGATCAGGGTTAAACTCCATCTCACAGAGATCAGCGTTAACCTCACAGTGATCAGGGTTAAACTCCATCTCACAGTGATCAGGGTGAAACTCCATCTCACAGTGATCAGGGTTAAACTCACAGTGATCAGGGTTAACCTCACAGTGATCAGGGTTAAACTCCATCTCACAGTGATCAGGGTTAACCTCACAGTGATCAGGGTTAAACTCCATCTCACAGTGATCAGGGTTAAACTCCATCTCACAGTGATCAGGGTTAATCCCACAGTGATCAGGGTTAACCTCACAGTGATCACGGTTAACCTCACAGTGATCAGGGTTAAACTCCATCTCACAGTGATCAGGGTTAAACTCCATCTCACAGTGATCAGGGTTAAACCCCATCTCACAGTGATCAAGGTTAACCTTACAGTGATCAGGGTTAAACTCCATCTCATAGTGAACACTGTTAACCTCACGGTGATCACGGTTAACCCCACAGTGATCAGGGTTCACCTCACAGTGATCAGGGTTAAACTCCATCTCACAGTGATCAGGGTTAAACTCACAGTGATCAGGGTTAAACTCCATCTCACAGTGATCAGGGTTAACCTCACAGTGATCAGGGTTAAACTCCATCTCACAGTGATCAGTGTTAAACTCACAGTGATCAGGGTTAAACTCCATCTCACAGTGATCAGGGTTAAACTCACAGTGATCAGGGTTAAACTCCATCTCACAGTGATCAGGGTTAAACTCCATCTCACAGTGATCAGGGTTAACCTCACAGTGATCAGGGTTAAACTCCATCTCACAGTGATCAGGGTTAACCACACAGTGATCAGGGTTAAACTCCATCTCACAGTGATCAGGGTTAACCTCACAGTGATCAGCGTTAAGCCCACAGTGATCAGGGTTAAAATCCATCTCACAGTGATCAGGGTTAACCCCACAGTGATCAGGGTTAAACTCCATCTCGCAGTGATCAGGGTTAACCTCACAGTGATCAGGGTTAACCCCACAGTGATCAGGGTTAAACTCCATCTCACAGTGATCAGGGTTAACCTCACAGTGATCAGGGTTAAACTCCATCTCACAGTGATCAGGGTTAAACTTATAGTGATCTGGGTTAACCTCACAGTGATCAGGGTTAAACTCCATCTCACAGTGATCAGGGTTAACCTCACAGTGATCAGGGTTAAACTCCATCTCACAGTGATCAGGGTTAAACTTACAGCGATCAGGGTTAAACTCCATCTCACAGTGATCAGGGTTAACCTCACAGTGATAAGGGTTAAACTCCATCTCACAGTGATCAGGGTTAATCTCACAGTGATCAGGGTTAAACTCCATCTCACAGTGATCAGGGTTAAACTCACAATGATCAGGGTTAAACTCCATCTCACAGTGATCAGGGTTAAACTCCATCTCACAGTGATCAGGGTTAAACTCACAATGATCAGGGTTAAACTCCATCTCACAGTGTTCAGGGTTAATCTCACAGTGATCCGGGTTAAACTCCATCTCACAGTGATCAGGGTTAAACTCACAATGATCAGGGTTAAACTCCATCTCACAGTGATCAGGGTTAATCTCACAGTGATCAGGGTTAAACTCCATCTCACAGTGATCAGGGTTAACCTCACAGTGATCAGGGTTAAACTCCATCTCACAGTGATCAGGGTTAAACTCCATCTCACAGTGATCAGGGTTAATCTCACAGTGATCAGGGTTAAACTCCATCTTACAGTGATCAGGGTTAAACTCACAGTGATCAGGGTTAAACTCCATCTCACAGTGATCAGGGTTAATCTCACAGTGATCAGGGTTAAACTCCATCTCACAGTGATCAGGGTTAACCTCACAGTGATCAGGGTTAAACTCCATCTCACAGTGATCAGGGTTAAACTCACAGTGATCAGGGTTAAACTCGATCTCACAGTGATCAGGGTTAAACTCCATCTCACAGTGATCAGGGTTAAACTCACAATGATCAGGGTTAAACTCCATCTCACAGTGATCAGGGTTAAACTCACTGTGATCAGGGTTAAACTCCATCTCACAGTGATCAGGGTTAAACTCCATCTCACAGTGATCAGTGTTAAACTCACTGTGATCAGGGTTAAACTCACAGTGATCAGGGTTAAACTCCATCTCACAGTGATCAGGGTTAACCTCACAGTGATCAGGGTTAAATTCCATCTCACAGTGATCAGGGTTAAACTCACAGCGATCAGGGTTAAACTCCATCTCACAGTGATCAGGGTTAAACTCCATCTCACAGTGATCAGGGTTAACCTCACAGTGATCAGGTTTAAACTCACAGTGATCAGGGTTAAACTCCATCTCACAGTGATCAGGGTTAACCTCACAGTGATCAGGGTTAAACTCCATCTCACAGTGATCAGGGTTAAACTCACAGTGATCTGGGTTAAACTCACATTGATCAGGGTTAAACTCCATCTCACAGTGATCAGGGTTAAACTCACAGTGATCAGGGTTTAACACCATCTCACAGTGATCAGGGTTAAACTCCATCTTATAGTGATCAGGGTTAACCTCACAGTGATCTGTGTTAAACTCCATCGCACAGTGATCAGGGTTAAACTCCATCTTATAGTGATCAGGGTTAACCTCACAGTGATCTGTGTTAAACTCCATCGCACAGTGATCAGGGTTAAACTCCATCTCACAGTGATCAGGGTTAACCTCACAGTGATCAGGGTTAAACTCCATCTTACAGTGATCAGGGTTAAACTCTAACTCTCAGTGATCAGGGTTAACCTCACAGTGATCAGGGTTAAACTCCATCTCACAGTGATCAGGGTTAAACTCCATCTCACAGTGATCAGGTTTAACCTCACAGTGATCAGGGTTAAACTCCATCTCACAGTGATCAGGGTTAACCTCACAGTGATCAGGGTTAACCTCACAGTGATCAGGGTTAAACTCCATCTCACAGTGATCAGGGTTAACCTCACAGTGATCAGGGGTAAACTCCATCTCACAGTGATCAGGGTTAACCTCACAGTGATCAGGGTTAAACTCCATCTCACAGTGATCAGGGTTAAACTCACAGTGATCAGGGTTAAACTCCATCTCACAGTGATCAGGGTTAAACTCACAGTGATCAGGGTTAACCTCCCAGTGATCAGGGTTAAACTCCATCTCACAGTGATCAGGGTTAACCTCACAGTGATCAGGGTTAAACTCCATCTCACAGTGATCAGGGTTAACCTCACAGTGATCAGGGTTAAACTCCATCTCACAGTGATCAGGGTTAAACCCCATCTCACAGTGATCAGGGTTAACCTCACAGTGATCAGGGTTAAACTCCATCTCACAGTGATCAGGGTTAAACACCATCTCACAGTGATCAGGGTTAAACTCACAGTGATCAGGGTTAAACTCCATCTCACAGTGATCAGGGTTAAACTCCATCTCACAGTGATCAGCGTTAACCTCACAGTGATCAGGGTTAAACTCCATCTCACAGTGATCAGGGTTAACCTCACAGTGATCAGGGTTAAACTCCATCTCACAGTGATCAGGGTTAAACTCACAGTGATCAGGGTTAAACTCCATCTCACAGTGATCAGGGTTAACCTCACAGTGATCAGGGTTAATCTCACAGTGATCAGTGTTAACCTCACAGTGATCAGGGTTAACCTCACAGTGATCAGGGTTAAACACCATCTCACAGTGATCAGGGTTAAACTCCATCTCACAGTGATCAGGGTTAACCTCACAGTGATCAGGGTTAAACTCCATCTCACAGTGATCAGGGTTAAACTCCATCTCACAGCGATCAGGGTTAATCTCACAGTGATCAGGGTTAACCTCACAGTGATCAGGGTTAAAATCCATCTCACAGTGATCAGGGTTAAACTCACAGTGATCAGGGTTAAACTCCATCTCACAGTGATCAGGGTTAAACTCCATATCTCAGTGATCAGTGTTTACCTCACAGTGATCAGGGTTAAACTCCATCTCACAGTGATCAGGGTTAACCTCACAGTGATCAGGGTTAAACTCCATCTCACAGTGATCAGCGTTAAACTCCATCTCACAGTAATCAGGGTTAAACTCCATCTCACAGTGATCAGGGTTAAACTCCATCTCACAGTGATCAGGGTTAACCTCACAGTGATCAGGGTTAAACACCATCTCACAGCGATTAGGGTTAACCTCACAGTGATCACGGTTAACCCCACAGTGATCAGGGTTAAACTCACAGTCATCGGGGTTAACCTCACAGTGATCAGGATTAATCTCACAGTGATCAGGGTGAAACTCCATCTCACAGTGATCAGGGTTAAACTCACAGTGATCAGGGTTAACCTCACAGTGATCAGGGTTAAACTCCATCTCACAGTGATCAGGGTTAACCTCACAGTGATCAGGGTTAAACTCCATCTCACAGTGATCAGGGTTAACCTCACAGTGATCAGGGTTAAACTCCATCTCACAGTGATCAGGGTTAAACTCCATCTCACAGTGATCAGGGTTAATCCCACAGTGATCAGGGTTAAACTCCATCTCACAGTGATCAGGGTTAAACTCCATCTCACAGTGATCAGGGTTAAACTCCATCTCACAGTGATCAGGGTTAAACCCCATCTCACAGTGATCAAGGTTAACCTTACAGTGATCAGGGTTAAACTCCATCTCATAGTGAACACTGTTAACCTCACAGTGATCAGGGTTAAACTCCATCTCACAGTGATCAGGGTAAAACTCACAGTGATCAGGGTTAAACTCCATCTCACAGTGATCAGGGTTAAACTCCATCTCACAGTGAACAAGGTTAACCTCACAGCAATCAGGGTTAACCTCATAGTGATCAGGGTTCACCTCACAGTGATCAGGGTTAAACTCCATCTCACAGTGATCAGGGTTAAACTCCATCTCACAGTGATCAGTGTTAAACTCACAGTGCTCAGGGTTAAACTCCATCTCACAGTGATCAGGGTTAAACTCACAGTGATCAGGGTTAACCTCACAGTGTTCAGGGTTGAACTCCATCTCACAGTGATCAGGGTTAAACTCCATCTCACAGTGATCAGGGTTAACGCCACAGTGATCAGGGTTAAACTCCATCTCACAGTGATCAGGGTTAACCTCACAGTGATCAGGGTTAACCTCACAGTGATCAGGGTTAAAATCCATCTCACAGTGATCAGGGTTAACCTCACAGTGATCAGGGTTAACCTCACAGTGATCAGGGTTAAAATCCATCTCACAGTGATCAGGGTTAAACTCCATCTCACAGTGATCAGGGTTAACCTCACAGTGATCAACGTTAACCCCACAGTGATCAGGGTTAAAATCCATCTCACAGTGATCAGGGTTAAAATCCATCTCACAGTGATCAGGGTTAACCTCACAGTGATCAGGGTTAACCTCACAGTGATCAGGGTTAAAATCCATCTCACAGTGATCAGGGTTAAAATCCATCTCACAGTGATCAGGGTTAAAATCCATCACACAGTGATCAGGGTTAACCCCACAGTGATCAGGGTTAAACTCCATCTCACAGTGATCAGGGTTAACCTCACAGTGATCAGGGTTAAACTCCATCTCACAATGATCAGGGTTAAACTCCATCTCACAGTGATCAGGGTTAATCTCACAGTGATCAGGGTTAAACTCCATCTCACAGTGATCAGGGTTTAACTCACAATGATCAGGGTTAAACTCCATCTCACAATGATCAGGGTTAAACTCCATCTCACAGTGATCAGGGTTAAACTCACAATGATCAGGGTTAAACTCCATCTCACAGTGATCAGGGTTAACCTCACAGTGATCATGGTTAAACTCACAGTGATCAGGGTTAAACTCACAGTGATCAGGGTTAAACTCCATCTCACAGTGATCAGGGTTAAACTCACAGTGATCAGGGTTAAACTCCATCGCACAGTGATCAGTGTTAACCTCACAGTGATCAGGGTTAAACTCCATCTCACAGTGATCAGTGTTAACCTCACAGTGATCAGGGTTAAACTCCATCTCACAGTGATCAGGGTTAAACTCCATCTCACAGTGATCAGGGTTAAACTCACAGTGATCTGGGTTAAACTCCATCTCACAGTGATCAGGGTTAAACTCCATCTCACAGTGATCAGCGTTAACCTCACAGTGATCAGGGTTAAACTCCATCTCACAGTGATCAGGGTTAAACTCACAGTGATCTGGGTTAAACTCCATCTCACAGTGATCAGGGTTAACCTCACAGTGATCAGGGTTAACCCCACAGTGATCAGGGTTAAACTCCATCTCACAGTGATCAGGGTTAACCTCACAGTGATCAGGGTTAAACTCCATCTCACAGTGATCAGGGTTAAACTCATAGTGATCTGGGTTAACCTCACAGTGATCAGGGTTAAACTCTATCTCACAGTCATCAGGGTTAACCTCACAGTGTTCAGGGTTAAACTCCATCTCACAGTGATCAAGGTTAAACTCCATCTCACAGTGAACAGGGTTAAACTCATAGTGATCAGGGTTAAACTCCATCTCACAGTGATCAGGGTTAACCTCCATCTCACAGTGATCAGGGTTAAACTCACAGTGATCAGGGTTAAACTCACTCTTACAGTGATCAGGTTTAAGCTCACAGTGATCTGGGTTAAACTCCATCTCACAGTGATCAGGGTTAACCTCACAGTGTTCAGGGTTAAACTCCATCTCACAGTGATCAGGGTTAAACTCCATCTTATAGTGATCAGTGTTAACCTCACAGTGATCTGTGTTAAACTCCATCGCACAGTGATCAGGGTTAAACACCATCTCACAGTGATCAGGGTTAAACTCACAGTGATCAGGGTTAAACTCCATCTCACAGTGATCAGGGTTAACCTCACAGTGATCAGGGTTAAACTCCATCTCACAGTGATCAGGGTTAATCTCACAGTGATCAGGGTTAAACTCCATCTCACAGTGATCAGGGTTAAACTCACAATGATCAGGGTTAAACTCCATCTCACAGTGATCAGGGTTAAACTCCATCTCACAGTGATCAGGGTTAAACTCACAATGATCAGGGTTAAACTCCATCTCACAGTGATCAGGGTTAATCTCACAGTGATCCGGGTTAAACTCCATCTCACAGTGATCAGGGTTAAACTCACAATGATCAGGGTTAAACTCCATCTCACAGTGATCAGGGTTAATCTCACAGTGATCAGGGTTAAACTCCATCTCACAGTGATCAGGGTTAACCTCACAGTGATCAGGGTTAAACTCCATCTCACAGTGATCAGGGTTAAACTCCATCTCACAGTGATCAGGGTTAATCTCACAGTGATCAGGGTTAAACTCCATCTTACAGTGATCAGGGTTAAACTCACAGTGATCAGGGTTAAACTCCATCTCACAGTGATCAGGGTTAATCTCACAGTGATCAGGGTTAAACTCCATCTCACAGTGATCAGGGTTAACCTCACAGTGATCAGGGTTAAACTCCATCTCACAGTGATCAGGGTTAAACTCACAGTGATCAGGGTTAAACTCCATCTCACAGTGATCAGGGTTAAACTCCATCTCACAGTGATCAGGGTTAAACTCACAATGATCAGGGTTAAACTCCATCTCACAGTGATCAGGGTTAAACTCACTGTGATCAGGGTTAAACTCCATCTCACAGTGATCAGGGTTAAACTCCATCTCACAGTGATCAGTGTTAAACTCACTGTGATCAGGGTTAAACTCACAGTGATCAGGGTTAAACTCCATCTCACAGTGATCAGGGTTAACCTCACAGTGATCAGGGTTAAATTCCATCTCACAGTGATCAGGGTTAAACTCACAGCGATCAGGGTTAAACTCCATCTCACAGTGATCAGGGTTAAACTCCATCTCACAGTGATCAGGGTTAACCTCACAGTGATCAGGGTTAAACTCCATCTCACAGTGATCAGGGTTAAACTCACAGTGATCAGGGTTAAACTCCATCTCACAGTGATCAGGGTTAAACTCACAGTGATCAGGGTTAAACTCCATTTCAAAGTGATCAGGGTTAACCGCACAGTGATCAGGGTTAAACTCCATCTCACAGTGATCAGGGTTAAACTCCATCTCACAGTGATCAGGGTTAACCTCACAGTGATCAGGGTTAAACTCCATCTCACAGTGATCAGGGTTAAACTCACAGTGATCAGGGTTAAACTCACAGTGATCGGGGTTAACCTCACAGTGATCAGGATTAATCTCACAGTGATCAGGGTGAAACTCCATCTCACAGTGATCAGGGTTAAACTCACAGTGATCGGGGTTAACCTCACAGTGATCAGGGTTAAACTCCATCTCACAGTGATCAGGGTTAACCTCACAGTGATCAGGGTTAAACTCCATCTCACAGAGATCAGCGTTAACCTCACAGTGATCAGGGTTAAACTCCATCTCACAGTGATCAGGGTGAAACTCCATCTCACAGTGATCAGGGTTAAACTCACAGTGATCAGGGTTAACCTCACAGTGATCAGGGTTAAACTCCATCTCACAGTGATCAGGGTTAACCTCACAGTGATCAGGGTTAAACTCCATCTCACAGTGATCAGGGTTAACCTCACAGTGATCAGGGTTAAACTCCATCTCACAGTGATCAGGGTTAAACTCCATCTCACAGTGATCAGGGTTAATCCCACAGTGATCAGGGTTAACCTCACAGTGATCACGGTTAACCTCACAGTGATCAGGGTTAAACTCCATCTCACAGTGATCAGGGTTAAACTCCATCGCACAGTGATCAGGGTTAAACCCCATCTCACAGTGATCAAGGTTAACCTTACAGTGATCAGGGTTAAACTCCATCTCATAGTGAACACTGTTAACCTCACAGTGATCACGGTTAACCCCACAGTGATCAGGGTTCACCTCACAGTGATCAGGGTTAAACTCCATCTCACAGTGATCAGGGTTAAACTCACAGTGATCAGGGTTAAACTCCATCTCACAGTGATCAGGGTTAACCTCACAGTGATCAGGGTTAAACTCCATCTCACAGTGATCAGTGTTAAACTCACAGTGATCAGGGTTAAACTCCATCTCACAGTGATCAGGGTTAAACTCACAGTGATCAGGGTTAAACTCCATCTCACAGTGATCAGGGTTAAACTCCATCTCACAGTGATCAGCGTTAACCCCACAGTGATCAGGGTTAAACTCCATCTCACAGTGATCAGGGTTAACCTCACAGTGATCAGGGTTAACCTCACAGTGATCAGGGTTAAAATCCATCTCACAGTGATCAGGGTTAACCACACA
Organism: Chiloscyllium punctatum; assembly: GCF_047496795.1. Lineage (NCBI taxonomy): Eukaryota > Metazoa > Chordata > Chondrichthyes > Orectolobiformes > Hemiscylliidae > Chiloscyllium > Chiloscyllium punctatum. Next base: position 6,772,508 of record NC_092741.1, read on the forward strand.
GTGATCAGGGTTAAACTCCATCTCACAGTGATCAGGGTTAACCTCACAGTGATCAGGGTTAAACTCACAGTGATCAGGGTTAAAATCCATCTCACAGTGATCAGGGTTAACCTCACAGTGATCAGGGTTAAACTCCATCTCACAGTGATCAGGGTTAAACTCCATCTCACAGTGATCAGGGTTAACCTCACAGTGATCAGGGTTAAACTCCATCTCACAGTGATCAGGGTTAAACTCCATCTCACAGTGATCAGGGTTAAACTCACAGTGATCAGGGTTAAACTCCATCTCACAGTGATCAGGGTTAACCTCACAGTGATCAGGGTTAACCCCACAGTGATCAGGGTTAAACTCCATCTCACAGTGATCAGGGTTAACCTCACAGTGATCAGGGTTAAACTCCATCTCACAGTGATCAGGGTTAAACTTATAGTGATCTGGGTTAACCTCACAGTGATCAGGGTTAAACTCCATCTCACAGTGATCAGGGTTAACCTCACAGTGATCAGGGTTAAACTCCATCTCACAGTGATCAGGGTTAAACTTACAGCGATCAGGGTTAAACTCCATCTCACAGTGATCAGGGTTAACCTCACAGTGATCAGGGTTAAACTCCATCTCACAGTGATCAGGGTTAATCTCACAGTGATCAGGGTTAAACTCCATCTCACAGTGATCAGGGTTAAACTCACAATGATCAGGGTTAAACTCCATCTCACAGTGATCAGGGTTAAACTCCATCTCACAGTGATCAGGGTTAAACTCACAATGATCAGGGTTAAACTCCATCTCACAGTGATCAGGGTTAATCTCACAGTGATCCGGGTTAAACTCCATCTCACAGTGATCAGGGTTAAACTCACAATGATCAGGGTTAAACTCCATCTCACAGTGATCAGGGTTAATCTCACAGTGATCAGGGTTAAACTCCATCTCACAGTGATCAGGGTTAACCTCACAGTGATCAGGGTTAAACTCCATCTCACAGTGATCAGGGTTAAACTCCATCTCACAGTGATCAGGGTTAATCTCACAGTGATCAGGGTTAAACTCCATCTTACAGTGATCAGGGTTAAACTCACAGTGATCAGGGTTAAACTCCATCTCACAGTGATCAGGGTTAATCTCACAGTGATCAGGGTTAAACTCCATCTCACAGTGATCAGGGTTAACCTCACAGTGATCAGGGTTAAACTCCATCTCACAGTGATCAGGGTTAAACTCACAGTGATCAGGGTTAAACTCCATCTCACAGTGATCAGGGTTAAACTCCATCTCACAGTGATCAGGGTTAAACTCACAATGATCAGGGTTAAACTCCATCTCACAGTGATCAGGGTTAAACTCCATCTCACAGTGATCAGGGTTAAACTCCATCTCACAGTGATCAGTGTTAAACTCACTGTGATCAGGGTTAAACTCCATCTCACAGTGATCAGGGTTAACCTCACAGTGTTCAGGGTAAAACTCCATCTCACAGTGATCAGGGTTAAACTCCATCTTATAGTGATCAGGGTTAACCTCACAGTGATCTGTGTTAAACTCCATCGCACAGTGATCAGGGTTAAAAACCATCTCACAGTGATCAGGGTTAAACTCACAGTGATCAGGGTTAAACTCCATCTCACAGTGATCAGGGTTAAACTCCATCTCACAGTGATCAGCGTTAACCTCACAGTGATCAGGGTTAAACTCACAGTGATCAGGGTTAAACTCCATCTCACAGTGATCAGGGTTAACCTCACAGTGATCAGGGTTAACCCCACAGTGATCAGGGTTAAACTCCATCTCACAGTGATCAGGGTTAACCTCACAGTGATCAGGGTTAAACTCCATCTCACAGTGATCAGGGTTAAACTGATAGTGATCTGGGTTAACCTCACAGTGATCAGGGTTAAACTCCATCTCACAGTGATCAGGGTTAACCTCACAGTGATCAGGGTTAAACTCTATCTCACAGTCATCAGGGTTAACCTCACAGTGTTCAGGGTTAAACTCCATCTCACAGTGATCAAGGTTAAACTCCATCTCACAGTGAACAGGGTTAAACTCATAGTGATCAGGGTTAAACTCCATCTCACAGTGATCAGGGTTAACCTCCATCTCACAGTGATCAGGGTTAAACTCACAGTGATCAGGGTTAAACTCCATCTGACAGTGATCAGGGTTAAACTCCATCTCACAGTGATCAGGGTTAAACTCACAGTGATCAGGGTTAAACTCCATCTCACAGTGATCAGGGTTAAACTCCATCTTACAGTGATCAGGGTTAAACTCACAGTGATCAGGGTTAAACTCCATCTCACAGTGATCAGGGTTAAACTCACAGTGATCAGGGTTAACCTCACAGTGATCTGGGTTAAACTCCATCTCACAGTGATCAGGGTTAACCTCACAGTGTTCAGGGTTAAACTCCATCTCACAGTGATCAGGGTTAAACTCCATCTTATAGTGATCAGTGTTAACCTCACAGTGATCTGTGTTAAACTCCATCGCACAGTGATCAGGGTTAAACTCACAGTGATCAGGGTTAAACTCACAGTGATCAGGGTTAAACTCCATCTCACAGTGATCAGGGTTAACCTCACAGTGATCAGGGTTAAACTCCATCTCACAGTGATCAGGGTTATACTCACAGTGATCAGGGTTAAACTCCATCTCACAGTGATCAGGGTTAACCTCACAGTGACCAGGGTTAAACTCACAGTGATCAGGGTTAAACTCCATCTCACAGTGATCAGGGTTAACCTCACAGTGATCAGGGTTAAACTCACAGTGATCAGGGTTAAACTCCATCTCACAGTGATCAGGGTTAACCTCACAGTGATCAGGTTTAAACTCACAGTGATCAGGGTTAAACTCCATCTCACAGTGATCAGGGTTAACCTCACAGTGATCAGGGTTAAACTCACAGTGATCAGGGTTAACCTCACAGTGATCAGGTTTAAACTCACAGTGATCAGGGTTAAACTCCATCTCACAGTGATCAGGGTTAACCTCACAGTGATCAGGTTTAAACTCACAGTGATCAGGGTTAAACTCCATCTCACAGTGATCAGGGTTAACCTCACAGTGATCAGGGTTAAACTCCATCTCACAGTGATCAGGGTTAAACTCACAGTGATCAGGGTTAAACTCCATCTTATAGTGATCAGGGTTAACCTCACAGTGATCTGGGTTAAACTCACATTGATCAGGGTTAAACTCCATCTCACAGTGATCAGGGTTAAACTCCATCGCACAGTGATCAGGGTTAAACTCACAGTGATCAGGGTTTAACACCATCTCACAGTGATCAGGGTTAAACTCCATCTTATAGTGATCAGGGTTAACCTCACAGTGATCTGTGTTAAACTCCATCGCACAGTGATCAGGGTTAAACTCCATCTTATAGTGATCAGGGTTAACCTCACAGTGATCTGTGTTAAACTCCATCGCACAGTGATCAGGGTTAAACTCCATCTCACAGTGATCAGGGTTAACCTCACAGTGATCAGGGTTAAACTCCATCTTACAGTGATCAGGGTTAAACTCTAACTCTCAGTGATCAGGGTTAACCTCACAGTGATCAGGGTTAAACTCCATCTCACAGTGATCAGGGTTAAACTCCATCTCACAGTGATCAGGTTTAACCTCACAGTGATCAGGGTTAAACTCCATCTCACAGTGATCAGGGTTAACCTCACAGTGATCAGGGTTAACCTCACAGTGATCAGGGTTAAACTCCATCTCACAGTGATCAGGGTTAACCTCACAGTGATCAGGGGTAAACTCCATCTCACAGTGATCAGGGTTAACCTCACAGTGATCAGGGTTAAACTCCATCTCACAGTGATCAGGGTTAAACTCACAGTGATCAGGGTTAAACTCCATCTCACAGTGATCAGGGTTAACCTCACAGTGATCAGGGTTAAACTCCATCTCACAGTGATCAGGGTTAACCTCACAGTGATCAGGGTTAAACTCCATCTCACAGTGATCAGGGTTAAACCCCATCTCACAGTGATCAGGGTTAACCTCACAGTGATCAGGGTTAAACTCCATCTCACAGTGATCAGGGTTAAACACCATCTCACAGTGATCAGGGTTAAACTCACAGTGATCAGGGTTAAACTCCATCTCACAGTGATCAGGGTTAAACTCCATCTCACAGTGATCAGCGTTAACCTCACAGTGATCAGGGTTAAACTCCATCTCACAGTGATCAGGGTTAACCTCACAGTGATCAGGGTTAAACTCCATCTCACAGTGATCAGGGTTAAACTCACAGTGATCAGGGTTAAACTCCATCTCACAGTGATCAGGGTTAACCTCACAGTGATCAGGGTTAATCTCACAGTGATCAGTGTTAACCTCACAGTGATCAGGGTTAACCTCACAGTGATCAGGGTTAAACACCATCTCACAGTGATCAGGGTTAAACTCCATCTCACAGTGATCAGGGTTAACCTCACAGTGATCAGGGTTAAACTCCATCTCACAGTGATCAGGGTTAAACTCCATCTCACAGTGATCAGGGTTAATCTCACAGTGATCAGGGTTAACCTCACAGTGATCAGGGTTAAAATCCATCTCACAGTGATCAGGGTTAAACTCACAGTGATCAGGGTTAAACTCCATCTCACAGTGATCAGGGTTAAACTCCATATCTCAGTGATCAGTGTTTACCTCACAGTGATCAGTGTTAAACTCCATCTCACAGTGATCAGGGTTAACCTCACAGTGATCAGGGTTAAACTCCATCTCACAGTGATCAGCGTTAAACTCCATCTCACAGTAATCAGGGTTAAACTCCATCTCACAGTGATCAGGGTTAAACTCCATCTCACAGTGATCAGGGTTAACCTCACAGTGATCAGGGTTAAACACCATCTCACAGCGATTAGGGTTAACCTCACAGTGATCACGGTTAACCCCACAGTGATCAGGGTTAAACTCACAGTCATCGGGGTTAACCTCACAGTGATCAGGATTAATCTCACAGTGATCAGGGTGAAACTCCATCTCACAGTGATCAGGGTTAAACTCACAGTGATCAGGGTTAACCTCACAGTGATCAGGGTTAAACTCCATCTCACAGTGATCAGGGTTAACCTCACAGTGATCAGGGTTAAACTCCATCTCACAGTGATCAGGGTTAACCTCACAGTGATCAGGGTTAAACTCCATCTCACAGTGATCAGGGTTAAACTCCATCTCACAGTGATCAGGGTTAATCCCACAGTGATCAGGGTTAAACTCCATCTCACAGTGATCAGGGTTAAACTCCATCTCACAGTGATCAGGGTTAAACTCCATCTCACAGTGATCAGGGTTAAACCCCATCTGACAGTGATCAAGGTTAACCTTACAGTGATCAGGGTTAAACTCCATCTCATAGTGAACACTGTTAACCTCACAGTGATCAGGGTTAAACTCCATCTCACAGTGATCAGGGTTAAACTCACAGTGATCAGGGTTAAACTCCATCTCACAGTGATCAGGGTTAAACTCCATCTCACAGTGAACAAGGTTAACCTCACAGCAATCAGGGTTAACCTCATAGTGATCAGGGTTCACCTCACAGTGATCAGGGTTAAACTCCATCTCACAGTGATCAGGGTTAAACTCCATCTCACAGTGATCAGTGTTAAACTCACAGTGCTCAGGGTTAAACTCCATCTCACAGTGATCAGGGTTAAACTCACAGTGATCAGGGTTAACCTCACAGTGTTCAGGGTTGAACTCCATCTCACAGTGATCAGGGTTAAACTCCATCTCACAGTGATCAGGGTTAACGCCACAGTGATCAGGGTTAAACTCCATCTCACAGTGATCAGGGTTAACCTCACAGTGATCAGGGTTAAACTCCATCTCACAGTGATCAGGGTTAAACTCCATCTCACAGTGATCAGGGTTAAACCACATCTCACAGTGATCAAGGTTAACCTTACAGTGATCAGGGTTAAACTCCATCTCATAGTGAACACTGTTAACCTCACAGTGATCAGGGTTAAACTCCATCTCACAGTGATCAGGGTTAAACTCACAGTGATCAGGGTTAAACTCCATCTCACAGTGATCAGGGTTAAACTCCATCTCACAGTGAACAAGGTTAACCTCACAGCAATCAGGGTTAACCTCATAGTGATCAGGGTTCACCTCACAGTGATCAGGGTTAAACTCCATCTCACAGTGATCAGGGTTAAACTCCATCTCACAGTGATCAGTGTTAAACTCACAGTGCTCAGGGTTAAACTCCATCTCACAGTGATCAGGGTTAAACTCACAGTGATCAGGGTTAACCTCACAGTGTTCAGGGTTGAACTCCATCTCACAGTGATCAGGGTTAAACTCCATCTCACAGTGATCAGGGTTAACGCCACAGTGATCAGGGTTAAACTCCATCTCACAGTGATCAGGGTTAACCTCACAGTGATCAGGGTTAAAATCCATCTCACAGTGATCAGGGTTAACCTCACAGTGATCAGGGTTAACCTCACAGTGATCAGGGTTAAAATCCATCTCACAGTGATCAGGGTTAAACTCCATCTCACAGTGATCAGGGTTAACCTCACAGTGATCAGCGTTAACCCCACAGTGATCAGGGTTAAAATCCATCACACAGTGATCAGGGTTAACCCCACAGTGATCAGGGTTAAACTCCATCTCACAGTGATCAGGGTTAACCTCACAGTGATCAGGGTTAAACTCCATCTCACAATGATCAGGGTTAAACTCCATCTCACAGTGATCAGGGTTAATCTCACAGTGATCAGGGTTAAACTCCATCTCACAGTGATCAGGGTTAAACTCACAATGATCAGGGTTAAACTCCATCTCACAATGATCAGGGTTAAACTCCATCTCACAGTGATCAGGGTTAAACTCACAATGATCAGGGTTAAACTCCATCTCACAGTGATCAGGGTTAACCTCACAGTGATCATGGTTAAACTCACAGTGATCAGGGTTAAACTCACAGTGATCAGGGTTAAACTCCATCTCACAGTGATCAGGGTTAAACTCACAGTGATCAGGGTTAAACTCCATCGCACAGTGATCAGTGTTAACGTCACAGTGATCAGGGTTAAACTCCATCTCACAGTGATCAGTGTTAACCTCACAGTGATCAGGGTTAAACTCCATCTCACAGTGATCAGGGTTAAACTCCATCTCACAGTGATCAGGGTTAAACTCACAGTGATCTGGGTTAAACTCCATCTCACAGTGATCAGGGTTAAACTCCATCTCACAGTGATCAGCGTTAACCTCACAGTGATCAGGGTTAAACTCCATCTCACAGTGATCAGGGTTAAACTCACAGTGATCTGGGTTAAACTCCATCTCACAGTGATCAGGGTTAACCTCACAGTGATCAGGGTTAACCCCACAGTGATCAGGGTTAAACTCCATCTCACAGTGATCAGGGTTAACCTCACAGTGATCAGGGTTAAACTCCATCTCACAGTGATCAGGGTTAAACTCATAGTGATCTGGGTTAACCTCACAGTGATCAGGGTTAAACTCTATCTCACAGTCATCAGGGTTAACCTCACAGTGTTCAGGGTTAAACTCCATCTCACAGTGATCAAGGTTAAACTCCATCTCACAGTGAACAGGGTTAAACTCATAGTGATCAGGGTTAAACTCCATCTCACAGTGATCAGGGTTAACCTCCATCTCACAGTGATCAGGGTTAAACTCACAGTGATCAGGGTTAAACTCACTCTTACAGTGATCAGGTTTAAGCTCACAGTGATCTGGGTTAAACTCCATCTCACAGTGATCAGGGTTAACCTCACAGTGTTCAGGGTTAAACTCCATCTCACAGTGATCAGGGTTAAACTCCATCTTATAGTGATCAGTGTTAACCTCACAGTGATCTGTGTTAAACTCCATCGCACAGTGATCAGGGTTAAACACCATCTCACAGTGGTCAGGGTTAAACTCACAGTGATCAGGGTTAAACTCCATCTCACAGTGATCAGGGTTAACCTCACAGTGATCAGGGTTAAACTCCATCTCACAGTGATCAGGGTTATACTCACAGTGATCAGGGTTAAACTCCATCTCACAGTGATCAGGGTTAACCTCACAGTAATCAGGGTTAAACTCACAGTGATCAGGGTTAAACTCCATCTCACAGTGATCAGGGTTAACCTCACAGTGATCAGGTTTAAACTCACAGTGATCAGGGTTAAACTCCATCTCACAGTGATCAGGGTTAACCTTACAGTGATCAGGGTTAAACTCCATCTCACAGTGATCAGGGTTAACCTCACAGTGATCAGGTTTAAACTCACAGTGATCAGGGTTAAACTCCATCTCACAGTGATCAGGGTTAAACTCCATCTCACAGTGATCAGGGTTAAACTCACAGTGATCAGGGTTAACCACGCAGTGATCAGGGTTCAACTCCGTCTCACAGTGATCAGGGTTAACCTCACAGTGATCAGGGTTAACCCCACAGTGATCAGGGTTAAACTCCATCTCACAGTGATCAGGGTTAACCTCACCGTGATCAGGGTTAAACTCCATCTCACAGTGATGAGGGTTAACCTCACAGTGATCAGGGTTAAACTCCATCTCACAGTGATCAGTGTTAACCTCACAGTGATCAGGGTTAAACTCCATCTCACAGTGATCAGGGTTAAACCCCATCTCACAGTGATCAGTGTTAACCTCACAGTGATCAGGGTTAAACTCCATCTCACAGTGATCAGGGTTAACCTCACAGTGATCAGGGTTAAACTGCATCTCACAGTCATCAGGGTTAACCTCACAGTGATCAGGGTTAAACTGCATCTCACAGTGATCAGGGTTAACCTCACAGTGATCAGGGTTAAACTCACAGTGATCAGGGTTAAACTGCATCTCACAGTGATCAGGGTTAACCTCACAGTGATCAGGGTTAAACTCACAGTGATCAGGGTTAAACTCCATCTCACAGCGATCAGGGTTAACCTCACAGTGATCAGGGTTAACCTCACAGTGATCAGGGTTAAACTCCATCTCCCAGTGATCAGGGTTAACCTCACAGTGATCAGGGTTAAACTCACAGTGATCAGGGTTAATCTCCATCTTATAGTGATCAGGGTTAACCTCACAGTGATCTGGGTTAAACTGACAGTGATCAGGGTTAAACTCCATCTCACAGTGATCAGGGTTAACCTCACAGTGATCAGGGTTAACCTCACAGTGATCAGGGTTAAACTCCATCTCCCAGTGATCAGGGTTAACCTCACAGTGATCAGGGTTAAACTGCATCTCACAGTGATCAGGGTTAACCTCACAGTGATCAGGGTTAAACTGCATCTCACAGTGATCAGGGTTAAACTCACAGTGATCAGGGTTAAACTCCATCTCACAGTGATCAGGGTTAACCTCACAGTGATCAGGGTTAACCTCACAGTGATCAGGGTTAAACTCCATCTCCCAGTGATCAGGGTTAACCTCACAGTGATCAGGGTTAAACTGCATCTCACAGTGATCAGGGTTAACCTCACAGTGATCAGGGTTAAACTGCATCTCACAGTGATCAGGGTTAAACTCACAGTGATCAGTGTTAAACTCCATCTCACGGTGATCAGGGTTAACCTCACAGTGATCAGGGTTAACCTCACAGTGATCAGGGTTAAACTCCATCTCCCAGTGATCAGGGTTAACCTCACAGTGATCAGGGTTAAACTCACAGTGATCAGGGTTAATCTCCATCTTATAGTGATCAGGGTTAACCTCACAGTGATCAGGGTTAAACTCACAGTGATCAGGGTTAAAGTCCATCTCACAGTGATCAGGGTTAAACTCCATCGCACAGTGATCAGGGGTAAACTCACAGTGATCAAGGTTAAACTCCATCTCACAGTGATCAGGGTTAAACACCATCTCACAGTGATCAGGGTTAACCTCACAGTGATCAGGGTTAAACTCCATCTCACAGTGATCAGCGTTAACCTCACAGTGATCAGGGTTAAACTCACAGTGATCAGGGTTAAACTCCATCTCACAGTGATCAGGGTTAAACTCACAGTGATCAGGGTTAAACTCACAGTGATCAGGGTTAAACTCCATCTCACAGTGATCAGGGTTAACCTCACAGTGATCAGGGTTAAACTCCATCTCACAGTGATCAGGGTTAACCTCACAGTGATCAGGGTTAACCTCACAGTGATCAGGGTTAAACTCCATCTCCCAGTGATTAGGGTTAAACTCACAGTGATCAGGGTTAAACTGCATCTCACAGTGATCAGGGTTAACCTCACAGTGATCAGGGTTAAACTCACAGTGATCAGGGTTAAACTCCATCTCACAGTGATCAGGGTTAACCTCACAGTGATCAGGGTTAACCTCACAGTGATCAGGGTTAAACTCCATCTCCCAGTGATCAGGGTTAACCTCACAGTGATCAGGGTTAAACTCCATCTCACAGTGATCAGGGTTCAACTCCGTCTCACAGTGATCAGGGTTAACCTCACAGTGATCAGGGTTAACCCCACAGTGATCAGGGTTAAACTCCATCTCACAGTGATCAGGTTTAACCTCACCGTGATCAGGGTTAAACTCCATCTCACAGTGATGAGGGTTAACCTCACAGTGATCAGGGTTAAACTCCATCTCACAGTGATCAGGGTTAAACTCCATCTCACAGTGATCAGGGTTAACCTCACAGTGATCAGGGTTAACCTCACAGTGATCAGGGTTAAACTCCATCTCACAGTGATCAGGGTTAAACTCACAGTGATCAGGGTTAAACTCCATCTCACAGTGATCAGGGTTAACCTCACAGTGATCAGGGTTAAACTCCATCTCACAGTGATCAGTGTTAACCTCACAGTGATCAGGGTTAAACTGCATCTCACAGTGATCAGGGTTAACCTCACAGTGATCAGGGTTAAACTCCATCTCACAGTGATCAGGGTTAAACTCCATCTCACAGTGATGAGGGTTAACCTCACAGTGATCAGGGTTAAACTCCATCTCACAGTGATCAGTGTTAACCTCACAGTGATCAGGGTTAAACTGCATCTCACACTGATCAGGGTTAACCTCACAGTGATCAGGGTTAAACTCCATCTCACAGTGATCAGGGTTAAACTCCATCTCACAGTGATCAGGGTTAACCTCACAGTGATCAGGGTTAAACTCCATCTCACAGTGATCAGGGTTAAACTCCATCTCACAGTGATGAGGGTTAACCTCACAGTGATCAGGGTTAAACTCCATCTCACAGTGATCAGGGTTAAACTCCATCTCACAGTGATCAGGGTTAAACTGCATCTCACAGTGATCAGGGTTAACCTCACAGTGATCAGGGTTAAACTGCATCTCACAGTGATCAGGGTTAAACTCACAGTGATCAGGGTTAAACTCCATCTCTCAGTGATCAGGGTTAACCTCACAGTGATCAGGGTTAACCTCACAGTGATCAGGGTTAAACTCCATCTCACAGTGATCAGGGTTAACCTCACAGTGATCAGGGTTAAACTCACAGTGATCAGGGTTAAACTGCATCTCACAGTGATCAGGGTTAACCTCACAGTGATCAGGGTTAAACTCACAGTGATCAGGGTTAAACTCCATCTCACAGTGATCAGGGTTAACCTCACAGTGATCAGGGTTAACCTCACAGTGATCAGGGTTAAACTCCATCTCCCAGTGATCAGGGTTAACCTCACAGTGATCAGGGTTAAACTCACAGTGATCAGGGTTAATCTCCATCTTATAGTGATCAGGGTTAAACTCACAGTGATCAGGGTTAAACTCCATCTCACAGTGATCAGGGTTAAACTCACAGTGATCATGGTTAAACTCCATCTCACAGTGATCAGCGTTAACCTCACAGTGATCAGGGTTAAACTCCATCTCACAGTGATCAGGGTTAAACTCACAGTGATCAGGGTTAAACTCCATCTCACAGTGATCAGGGTTAATCTCACAGTGATCAGGGTTAAACTCCATCTCACAGTGATCAGGGTTAAACTCACAGTGATCAGGGTTAAACTCCATCTCACAGTGATCAGGGTTAACCTCACAGTGATCAGGGTTAACCTCACAGTGATCAGGGTTAAACTCCATCTCACAGTGATCAGGGTTAAACTCACAGTGATCAGGGTTAAACTCCATCTCACAGTGATCAGGGTTAACCTCACAGTGATCAGGGTTAACCTCCCAGTGATCAGGGTTAAACTCACAGTGATCAGGGTTAAACACCATCTCACAGTGATCAGGGTTAACCTCACAGTGATCAGGGTTACACTCCATCTGACAGTGATCAGGGTTAAACTCACAGTGATCATGGTTAAACTCCATCTCACAGTGATCAGCGTTAACCTCACAGTGATCAGGGTTAAACTCCATCTCACAGTGATCAGGGTTAAACTCACAGTGATCAGGGTTAACCTCACAGTGATCAGGTTTAACCTCCATCTCACAGTGATCAGGGTTAATCTCACAGTGATCAGGGTTAAACTCACAGTGATCAGGGTTAACCTCACAGTGATCAGGGTTAAACTCCATCTCACAGTGATCAGGGTTAAACTCACAGTGATCAGGGTTAACCTCACAGTGATCAGGGTTACACTCCATCTCACAGTGATCAGGGTTAAACTCACAGTGATCAGGTTTAACCTCCATCTCACAGTGATCAGGGTTAATCTCACAGTGATCTGGGTTAAACTCACAGTGATCAGGGTTAACCTCACAGTGATCAGGGTTAAACTCCATCTCACAGTGATCAGGGTTAAACACCATCTCACAGTGATCAGGGTTAACCTCACAGTGATCAGGGTTACACTCCATCTCACAGTGATCAGGGTTAACCTCACAGTGATCAGGGTTAAACTCCATCTCACAGTGATCAGCGTTAACCTCACAGTGATCAGGGTTAACCTCCCAGTGATCAGGGTTAAACTCACAGTGATCAGGGTTAAACACCATCTCACAGTGATCAGGGTTAACCTCACAGTGATCAGGGTTAAACTCCATCTCACAGTGATCAGGGTTAACCTCACAGTGATCAGGGTTAACCTCACAGTGATCATGGTTAAACTCCATCTCACAGTGATCAGGGTTAAACTCACAGTGATCAGGTTTAACCTCCATCTCACAGTGATCAGGGTTAATCTCCCAGTGATCAGGGTTAAACTCCATCTCACAGTGATCAGGGTTAACCTCACAGTGATCAGGGTTAAACTCCATCTCACAGTGATCAGGGTTAACCTCACAGTGATCAGGGTTAAACTCACAGTGATCAGGGTTAAACACCATCTCACAGTGATCAGGGTTAAACTCACAGTGATCAGGGTTAAACTCCATCTCACAGTGATCAGCGTTAACCTCACAGTGATCAGGGTTAACCTCACAGTGATCAGGGTTAAAGTCCATCTCACAGTGATCAGGGTTAAACTCCATCGCACAGTGATCAGGGGTAAACTCACAGTGATCAGGGTTTAACACCATCTCACAGTGATCAGGGTTAAACTCCATCTAATAGTGATCAGGGTTAACCTCACAGTGATCTGTGTTAAACTCCATCGCACAGTGATCAGGGTTAAACTCACAGTGATCATGGTTAAACACCATCTCACAGTGATCAGGGTTAACCTCACAGTGATCAGGGTTAAACTCCATCTGACAGTGATCAGGGTTAAACTCTAACTCACAGTGATCAGGGTTAACCTCACAGTGATCAGGGTTAAACTCCATCTCACAGTGATCATGGTTAAACTCCATCTCACAGTGATCAGGGTTAACCTCACAGTGATCAGGGTTAACCTCACAGTGATCAGGGTTCAACTCCATCTCACAGTGATCAGGGTTAAACTCACAGTGATCATGGTTAAACTCCATCTCACAGTGATCAGCGTTAACCTCACAGTGATCAGGGTTAAACTCCATCTCACAGTGATCAGGGTTAAACTCACAGTGATCAGGGTTAAACTCCATCTCACAGTGATCAGGGTTAATCTCACAGTGATCAGGGTTAAACTCCATCTCACAGTGATCAGGGTTAAACTCACAGTGATCAGGGTTAAACTCCATCTCACAGTGATCAGGGTTAACCTCACAGTGATCAGGGTTAACCTCACAGTGATCAGGGTTAAACTCCATCTCACAGTGATCAGGGTTAAACTCACAGTGATCAGGGTTAAACTCCATCTCACAGTGATCAGGGTTAACCTCACAGTGATCAGGGTTAACCTCCCAGTGATCAGGGTTAAACTCACAGTGATCAGGGTTAAACACCATCTCACAGTGATCAGGGTTAACCTCACAGTGATCAGGGTTACACTCCATCTGACAGTGATCAGGGTTAAACTCACAGTGATCAGGGTTAAACTCACAGTGATCAGGTTTAACCTCCATCTCACAGTGATCAGGGTTAATCTCACAGTGATCAGGGTTAAACTCACAGTGATCAGGGTTAACCTCACAGTGATCAGGGTTAAACTCCATCTCACAGTGATCAGGGTTAAACACCATCTCACAGTGATCAGGGTTAACCTCCATCTCACAGTGATCAGGGTTAATCTCACAGTGATCAGGGTTAAACTCACAGTGATCAGGGTTAACCTCACAGTGATCAGGGTTACACTCCATCTCACAGTGATCAGGGTTAAACTCACAGTGATCAGGTTTAACCTCCATCTCACAGTGATCAGGGTTAATCTCACAGTGATCTGGGTTAAACTCACAGTGATCAGGGTTAACCTCACAGTGATCAGGGTTAAACTCCATCTCACAGTGATCAGGGTTAAACACCATCTCACAGTGATCAGGGTTAACCTCACAGTGATCAGGGTTACACTCCATCTCACAGTGATCAGGGTTATCCTCACAGTGATCAGGGTTAAACTCCATCTCACAGTGATCAGCGTTAACCTCACAGTGATCAGGGTTAACCTCCCAGTGATCAGGGTTAAACTCACAGTGATCAGGGTTAAACACCATCTCACAGTGATCAGGGTTAAACTCCGTCTCACAGTGATCAGGGTTAAACTCACAGTGATCAGGGTTAAACTCACAGTGATCAGGTTTAACCTCCATCTCACAGTGATCAGGGTTAATCTCCCAGTGATCAGGGTTAAACTCCATCTCACAGTGATCAGGGTTAACCTCACAGTGATCAGGGTTAAACTCCATCTCACAGTGATCAGGGTTAACCTCACAGTGATCAGGGTTAAACTCACAGTGATCAGGGTTAAACACCATCTCACAGTGATCAGGGTTAACCTCACAGTGATCAGGGTTAAACTCCATCTCACAGTGATCAGCGTTAACCTCACAGTGATCAGGGTTAACCTCACAGTGATCAGGGTTAAACTCACAGTGATCAGGGTTAAACTCCATCTCAGAGTGATCAGTGTTAACCTCACAGTGATCAGGGTTAAACTCACAGTGATCAGGGTTAAACTCCATCTCACAGTGATCAGGGTTAACCTCACAGTGATCAGGTTTAAACTCACAGTGATCAGGGTTAAACTCCATCTCACAGTGATCAGGGTTAACCTTACAGTGGTCAGGGTTAAACTCCATCTCACAGTGATCAGGGTTAACATCACAGTGATCAGGGTTCAACTCACAGTGATCAGGGTTAAACTCCATCTCACTGTGATCAGGGTTAAACTCACACTGATCAGGATTAACCTCACAGCGATCAGGGTTCAACTCCGTCTCACAGTGATCAGGGTTAACCTCACAGTGATCAGGGTTAACCCCACAGTGATCAGGGTTAAACTCCATCTCACAGTGATGAGGGTTAAACTCACAGTGATCATGGTTAAACTCCATCTCACAGTGATCAGGGTTAAACTCCATCTCACAGTGATCAGGGTTAAACTCACAGTGATCAGGGTTAAACTCCATCTCACAGTGATCAGGGTTAACCTCACAGTGATCAGGGTTAAACTCCATCTCACAGTGATCAGCGTTAACCTCACAATGATTAGGGTTAAACTCCATCTCACAGTGATCAGGGTTAAGCTCACAGTGATCAGGGTTAAACTCCATCTCACAGTGATCAGGGTTAACCTCACAGTGATCAGGGTTCAACTCCATCTCACAGTGATCAGGGTTAAACTCACAGTGATCATGGTTAAACTCCATCTCACAGTGATCAGGGTTAACCTCACAGTGATCAGGGTTAAACTCCATCTCACAGTGATCAGCGTTAACCTCACAATGATCAGGGTTAAACTCCATCTCACAGTGATCAGGGTTAACCTCACAGTGATCAGGGTTAAACTCCATCTCACAGTGATCAGGGTTAAACTCACAGTGATCAGGGTTAAACTCCATCTCACAGTGATCAGCGTTAACCTCACAGTGATCAGGGTTAACCTCACAGTGATCAGGGTTAAACTCACAGTGATCAGGGTTAAACTCCATCTCAGAGTGATCAGTGTTAACCTCACAGTGATCAGGGTTAAACTCACAGTGATCAGGGTTAAACTCCATCTCACAGTGATCAGGGTTAACCTCACAGTGATCAGAGTTAAACTCACAGTGATCAGGGTTAAACACCATCTCACAGTGATCAGGGTTAACCTCACAGTGATCAGGGTTAAACTCCATCTCACAGTGATCAGGGTTAAACTCCATCGCACAGTGATCAGCGTTAACCTCACAGTGATCAGGGTTAACCTCACAGTGATCAGGGTTAAACTCACAGTGATCAGGGTTAAACACCATCTCACAGTGATCAGCGTTAACCTCACAGTGATCAGGGTTAACCTCACAGTGATCAGGGTTAAAGTCCATCTCACAGTGATCAGGGTTAAACTCCATCGCACAGTGATCAGGGTTAAACTCACAGTGATCAGGATTTAACACCATCTCACAGTGATCAGGGTTAAACTCCATCTAATAGGTGGAGTTGTGGACAGTGAGGAGGGCTGTTGTCGGCTGCAGAGGGACTTAGATATGATGCAGAGCTGGGCTGAGGAGTGGCAGATGGAGTTCAATCCTGCCAAGTGTGAGGTTGTCCATTTTGGAAGAACAAATAAGAATGCGGAATACAGGGTTAATGGTAGGGTTCTTGGTCAGGTGGAGGAACAGAGGGATCTTGGGGTCTATGTACATAGATCTTTGAAGGTTGCCACTGAGGTGGATAGAGTTTGTAAGAAGGCCTATGGAGTATTATCGTTCATTAGCAGAGGGATTGAATTCAAGAGTCGTGAGGTGATGTTGCAGCTGTACAGGACTTTGGTTAGGCCACATTTGGAGTACTGTGTGCAGTTCTGGTCGCCTCACTTTAGGAAAGATGTGGAAGCTTTGGAGAGGGTGCAGAGAAGATTTACCAGGATGTTGCCTGGAATGGAGAGTAGGTCATACGAGGATAGGTTGAGAGTTCTCGGCCTTTTCTCGTTGGAACGGCGAAGGATGAGGGGTGACTTGATAGAGGTTTATAAGATGATCAGAGGAATAGATAGAGTAGACAGTCAGAAACTTTTTCCCCGGGTACAACAGAGTGTTACAAGGGGACATAAATTTAAGGTGAAGGGTGGAAGGTATAGGGGAGATGTCAGGGGTGGGTTCTTCACCCAGAGAGTGGTGGGGGCATGGAATGCGCTGCCCGTGGGAGTGGTAGAGTCAGATTCATTGGCGACCTTTAAGCGGCATTTGGATAGGTACATGGATGGGTGCTTAATCTAGGATAGAAGTTCGGCACAACATCGTGGGCCGAAGGGCCTGTTCTGTGCTGTATTGTTCTATGTTCTATTCTATGTTCTATGTCTATGTTCTAATAGTGATCAGGGTTAACCTCACAGTGATCTGTGTTAAACTCCATCGCACAGTGATCAGGGTTAAACTCACAGTGATCATGGTTAAACACCATCTCACAGTGATCAGGGTTAACCTCACAGTGATCAGGGTTAAACTCCATCTGACAGTGATCAGGGTTAAACTCTAACTCACAGTGATCAGGGTTAAACTCACAGTGATCAGGGTTAAACTCCATCTCACAGTGATCATGGTTAAACTCCATCTCACAGTGATCAGGGTTAACCTCACAGTGATCAGGGTTAACCTCACAGTGATCAGGGTTCAACTCCATCTCACAGTGATCAGGGTTAAACTCACAGTGATCATGGTTAAACTCTATCTCACAGTGATCAGCGTTAACCTCACAGTGATCAGGGTTAAACTCCATCTCACAGTGATCAGGGTTAAACTCACAGTGATCAGGGTTAAACTCCATCTCACAGTGATCAGGGTTAATCTCACAGTGATCAGGGTTAAACTCCATCTCACAGTGATCAGGGTTAAACTCACAGTGATCAGGGTTAAACTCCATCTCACAGTGATCAGGGTTAAACTCACAGTGATCAGGGTTAAACTCCATCTCACAGTGATCAGGGTTAACCTCACAGTGATCAGGGTTAACCTCCCAGTGATCAGGGTTAAACTCACAGTGATCAGGGTTAAACACCATCTCACAGTGATCAGGGTTAACCTCACAGTGATCAGGGTTACACTCCATCTGACAGTGATCAGGGTTAAACTCACAGTGATCAGGGTTAAACTCACAGTGATCAGGTTTAACCTCCATCTCACAGTGATCAGGGTTAATCTCACAGTGATCAGGGTTAAACTCACAGTGATCAGGGTTAACCTCACAGTGATCAGGGTTAAACTCCATCTCACAGTGATCAGGGTTAAACACCATCTCACAGTGATCAGGGTTAACCTCCATCTCACAGTGATCAGGGTTAATCTCACAGTGATCAGGGTTAAACTCACAGTGATCAGGGTGAACCTCACAGTGATCAGGGTTACACTCCATCTCACAGTGATCAGGGTTAAACTCACAGTGATCAGGTTTAACCTCCATCTCACAGTGATCAGGGTTAATCTCACAGTGATCTGGGTTAAACTCACAGTGATCAGGGTTAACCTCACAGTGATCAGGGTTAAACTCCATCTCACAGTGATCAGGGTTAAACACCATCTCACAGTGATCAGGGTTAACCTCACAGTGATCAGGGTTACACTCCATCTCACAGTGATCAGGGTTATCCTCACAGTGATCAGGGTTAAACTCCATCTCACAGTGATCAGCGTTAACCTCACAGTGATCAGGGTTAACCTCCCAGTGATCAGGGTTAAACTCACAGTGATCAGGGTTAAACACCATCTCACAGTGATCAGGGTTAACCTCACAGTGATCAGGGTTAAACTCCGTCTCAGAGTGATCAGGGTTAAACTCACAGTGATCAGGGTTAAACACCATCTCACAGTGATCAGGTTTAACCTCCATCTCACAGTGATCAGGGTTAATCTCCCAGTGATCAGGGTTAAACTCCATCTCACAGTGATCAGGGTTAACCTCACAGTGATCAGGGTTAAACTCCATCTCACAGTGATCAGGGTTAACCTCACAGTGATCAGGGTTAAACTCACAGTGATCAGGGTTAAACACCATCTCACAGTGATCAGGGTTAACCTCACAGTGATCAGGGTTAAACTCCATCTCACAGTGATCAGCGTTAACCTCACAGTGATCAGGGTTAACCTCACAGTGATCAGGGTTAAACTCACAGTGATCAGGGTTAAACTCCATCTCAGAGTGATCAGTGTTAACCTCACAGTGATCAGGGTTAAACTCACAGTGATCAGGGTTAAACTCCATCTCACAGTGATCAGGGTTAACCTCACAGTGATCAGGTTTAAACTCACAGTGATCAGGGTTAAACTCCATCTCACAGTGATCAGGGTTAACCTTACAGTGGTCAGGGTTAAACTCCATCTCACAGTGATCAGGGTTAACATCACAGTGATCAGGGTTCAACTCACAGTGATCAGGGTTAAACTCCATCTCACTGTGATCAGGGTTAAACTCACACTGATCAGGATTAACCTCACAGCGATCAGGGTTCAACTCCGTCTCACAGTGATCAGGGTTAACCTCACAGTGATCAGGGTTAACCTCACAGTGATCAGGGTTAAACTCCATCTCACAGTGATGAGGGTTAAACTCACAGTGATCATGGTTAAACTCCATCTCACAGTGATCAGGGTTAAACTCCATCTCACAGTGATCAGGGTTAAACTCACAGTGATCAGGGTTAAACTCCATCTCACAGTGATCAGGGTTAACCTCACAGTGATCAGGGTTAAACTCCATCTCACAGTGATCAGCGTTAACCTCACAATGATTAGGGTTAAACTCCATCTCACAGTGATCAGGGTTAACCTCACAGTGATCAGGGTTAAACTCCATCTCACAGTGATCAGGGTTAACCTCACAGTGATCAGGGTTCAACTCCATCTCACAGTGATCAGGGTTAAACTCACAGTGATCATGGTTAAACTCCATCTCACAGTGATCAGGGTTAACCTCACAGTGATCAGGGTTAAACTCCATCTCACAGTGATCAGCGTTAACCTCACAATGATCAGGGTTAAACTCCATCTCACAGTGATCAGGGTTAACCTCACAGTGATCAGGGTTAAACTCCATCTCACAGTGATCAGGGTTAAACTCACAGTGATCAGGGTTAAACTCCATCTCACAGTGATCAGCGTTAACCTCACAGTGATCAGGGTTAACCTCACAGTGATCAGGGTTAAACTCACAGTGATCAGGGTTAAACTCCATCTCAGAGTGATCAGTGTTAACCTCACAGTGATCAGGGTTAAACTCACAGTGATCAGGGTTAAACTCCATCTCACAGTGATCAGGGTTAACCTCACAGTGATCAGGTTTAAACTCACAGTGATCAGGGTTAAACTCCATCTCACAGTGATCAGGGTTAACCTTACAGTGGTCAGGGTTAAACTCCATCTCACAGTGATCAGGGTTAACATCACAGTGATCAGGGTTAAACTCACAGTGATCAGGGTTAAACTCCATCTCACTGTGATCAGGGTTAAACTCACACTGATCAGGATTAACCTCACAGCGATCAGGGTTCAACTCCGTCTCACAGTGATCAGGGTTAACCTCACAGTGATCAGGGTTAACCCCACAGTGATCAGGGTTAAACTCCATCTCACAGTGATGAGGGTTAAACTCACAGTGATCATGGTTAAACTCCATCTCACAGTGATCAGGGTTAAACTCCATCTCACAGTGATCAGGGTTAAACTCACAGTGATCAGGGTTAAACTCCATCTCACAGTGATCAGGGTTAACCTCACAGTGATCAGGGTTAAACTCCATCTCACAGTGATCAGCGTTAACCTCACAATGATCAGGGTTAAACTCCATCTCACAGTGATCAGGGTTAACCTCACAGTGATCAGGGTTCAACTCCATCTCACAGTGATCAGGGTTAAACTCACAGTGATCAGGGTTCAACTCCATCTCACAGTGATCAGGGTTAAACTCACAGTGATCATGGTTAAACTCCATCTCACAGTGATCAGGGTTAACCTCACAGTGATCAGGGTTAAACTCCATCTCACAGTGATCAGGGTTAACCTCACAGTGATCAGGGTTCAACTCCATCTCACAGTGATCAGGGTTAAACTCACAGTGATCATGGTTAAACTCCATCTCACAGTGATCAGGGTTAACCTCACAATGATCAGGGTTAAACTCCATCTCACAGTGATCAGGGTTAACCTCACAGTGATCAGGGTTAAACTCCATCTCACAGTGATCAGGGTTAAACTCACAGTGATCATGGTTAAACTCCATCTCACAGTGATCAGGGTTAAACTCACAGTGATCAGGGTTAAACTCCATCTCACAGTGATCAGGGTTAAACTCACAGTGATCAGGGTTAAACTCCATCTCACAGTGATCAGGGTTAAACTCACAGTGATCAGGGTTAACCTCCCAGTGATCAGGGTTAAACTCACAGTGATCAGGGTTAAACACCATCTCACAGTGATCAGGGTTAAACTCCATCTCACAGTGATCAGGGTTAACCTCACAGTGATCAGGGTTAACCTCACAGTGATCAGGGTTAAACTCCATCTCACAGTGATCAGGGTTAAACTCACAGTGATCAGGGTTAAACTCACAGTGATCAGGTTTAACCTCCATCTCACAGTGATCAGGGTTAATCTCACAGTGATCAGGGTTCAACTCCATCTCACAGTGATCAGGGTTAAACTCACAGTGATCAGGGTTAAACTCACAGTGATCAGGTTTAACCTCCATCTCACAGTGATCAGGGTTAATCTCACAGTGATCAGGGTTCAACTCCATCTCACAGTGATCAGGGTTAAACTCACAGTGATCAGGGTTAAACTCCATCTCACAGTGATCAGGGTTAACCTCACAGTGATCAGGGTTAAACTCACAGTGATCAGGGTTAACCTCACAGTGATCAGGGTTAAACTCCATCTCACAGTGATCAGGGTTAAACTCCATCTCACAGTGATCAGTGTTAACCTCACAGTGATCAGGGTTAAACTCACAGTGATCAGGGTTAAACTCCATCTCACTGTGATCAGGGTTAAACTCACAGTGATCAGGGTTAAACTCCATCTCACAGTGATCAGGGTTAAACACCATCTCACAGTGATCAGGGTTAACCTCACAGTGATCAGGGTTAAACTCCATCTCACAGTGATCAGCGTTAACCTCACAGTGATCAGGGTTAAACTCATAGTGATCAGGGTTAAACTCCATCTCACAGTGATGAGGGTTAACCTCACAGTGATCAGGGTTAAACTCACAGTGATCAGGGTTAAACTCCATCTCACAGTGATCAGGGTTAAACTCACAGTGATCAGGGTTAAACTCACAGTGATCAGGGTTAAACTCCATCTCACAGTGATCAGGGTTAACCTCACAGTGATCAGGGTTAAACTCCATCTCACAGTGATCAGGGTTAACCTCACAGTGATCAGGGTTAAACTCCATCTCACAGTGATCATGGTTGAACTCCATCTCACAGTGATCAGGGTTAACCTCACAGTGATCAGGGTTAAACTCCATCTCACAGTGATCAGGGTTAAACTCACAGTGATCATGGTTAAACTCCATCTCACAGTGATCAGGGTTAACCTCACAGTGATCAGGGTTAAACTCCATCTCACAGTGATCAGCGTTAACCTCACAATGATCAGGTTTAAACTCCATCTCACAGTGATCAGGGTTAAACTCACAGTGATCAGGGTTAAACTCCATCTCACAGTGATCAGGGTTAAACTCACAGTGATCAGGGTTAACCTCCCAGTGATCAGGGTTAAACTCACAGTGATCAGGGTTAAACACCATCTCACAGTGATCAGGGTTAACCTCACAGTGATCAGGGTTAAACTCCATCTCACAGTGATCAGGGTTAAACTCACAGTGATCAGGGTTAAACTCACAGTGATCAGGTTTAACCTCCATCTCACAGTGATCAGGGTTAATCTCACAGTGATCAGGGTTAAACACACAGTGATCAGGGTTAAACTCCATCTCACAGTGATCAGGGTTAACCTCACAGTGATCAGGGTTAAACTCCATCTCACAGTGATCAGGGTTAACCTCACAGTGATCAGGGTTAAACTCCATCTCACAGTGATCAGCGTTAACCTCACAATGATCAGGGTTAAACTCCATCTCACAGTGATCAGGGTTAAACTCACAGTGATCAGGGTTAAACTCCATCTCACAGTGATCAGGGTTAAACTCACAGTGATCAGGGTTAACCTCCCAGTGATCAGGGTTAAACTCACAGTGATCAGGGTTAAACACCATCTCACAGTGATCAGGGTTAACCTCACAGTGATCAGGGTTAAACTCCATCTCACAGTGATCAGGGTTAAACTCACAGTGATCAGGTTTAACCTCCATCTCACAGTGATCAGGGTTAATCTCACCGTGATCAGGGTTAAACTCCATCTCACAGTGATCAGGGTTAACCTCACAGTGATCAGGGTTAAACTCCATCTCACAGTGATCAGGGTTAACCTCACAGTGATCAGGGTTAAACTCCATCTCACAGTGATCAGGGTTAAACTCCATTTCAAGTGATCAGGGTTAAACTCACAGTGATCAGGGTTAAACTCCATCTCACAGTGATCAGCGTTAACCTCACAGTGATCAGGGTTAACCTCACAGTGATCAGGGTTTACCTCCATCTCACAGTGATCAGGGATATATTTCCCTCCCCACCCCTTTCCGCCCCCCACTACCAGGGATATATTTCCCTCCCCACCCCTTTCAGCCTTCCGCAAAGACCGTTCCCTCCGTGACTACCTGGTCAGGTCCACGCCCCCAAACAACCAACCCTCCCATCCTGGCACTTACCCCTGCCACCGCAGGAACTGTAAAACCTGCGCCCACACCTCCTCCCTCACCTCTATCCAAGGCCCTAAAGGAGCCTTCCACATCCATCAAAGTTTTACTTGCACATCCACTAATATCATTTATTGTATCCGTTGCTCCCGATGAGGTCTCCTCTACATTGGGGAGACTGGGAGCCTCCTAGCAGAGCGCTTTAGGGAACATCTCCGAGACACCCTCACCAATCAACCACACCGCCCCGTGGCCCAACATTTCAACTCCCCCTCCCACTCTGTCGAGGACATGGAGGTCCTGGGCTCCTTCACCGCTGCTCCCTCACCACCAGACGCCTGGAGGAAGAACGCCTCATCTTCCGCCTCGGAACACTTCAACCCCAGGGCATCAGTGTGGACTTCAACAGTTTCCCCATTTCCCCTTCCCCCACCTCACCCTAGTTCTAAACTTCCAGCTCAGTTACTGTCCCCTTGACTTGTCCGGACTTGTCCTACCTGCCTATCTCCTTTTCCACCTATCCACTCCACCCTCTCCTTCCTGACCTATCACCTTCATCTCCTCCCCCACTCACCCATTGTACTCTATGCTACTCTCTCCCCACCCCCACCCTCCTCTAGCTTATCTCTCCACGCTTCAGGCTCACTGCCTTTATTCCTGATGAAGGGCTTTTGCCCGAAATGTCGATTTTACTGCTCCTCGGATGCTGCCTGAACTGCTGTGCTCTTCCAGCACCACTAATCCAGAATCTAGTTTCCAGAATCTGCAGTCATTGTTTTTACCTATGTGCTACATTGAGCCATTTGCCGAATCCATCAGGAAGGATATGAGCCTGAGAGGGGTGACTATTCCTGGCAGCGGGGGCCTGCAGGTTAAGGCCTCCCTGTACATGGATGACGTCGCTGTTTTCTGCTCGGATCCGCTGTCCGTGCACAGACTCGTGTGCATCTGCGACCAGTTCGAACGGGCCTCGGGGGCCAAGGTAAACCGAGGCAAGAGCGAGGCCATGCTCTTCGGGAACTGGGCCGACCAATCCTCTATCCCCTTCACCGTCAGGACGGACCACCTGAAGGTGCTGGGTATTTGGTTCGGGGGGGCTGGGGCGTGCGCCAAGACCTGGGAGGAGCGGATCAGGAAGATGAGACAGAAACTAGGCAGATGGGGGCAACGGTCGCTCTCCATCGCGGGAAAAAACCTGGTCATCAGGTGTGAGGTCCTCTCAGTATTGCTATATGTGGCACAGGTCTGGCCTATCCCCAGGACCTGTGCCGCCGCAGTCACCCGGGCCATCTTCCAATTCATTTGGAGATCAAAGATGGACCGGGTCCGAAGAGACTCTATGTACAAAGACCGGTGCAATGGGGGAAAAAACACGCCCAATGCCACCCTCACCCTGATGGCCACCTTTGTGTGTGGCTGCATCAAGCTGTGCGTGGATCCCCGGTACGCAAACACCAAGTGTCACTACGTACTGAGGTTCTACCTGTCCCCGGTGTTGCGAAGGATGGGCCTGGCCTCGCTGCCGCGGAACGCTCCGAGTAGTTGGACCGTTCCGTATCACCTGTCCTTCGTGGAGAAATTTATGAGGAAAAACACCTTTGACCACAAGTCCATCAGGAAGTGGTCAGCACGTAGTGTCCTTGAGACCCTTCGGGAAAAGGAGAGGACGGATCCTGTCGAGCGGTTCCCTGAGCAGACTGTCAAAGCCATTTGGCAGAATGCCTCATCGCCAGAACTTTCCAACAAGCACCAAGACGTGGCTTGGCTGGTGGTGAGAAGGGCTCTGCCTGTGAGATCCTTTATGCACGCCTGGACTCTCTGCCGCACCACACGCTGCCCTCGAAGTGGCTGCGGGGGGGACGAGACTGTCACACACCTCCTTCTGGAATGTGCCTATGCAGAGGAAGTCTGGAGAGGAATGCAGTGGTGCTTGTCGAGGTTCGTCCCGAGCAGCGCCGTGACGCGGGACTCCGTGCTCTACAGCCTGTTCCCCGGGACTCACACCGAGACGAACATTAACTGCGCCTGGAGGATCATCAACTCGGTGAAGGACGCTCTCTGGGCGGTCCGAAACCTGTTGAACTTCCAGCTGAAGGAGTTGACCCCGACTGAGTGTTGCAGACTGGCACATTCCAAGATCCAGAACTACATGTTGAGGGACGCGCTGAAGCTTGGGGCAGCTGCCACCAAGGCGCGGTGGGGAAAGACCACCGTGTAACATCTGCCTGCCTAAAGAAGAACAGGGGGCCCACGCAGTCATTTGGGCTCTGCTGATGCCTCAGCTAAAAATGTAATCGTACCGACCTGTAAATAGGAATGATTACTCTGTTTTCGGGATGCAAACAAATGGAATGTTTACATATGTATGGCATGTCCAACTGTACAGACCATCAAAGTATTTCTGAATAAAATATATTTTTGAAATAAAAAAAGTCTTTCACTTTTGAATGCTACATGGTCTTGACCATGTTATAATCACGACTTGATAAATATTCACAAACAGTTGGGTTACTAATTAAATCCAAAACATTACTTGTTCTTAAATCCAATATGTTTGTTGCCTTATGGCATCCTGGATACATTGCTGCAGGAAACTATCCTACACACACTCCAGGAATTCACCACCTTGCTGACAGCTGCTTGTCTGTCTCCCCCAAACAATGTTCAAGTTGAAATTCCCATGAATACTGTCCTGGCTTTGTTACATACATGCCTAATTTCTACATTTAGCACTTCAGAGCTGTTATCAGGAGGTCTGTTGATTCTCCTGCTCCTCGGATGCTGCCTGGCTGGTTGCACTTTTCCAACACTACACTCTCGACTCTGATCTCCAGCATCTGCAGTCCTCACTTTCCCCGGTCTACACACCACACCTATTACAG
This sequence comes from Chiloscyllium punctatum, assembly GCF_047496795.1. Taxonomy (NCBI): domain Eukaryota; kingdom Metazoa; phylum Chordata; class Chondrichthyes; order Orectolobiformes; family Hemiscylliidae; genus Chiloscyllium; species Chiloscyllium punctatum. The sequence continues at coordinate 6,799,556 of NC_092741.1, forward strand.
TTTTGGATCCTTGACTATTCCTCTGTTGCACCCACACCATTTCCGTTGAATACTTTCCCCTCATAACATGTTCTCCGTCATTGACGTAATTTTCTTTCTCATCAGTAAGGTTCTCATCTGCCATTTCCCCTCTCCATCCTGTAAACTGATAACGCTGTTTATTTTGGTCCCAGTCCTGTCAATGCTGCAGCTATGATTCAGTAATGGCTACTTTCTCGTGACTTCCAAATTCAATTTGTACCTGTGGTGCATTTAATTTATTCTTTACTCTCTGGGAATTCATATAGCACTTTTATTTGGTCCTTACACAGGAACCTGTCCCTCAGCACTGACACTTGCAAAGTTTAAAGACTTTGTAACCAATACCCTGCCCCCCCCCAATTCCCAGTTTAATGTCTTTGTAACCAAAACCCTGCACCCCATTTCCCAGTTAAATGCCTTTGTAACCAATACCCTAGCTTGGTCATTATCCAAAGATTATAACCCTTGAATTCCTGTACTTCAACTTTGTTTCCAATTCCTAATATTCCCTAAACAGGATATCTTGTCTATACTGTTGGTGCGAACATGGATCACAACAAGTTGATCCTCCTCGTCCCACTCCAATATCCACTGAAACTGGTTGCAGATCTCCTTCACCTTGGTACCATGCAGGGAACACACCATGTAGACAACCTGATGTTGCTCACAAAAATACCTCGAATTCAAGAATCCCCTCCCACTACCACTTTTCAATTTGTTCCTCTTGCTTGAATGGCCTTCTATGATGGTGATAGGTCAGAGAGCAAGGTAGAGTGGATAGGTGGGAAGGAAGGTAAACAGATAGGACAGGTCAAGAGGGTGGTGCCAAGGTAGAAGGTTGAATCTGAGATAAGGTGGGGGAAGGGAATTGAGGAAACTGGTGAAATCCACATTAATCTCGTGTGACTGGAGGATCGTAAGGTGGGACATCCTCCACTTCCCGAACCTCCATTAATCTAGATGTTGCAGGATTGGAGGGTTTGAGATATAGAGAGTGGCTGGTGCTATTTCCCATGGACAATCGGTGGCTGAGGGGTGATCTTATAGAGGTTTATAAAATTGTGAGGGAGATGGATTGGATAAATAGACAAGGTCTTTTCCCTGGCAACTGTTTCCCACAGAGGGTGGTAGATGTATGGAATGAGCTGCCAGAGGAAGTGGTAGAGGCAACATTTAAAAGGCATCTGGATGGGTATATGAATAGGAAGGGTTTGGAGGGATATTGGCCAAATGCTGGCAAATGGACTAGATTATTAGATTAGATTAGATTACTTACAGTGTGGAAACAGGCCCTTCGGCCCAACAAGTCGACACCGACCCACCGAAGCGTAACCCACCCAGACCCATTCCCCTACACTTACCCCTTCACCTAACACTAGGGGCAATTTAGCATGGCCAATTCACCTAACCTGCACATTTTTTGGACTGTGGGAGGAAACTGGAGCACCCGGAGGAAACCTACACAGACACGGGGAGAATGTGCAAACTCCACACAGAGAATCACCTGAGGTGGGAATTGAACCCGGGTCTCTGTGTTAATCACTGTGCCACTGTGCTGCCCTAGGTTAGGATATCTGTGTCAGCATGGACAGGTTGGACTGAATGGACTGTTTCCGTGTTGTACATCTTATGACTCTATGACGTCCACCACCCTCTGTGTGAAAACGTTGCCCCTTAGGTCTCTTTTATATCTTTCCCTTCTCACCCTAAACCTATGCCCCTCTAGTCTGGACTCCCTGACCCCAGGGAAAGGACTTTGTCTATTTACCCTATCCATGCCCCTCATAATTTTGTAAACCTCTATCAGGTCACTGGTCTTGATTTGGGGATTTATCTATCTTTATGTGCTTAAAGACCTCTCACACCTCCTGTTTTGTAATGAGGACTCTCTTTTTAAAGATCACTATTTATTTCCCGAGTTCCCTAGTTCCCAGTCTTTTTCCACAGGAAATACTGATGCAAAATATTCATTTAGTATCTCCCCCAGCTCATGTGGTTTCACCCACAGACTGCCTTGTTGATCTTTAAGGGACCCTATTCTCTCTCTAGTTACTGTTTTGCCCGAATATATTTGTAAAATGGCTTTGGATTCTCCTGAACTTTACCCTCAAAGCTATCTCATGTCCCTTCTCCTCCCGATTTCCATTTCCAAAATGACTAAAAGCAGTAACCTTTCAGTCCAACTCGCCCACGCTGACCAGATATCCTAAATTAATCAAGTCCCATTTGACAGAACTTGTCCCATATTCCTGTGAACCCTTCCTATTCATATACCCATCCTTTTACATGCTGTAATTGTACCAGCCTCCAGTACTTCCTCTGGCAGCTCATTCCACACACGCACCACCCTCTGCACGAAAACATTGCCCCTTAGGTCCCTTTTATATCTTTCACCTCTCACCCTAAACCTATGCCGACTCGTTCTGGACTCCCCAACCCCAGGGAAATAGACTTTGTCTATTTATCCTATCTATGCCCTTCATGGTTTTATAAACCTCTATAAGGTCACCCCTCAGTCTCCGACGCTCCAGGGAAAACAGCCCCAGCCTGTTCAGCCTCTCCCTGTAGCTCAGATCCTCCAACCCTGGCAACATCCTTGTAAATCTTTTCTGAACCCTTTCAAGTTTCACAACATCTTTCTGATAGGAGGAAGACCAGAATTCATGCAGAGTGACTTAACCAATCACCTGTACAGCTGCAACATGACCTCCCAACTCCTGTACTCAATACACCATCCAGCAAAGGCAAGTTTAGGAAACACCGTGTTCACTGCCCTGTCTATCTGTAACTTCACTTTCAAGGGACGATGTATCTTCACCCCAAAGGCCTCTTTGTTTGTCTTCCACCCTTCTTCTACTTTGGCTAGATCCTGCCTCAGTGTAATAACAGTTTCCATCCCCCAATCCAGAATCTTGCTTTGAAGACCATTTTGTCTCTTTTCCCAGTCATTACAAAAACATTCCCAGTGAAGGCAACCATAAACCGAACACTGATTCTTGTAAAAACCCAACTCATTCATTGAGACTTATGGGACTGAAATCTGTCGGCTTTTGGTGACTCAGACCGACAGCAATGTGCAGGATTCTGAACTGCTCTCTGACATAGCCCCAAGTGACACAGCCTGCACTATCTTCCCAGGCAGTACCTTCCAGATTCCCACCACCTTCTGAGTGAAAAAGGGTTTCCCAAATCCTCTCTGAATCTCCTGCCCCTTATCCTAACACTATGCCCCCTCATGACTGACCCCTCAACCAAGAGGACCAGCTGCTGTCTATTCACCCTGTCCATCCCCCTCACACTCCTATCCACCTCAATCACATCCCCCCCCTGACCCTGTCAGTCTTCTCTGTGCCATCCAAGCCTCTCTCATCTCTCCAATGTCTCCATCGCAGGCAATATCCTGGTGATCCTCCTCTGTACCCCCTCCAGTGCTACCACATCCTTCCTGACAGCTCCAACATCACCTCCTTGCTCTTATACTCTGTGCCACAACTGATAAAAGCGAGTGTCCTTAACTATCCTATTCCCGGGCTCTGCTGACCTCTGGGATCTGTGAATAATTATCCCAAGATCCCTCTGCTCCTCTGAACTACCCAGTGTCCTGCCATTCATTAAATACTGAATCATCTTGTTTCTCCTTCCAAAGTGGATCAACTCACATTTATCAGGATAAAATACCATCTGCCACTGCTCTAACCATCAGACCAGCCCAATCTACATCTTCCTATCACCGACAACCATCATCTTTGCTATTCACCACTCGACCAATCTTGGTGCCATCTGCAAAGTTGCTTCATATTTCACCCTCCCCTCCACCCCCCCCCCCTCCACTTTCCTCGATATTACTGGGTGGCACAGTGGCACAGACCTCACAGTACCAGAGACCCGGGTTCAATTCCCGCCTCAGGCGACCGTCTGTGTGGAGTTTGTACATTCTCCCCGTGTCTGCATGGGTTTCCTCCGGGTGCTGCGGTTTCTTCCCACACTCCAAAAATGTGCAGGTCAGGTGAATTGGCCAGGCTAAATTGCCCGTAGTGTTAGGTGCAGGGGTAAATGTAGCGGAATGGGTCTGGGTGGGTTGCGCTTCAGCGGGTCGATGTTGACTTTTTGGGCCGAAGGGCCTATTTCCACACTGTAAGTAATCTAATTATTTATATAAATGACAAACAATAAAGGTCTGGAACTGATCCTTGTATGACAGTGCTGCACACCAGCCTCCAGTCACTCACACAGCCTTCTCCCAATACCCTTGGTCTTCAATTACCAAACCAGTTTCAGATCCATCTTGCCAGATTTCCCCAGTTCCAGGTGCTTTAATTTTCACAATCAGTCTCTCACGTGGAACTGTGTCAAAACTTTCGCTAAAATCTACAAAATTCATGTTATTTGCCACTTGTCCGCCCAAGCCTGGATATTGTCTAGATTTTGTTGTATTTGAATATGGAGTATCTGAGGAATCACGAATGGTGCTGAACACTGTCCAATCATTAACCAACATTCCCACCTCTGACCTTGTGATGGAGGGAAGATCATTGATGAAGCAGCTGAAGATGGTTGGCCCTAGGACCCTCCCCTGAGGGACTCCTGCAGAGATGTCCTGGAGCTGAGATGACTGACCCTCCAACAACCACAACCATCTTCCTCTGGGCCAGGTGTGACTCTAACCAGCGGAGAGTTTGCTCCCGATGCCCATTGATTCCAGTTTTGCCCGGGCTCCGTGATGCCACACTCGGTGAAATGTGGCCTTAATGTCATGGGCTCTCTCTCTCTCCTTACCTCCTTCCCTTTTAAATAGTTGGGTTACAATCTGTAGCTCTAAAGCTATGAGGTAAACCATTTAGGACAGAGATGAGAAATGTCTTCACCCAGAGACTGGTGAGTCTGTGAAGTTCACGATCACAGAATGCAGGCAAGGCCAAAGCACCGAATGGCTTTAGGAAGGAGTTGGATGTAGCACTTGGTGCTAAAAGGGATCAAAGTATATGGGAGAAAGCAGAAACGGGGGACTGAGTTAGATGATCAGCCACAATCCTAATGAATCAGAATGGAGCAGGCTGAAAGGGCTGAATGGCCTTCTCTCAGCTTTTCTGTGTTTCTCTGATTCTCGAGAATGTTGAAAGATAACCACTAATGCATTCATCAAAGCATAGAACCATACAAATAATACAGCACAAAAGGGAGCCATTTGGCCCATCTTTTCCATGCCAACCCAAAGACACCCAAATGCCCTTTGTAATTCCATCTTCCTGCACACAGCTTTTAACACTTAATGTGCAGATCCAGGTAAAAGAGGTCACAGTTTCTGCCTCCACCCCCAACGCATTTATTGTCCATCCCTAATTGCCCAGAGGCAATCCCATTGCTATGGGTCTGGAGTCACATATAGACCAGACCGGGTAAGGGCATTGCAGTTTCCGTTTATAAAGGACATTAATGAACCAGATTGGATTTCCCAATAATCAACAACAGATTCATGCTCATCATCAGATTCTTAATTCCAGATTATTATTGAATTCACAGGCCACTCTCTGCTGTGGTGGGATTTGAACCCAGGTCCCCAGAACCTTCGCTGGGTCTAATAGATGAATAATAACACCACTCGGCTATTCCCTCCCCAAAGTGAAATCCTGAGTAGAAGGACATACATTTGTGTTTAAAAATCTTTCTTTTGCCACATATGCAGAGCATCTCTTATAGTCTGCTTTTATGTTTCCTGCAACTTTACTCTCGTGATCTATTTTCACCCTTTCGATCAAGTTTTTTGTCTTTTTCTGTATTCTAAAATGCTCCCAATCCTCAGGCTTTTTACTTTTCCTGGCAATTCTACATTGTCTCCTCTTTGCATTGAAATAGCACGCCTGATAACTTTTCCAGGCCATAGCTGAGCCACTCCCCCATTTATATTTACACCAGGCAGGCACGAGTAATTATCGTTAATCACTCACATGATCTTTTATTATTAGTTTTTGGTTATCCACTGCCAACCATTTCAAGAAGGTTCGAAAGTAAGAACTAGGAGCAGGAACAGGTAAATATGCCCCAAGTCTGCTTTGCCATTTAATACGACAGTGGCTGACCTCATCTCGGCCTCAACTACATTTTCTTGTCTGTTTTCCATAACTGTTCAATGCATTATTATTTAAAAGTTTATCTCCTCCTCAAATTTATTCAATGTCTCAGCATCCATCCCACTCCAGGATAGTGAACTCCATCGATTCATGACCGTTTGAGAGGAGAAATTTCTACAGGCAATTTAGCGTGGCCATTTCACCGGACCTGCACATCTGTGGGCGGAAACCGGAGGAAACCCACGCAGACACGGGGAGAATGTGCAAACTCCACACAGACAGTCGCCCGAGGCTGGATTTGAACCTGGGACCCTGGTGCTGTGAGGCAGCAGTGCTAACCAATGAGCCACCGTGCCGCCCCTTTGGAGGGGAACTTGCAGGGGGTGGTGCTCCCATGGATCTGCTGCTCTTGACTTTCTAGATGGAAGTGCTCATGGGTTTGGAAGGTGCTGTCTAAGTATCTTTGGTGAATACCTGCAGTTCATCTTGTAGATAGTACACACTGCTGCTACCGACTGTCGGTGGGGGAGGAAGTGGATGTTTATGGATGTGGTGCCAATCAAATGGGGCTGCTTTGTCCTGGATGGTGTCAAACATCTTGAGTGTTGTTGGTGCTGCCCCATCCAGGTAAGTGGGGAGTATTCCCTCCCACTCTTGACCTGTCCCTTGTAGATGGTGGACAGGCTTTGGGGAGTCAGGAGGGGAGTTACTCACTGCAGTATTCTTAACCTCTGACCTGCTCATGTAGCCGCTGGGTTTATGTGGTGAGTCCAGTTCAGTTCCTGGTCAATGGTAACCCCCAGGATGTTGATAGTGGGGGATTCAGTGATGGTAACACCATTGAATGTCAAGGGACAGTGGTTAGATTGTCTCATATTACAGATGGACATAACCTGGCATCTGTGTGGCTTGAATGTGCCAGTTGTCAGCCCAAGCCTGGATATTGTCCAGATCTTGTTGAATTTGAACACAGCCTGCTTTAGTATCTAAGGAGTCATGAATGGTGCTGAACATTGTGCAATCATTAGCCAACATCCCCACTTCTGACCTTGTGATGGAGGGAAGATCATTGGTGAAGCAGCTGAAGATGGTTGGGCCTCGGACCCTCCCCTGAGGGACTCCTGCAAAGGTGTCCTGGAGCTGAGATGACTGACCCTCCAACAACTCCAACCATCTTCCTCTGGGCCAGGTGTGACTCTAACCAGCGGAGAGTTTGCTCCCGATGCCCATTGATTCCAGTTTTGCCCGGGCTCCTTGATGCCACACTTGGTCGAATACAGCTTTGATATCAAGGGCTGTCCCTCTCCCCTCCCCTCTGGAATTCAGCTCTTTTGTCCATGTTTGACCCAAGGCTGGAATGAGGTCAGGAGCTGGGTGACCCTGGGGGAACCCAAACTGGGTGTCACTGAGCAGGTTATTGCTGAGCAGGTGCTGCTTGATAGCTCTGTTACTGACCCCTTCCATCACTTTACTGAGGATCGAGGGGAGACTGATGGGGGGGGGTAATTGGCCGGGTTGGATCTGTCCTGCTTTTTATGTAGAGGACATACCTGGGCAATGTCCCACATTGTAGGGTAGATACCAGTGTTGTAACTGTACTGGAACAGCTTGGCTCGGGGAGAGCAAGTTCTGGAGCACACGTCTTCAGTCCTGTTGCTGGGATGTTGTCAGGGCCGATTGCCTTTACAGTATCCAGTGTCTCCAACCGTTTCTTGATATCACGAGGAGTGACCCGAATTGGCTGGAGCCTGGTATCTGTGACGCTGGGGTCCACTGGAGGAGGCTGAGATGGATCATACACTCGGCACTTCAGACTGAAGATTACTTGACTGTACAGAAGGCTGGCACTGTTCAGTGGTAGAGGATTAATTAATGACCTCATCGTGAAGCCGGACTGAGGGAGTGGATCCAAAACTGCTTTTAAATTTTAAAAAAACCCTGCAATTCTGTGGCATGGAAGTAGAATTTGTTCAAGTGAAGTGGCAGGTAAAGGTAATAACCAGCTCACTAGAAATGCAGCAACTGACATTGAAAGGGATTTCTCTGAATACACAGAATAGCTAAATCCCAAATGAGAATGAAAAGTTCCAAGGAACGCATCCACCATCTACGGATAATTTTAAAAAAAATTAAAGGTGGTACCAAATCTGGAGCAGAGTATATAATTGTGAAAAAATAGAGGCATGTCTGAAGATTGCACAGAATTTAAAATCAGCAAACAAAAGACAAACATTATTAAATAGGGAAAATTTAGAGTATTCGAGAAAGCTAGCTAGAAATATGAAAGAAATGAAAAGAGTTAACCAAGCAGGTGTTGCTCCTATAGAAAGTGAGTCTGGAGAGTTAATAATGAAAGATAAGAAGATGACAGATGCATTGAGTAGGTATTTTACATGAATCGTCACTGCAGAGGAATCCAAGGAATATTCCGGAAACAGTACTAAATCAGGAAATGGAAGGGACAGAGAACTCGGGAAAACCACAATCACCAGAGAAGTGGAACAGAGGAAATTGTTGGAGTTGGGGGCAGACCAGTGGCTGGTTCCTGATGGACATTATCGTGGGTCTGAAAGGAAATGAAATGTGAGATGTTAATGCATTGGTTTTAATTTTCCAAAACCTCATGAATTCAGGGACAGTCCTGATAGATCGGAATGTAGTGAATTCCAAAAGGCACGGAGACAAAAAGCAGAAAACCCACCGAAGGAGATGGAGGGAAATATTAGCAGTGAGGAAAATACTAGGGTCTACGCTCAAGGATTTAATAGGGGTATTGGGCAATTTCCTGTGATCCCTAACGAAGAGCTGAGCAGATTCAAAGGGCCGAATGGCCTGCCCCTGCCCCTATTTTCTATGTTTGAATGGTGTAAGGAGTAACATGTTGGCATGGAGAGAAGATTACCTGCTAACAGCAATCAGAAAGTAGGTGGAAATGGGTATTTTTCAGGTTGGCAAGATATACGGAACCAGTGCTGAAGCCTCAACATTTTACAATTTATAGAAGTGATTTAGATGTAGGGACTGGAAGAAAAGGAGCTAAATTTACTGATGGCACAAAAATAGGTAAGTAAGTTATGAAGAGAATGTCAGGAGATTACAAAAGGATCAAACATCGGGGCAGGAGTTGGCCCTTCGGCCCATTGAGTGTGCTCTCCCATTCAGTGAGATGGAGGCTGATCGGAGAACCCTCTGCTCCTCCACATCCCTGCCTTTTCCCTATAACCTTCGATCCCCTTCCTGATTAAAACTCTGTCGGTCTCAGCCTGGGATATCCTGAATGACCCAGCCTCGACAGGGGAAAGAATCCCACCGATTCCCTCCCCTTGGAGGGGGGACATTCCTCCTTATCTCTGTCTGAAACGTGCGATCCCTTATTCTGAGATGATGTCCTCTCATCCTTGACTCTCCTTCAAGGGGAGAAAATAGGGAAAACAAAATCTTCAATCTATCTTCATCACTGAAGGTTCTCATTCCTGGGATTATTCTTGTAAACACCTCTGACTGCTCATCAATGCATTTGTGCCTTCTCTATAATATAGCACCCACCACTGTATTCAATACTCCAGCTGAGGGCTAACAACTCTCTTGTCCAAGTTTAACATCTCCCTTTTGTTCTTGTACTTGATGCAATTAATAATAAAGCAGAGGACACTGTATACTTTATTAACTGCTCTCACTACCTGTCCTGTTACCTTCAATAACCTGAAAACCCAGATCCCTCTGCTCCTGCACTCTGATAATTCAGTATCTTTCTTTTATTAACTGTACATCTCTACCTCACTCCTGAGCGGCTCTTTGATGTTTGACCATCACCATGTAGCAATAAACTGCCTTTGGATCCTCAACACATCCCCAGGGATGTTTGCAGTGGTCAGGAAGGCAGCACTCCAGGGAGATTAGGAATGGACCAGCCAGGGACAACCAGACCCTTTATCAACAAATAAAAAACAAGGGGAGATCCTGAACTGTGATTTTCTACATCAATGACAGACAAGCTCTGAATGACAGCTGAGTGACAGTTTGAACACAATCAGGTAAATGGGGGAATCTCGGTGAAAGTGAGGACTGCAGATGCTGGAGACTAGAGTCAAGATTAGAGTGGTGCTGGAAAAGCACAGCAGGGGAAAGTCCTGCCCCTCAGATACTGCCTGACCTGCTGTGCTTTTCCAGCACGACTCTAAATGGGAGAACCTGCCCCCCCCCCAAACCCCCCACCCCCACTTTGACAGCTCAGCAGTGAATATCACTTTTTTGGTTTTGCTTTCTCAGGATGGCTGGTGTTAAAAACCACGTTTATCCTCTCTGCTCCCTAATTGCTCTGAAAGGTTAGCAGTCACTCAGGGGTTTGGTTTGATCACTGCTACTTGCTGACTGTCACAGATGTCAAGAATTAAATCTCAATGTCAGCTTCTCTGAAGCTGCAGACCCAGTGAGAGAGAGGTGGCAGCAGTTGTAATTTGTTGGGATTTCACCGAGGCTGGTCAAAGGTTCGGTGACAGTTACAGACATCTGCTTTTAATTGGCATCTGGTTTGGAATTAATGAAAGCAGCAGCTTCAGCTGCTTTTCAATTCACTCCAGTCCCAATTTATGCAGAAACCCTCAAGCCCTTGTAAAAATTCTTGTGTGTCAGTGTTTAATAACAAACACTGAAGCACATTCAATAACGAGGGCTCAGCTGAAACGCTGGCAATAATTCCTCAAGGCTCACTCATTTCCTCCATCCCACAATCTACTGCTCCCACTTTGGGAAACAGCAGACTCTCAGGAAGCTCTTTAAACTAAATTTCCATAAATTCCTGGGGCCAGGAGGACGTGAAGAGAATTAACATTGTGATGGTTTGAAGTCTTTCATTAGTTATAGATCCTGCAGCAGGCAAACGCTGTGAACTATGAGGCATTATCAGTGGAATGGGAGAGAGCAGGGGGATGAGCTTCATCCGTCCTGAGTCTCAGGGAAATGTTGAACACAACGTGGAGATGATCTTTGTCTGTGGACACCTGCAGGTAAACAGTAGGCGATCCCTGGCAGATTGGGGCAGGAGGTAAGGATGGAAAAGCTAGACTGGACAAAGATCGATTAAAACAGTGAGAGGTGGCAGAAGGAGAGGGACCTTTGGAGAGTTACTCAAAATCAGAGATCTTCATTCAGACCCAGACAGTGAACCTCAATAAACCTGTCCACTGCATCACAGCAACAAGGAACCCAGGAGAAACCAACCAGACAGCGAGAGCCCTGGGATCTTCCTCTGTATGTCCAGAGTCCTGGGATCTTACTCTGCACATCTGTCACCCTCTTAAAGGATGATAAAGGCACAAAACTAGGACAAAGCAGGCAGAATTCTAAAGGTTTTCTGTCCATTTCCTTCATATGATCAAAAGCAGTCCAGCAAGGAGCACAGAGAGACCTGGTAACTACTGGCCAGCCACTCAAACAGCCATGTTGGGGAAGGTTCTAGAAACAATCACCACGTTCTAAATTCATTAGGCATTAGGAGGGGTTTGAGCACATAAAGGGGAGACACAACTGATTTCTGTAAAGCCGATTGTGTTGGAATGGTTTGTTAAAGGGACAGCCCAGATCAGTGAGGGGAATGTGGGGGATGTTGTTTCTATGAATTTTAAGGAAGTGGTTGACAAAGTGTGAGGGAGGTTAATGATACACAGGCTCATGGGTCAGAGGGACAGTGTGTAGTTGGGTAAAACATTGTCCCAAGGACAGGAATAACTGAATGCTGGGAATGGCTGTTTTTAAGACTGCAAGGTGGTACATAATGGGGGTCCCTCAAAGCTTAATGCCAGGACCATGAGACTTCTTCATGTCTCGTTATGACACAGAGAATGATGCCCATCCTGCAATACTGAGTAACAAGGCAGCATTCAGAATGACACTGAGCTTGGAGAGCTGGGGTAACCACAGTGGGGGATACCAGTCTACCACAACAGCACATGGGTGGGCTATCAGAATGAACAGGCACAGGCAGCTGCAGTTGAAGACAGAGTGTGTGACAGGATATGAAGAGATATTTTCGATAGAGTTGTCATGGCAGTGTGTGTGGGTCTTCCTGGACATCGCCCTGTGAAGGTGATGGGGTTTATTGAGCGAATGGTTAACAAAGCTAAAGGGGTTGGGGTTCCTTCAATAGAGGTACTGAGGTCAAAGGGAGAGAGGTGACCCTGCACCTTTATAAAGCTCTAGGTAGGGCACAACAAGAGAAGTATATTCCATCCCTGGTCCCTTCAGGAAGGATGTGAAACTGTAGATGGAGATTGACCAGAATGGGATCACGGGAATGGGTCACGGGAATGGGTCACGGGAATGGGGTCACGGGAATGGGATCACAGGAATGGGTCACGGGAATGGGGTCACGTGAATGGGGTCACGGGAATGGGTCACGGGAATGGGTCAGGGGAATGGGTCATGGGACTAGGTCACAGGAATGGGGTCACGGGAATGGGGTCACGGGAATGAGATCACGTGAATGGGTCACAGGAATGGTCAGGGGAATGGGTCAGGGGAATGGGTCATGGGACTAGGTCACGGGAATGGTTCACGAGAATGGATCACGGGAATGGGTCAGGGGAATGGGTCATGGGAGTAGGCCACAGGAATGGGGTCACGGGAATGAGATCACGTGAATGGGTCACGGGAATAGTTAGAGGAATGGGTCATGGGATTAGGTCACGGGAATGGGTCACAGGAATGGGGTCACTGGAATGGGTCACGGGAATGGATCGTGGGAATGGCTCAGTGAATGGGTCATGGGACTAGGTCACGGGAATGGGGTCATGGGAATGGATCATGGAATGGGGTCACAGGAATGGGTCACGGGAATGGGGTCATGGGAATGGGGTCACGGGAATGAGATCACATGAATGGGTCACGGGAATGGTCAGGGGAATGGGTCATGGGATTAGGTCACGGGAATGGGTCACAGGAATGGGGTCATGGGAATGGATCATGGAATGGGGTCACAGGAATGGGTCACGGGAATGGGGTCATGGGAATGGGGTCACGGGAATGGGGTCACGGGAATGAGATCACGTGAATGGGTCACGGGAATGGGGTCACGGGAAGGGGTCAAGGGAATGGGGTCACGGGAATGTGACACAGGAATGGGGTCACGGGAATGGATCACGGGAATGGGTCACGGGAATGGGGTCACAGGAATGGGTCAGGGGAATGGATCACGGGAATGGGTCACGGGAATGGGTCACGGAAATAGGTCACGGGAATGGGTCACACAAATGAGTCGGGGAATGGGTCACAGGAATGGGTCATGGGACTGGTCACAGGAATGGGGTCACGGGAATGGATGACGGGAATGGATCACGGGAATGGATCACGGGAATGGGTCAGGGAATGGGGTCACGGGACTGGATCATGGAATGGGGTCACAGGAATGGGTCATGGGAATGGGGTCACGGGAAGGGGTCAGGGAAGGATCACGGGAAAGGGTAAGGGGAATGGATCATGGGAATGGGTCACAGGAATGAGATCACGTGAATGGGTCACGGGAATGGTCAGGAGAATGAGTCAGGGGAATGGGTCAGGGGACTAGGTCACGGGAATGGGGTCATGGGAATGGGTCAGGGGAATGGGTCAGGGGAATGGGTCAGGGGACTAGGTCACGGGAATGGGTCACAGGAATGGGTCACGGGAATGGGTCACGGGAATGGGTTGGGGAATGGATCATGGGAATGGGTCAGGGGACTAGGTCACAGGAATGGGGTCAAGGGAATAGATCACGGGAATGGGTCATGGGAATGGGTCACGGGAATGGGGTCACAGGAATGGGTCAGGGGAATGGGGTCATGGGAATGGGTCAGGGGAATGGGTCAGGGGACTAGGTCACGGGAATGGGTCACGGGAATGGGTCACGGGAATGGGGTCATGGGAATGGGTCAGGGGAATGGGTCAGGGGAATGGGGTCACAGGAATGGGTCAGGGGAATGGGGTCATGGGAATGGGTTGGGGAATGGATCATGGTAATGGATCATGGGAATGGGTCATGCAAATGGGTCAGGGGAGTGGGTCAGTGAATTGTCACAGGAATGGGGTCACAGGAATGGGGTCACGGGAATGGATCATGGGAGTGGATCACGGGAATGGGGTCACGAGAATGGATCAGGGAAGGGATCACGGGAATGGGTAAGGGGGATGGATCATGGGAATGGCTCATGGGAATGGGTCACCGGAAGGGATCACGGGAAGGGATCATGGGAATGGATCACGGGAATTGTCGGGGAAGGGGTCATGGGAATGGGGTCACGGGAATGGTCAGGGGAATGGGTCACGGGAATGGGGTCACAGGGATGGGTCACAGGAATGGGGTCATGGGAATGGGGTCACGGGAATGGTCAGGGGAATGGGTCACGGGAATGGGGTCACAGGGATGGGTCACAGGAATGGGGTCATGGGAATGGGGTCATCAGAATGGATCGGGGAAGGGATCACGGGAATGGGTCACGGGAATGGGGTCACGGGAATGGGGTCACGGGAATGGATCACGGGAATGGGGTCATGGGATGGGTCACGGGAATGGGTCACTGGAATGGGTAAGGGGGATGGGTCAGGGGAATGGGTCACGGGAATCGGTCACGGGAATGGACCACAGGAACGGGGTCACAGGAATGGTCAGGGGAAGGGATCACGGGAATGGGGTCATGGGAATGGGTCAGGGAAGGGATCATGGGAATGGGTAAGGGGGATGGATCATGGGAATGGGCCCCGGGAATGGGTCACGGGAATGGGGTCACAGGAATGGGGTCACCGGAATGGATCATGGGAATGGGTCACAGGAATGGGGTCTCGGGAATGGGGTCATGGGAATGGGTCAGGGAACGGATCACGGGAATGGGTAAGGGGGATGGATCATAGGAATGGGTCCTGGGAATGGGTCACAGGAATGGGGTCACCGGAATGGGTTCACGGGAATGGATCATGGGAATGGGTTCACGGGAATGGGTCCCGGGAATGGGATCATGGGAATGGGTCAGGGGAATGGGGTCGCCGGAATGGATCACGGGAATGGGTCACAGGAATGGGGTCTCGGGAATGGGATCACGGGAATGGCTCACGGGAATGGATCACGGGAATGAGTGTGGGGAAGGGATCACGGGAATGGGTCAGGGGAATAGGTCAGGGGATGGGATCACGGGAATGTGTCAGGGGAATAGGTCATAGAATATAGAACATTCCAGCACAGAACAGGCCCTTCGGCCCTCGATGTTGCACCAAGCTGTGAAAATTATCTGCTGCCCATCTAACCTACACTATTCTATTCTCATCCATATGTTTACCCAATCACCATTTAAATGCCCTTAAAGTTGGCGAGTCTACAACAGTTACAGGCTGTGTGTTCCACACCCCTACCACTCTGTGAGTAAAGAAACTACCCCTGACATCTGACATCTATCACCCCTCAATTTAAAGCTATGTCCCCTTGTACTAGCCATCACCATCCGAGGGAAAAGGCTCTCCCTGTCCACCCTCTCTAACCCTCTGATTATCTTATATGTCTCAATTAAGTCACCTCTCAACCTTCTTCTCTCGAATGAAAACAGCCTCAAGTCCCTCAGCCTTTCCTCGTAAGACTTTCCCTCCAGACCAGACAACATCCGAGTAAATCTCCCCTGAGCCCTTTCCAAAGCTTCCCCATCCTCCTTATAATGCAGTGACCAGAACTGTACACAATACTCCAAGTGTGGCCGCACCAGAGTTTTGTACAGCTGCAGCATGACCTCATAGCTCTGAAACTCAATCCCTCTACCGATAAAAGCTAACACACCATATGCCTTCTTAACAACCCTACCCTGGGTGGGAACTTTCAGGGATCTATGTACATGAACACTGAGATCTCTCTATTAATCTGCACTGCCAAGAATCTTACCATTAGCCCTCCATAGGACTCCATAGTCCTGTAACTCCTTCCAAAGTGAATCACCTCACACTTTTCCCCATTAAACTCCACTTGACACCTCTCAGCCCAGCTCTGCAGCTTATCTATGTCCCTCTGTAACCTGCAACATCCTTCAGCAATGTCCACAACTCCACTAACCTTAATGTCATCTGCAAGTTTACTAACCTATCCTTCTACGCCTTCATCCAGGTCATTTATAAAAATGACAAGCAGCAGAGGACCTAAAACAGATCCTTTTGGTACACCACTAGTAACTGAACTCCAGGATGAACATTTCCCATCAACCACCACCGTCTTGTCTTCTTTCAGCTTGCCAATTTGTGATCCAAACCGCTAAATCACCCTCAATCCCATGCCTCTGTATTTTCTGCAATAGACTGCCGTGGGGAACCTTATCAAATGCCTTACTGAAATCCATATACACCACATCAACCGCTTTACCCTCATCTACCTGTTTTGTCACCTCCTCAAAGAACTCAATAAGGTTTGAGGCACTACCTACCCTTCACAAAACCGTGTTGACTATCTCTAATCAATTTATTCCTCTCTAGATGATTACAAATCCTACCTTTTATAACCTTTTCCAACACTTTACCAACAACTGAAGTAAGGCTCACTGGTCTATAATTACCAGGGTTGTCTCTACTCCCCTTCTTGAACAGGGGAACCACATTTGCTATCCTCCAGTCCTTAGGCACTATTCCTGTAGACAATGACGACATAAAGATCAAAACCAAAGGCTCTACAAACCCTTCCCTGACTTCCCAGAGAATCCTAGGATAAATCTCATCTGGCCCAGGGGACTTATCTATTTTCACACTTCCCAGAATTGCTAACACCCCCTCCTTGTGAACCTCAATCACGTCTCGTCTAGTAGCCTGTATCTCTGTACTCGCGTCGACCACATGATCTTTTTCTTGTGTGAATACTGACAAAAAATATTCATTTAGCATTTCTCCCATCTCCTTGGATTCCACACACAACTGCCCACTACTGTCCTTGATTGGCCTTAATCTTACTCTAGTCATTCTTTTATTCCTGATATAGCTACAGAAAGCTTTAGAGTTTTCCTTGATCCTATCCGCCAATGACCTCTCATGTCTCCTCCTGGCTCATCTGAGCTCTCTCTTTAGGTCTTTCCTGACTAACCTGTAACCCTCTAGCACCCTAACTGAGCCTTCACGTCTCATCCTAACATAAGCCACCTTCTTCCTCTTGAAAAAGATTCAACTTGCTTCGTAAACCATGGCTCCCTCCCTTCCTGACAGGTACATACTTATCAAGGACATGCAACAGCTATTCCTTGAATAAACTCCACATTTCAAGTGTGCCCACCACCTCTAGTTTCCTTCCCCGTCCTATGCTTCCTAAATTTTGCCTAATTACATCATAATTGCCTTTCCCCGAGCTATAGCTCTTGCCCTGTGGTATACACCTATCCCTTTCTATCACTAAAGTAAACACAACTGAATTATGGTCACTATCACCAAAGTGCTCACCAACCTCCAAATCTAACACCTGGCCTGGTTCCTTATCCAGTACCAAATTTAATGTGGCTTCGCCCCTTGTTGGCCTGTCTACATACTGTATCAGGAAACCCTCCGGCACACATTGGTCAAAAACTGACCCATCTAAAGTAGTCAAACTATAGTATTCCCAGTCAATATTTGGGAAGTTAAAGTCCCCCATAACAACTACCCTGTCACTCTCGCTCCTATCCAGGAATATGTTTGCTATCCTTTCCTCTACATCTCTGGAACTATTCAGAGGCCTATAGAAAACTCCCAACAGGGTGACCTCTCCTTTCCTGTTTCTAACCTCAGTCCATACTACCTCAGTACAGGAGTCCTCAAGCGTCCTTTCTGCAACCGTAATACTGTTCTTGACTAACAGTACCACATCTTCCCCTCTTTTACCATCTTCTCTGTTCTTACTGGAACATCTAAACCCTGGAACCTGCAATAACCATTCGTGTCCCTGCTCTACCCATGTCTCTGAAATAGCTACAACATCAAAATCCCAACCCATGCTGCAAGTTCACCCACCTTATTCCAGATGCAGCTGGTGTTAAAGTAGCACACTTCAAACCAACTTCTTGCTTGCTGGTGCTTTCTTGCAATCTTGAAATCTTAGTTCTGCCTGCAGTACTCTCAACCTCCTGTATAATCAAACTACAATTTCAGTTCCCATCCCCCTGCTGCATCAGTTTAAATGCTCCCGAAGAGCCTGAGCAAAGGTTGCCCACCCAACCCCACCCCAGGACATTGCTACACCTCTGGTTCAGGCGAAGACCATCATGTTTGTAGAGGTCCCACCTACGCCAGATGAAACCCCAGTTATCCAGGAATCCAAACTGTTCCCTCTTGCGTCACTATGGTTCAGGTCATGGGAATGAGTCCCGGAAAGGAGGTGCTTTTAGCAATAAGGTTCAGGTGGAGACGTTGAGTGTGTGGTCATTGGATATTTTCCGAGGGATGGAAAATATGAACGAGAGATTCAGGATGATGGCAGGTTTAGATAATGGAGGCCAAATGAAGCTATTCTCATTGGCTGAGGGGACATGGACCAGGAGACATGGGGTTAGGGATTGGACAGTGATGTGAGGGGATATGGGGTTAGGGATTGGACAGTGATGTGAGGGGATATGGGGTCAGGGTTTGGACAGTGATGTGAGGGGATATGGGGTTAGGGATTGGACAGTGATGTGAGGGAGTATGGGGTTAGGGATTGGACAGTGATGTGAGGGGATATGGAGTTAGGGATTGGACAGTGATGTGAGGGGATATGGGGTTAGGGATTGGACAGTGATGTGAGGGAATATGGGGTTAGGGATTGGACAGTGATGTGAGGGGATATGGAGTTAGGGATTGGACAGTGATGTGAGGGGATATGGGGTTAGAAATTGGACAGTGATGTGAGGAAATATGGGGTTAGGGTTTGGATAGTGATGTGTGGGGTTATGGAGTTAGGAATTGGACACTGATGTGAGGGAATATGGGGTTAGGAATTGGACAGTGATAATAGACAATAGACAATAGGTTCAGGAGTAGGCCAAGGTAAAAACAATGACTGCAGATGCTGAAAACCAAATACTGGATTAGTGGTGCTGGAAGAGCACAGCAGTTCAGGCAGCATCCAACGAGCAGCGAAATCCACGTTTCGGGCAAAAGCCCTTCATGAAGGGCTTTTGCCCGAAACGTGGATTTCGCTGCTCGTTGGATGCTGCCTGAACTGCTGTGCTCTTCCAGCACCACTAATCCAGTATCAGGAGTAGGCCATTCTGCCCTTCGAGGCTGCACCACCATTTAATATGATCCTGGCTGATCATCCTTAATCAGTATCCTGTTCCTGCCTTATCTCCATAACCCTTGATCCCACTATCCTTGAGAGCTCTATCCAACACTTTCTGAAATGAATCCAGAGACTGGGCCTCCACTGCCCTCTGGGGCAGAGCATTCCACACAGCCACCACTCTCTGGGTGAAGAAGGTTTTCCTCATCACTGTCCTAAATGGTCTACCCTGTATTTGTAAGCTATGTCCTCTGGTTCGGCACTCACCCATCAGCGGAAATATGTTTCCTGCCTCCAGAGTGTCCAATCCTTTAATAATCTTATATGTCTCAATCAGATCCCCTCTCAGTCTTCTAAACTCAAGGGTATACAAGCCCAGTCGCTCCAGTCTTTCAGTGTAAGGTAATCCCGCCATTTCAGGAATTGACCTGGGGTGAGGGGACATGGGGTTAGGGTTTGGACAGTGATGTGAGGATGGAGGTGGGTCTATCAAGAGTAGGACATGTTTTTCACAGAAAGCGGGAATTACATGGAACTTAATGACTATGAACAGCTGCCGAGACAAAGAATTATTTCAAAAGGAGTCTTTATGGAAATGTAGTCAAAGCTCAGGGGATGAAGCAGCAGAATGGGATTGATGAGATTGCTGTACCAAGAGTTAGCAGAGTTTTGATGGGCTAAATGACTTCCTTGTGCTGTAATGACTTCCAATGAATAATACTCCCTGGTTCCCTGGGCAATTCTCCTACCTTTTTTACACAATGACTACTGTAAGCAGGACTTGCCTCATTCTCATTTAGTGATTTGTTGACTGGCCGATGTATGAGACAAGTTCCAAGTCAGTAATGGCTTCACCAGCTCCTCATTTTATCAACAATTCTCAGAGACGACTGCTCCTGGCTGCTTCAGAGCTGTGTTAATCAGGTCGAGAGTCACACTGAACCCAGTACATCATTAAACCTGGGAGAGCTTCATGTGGATGATGGTGTGCAAATTCATAAGGACGTTGACAGGTTGGTAGAGTGGGCAGATAGGTAGCAGATGAGACTCAATGTAGAGCAGTGAGAGGATATACATAGAGTCATAAAGATGTACAACACAGACAGACCCTTCGGTCCAACCCGTCCATGCCGACCAGATATCCCAACCCAATCTAGCCCCACCTGTCAGCACCCGGCCCATATCCCTCCAAACCCTTCCTATTCATATACCCATCCAAATGCCTCTTAAATGTTGTAATTGTACCAGCCTCCACCACATCCTCTGGCAGCTCATTCCATACACGTACCACCCTCTCCGTGAAAAAGTTGCCCCTTAGGTCTCTTTTATATCTTTCCCCTCTCACCCTAAACCTATGCCCTCTAGTTCTAGACTCCCCGACCCTAGGGAAAAGACCTTGTCTATTTATCCTATCCATGCCCCTCATAATTTTGTAAACCTCTATAAGGTCATCCCTCAGCCTCCGACACTCCAGGGAAAACAGCCCCAGCCTGTTCAGCCTCTCCCTGTAGCTCAGATCCTCCAACCCTGGCAACATCCTTGTAAATCTTTTCTGAACCCTTTCAAGTTTCACAACATCTTTCCAATAGGAAGGAGACCAGAATTGCACGCAATATTCCAACAGTGGCCTAACCAATGTCCTGTACAGCCGCAACATGACCTCCCAACTCCTGTACTCAAAACTCTGACCAATAAAGGAAAGCATACCAAACGCCTTCTTCACTATCCTATCTACCTGCGACTCCACTTTCAAGGAGCTATGAACCTGCACTCCAAGGTCTCTTTGTTCAGCAACACTCCCTAGGACCTTACCATTAAGTGTATAAGTCCTGCTAAGATTTGCTTTCCCAAAATGCAGCACCTCGCATTTATCTGAATTAAACTCCATCTGCCACTTCTCAGCCCATTGGCCCATCTGGTCCAGATCCTGTTGTAATCTGAGGTAACCCTTTTCGCTGTCCACTACACCTCCAATTTTGGTGTCATCTGCAAACTTACTAACTGTACCTCTTATGCTCGCATCCAAATCATTTATTAAATGACAAAAAGTAGAGGACCCAGCACCAATCCTTGTGGCACTCCACTGGTCACAAGCCTCCAGTCTGAAACAATAATATTGTAAAGGGGATGTAGTGGTGGAGAGACCTGGATGTTTAAATGCATAACTCATGAAACATGACTGGGTAGGTAAAGACAGGTGGAGACATCGAAAGAGGATTGTGAGGAAAGCATGCAGACTTTTAGGCTTTATAGATGGGAACAGAGGGTACATTAAGCAGGGTGATTATGATCAATGTTTTGGAAAGGAAGTCACAAAGCATTCGTATGACGGTAGATGCAGTTGATCTGGATTTCAGCGCGGCTTTAGCAAGGTCCCACACGGGACACTGATACAGAAGGGAAAAGCAGATGGGATCCAGATATGGCTGAGTGCCAGGAGACAGAGGGAAGTGGTAGAAGGCTGTGTGTGTGAGACTGGAGCCCAGTGTTGGTGGGGTCCCACAGGGATCTGTGCTGGGTCCCTTACTGTGTGTGAGACTGGGGCCCAGTGTGTGGTGGGGACCCACAGGGATCTGTGCTGGGTCCCTTACTGTGTGTGTGATTGGAGCCCAGTGTGTGGTGGGGTCCCACGGGGATCTGTGCTGGGTCCCTTACTGTGTGTGTGACTGGGGCCCAGTGTGTGGTGGGGTCCCACAGGGATCTGTGCTGGGTCCCTTACTGTGTGTGTGACTGGAGCCCAGTGTGTGGTGGGGTGCCACAGGGATCTGTGCTGGGTCCCTTACTGTGTGTGAGACTGGGGCCCAGTGTGTGGTGGGGACCCACAGGGATCCGTGCTGGGTCCCTTACTGTGTGTGTGATTGGAGCCCAGTGTGTGGTGGGGTCCCACGGGGATCTGTGCTGGGTCCCTTACTGTGTGTGTGATTGGAGCCCAGTGTGTGGTGGGGTGCCACAGGGATCTGTGCTGGGTCCCTTACTGTGTGTGAGACTGGGGCCCAGTGTGTGGTGGGGACCCACAGGGATCCGTGCTGGGTCCCTTACTGTGTGTGTGATTGGAGCCCAGTGTGTGGTGGGGTCCCACGGGGATCTGTGCTGGGTCCCTTACTGTGTGTGTGATTGGGGCCCAGTGTGTGGTGGGGTCCCACAGGGATCTGTACTGGGTCCCTTACTGTGTGTGAGATTGGGGCCCAGTGTGTGGTGGGGACCCACAGGGATCTGTGCTGGGTCCCTTACTGTGTGTGTGACTGGAGCCCAGTGTGTGGTGGGGTGCCACAGGGATCTGTGCTGGGTCCCTTACTGTGTGTGAGACTGGGGCCCAGTGTGTGGTGGGGACCCACAGGGATCCGTGCTGGGTCCCTTACTGTGTGTGTGATTGGAGCCCAGTGTGTGGTGGGGTCCCACGGGGATCTGTGCTGGGTCCCTTACTGTGTGTGTGATTGGGGCCCAGTGTGTGGTGGGGTCCCACAGGGATCTGTACTGGGTCCCTTACTGTGTGTGAGATTGGGGCCCAGTGTGTGGTGGGGTCCCACGGGGATCTGTGCTGGGTCCCTTACTGTGTGTGTGTCTGGGGCCCAGTGTGTGGTGGGGACCCACAGGGATCCGTGCTGGGTCCCTTACTGTGTGTGTGATTGGAGCCCAGTGTGTGGTGGGGTCCCACAGGGATCTGTACTGGTTCCCTTACTGTGTGTGTGATTGGAGCCCAGTGTGTGGTGGGGTCCCACAGGGATCTGTGCTGGGTCCCTTACTGTGTGTGTGATTGGGGCCCAGTGTGCGGTGGGGACCCACAGGGATCTGTGCTGGGTCCCTTACTGTGTGTGTGTCTGGGGCCCAGTGTGCGGTGGGGACCCACAGGGATCTGTGCTGGGTCCCTTACTGTGTGTGTGACTAGGGCCCAGTGTGTGGTGGGGTCCCACAGGGATCTGTGCTGGGTCCCTTACTGTGTGTGTGACTGGGGCCCAGTGTGCGGTGGGGACCCAGGGGGATCTGTGCTGGGTCCCTTACTGTGTGTGTGATTGGGGCCCAGTGTGTGGTGGGGACCCACAGGGATCTGTGCTGGGTCCCTTACTGTGTGTGTGATTGGGGCCCAGTGTGCGGTGGGGACCCACAGGGATCTGTGCTGGGTCCCTTACTGTGTGTGTGTCTGGGGCCCAGTGTGTGGTGGGGACCCACAGGGATCTGTGCTGGGTCCCTTACTGTGTGTGTGATTGGGGCCCAGTGTGTGGTGGGGACCCACAGGGATCTGTGCTGGGTCCCTTACTGTGTGTGTGACTGGGGCCCAGTGTGTGGTGGGGTCCCACAGGGATCTGTGCTGGGTCTCTTACTGTGTGTGAGACTGGGGCCCAGTGTGTGGTGGGGACCCACAGGGATCTGTGCTGGGTCCCTTACTGTGTGTGTGATTGGGGCCCAGTGTGCGGTGGGGACCCACAGGGATCTGTGCTGGGTCCCTTACTGTGTGTGTGACTGGGGCCCAGTGTGTGGTGGGGTCCCACAGGGATCTGTGCTGGGTCCCTTACTGTGTGTGTGACTGGGGCCCAGTGTGTGGTGGGGTCCCACAGGGATCTGTGCTGGGTCCCTTACTGTGTGTGTGATTGGGGCCCAGTGTGTGGTGGGGTCCCACAGGGATCCGTGCTGGGTCCCTTACTGTGTGTGTGATTGGGGCCCAGTGTGTGGTGGGGACCCACAGGGATCTGTGCTGGGTCCCTTACTGTGTGTGTGATTGGAGCCCAGTGTGTGGTGGGGTCCCACAGGGATCTGTGCTGGGTCCCTTACTGTGTGTGATATTCAGAGACAATACGGATGAGCATGTGGAGTGTGGGGGTTGGGGGGTGGGGGTGTGTGGTGTGTTGGGGGTGCGAGTGTTGGAGTGGGTGGGGGTGTGTGTGGGGTGTGTGGTGTGTTGGGGTTGTGTGTGGGGGTGGGGGGTAGGGGGAGTGTGGGGTGTGTGGTGTGTTGGGGGTGTGTGTGGGGATGTGGGTGTGGTGTGTGGGGTGTGTGGTGTATCAACCGCCTGGTTGAACTGGTCCTCACCCTCAACAACTTCCCCTTCCAATCCTCCCACTTCCTCCAAGCCAAAGGGGTAGCCATGGGCACCTGCATGGGCCCCAGCTATACCTGCCTCTTTATTGGGTACATGGAACAATCCATCTTCTGCAGTTACACCAGCACCACTCCCCACATCAACGACTGTATCGGTGCCACCTCGTGCTCCCGCGAGGAGGTTGAACAGTTCATCCACTTCACCATCACCTTCCACCCAGACCTGAAGTTCACCTGGACCATCTCAGACACCTCCCTCCCCTTCCTAGGCCTCTCCATCTCCATTTCCGGTAACTGATTCAACACCGACATCTTCTACAAACTCACCGACTCCCACAGCTACCTGGATTACACCTCTTCCCACCCTATCTCTTGTAAAAATGCCATCCTGTATTCCCAATTCCTCCGCCTCCGCCGGATCTGCTCCCAGGAAGACCAGTTCCACCACAGAACACACCAGATGGCCTCCTTCTTTAAAGACCAGAATTTCCCCTCCCACATGGTTGAATATGCCCTCCAGCACATCTCCTCCACTTCCTGCACCTCAGCCTTCAAACCCCACCCCTCCAACTGCAAAAAGGACAGAACACCCCCCTGGTCCTCACCTTCCACCCCACCAACCTTGGGATACATCGCATCATCCTCTACCATATCTGCCAGCTACAAACAGACCCCACCACCAAAGATATATTCCCTTCCCCGCCCCTATCTGCGTTCCACAGAGACCATTCCCTGCATGACTCCTTCATTAAATCTATCCCCCCCCCACCAATCCACCCTCCCCTCCCGGCACCTTCCCCTGCCACCGTAAGAAGTGTAAATCCTGCACCCACACCTCCCCCCTCACCTCTGTCTAAGGCCCTAAAGGATCCTTCCACATCCATCAGAGATTTACCTGCACTTCCATATATGTCACCTACTGTGTCCGTTGCTCCCGATGTGATCTCCTCTACATTGGGGAGACAGGATGCCTACTCGCAGAGTGCTTCAGAGAATATCTCTGGGACACCCGCACCAGTCAACCCCACCACCCTGTGGTCGAACACTTTAACTCTCCCAAATACATCCAGGTTCTGGGCATCCATCATCGCCAAACCCTAACTACCCAATGCCTGGAGGAAGAACGCCTCATCTTCCATCTTCGGACCCTGCAACCACACGGGGTCAATGTCAATTTCACTAGTTTCTTCATTTACCATCCCCCCCCCCCACCTTATCCCAGATCCAACCTTCCAACTCAGCACTGCCTTCTTGAACATAGATCATAGAACATAGAAAAGTACAGCACAGAACAGGCCCTTGGGCCCACGATGTTGTGCTGAGGTTTACTGCTAATGTAAAATATAATAATTTAACCAACACATCCCTCAATTCACTGCTATCCATGTGTATGTCCAGCAGTCACTTAAATGTCCCCAATGACTCTGCTTCCACCACCACCGCTGGCAACATATTCCATGCATTCACAACTCTCTGCATAAAGAACCTTCCTCTGACATCTCCTTTATACCTTCCTCCTAATATCTTCAAACTCTGACCCCTCGTACCAGTCAATCCTGCCCTGGGGAAAAGTCTCTGGCTATTGACTCTATCTATTCCTCTCATTATTTTGTACACCTCGATCAGGTCTCCTCTCTTCCTCCTTCTCTCCAGAGAGAAAAGTCTGAGTTTAGTCAACCTCTCTTCGTAAGGCAAGCCCTCCAGTCCAGGCAGCATCCTGGTAAACCTTCTTTGCACCCTCTCCAAAGACTCTGTATCCTTCCTATAGTAGGGTGACCAGGACTGGACACAACTGGAACAAACCCACCTGTCCATCATTTTTCCCACCTATCTGCTCCACCCCCTCTCCGACCTATCACCTTCACCCCTATCTTCATCTCCCTATCGCATTCTCAGCTACCTTCCCCCCACCCCCACCCCTCTCCCATTTATCTCTCCGCCCCCATGGGCCCCCAACCTACATTCCTGATGAAGGGCTTATGCTCGAAACATCGATTCGCCTGCTCCTCAGATGCTGCCTGACCCCCTGTGCTTTTCCAGTGCTACATCCTTCCTGTACCAGGTTAATAGGGGAGTTTAGAAGGAATATGGGACACTTGGGTTTATCAGTCGTTGCAGAGATTGTGGGAGCAGGGAGGTGATGTTGGAGATGGACAGGCCTCTGGTTAGGGCCACAGCTGGAGGACTTTGGGCAGTTCTGGTCCCCACTCTATAGGAGGGATGGGATTACACTGGAGGGGGTGGAGAGGGTGATCCACCAGGATCCTCCCTGGGATGGGGTATCTCAGTGAGGAAGAGAGGCTGGATACGCTCGGGCTGGTTTCTTTCGAGCAGGGAGGTGTGTAAGGTAATGAGGGGCATGGACAGGATGGGGAGAGAGCAGCTGCTCCTCCCGAGTTAAAGGGTCAATAATAAAGGGGCGTCATTTTAAAGTGAAAGGCAGGAGGTTCAGAGGGGATTTGGGGTAATGATTTTCACTCGGGGGGGAGGCCTCTGCAATGCACTGCCAGTGGTGGTGAGGCAGGAAACTACACAACCTTGGAAAGTAATTGGATAACTCAAGGTGTGTCATAACATTGAAGAGTATGAGCCTTGTGTGGGAAAGTGGGACTAGTACAATGAGTTGGATGGGCTGAAGGGCCTCTTTTGTATTATATGACTCTATGATTCCAGGAGGCTTCAAGTTTAGAAAGAGTAGGGGAAGTGGCTTCATTGAACATAACACACAGACAGGAGGAAGCAAGTTTAACAGTGTGTGGAGAGGGGCTTCATTCTGTATATAGTACTGAGAAGAGGGGAAGGTAGCAATTCCTTCTGTTCCTCTCTCTCACTGGAACCTGTGATCCCCAATGTTATAGAGTTATAGAGATGTACAGCACAGAAACAGACCCTTCAGTCCAACCCTTCCATGCCCACCAGATATCCCAATCCAATCTAGTCCCACCTGCCAGCACCCGGCCCATATCCCTCCAAACCCTTCCTATTCATATACCCATCCAAATGCCTCTTAAATGTTGCAATTGTACCAGCCTCCACCACATCCTCTGGCAGCTCATTCCATACACATACCACCTTTGGTGTGAAAAAGTTGCCCCTTAGGTCTCTTTTATATCTTTCCCTTCTCACCCTAAACCTATGCCCTCCAGTTCTAGACTCCCCAATCCCAGGGAAAAGACTTTGTCTATTTATCCTATCCATGCCCTTCATAATTTTGTAAACCTCTATAAGGTCACCCCTCAGCCCCCAACGCTCCAGGGAAAACAGCCCCAGCCTGTTCAGCCTCTCCCTATAGCTCAGATCCTCCAACCCTGGCAACATCCTTGTAAATCTTTTCTGAACCCTTTCAAGTTTCACAACATCTTTCCGATAGGAAGGAGACCAGAATTGCACGCAATATTCCACCAGTGGCCTAACCAATGTCCTGTACAGCTGTAACATGACCTCCCAACTCCTGTACTCAATACTCTGACCAATAAAGGAAAGCATACTAAACGCCGCCTTCACTATCCTATCGACCTGTGACTCCACTTTCAAGGAGCTATGAACCTGCACTCCAAGGTCTCTTTGTTCAGCAACACTCACTAGGACCTTCCCATTAAGTGTATAAGTCCTGCTAACATTTGTTTTTGGGATATTATTTGCATCTTTCTTTTCAAGGACAGAACCAAGTATCTGTGTAATTGGTCTGCTATCTCTTTACTCCCTGTTCCAACTTCCCCTGTTTCTGATTGTAAGTGACCTACATTTATGTTCATAATCTTTTGCTACTCATGTACTTATAAAGAAATTTCAGTCAGTTTGATTGTTCCCTGCAAGTTTACCCTCATATTCCCCTTTTTAACAAACCCCTTTGCCCTGCTTTGCTGAAATCTAAACTATTCCTAATCCTCAGATCTGCTACGTTTTTGGCCAATTTGTATGCCCTTCCTTGGATTTAATACTATCCCTAATGCCCCTTGTTAAACCCAGCTGCGCCACCTTCCCCATTTTATTTTTGTGTCAGACGGGAATGAATAATTGTTGGAATCCTTCCCCATTGTAATCTCTGGGTTAGTCCCAATGCCACACGCTAGTGATGTCGGAATAGACAGACAGAACATTCTGAAACCTGGTACTAATGCTGAACAAGCCAGAGGTACTTTCTACAAATATATTCAGCCCAGTTGCCAGGAGTATTTAAGATTTCCCACATACTGCAGGACATGAACAGATGAAGAGTTGGAGACGGAGAGAAGGCTTTAGATTCCTAGATCACTGAGTTCAATTCTTGGAAAAGTGGGGCCTGAACTAATCTGATCGGTTGCTCCTGAATCAGCACATCTTTGCAGGAGTGGGTTTGCTCATACTGTTGTTTGAGTTTAAATGGAGATGGGGTACAACGTGGAGTACAATAGGAGTGATACACAGACAGGGAAATGGGAGAACAAAGTCAGTCTAGAAGTCAGTGAAAATACAGTCAAGTTAAAGCTGTAAGGGAACATGCTGAGGCTGAATGTCATTGATTTTAATGTCGGGTCCTTCAAGAAAGGCAGGTGGAGTTGAGGGTGTTAATGAATGTATGGAGATATGATGGCATTGTTACCAGAGAGAGATGGTAAAGGTAAACAGCTGAAATAATTTACAGATTAAAAACTAAACAGCCTGCAGGAAATGTAAATAAAAAGTTCAGAACTAAGTAAATCTAGATGCAGGGTCGGGTGAAATGTTGCAGCTGTATGATGTAGGAGCATCTGTAGCAAGTGTGGTTTGTTTGAGAAACTCTGACTCAGAGTTTATGAGCTGGATTCTGAGCTTTAAACATCGCAACACCTCAGGGAAGGGTCAGTTACCTGGATGCTGGGTTTCAGGAGGCAGCCAATCAGTGGTCAGCGTTTGGTGGATGTGACTATGAGTGAGGCAGGTAGAGGTATCCAGGAGGTATTACTGAAGGAACCTAAACCCTTCAGCCCGTCAAACAGCTTTGAGATTCTTGTTCCCCATGTGGATGACAGCAGGGGCTGGAGGAGGATGAGCTAACTGACCGTAGCATCATAGTACACGGAGCTTTGGAAGAGTGGGGTCGGACAGAGAAATGTCGCTGTAATCGGGGACCGTGTCATCAGGGGAATAAACACTGTCCTCTGTGACCAGGACTGAGAATCCTGAAGGATGTGTTGCCTGCCTGGTGCCCAGGTTCAGGATCTTTCATCTGGGCTGTAGAGGAACCTGGGAGTGGGAAAGGGAAAGATTCAGTTGTCGTGGTCCATGTAGGTACCATATCGGGAGGGAGAGGGAAGAGGTTCTGCTGAGGGAATATGAGCAGTGAGGGACTCAATTAAAAATACAAGTAATCTCCATGCCAACAAGATCACAGAGGTAAACACATAATTCAAAGGTTGGAGTGGGAGAATGGGTTCAAACTTTTGGAACATTAGAGCAGTACTGGGAAGGAAGGAGCTGTTCTGATAGGGCAGGCTCCATTTCCATGGCAGTAAATAAAAGGGACAGAATTTGTGAATGTCAGATTGCAACAAGGAAACACAAAAATGTCAGGGGATTTGATAATAGAACAACCTTAAAGGCTTTGTATTTTAATGATTGAGTAATATCCCAACAATTAAAGGGAGTCAGGGGGCTGGGTTGAGTATGGTAGCCATTACAAAAGAGAAAGTGCTAGAAAAGCTAAAAGGTCTTAAAATTGATAAATCTCCTGGCCCAGATGGGCTACATCCTAGAGTTCTGAGGGAGGTGGCTGAGGAAATAGTGGAGGCTTTGGTTGAGATCTTTCAAAAGTCACTGGAGTCAGGGAAAGTCCCGGATGATTTGAAGATTGCTGTTGTAACCCCCTTGTTCAAGAAAGAATCAAGACAAAAGATAGAAAATTATAGGCCAATTAGCCTAACCTCGGTTGCTGGTAAAATTCTAGAATCCATCATTAAGAATGAGGTTTCTAAATTCTTGGAAGAGCAGAGTCTGATTAGAACAAGTCAACATGGATTTAGTAAGGGGAGGTCATGCCTGACAAACCTGTTGGAATTCTTTGAAGAGGTGACAAGTAGGTTAGACCAGGGAAACCCAGTGGATGTGGTCTATCTAGACTTCCAAAAGGCCTTTGATAAGGTGTCACATGGGAGGCTGCTGAGCAAGGTGAGGGCCCATGGTGTTCGAGGTGAGCTACTGGGATGGATTGAGGATTGGCTGTCTAACAGAAGGCAGAGAGTTGGGATAAAAGGTTCTTTTTCAGAATGGCAGTCGGTGACGAGCGGTGTCCCGCAGGGTTCGATGCTGGGGCCACAGCTGTTTGCATTATATATTAATGATCTGGATGAAGGGACTGGGGACATTCTAGCGAAGTTTGCAGATGATACGAAGTTAGGTGGACAGGCAGGTAGTACTGAGGAAGTGGGGAGGCAGCAGACGGATCTAGACAGTTTGGGAGAGGGGTCCAGGAAATGGCTGATGGAATTCAACGTGAACAAATGCGAGGTCTTGCACTTTGGAAAAAAGAATACAAGCACAGACTACTTTCTAAACAGTGAGAAAATTCGTAAAGCCAAAGTACAAAGGGATCTGGGAGTGCTAGTCGAGGATTCTCTAAAGGTAAACATGCAGGTTGAGTCCGTGATTAAGAAAGCGAATGCAATGTTGTCATTTATCTCAAGAGGGTTGGAATATAAAAGCACCGTTGTGCTACTGAGACTTTATAAAGCTCTGGTTCGGCCCCATTTGGAGTACTGTGTCCAGTTTTGGTCCCCACACCTCAGGAATGACATATTGGCACTGGAACGTGTCCAGCGGAGATTCACACGGATGATCCCTGGAATGGTAGGTCTAACATATGAGGAACGGCTGAGGATCCTGGGATTGTACTCATTGGAGTTTAGAAGATTAAGGGGAGATCTAATAGAAGCTTACAAGATAATACATGGCTTGGAGAGGGTGGACGCTAGGAAACTGTTTCCGTTAGGCGAGGAGACTAGGACCCGTGGACACAGCCTTAGAATTAGAGGGGGCAAATTCAGAACAGAAATGCGGAGACATTTCTTCAGCCAGAGAGTGGTGGGCCTGAGGACTTCATTGCCGCAGAGTGCAGTGGAGGCCGGGACGCTAAATGTCTTCAAGGCCGAGATTGATAGATTCTTGATGTCACAAGGAATTAAGGGCTACGGGGAGAATGTGGGTAAGTGGAGTTGAAATTCCCATCAGCCATGATTGAATGGCGGAGTGGGCTCGATGGGCCGAATGGTCTTACTTCCACTCCTATGTCTTATGGTCTTATGGTCATTCAGAATAAGGTAAATGAACCCCAGTACAAATCGAGTTTAAATGAATATGATTTCATAGAGATCATGAAAACATGGCTATGAGGAATGCTTTAGGGACAGTTTCTAAGAGCAATGCATCATGGAGCCAAACAGGAAGCAGACTATCCTGGATCTGGTCATAGGTCATCAGGCATCTTTAATAACTACCCTCAGAGCTAAAGGGTCCCTACGAAATCATAATCATGACATGATCGAATTTAACATTCAGTTTGAAAGTGAGAAAATGAGGTTGGAAACAACTGGGTTTAACTTAAATAAAGGGAATTACAACTAAATGAGGATAGAATTGGTTAAAGTAGGCTGGGTTAAAATCAACCAGGAGAAAGGGAGCGATACAAATGCAGTAGACCTGGTGGAACGATAAATGACAGGAAGCAAACAGTGGCAGACATTTAAGGAGATAATCCACGACTCTCAGCAAAAATACATCCCAGTAAGGAGGGAATATTCTCAGAGAGGGATAAACTAACCATGGCGAACCAAGGAAGTGAAGGAGAGTAGTCGTATAGGGAGGGAAAAGTCAATGATAGTCAGAAAATGGAGTTAAATTCAGAATCAGTAGAGGAAGCCTAAAAAGATAATAGTGAGCAAGAAAATAAACCATGAGGGTAAACGAGTGAGGAACAAAAAAGCTGCTCATGAGGATTTCTTTAAGCATGTAAAAAAGGAACAGGGAGGGCCGAGGTTTAATCCTCATGTCAAATATAATAACCTAACCTTCACACCCCTCCACTCACTGCTCTCCACGTGCCTGTCCTGCAGTTACTTAAATGTCCCCAATGACTCTGCTTCCACCACCACCACTGGCAACGCATTCCATGCATTCACAACTCTCTGCATAAAGAACCTACCTCTGACATCTCCTTTGTACCTTCCTCCTAATATCTTCAAACTCTGACCCCTCGTACCAGTCAATCCTGCCCTGGGGAAAAGTCTCTGGCTATTGACTCTATCTATTCCTCTCATTCAAAGTTTGGGAGAAGATTTGTAGCTCGGGTGCTCGTTGTTGTGGTTCTGTTCGCCGAGCTGGGAATTTGTCTTGCAAACGTTTCGTCCCCTGTCTAGGTGACATCCTCAGTGCTTGGGAGCCTCCTGTGAAGCGCATCTGTGCTGTTTCCTCCGGCATTTATAGTGGCCTGTCTCTGCCGCTTCCAGTTGTCAGTTCCAGCTGTCCACTGTAGTGGCCGGTATATTGGGTCCAGGTCGATGTGTTTGTTGATAGAGTCTCTGGATGAGTGCCATGCCTCTAGGAATTCCGTGACTGTTCTCTGTTTGGCTTGCCCTATAATGGTAGTGTTGTCCCAGTCGAATTCATGTTGCTTGTCGTCTGTGTGTGTGGCTACTAAGGATAGCTGGTCGTGTCGTTTCGTGGCTAGTTGGTGTTCGTGTAATCGGATCGTTAACTGTCTTCCTGTTTGTCCGATGTAGTGTTTTGTGCAGTCCTTGCATGGGATTTTGTACACTACATCGGTTTTGCTCATGTTGGGTATTGGGTCCTTTGTTCTGGTGAGTTGTTGTCTGAGAGTGGCTGTTGGTTTGTGTGCTGTTATGAGTCCTAGTGGTCGCAGTAGTCTGGCTGTCAGTTCAGAAATGCTCCTGATGTATGGTAGTGTGGCTAGTCCTTTGGGTTGCGGCATGTCCTCGTTCCGTTGTCTCTCCCTTAGGCATCTGTTGATGAAATTGCGAGGGTATCCGTTTTTGGCGAATACTTTGTATAGGTGTTCCTCTTCCTCTTTTTGTAGTTCTGGTGTGCTGCAGTGTGTTGTGGCCCTTTTGAATAGTGTCCTGATGCAACTTCGTTTGTGTGTGTTGGGGTGGTTGCTTTCATAGTTTAGGACTTGGTCTGTGTGTGTGGCTTTCCTGTAAACCTTTGTGGTGAATTCTCCGTTCGGTGTTCTCTGTACCATCACGTCTAGGAATGGGAGTTGGTTGTCCTTTTCTTCCTCTCTAGTGAATCAGATTCCTGTGAGTGTGGCGTTGGTGATCCTGTGTGTGTTCTCTATTTCTGTGTTTTTAATTATTACAAAGGTGTCATCCACGTATCTGACCCAGAGTTTGGGTTGAATTTGTGGTTAGACTGTTTGTTCTAACCTTTGCATTACTGCTTCTGCTATGAGTCCAGAGATCGGTGAGCCCATGGGTGTTCCGTTGATTTGTTTGTATATTTGGGTGTTGAATGTGAAATGTGTTGTGAGGCACAAGTCCTGTAGTTTAAGTATGCCGTCTTTGTTGATAGGTTCAACGTCCTGTTGTCTGTTATGTCTGTCCAGCAGGTTGGCTATTGTTTCTTTGGCTAGTGTTGTGTCGATGGAGGTGAACAGTGCCATTACATCGAATGAGATCATAGTTTCTTCCTTGTCTATGTGTATATTTCTGATGATGTCCAAGAATTCCTGTGTCGATTGTATAGATTGTCTGGATCCGCTGATCAGGTGTTTCAGTTTCTGCTGTAGTTCTTTGGCCCGTTTGTGTGATGGTGTCCCTGGTAGTGATACTATGGGTCTGAGTGTGATGTCTGGTTTGTGTACTTTAGGTAGTCCACAGAATCTGGGGGTGTTGTTGCTTTCAGGTTCCATTCTTTGTAGGTCAGACCTGGTTATCTGTCCATTTTTTTGTAGATTCCTCAGTGTGTTGTTTATCCTATTAGGGAGCTGTGGGGTGGGGTCAAACTCCCTCTTTTGGTAGGTGTTGGTATCCGCAAGTAGTTGTTGTGCTTTTTGCATCTTCTCTGCTTTGTCCAGGATGACCGTCATTCTGCCTTTGTCTGCTGGTAGTATAATTATGTTCTTATCGTTTCTTAGTGATTTTAGTGCTTCCCTCTCCTTCGTGTTGAGGTTATGTGTTTGTCTTTTCCTTGTTATCAGCGGTACAATACTTTGTCTCACAGTTTGTTGTGTCTCTTCTGTCAGTCCATTGTTCCTGAGTGTGTATTCTACTGCTGCTAGGAAGTCTGCTGTCTTGGCATCCCTGTGGTTGTAGTTGAGTCCCTTTGGCAGTATTGTTCTTTCCGTGTCTGTGAGCTGTCTGTGGGAGAGGTTTTTAACCCAGGTGTGTGTTGTGGTGTCCTCTTCTTTGTGTGTTAGCTTGGCCGTTTTTTCTTTTAGTGCCGTTTTTTTGCGGTGTGTGGTCCTGTTCTGTCCTATGGTGACGGCCTGTTCTATGGTCCGGGTCCATTCCTGATTGGTGGTTTTTGAAATTAACGATTTTTGGCGCGCAATTTCTTGTCTGTATTTGTGTAGTCTGCTGTGAGCGTCTGTAATCATTACCTGGATCATCCTGAGTCCATTCTGTCTGGCTGTGTCCCTGGCTTGTGGATTGTTGACTGGTGGTCTGTATCTGACACATGGTGGAAGGATTCGATTCTTTCGGCATTCGTGCAGGAACCGGAGTTGTTCGTATGTGGCACTTAGGCGGTTGGCACAGGATTCCCATTTCCTGGCTTGTCTTAGCGTCTCTTGCCCGTAGGTGTTCAAAGTTTGGGAGAAGATTTGTAGAGAGGAAAAAAAGGCCAACCAACTCCCATTCCTAGACGTGATGGTACAGAGAACACCGAACGGAGAATTCACCACAAAGGTTTACAGGAAAGACACACACACAGACCAAGTCCTGAACTACAAAAGCAACCACCCCAACACACACAAAAGAAGTTGCATCAAGACACTGTTCAAAAGGGCCACAACACACTGCAGCACACCAGAACTACAAAAAGAGGAAGAGGAACACCTATACAAAGTATTCACCAAAAACGGATACTCTCGCAATTTCATCAACAGATGCCGAAGGGAGAGACAACGGAACGAGGACATGCCGCAACCTAAAGGACTAGCCACACTACCATACATCAGGAGCATTTCCGAACTGACAGCCAGACTACTACGACCACTAGGACTCATAACAGCACACAAACCAACAGCCACGCTCAGACAACAACTCACCAGAACAAAGGACCCGATACCCAACATGATCAAAACTAATGTAGTGTACAAAATCCCACGCAAGGACTGCACAAAACACTACATCGGACAAACAGGAAGACAGTTAACGATCCGTATACACGAATACCAACTAGCCACGAAACGACACGACCAGCTATCCTTAGTAGCCACACACACAGATGACAAGCAACATGAATTCGACTGGGACAACACTACCATTATAGGGCAAGCCAAACAGAGAACAGCCAGGGAATTCTTAGAGGCATGGCACTCATCCACAGATTCAATCAATAAGCACATCGACCTCAAACCAATTTAACGGCCACTGCAACGGACAGCTGGAACTGACAACTGGAAGCAGCAGATTCAAATCAC
The DNA here is from genome assembly GCF_047496795.1 of Chiloscyllium punctatum. Classification (NCBI taxonomy): domain Eukaryota; kingdom Metazoa; phylum Chordata; class Chondrichthyes; order Orectolobiformes; family Hemiscylliidae; genus Chiloscyllium; species Chiloscyllium punctatum. Next base: position 6,835,506 of record NC_092741.1, read on the forward strand.
TATAAATGCCGGAGGAAAAATCACAGAAGCGCTTCACAGGAGGCTCCCAAGCACTGAGGATGTCATCTAGACAGGGGACGAAACGTCTGCAACACAAATTCCCAGCTTGGGGAACAGAACCACAACATCCCTCTCATTCTCTTGTACACCTCGATCATGTCACCTCTCTTCCTCCTTCTCTCAAAAGAGAAAAGTCAGAGCTTAGTCAACCTTTCTTCATAAGGCAAGCCCTCCAGTCCAGGCAGCATCCTGGTAAACCTTCTTTGTACCCTCTCCAAAGCCTCTGTATCTTTCCTATAGTAGGGCGACCAGAACTGGACACAATATTCCAAGTGTGGACTCACCAGGGACTTGTAGAGCTGCTGAAAAACCTCACGGCTCTTCAACTTAATGAAAGCCAAAACACCATCTGCTTTCTTAACAACCCTATCCACTTGGGTGGCAACTTTGAGGGATCTATGTACTTGCTCACCCAGATCCCTCTGTTCCTCCACACTGCCAAGAATCCTGTCGTTAATCCAATATTCAGCATTCGAGTTCGACCTTCCAAAATGCAGCACTTTACATTTATCCAGGTTGCACATTGGCACCAACGACAATGGTAGGAAGAGGGGTGGGGAGGTCATTCAGGATCTCAGGGAGTTAGGCTGGAAGTTAAAAGCTAGGACAGACAGAGTCATCATCTCTGGGTTGTTGCCAGTGCCACGTGACAGTGAGGCAAAGAATAGGGAGAGAGTGCAGTTGAACACGTGGCTGCAAGGATGGTGTAGGAGGGAGGGCTTCAGGTATTTGGACAATTGGACTGCATTCTGGGGAAGGTGGGACCTGTACAAACAGGACGGGTTGCACCTGAACCAGAAGGGCACCAATATCCTGGGAGGTAGGTTTGCTAGCACTCTTCGGGGGGGTTTAAACTAATTTGGCAGGGGGATGGGATCCGGACTTGTAGTCCATCAAGTAAGCTAGCTGTGTGTCAGGATGTCCAAGACTGTAGGGAGGCTGTGGAGAAGGTAGCACTGACAGGGACTACTTGCGGACACAGAGATGGGCTCAAGTGCGTATACTTCAACGCAAGGAGTATCAGAAATAAGGTGGGTGAACTTAAGGCGTGGATCGGTACCTGGGACTACGATGTTGTGGCCATCACGGAAACATGGATAGATGAGGGACAAGATGGCTGTTGGAGGTTCCTGGTTACAGATGTTTCAGTAAGATTAGGGAGGGTGGTAAAAAAGGAGGGGGGGTGGCATTGCTAATTAGAAATGGTATAACGGCTGCAGAAAGGAAGTTTGAGGGGGATCTGCCTCTGGAGGTAGTATGGGCTGAAGTCAGAAATAGGAAAGGTGCAGTCACCTTGTTGGGTGTTTACTATAGACCCCCCAATAGCAGCAGAGATGTGGAGAAACAGATTGGGAAACAGATTTTGGAAAGGTGCAGAAGCCACAGGGTCGTAGTCATGGGCGACTTCAACTTCCCAAATATTGATTGGAAGCTCTTTAGATCAAGTAGATTGGATGGGGCGGTGTTTGTGCAGTGTGTCCAGGAAGCTTTTCTAACGCAGTATGTAGATTGTCCAACCAGAGGGGAGGCCATATTGGATTTGGTACTCGGTAATGAACCGGGACGAGTGATGGGCTTGTTAGTGGGTGAACATTTTGGTGATGGTGACCACTATTCTGTGACTTTCACCTTGGTTATGGAGAGAGATAGGTGCGTGTAACAGGGTAGGTTTTACAATTGGGGGAAGGGTAAAAACGATGCTGTAAGACAGGATTTGAGGAGCATAAATTGGGAGCATAGGCTGTCAGGGAAGGACGTTGTTGAAATGTGGAACTTTTTCAAGGAACAGATACAACGTGTCCTTGATGTGTATGTACCTGTCAGGCAGGAAAGAGATGGTCATGTGAGGGAACCTTGGTTGATGAGGGAGGTTGAATGTCTTGTAAGGAGGAAGAAGGAGGCTTATATAAGGTTGAGGAAACAGGGTTCAGACAGAGCGTTGGAGGGATACAGGATAGCCAGGAGGGAGCTGAAGAAAGGGATTAGGAGAGCTAAGAGAGGGCATGAAAAATCTTTGGCGGGTAGGATCAAGGCTAACCCCAAGGCATTTTATGCGTATGTGAGAAACCTGAGAATGACGAGAACGATGGTAGGTCCGATCAAGGACAGTGGTGGGAGACTGTGTATTGAGTCAGAAGAGATAGGAGAGGTCTTGAACAAGTACTTCTCTTCAGTATTTACGAACGAGAGGGACCGTATTGTTGAAGAGGAGAGTGTGAAACGGACTGATAAGCTAGAAGAGATACCTGTTAGGAAGGAAGATGTGTTGGGCATTTTGAAAAACTTGAGGATAGACAAGTCCCCGAGCCTGACGGGATATATCCTAGGATTATGTGGGAAGCAAGAGAGGAAATTGTAGAGCCGTTGGCAATGATCTTTTCGTCTTCACTGTCAACGGGGGTGGTACCAGGGGACTGGAGAGCGGTGAATGTTGTGCCCCTGTTCAAAAAAGGGAATAGGGATAACCCCGGGAATTACAGGCCAGTTAGTCTTACTTCGGTGGTAGGCAAAGTAATGGAAAGGGTACTGAGGGATAGGATTTATGAGTATCTGGAAAGACGCTGCTTGATTAGGGACAGCCAGCACGGATTTGTGAAGGTTAGGTCTTGCCTTACAAGTCTTATTGAATTCTTTGAGGAGGTGACCAAGCATGTGGATGAGGGTAGAGCAGTGGATGTAGTGTACATGGATTTTAGTAAGGCATTTGATAAGGTTCCCCATGGTAGGCTTATATGGAAAGTCAGGAGGCATGGGATAGTGGGAAATTTGGCCAGTTGGATAGAAAACTGGCTAACCGGTCGAAGTCAGAGAGTGGTGGTAGATGGTAAATATTCAGCGTGGAGCCCAGTTACAAGTGGAGTTCCACAGGGATCAGTTCTGGGTCCTCTGCTGTTTGTAATTTTTATTAATGACTTGGAAGAGGGAGTCGAAGGGTGGGTCAGTAAATTTGCAGACGATAGGAAGATAGGTGGAGTTGTGGACAGTGAGGAGGGCTGTTGTCGGCTGCAAAGGGACTTAGATATGATGCAGAGCTGGGCTGAGGAGTGGCAGATGGAGTTCAACCCTGTCAAGTGTGAGGTTGTCCATTTTGGAAGAACAAATAAGAATGCGGAAGACAGGGTTAACGGTAGGGTTCTTAGTCAGGTGGAGGAGCAGAGGGATCTTGGGGTCTATGTTCATGGATCTTTGAAAGTTGCCACTCAGGTGGATAGAGCTTGTAAGAAGGCCTATGGAGTATTATCGTTCATTAGCAGAGGGATTGAATTCAAGAGTCGTGAAGTGATGTTGCAGCTGTACAGGACTTTGGTTAGGCCACATTTGGAGTACTGTGTGCAGTTCTGGTCGCCTCACTTGAGGAAAGATGTGGAAGCTTTGGAGAGGGTGCAGAGAAGATTTACCAGGATGTTGCCTGGAATGGAGAGTAGGTCGTACGAGGATAGGTTGAGAGTTCTCGGCCTTTTCTCATTGGAACGGCGAAGGATGAGGGGTGACTTGATAGAGGTTTATAAGATGATCAGGGGAATAGATAGAGTAGACAGTCAGAGACTTTTTCCCCGGGTACAACAGAGTGTTACAAGGGGACATAAATTTAAGGTGAAGGGTGGAAGGTATAGGGGAGATGTCAGGGGTGGGTTCTTTACCCAGAGAGTGGTGGGGGCATGGAATGCGCTGCCCGTGGGAGTGGTAGAGTCAGAATCATTGGTGACCTTTAAGCGGCATTTGGATAAGTACATGGATAGGTGCTTAAGCTAGGACAAATGCTCGGCACAACATCGTGGGCCGAAGGGCCTGTTCTGTGCTGTATTATTCTATGTTCTATGTTCTAAATACATCTGCCATTTCTCAGCCCAGCTCTGCATCCTGTCTATGTCGCGCTGCAGCCTGCAATAGCCCTCGATACTATCGACGACACCTCCAACCTTTGTGTCATCTGCAAATTTCCTAACTCACCCCTCAACCTCCTCATCCAAGTCATTTATAAAAACTACAAAGAGCAGAGGCCCCAAGAACACAGCCCTGCGACCCCACTCAACAATGACCTCCAGGCAGAATACTTTCCATTAACAACCACTCTGCCTTCTGTCAGCCAGCCAATTCTGAATCCAGATAGCCAAATCTCCCTGTATCCCATACTTCCTGACTTCATGATTGAGCCTACTGTGGGGAACCCTATCAAATGCCTTGCTGAAGTCCATATACACCACATCCACTGCTCTACCGTCGTCAACCTGTCTTGACACCTCCTCAAAGAACTCAATAAGATTTGTGAGGCATGACCTGCCCCTCACAAAGCCATGCTGACTGCCTTTAATCACACTATGCTTTGCCAAATAGTCATTAATCCCATCCCTCAGAATTCTTTCCACAACTTAGAAAATCAATCTGGGGAAGCAGCTTTGGGGAAGAAGGAAATTGCAGGAAACTTCGACATATATTTTGCATCAGTCTTCATGGTGGAGGAGACTTGAACATCCCATTAATATTATAGAGTACAGGAATGGAACCATCACTATGAATACAGACATTGTATAAGCCAGACTAATGGAGCTAAAGGTCCTCTGGTTCTGCTGGTTTACATCCTCTGATCCTGGAAGAGGTAGCTGCAGAGATGGTGGATACCTTGGATTCTGAAGAAGTGCCAGAGGATTAGATCATAGGGACCATAGACACAGGAGCAGAAATTAGGCCATTCGGCCCATTGAGTACGCTCTACCATTCAATCATGACTGATAGGTTTCTCCAACCCAGTTTCCTGCTTTCTCCCTGTAACCTTTGATCCCCTGGGCAATCAGGAACTTAAATATACTCAATGACCTGGCCCCCCACAGCCTTCTGTAACAATGAATTCCACGGATTCCCCACTCTCTGGCTGAACAAGTTTCTCCTTATCTCTGTTCGAAAAGGACGGCCTTTAGTCTGAGGCTGTGCCTCGGGTCCGAGTCTCTCCTCCCAATGGGAATATCTTCTCAGGCCTTTCAGTATCCTGAAAGTTCCAATTGGATCTCCTCCTCATCCTTCTAATCTCCATGGAGTATAGTCCCAGAGTCCTCAACCATCCCAAATATGTCAATCCTTTCATTCTTGGGATCGTTCTCGTGAACCTCCTATGGGGCCCAAAATTGCTCGCAATACTATAAATGTGGTCCAACCAGAACCTTATAGAGCATCAGAAATACATCCCTGCTTTTATATTCAAGTCCTGTCGAGATGAATGACAGCATTGTATGTGCCTTTCTAATTACCGACTCAACCTACAAGTTTACCTGAACAGAACCCTGGGCCAGGATTCCCAAGTCCCTTTGCACCTCAGACTTCTGAATTTTCTCCCCCTTTAGAAAACAGTCCATGCCTCTATTCTTCCGACCAATGAAATGAAAAAGATTGGCTAAAGTAAACGTTGGTCCTTTAAAGGATGAGAAGGGGGTTTTAGTAATGGGATATGATGAAATGTGAGGCAGTGAACAGGTATTTTGTATTGGTCTTCACAGTGGAGGACAGGAATAACAGGCCAGTCTTTAACAAGGAGATGAAGGGTAGGTGAGGACTTGGAAACAATCATTATTGCGGGAGAGGTAATATTGGGCGCGCTGATGGAGTTAAGGTTAGACAAGTCTCCTGGCCCTGATGGAATGGATTAAATGGTATTAAATGAGATGGCAGGAGAAATAGTAAGTGCACTTGTGGTAATTTTTCAAAATTCACTAGATTCTGGGTCAGTTCCAGCAGATTGGAAAACAGCAAATGTGACGCCACTGTTTAGAAAGGGAGGTAGACAAAAGACAGGGAATTATAGACTGATTAGCTTAACCTCTGAAGTGGGGAAGATGCCTGAGTCTATTATCAAGGAAGAAATAGCAAGGAATCTCAATAGAAATTGTCCCGTTGGGCAGACGCAGCATAAAGGGGTTCATAAAGAGCAGATCATCCTTAACTAATCCACTGGAATTCTATGAAGACATTACAAGCAAGGTGGACAATGGGGACCCAGTGGATGTGGTGTACCTAGATTTCCAAAAGATGCTGCATAAGATAAAAATACATGACATTAGGGGGAGAGTATTAGCGTGGATAAAGGATTGGTTGACTAACAGGAAGCAAAGAGTGAGGATAAATGAGTGCTATTCTGGCTGACAATCAGTGACCCAGTGGTATCCCTCAGGGATTTGGTGTTGGGACTGCAATTATTTACAATGTATATCGATGATTTGGAATTGGGGACCACGTGTAGTGTGTCAAAGTTTGCAAATGACATGAAGATGAGTGGCAGAGCAGAGTCGGCAGAGGACTGTGAAACTTTGCAGAGGAACACAGATACATTGAGTGAGTGGGCAAAGGTCCAGCAGAAGGAATACAATGTTAATAAATATGAAGTCATCCATTTTGGTAGCAGAATAGTAAAAAGGACTATTACTTGAATGGTAAAATGTTGCAGCATGCTGCTGTGCAGAGGGACCTGGGTGTCCTTGAATCACAGAGGGTTGGTCTGCAGGTACAACAGGTAATTAGGAAGGCAAATGGAATTTTGTTCTTCATTGCTAAAGGATTGAGTTTAAGAGCAAGGAAGTTACATTGCAGCTGTACAGGATGCTGGTGAGGGCACACCTGGAGGACTGCGTGCTGTTTTGGTCTCCTTACTTGAGAAAGGATGTACTAGCCCTGGAGGGGGTGCAGAGGAGGTGTACTAGGTTAATTCCAGAGTTGAGGGGGTTGGCTTATGGAAGAGAGATTGAGTAGACTGGGATTCCTGATGAAGGGCTTTTGCCCGAAATGTCGATTTCGAAGCTCCTTGGATGCTGCCTGAACTGCTGTGCTCTTCCAGCACCACTAATCCAGAATCTGGTTTCCAGCATCTGCAGTCATTGTTCTTACCTAGACTGGGATTATATTCATTGGAATTTAAAAGAATGAGGCGGGATCTTATAGAAACATATAAAATTATGAAGGGAACAGATAGGACAGAGGGCACAGCCTCGATTAGGGGAAAGCAGCTTTAAGATTGAACTGAGGAGGAACTTCTTCAGCCAGAGGGTTGTTAATCTATGAACTTCCCTGCTCAGTGAAGTGGTTGAGGCTTCCTCAGTAAAGGTTTTTAAAGCGAAGACAGATACATTTTGAACAGTAAAGGAATTAAGGGTCACGGTGAGAGGGTGGGTAAGTGAAGCTGAGGCCTGTAAAGATCAGCCATGACCTTATCGAATGGTGGAGCAGGCTCAAGGGGTCAGGGGGCCTACTCCTGATCCTGGTTCTTATGGTCCAGGTGATCGATCCACTTCCAGACCCTTTCAGTCCTTCTCACCTTCTCCTTGGTGATGGCCACTGCATTCATCTCTGCCCCTTGACTCTCTTGAATTTTTGGAATATTACTCGTGTAATTATTCAGTTGCTCAGCTTTTTCTTTGTTCCCCACTACTATTTCTCCAGCATCATTTTCCAGCACCCTCAGGACCACGTTTGCCTCTCTTTTGCCCCTAATATATCTAAAGAAACTCTTGCAATCTTTCCTATTACCAGCTAGCTTGTCCTCATGTTTAATCTTCTCCCTCTATATTTCTTTCTTTGTTTTCCTTTGTTGGTCTTTGTAAGCTTCCCAATCCTCTGGTTTCCCACTGCCCTTTGCCACATTATATGTTTTGTCTTGTGAATATCTGCTGTCCCTATCTTCCCTGGTCAGCCATGGTTGCCTCATTCTCTGTGTACCGTGTTTCTTTATCCTGGGGATGAATCTCTGCTGTGTCTCCTGAATTACTCCCAGAAACTCCTGCCATTGCTGCTCCACTGTTTTTCCTGCTAGGATCCTCTCCCAGTCAATTCTACCCAGCTCCTCCCTCATGCCTCAGTAGCTGCCTTTATTCAGCTGTAATACTGTTACCTCTGATTCGATCTTTTCCCTCTCAAATCGCAGAATAAATTTAATCATATTATGATCACTGCCTTCTAAGGGTTCCTTCACCTTAAGCTCCCTTATCAAGTCTGCCTCATTGCATGACACTAAACCCAGTATTGCCTGTTTCCTAATGGGCTTCACCACAAGCTGTTCCAAAAAAACCAACTCGTAGACATTCCACAAATTCCTTTTTTTGCAACCCCCTACCAACCTGATTTTCCCAGCCCACCTGCATACTGCAATCCCCCGAGTAACCTTATCTTTGTTACATACCTTTTCCATCTCACATTCCAAATCCTGACTGCTGTTTGGAGGCCTCGACATAAACTCCCATTACGGTTTTTTTTTTATCTTTGTCATTCCTCAACTCTACCCACCCAGATTCTATGTCATCTGACCCTACTTTGTTTACTACTATTGATTTAGTTTCATTTTTGACCACCAAGGGAAACCCCACCCTCTCTGCCCACCTGCCTGTCTTTCTGATAGGGTCTATATCCTGGGATATTTAGCTCCCAATCCTGATTTCCTTGCAGCCCACCACTCTGTGATTCCCACCACACTCCTGCCAATTTTGATCTGCACAAGCCCATTTACCTTATTGTGCATTGAGATACAACACCTTCAGCCCTGGATTGACTGTTCCTCTTCTTATTGTCATTCATTTATTCAGTGTGTTTGAAGTTTGATTCCGAATCCTTTCCCAACACTCTGCTGGATACTTTAATAACCTCTCCTGAGTTCGTCTTTCTTTTCTTTTTGTTCATATTTTTCCACACAGTTGAATTCACCCCCACAGATGTTAATCTGCAGCTTTGCTTCCCATTGGTCATTATACCCTTGCCTTCCATTCCCCACTTCCTAGTTTAAAGTCCTGTTGACCACTCTATTGACCCTTTTCGCTACAGCACTGGCCCCAGCTCGGTTCAGGTGGAGATGCCCGAACGGTACATATCCCTCGTGTTCCAATGCCCAATCCTCATCAAAAGGAACCCCTCTTTCCCACACCCCTCTTTTAGCCTCATATTAATTTCCCTTATTCTCGTGTCCCTGTGCCAATCTGCATGTAGCTCGGGCAGTAATCCGGAGGCTATGATTCTTGAGGACCTGTTCTTTCATTTGATTCCAAGATCAGATTAGATTTGATTCCCTACAGTGTGGAAACAGGCCCTTCGGTCCAACAAGTCCACACCGACCCTCTGAAGAGTAACCCACCCAGACCCATTTCCCTCTGACTAATGCACATAACACCACGGGCAATTTAGCGCAGCCAATTCACCTGACCTGCACAGCTTTGGACTGTGGGAGGAAACTGGAGCACCAGGAGGAAACCCACACAGACACGGGGAGAATGTGCAAACAGGCAGACAGTCGCCCGAGGCTGGATTTGAACCTGGATCTCTGGTGCTGTGAGGCAGCAGTGCTAACCACTGAGCCACTGTGCCAACCCATGAGATCCTGATAATCCCTAACCAGGTCCTCTTTCCCAGCCTTGCAGATGTTGGTTATCCTGACAAGGGCCACAACAATTGGATCCTCCTCTCTCTCCCTCCCCAGTATCCTTTCAAACTGGTCAGGAATGCCCCACACCCTGACACTGGGCAAGGAAAGATGGCAATGGGAGGGAGGAAAAGGCGAATAATTATAGGCCAATTAGTGTAACATCTATTATTGGAAAGATGTTAGAATCAATTATTAAGGAAGTAACAGCAGAACATTTGGAAATCATAATCCAATCAGGCAGTCAGCATGAAGTGGAAATCATGTCTGACTAATTTATTAGAGTTTTATTGAGGAAATGTCAACTAGATATAGTTGAGCTATAGGGGAACCAGTAGGTGTGTTGTCGTTGGAATTTCAGAAGGCATTCTACAAGGGATGTGAGGACAGGTTGAGTTATAAGAGCCCATACTGTTGGAGGTAGCATATTTACTTAGGTAGAGATGTGGCTAACAGGAGGAAACAGTGAGCAGGGATAAAGGAATCTTTTTCAGGTTGGTGAACTGTGACCAGTGGGGTTTCACAGGGATCAGTGCTGGGACAACTGTTTACAATTTATAATAATGACTGGGAGGAAGGATGCCAATGTAATGTACCTTAACTTTGCAGTTGATGCAAAAAATAGATGGAAGTGCAAGTTGCAAATGAGACCCAACAGATGAATCATTCAGAGAAGAGGGCAAAAAGTTGGCAAATGGAGCATTATGCTGGAAAAAACAGAATTGTTTATTTAGGAAGAGGAACAAAAGGACAGAATTTTAATTAAATGGAAAAAATCAGCAACACAAAGGGACTTGAGGGGACTTGTGCATGAAACACAGAAACCTCACACACAGGTATTGAAGGTAATCAGGAAGGGTAATGGAATGTAGGTCCTTATTTCAATGGGTTGGAGTATATGAGTAGGAAAGTCTTATTGTAACTCTGCAAGATGCTGGGGATACCACATCTGAAGTACTGAAACAGTTTTCACCCTTTTACCTAAGAAAAGGTATCATTTTAATGAAGGCAGTTCACATAAGTTTGACTAGGATAATCCCCAGGACAGAGGCACTGTCTGAAAAGCAAAGGACAAACTGGTTAGGAAGTCACTCACTCAAGTGTACAAGAATGAAAGGTGACCTCATTGAAAAAATAAGATTCTTAAGGGGCTTGACAGGATAAATGCTGAGAGAATGTTGAAGAAGGGTCGACTTTTTAAAAATGGAACAAGACTGCAAAAAGCTCCAGAACAGAGGCATTTGAGAGTTCTCGTGTGTGAATCAGAACAGGCCAGCATCTGAATTCAGTGCATAATGGGGAAGGCAAAGGTAATGCTGACCAGCATTGCACTTGAGAAGGTGGGGGTGAACCGCTGCAGTCCACCCACTGTGGGTTGACCCACAATGCCCTTAGGGAGGGAATTCCAGGATTCTGACTCAGTGACACTGAAGGAGCAGCGATATATTTCCAAGTCAGGATGGTGAGGGGCTTGGTTGGGAACTTGAAGGTGATGGTGTTCTTAAATATCTACTGCCCTTGTCCTTCTAGATGGAAGTGGTCATGGGTTTGGAAGGTGCAGTCTAAAAATCTTTGGTGAATTTCTGCAGTGCCTCGTGGAGGTGGTACACACTGCTACTACTGAGCATCGGTGGTGGGGGAAGTGGTTGCTTATGGATACAGTGCTAATCAAGTGGGCTGCTTTGTCTTGGATGGTGTCAAGTTTCAACTGCTGTTAGAGCTGCACCCATCCAGGCAAGTGGGGAGTACTTCATCACATTCCTAACTTGTGCCATGTTGGTGATGAACAGGCTTCGGGGAGTCAAGCGGTGAGTTACTTGCTGTAATATTCCGAGGCTCTGACCTGCTCTTGTGGCCACTGTTTATGTGGCGAGTCCAGCTGAGTTTCTGATTTATGATAACCATGGGAGATTCAGTGATGGTAACACCACTGAATGTTAAGGGTACTGTAGCTAGATTGTCTCTTATGGGTGATGGTCATAACCTTGTGTTTGTGTGGTGCAAATGTTACTTACCCCCTCCAAGCCTGGAGATTGTTCTTGTTGTATTTGGACATGGACTACTTCAGTATTTGAGGAGTCGTGGGTGATGCTGAACACTGATGATTGCATAGTGAAGATCCCCACTTCGGAAACTGGAAGAAATGCATATGCTGTAAATCAGAAACCAAAACAGAAATTGCTGGAAAAGCTCAGCAGGTCAGACAGTATCTTAGATAAGAAATCAGACCTAATGTTTTGGATCCAGTAACCCTTCCTCAGAAACTTTAACTCTGATTTCTCTCCACAGGTGCGGTCAGCTCTGCTGAGCTTTTCCAGCAATCTCTGTTTTTGATCCCCAGTTCTGACCCTATGATGGAGGGAAGGTCATTGATGAAGCAGCTGAAGATGGTTGGATTTAGGACATTATTGAGGTTTACAGAATCATGGAGGGTATAGACAGGGTGGATAGAGACAAGCTTTTTCCCAGGGTGAAGGATTCAATAACGAGAGGTCACGTTTTCAAACTGAGAGGTGAAAGGTTTAAGGGGGATACACACGATGAGTACTTCACACAGAGGGTGGTAGGTGTTTGGAACGCGTTGCCAGCAGAGGTGGTAGAGGCAGGCACGGTAGATTCATTTAAGGTGCGTCTGGACAGATGCATGAGAAGGTGGGGAGCAGAGGGATACAGATGGTTAGGGATTGGGCGACAGGTTTAGACAGTACATTTGGATCGGCTCAGGCTTGGAGGGCCGAAGGGCCTGTTCCTGGGCTGTAAATTCTCTTTGTTCTTTGTTCATTACCCTGAGGAACCCCTGCAGAGATGCCTTGGAGCTGAGATGACAGACCCTCTACAACCACAACCATCTTCCTTTGTGTCAGGTATGACTAACCAGCGGAGTGCTTGCCCCCTGACACCCATTGATTCCAGTTTTGCCAGGGCTCCTTGATGCCACACTCAGTCAAATGCAGCCTTGATATCAAAGGCTGTCCCTCTCCCCTCCCCTCTGGAATCCAGCTCTTTTGTCCATGTTTGACCCAAGTGGGCAGCACAGTGTCACAGTGGTTAGCACTGCTGCCTCACAGCGGCAGAGACCCGGGTTCAATTCCCGCCTCAGGCGACTCTCTGTGTGGAGTTTGCACATTCTCCCCGTGTCTGCGTGGGTTTCCTCCGGGTGCTCCGGTTTCCTCCCACAATCCAAAAATGTGCAGGTCAGGTGAATTGGCTATGTTAAATTACCCGTAGTGTTAGGTGAAGGGGTAAATGTAGGAGTATGGGTTTGGGTGGTATACGCTTCGGCGGGTCGGTGTGGACTTGTTGGGCCGAAGGGCCTATTTCCACACTGTAAGTAATCTAATCTAATCTAAGGCTGGAATGAGGTCAGGAGCTGAGTGACCCTGGGGGAACCCAAACTGGGCGTCACTGAGCAGGTTATTGCTGAGCAGGTGCTGTTTGATAGCTCTGTTACTGACCCCTTCCATCACTTTACTGAGGATCGAGGGGAGACTGATGGGGGGGTAATTGGCCGGGTTGGATCTGTCCTGCCTTTTATGTACAGGACATACCTGGGCAATGTCCCACATTGTCGGGTAGATGCTGGTGTTGTAACTGTACTGGAACAGCTTGGCTCGGGGAGAGCAAGTTCTGGAGCACACATCTTCAGTCCTATTGCTGGGATGTTGTCAGGGCCCATTGCCTTTACAGTATCCAGTGTCTCCAACCGTTTCTTAATATCACGTGGAGTGACCCGAATTGGCTGGAGCCTGGTATCTGTGACGCTGGGGACCACTGGAGGAGGCTGAGATGGATCATACACTCGGCACTTCAGACTGAAGATTACTGTGAAAGTATCAGCTTTCTCCTTTCCCCTGATGTACTGGGCTCCTCCATCATTGAGGGGGGGGGGGGAGATTTGTGGTCCCTCCTCCTCCTGCGGCCAGCAAGGTGGTTAGCACTGCTGCCTCACATCGCCAGGGTCCCAGGTTCGATTCCAGCCTCAGGTGACCGTGTGGAGTTTGCACATTCTCCCCGTGTCTGTGTGGGTTTTCTCTGGGTGCTCCAGTTTCCTCCCACAGTCCAAAGATGTGCAGGTCAGGTGAATTGGCCATGAGGAATTGCCCGTAGTGTCAGGTGAATTAGTCAGAGGGAAATGGGTCTGGGTGGGTTACTCTTCGAAGAGTCAGTGTGGGCTTGTTGGGCCAAATGGCCTGTTTCCACATTGTAGGGAATCTATTCCTATGAGTTGACGATTAAACAATCCAATCATCCACCCCCATTCACACCTGGATGTGGCAGGACTGCAGACCTTAGATTGGGGATGGTGGTTGTGGGATCCCTTAGCTCTGTCTACCACTTGCAGCTTATGCTGTTTGGCAAGTCATCCTGTTTGGTATCTTCACCAGACTGGCACCTCATCGTCAGGTCAGCCTGATGCTGCTCCCAGCATGTCCCCCCCCCCCCCACTCTCCCCATTGACCCAGGGTTGATGCCCTGGCTTGGTGGTAATGGGTGAGGGGGGGATATGCCAGGCCATGAGGTTACAGATTGTGCTGGAGGACAGTTCTGCTGCTGTTGGTGACCCACAGCACCCAGAAGCAGTGACACAGAATTGCCTAGGTGGTCAATCATATACTAGTTAGTATTGGCTGACAAATGTCACATGATATGATGGAACACATTTTGATTAGGTTAGATTCCCTACAGTATGGAAACAGGCCCTTCAGCCCAACCAGTCCACACCAACCCTCTGAAGAGTAACCCACCCAGACTCATTTCCCTCTGACTAAAGCACCTAACACTACGGGCAATTTAGCATGGCCAATTCACCTGACCTGCACATCTTTGGACTGTGGGAGGGAACCGGAGCACCCGGAGGAAACCCACGCAGACACGGGGAGAATGTGCAGACTCCACACAGTCAGTCGCCTGAGGCGGGAATTGAAGCTGGGTCCCTGGTGCTGGGAGGTGGCAGTGCTAACCACTGTGTCACCGTGCCGCCCCATGGGTGTGAAGATGGAATGCTGTCTCCATATGGATTGTGCGGTGGTCATTCCTATCAATACCACATGGAATAATTAGAGAATATTTTCAAAAACTGCACATGCAAGGTAGACTGTATAGTCTCCTGCATTGTGCTAATCCAGGTTCAGTGTGCAGTTCTGAAACATGCAGACACGTTGATGCTGGTAATCTCAGAGCAGAGAGACACAACGACCTTGGCTCCAGTACAAAAACATTACATTTCAACGAGATGAATGATGCAAACTACTCTTCATGGTTTTTTTTATTAGGATAAACCCACTGAATAGACAAGAAATACTTTTTTAATTTGCTACTCTATTTCAGAACTTGCAAGGGAACATGGTGCTATTTGAATGAATGTGGTGGCGAGTTATTTTTGCAAGTTCAATATGGTGACAATACATAAACTCAGGACGGAACACACCTGTGATACCCATGCCCTTGTCTCAGCACTGACTCGGTTGGACTTCAAATAATTTCCAACAGCTCATATTTCACAATGACCCCAAAGTTCAATGGGAAGATCTGGTACTCTACAAAACATAAATACAGTTTCTAGACTATCACAGGAGCCAAACTACCCTGGACAATAACATTGACATCATGTGCAGTCAGGCCTCATTAGCTGTTATTCATCGAAATGACACATCAGTCAGCGTCTTTTAAATTAAACCCACCCAAATTCAACAATTCAGAAGAAAGCAACTCATTGTCAGCCAGATCCCAACTTGCTTGACTGGGTCTGTAACACAAATCCAATTCCCAACATTTAACTGGGTTAAAATTGGAGCTGGTCTGACAGTGTGTTTGGTAAATGAGTGAGACTGGGAAAAGTTAAACTCTTTAAAGATTTCGGCAGCAGTGTCTGAATTTCCTATAATCAGCGAGGTACACTGACAATTTAGTCCTCATGCTCATTCTTGCTGGAATCATTAGTCCATGTCTGTAACACTGGGTAGATTGAATTCTCCATTGACAGTCTGTGGAATCTTTCCCCTTCGACACTGTAAGGCTACAGGAGAAACGCACACTGAACGGAGATGGAATCAGTTTCAGTCTCTGCAGTAAGTTGTTAAATCTCTGATGATGTAAACTTCATGACTGAGAACAGGACTCTCAATCCTTTTCCTCCCACACACTGGATGGTTGATCTCGACATGACAATTTGTCCTGCACTGATTACACATGGAGCTGGAAATGGTTTGAACAGACACATGTTCATCAGAGAGGCAGGGCTGACCAATGTTGCTTGCAGTACAATATGGGTAAAAACAGGGATCTACCTTGATTGGAACCAGTCTCAATGTACTTCAGGTGATGATCAAAAATGATTAGGGCCGTCCATTCTCTAACCTCAGTGGCTGCACTGCATTCTGTCGCTTGGGTTCGGGACAGACTGAGTTGGTGTCCCAGATCTATGTCCTGCTTCAGCACTTGCTACTGATGGGTCTGCACTTGGTTCCTGCTGGACACTCCTTTCTGCTGGACATTCAAAGTGCACACAATGGAATACCTAAAGTAGGAGAGGAGGGTCAGAATTGTAACTCTATTCCTGCCTCACTTACCCCTGAATAAAGAGTCTGGATGTTTTAACTAACACTTTAAATCAGTGAACAAAGAAATTTGCCCAGTTATCAGATTTATCATTGCAGACTTTCCAAAACTGTGCCCCCCAGTTGTCTACAGTAATAGGAAAGCCCACACAGATGATAAGACAGCACAGGATTCCAGTGTCACACACGTTCTTTGACATTATCAAACACTTTACTTTGGCCATATCAGCTTTTATGTAAATGGGAAAAATTGTTGAATGCCACTTCCCTTCCTCACACTGCTTTTATTTACCTCTTTTTCATTCATTATGTGACAGTTCTTTGGCGATTGGCAAATCAAATGAGTCATGATTTTATTGGATGCTGGAAAAGACTCAAGATGCTGGATGGCCTATTCCCCCTCCAAATTCCAATGAGCTCATTACAGTCATGATAACATTTTTAAAACCTTCCAATCATCAGGCTTCCTACTTTTTTGATTACATTATAGGCAACTCATTTTAATCTAAAACAATTGTCCAAGAAAAGGTTGCAAGGACAATATCAGATTAACTTTGGTGGTGAAGAAACTTCTCAAAACAATGATCTAAGATAGAATCAGGAATCACATGGAAAACGATGGCTTGATCAGGATTTCTGAAGGGAAGATTCTCCTTAATTAACTTGGGAGTTTTTTTTGAAGATCGGCTCAATGAGAGGAATGGTTGTTGATGTCAACTACATAGATTTCCAGAAAGTCTTTGATATAGTGCTACACAACAGACTGGTGAGGAACGGTATTGGTCATGGTGATATAAGAGGCAAAAGCAACGTGGATACACCATTAGCTCAGCGTGAGGAAACTTAGTCACGGCTAACGGATACTTTTCGGGCTGGCGGAAGGCTGGTCGTGGAATTCCCTAAGGGGTCAATATTGGAGCCGCTGCCTTTCCTGAAACAATGATCTGGATCCTGGTGTACAGGGAATAATGTTAAAGTTCACAGAAAACACTAAATGTGGAAGAAATGTGAACTGTGAGGAGCTCAGTGTGAAACTCCAAAAGGACACTGACAGTTGATGGAGTGAGTGGAGAGGTGACAGATGGGGTTCACTAAAGACAAATTTGAAGTGAAGCACTTTGGTTGGAAGAACATTCAAAGCCAAAATAATATAAGCGATGCAATTCTAAAGGAACAGTGGGACTTGGGTAAATATGTGCTAAGATCATTGAAGAAAGGAGGGAAATATAGAGAGCAGTTAATAAAGCATACAATGCCTTCAGTTTTATGAATAGAGACAAGAGCAAGAAGGTGATGTCGAACTTGTATCAGACTTCAACTGGAGTATCAGGTGAAAGTGAGGACTGCAGTTGCTGGAGATCAGAGTTAAAAAGTGTGGTGCCGGAAACACACAGCCAGCAGGCAGCAACCGTGGAGCAGGATTCCTGAGGAAGAGCTTATATTCGAAACATCGACTCTCCTGCTCCTTCGATGCTGCCAGACTGGCTGTGCTTTTCCAGCATGACCCTTGTTAGACTTCAGTTAGAGTACTGAGTACAATTATGGGTGTCACAGAAAAGTTGTGAAGCACTGAGAAAAGTTTAAGCTAATCAAATAGAGTCACCATGGTTTTGTGAAAGGGAAATCATGTTTAACAAACTTCCAAGAGTTCCGTCAGGATATAACAAGGAGAGTAGATACAGGGGAACCAGTATATATAACGTATTTGGATTTTTGGAAGGGTGAGGTCCCGGACGACTGAAGGGTAGCGAATTTGTGTCCTGCTTCAAGAAGAGCTGCAAAGAAAAACCTGGGAACGCCAGCCCAGTAAGCCCAACATCTGTGGGAGGTACGTTACTGGAGAAGATTCTGAGGGATAAGACATGCATGTGGAAAGACAAGGTTTGATTAGGTGCAGTCAGCATGGCTTTGTGAGTGGGAGATCATGCTTCACAGATTTGTTAGAGTTCTTTGATGAAGTGACCAGCAAGGTTGATGAGGGCAGGGCAGTGAACATAGTCTATATGTATTAGAGAAAGGCCTTTGATAAGGTTCCATACGGCAGGCTGCTCTTGAAGGCTAGATTACATGGAATCCAAGGTGAGCTGGCAAACTGGATACAAAATTGATTTGATGGTAGGACGCAGAGGGTAATAGTGGAAGGATGCTTGTCAGACTGGAGGCTTGTGAATAGTGAAGAACCTCAGGGGTCAGTGCTGGGTCCATTGCTGTTTGTCACCTATATCAATAATTTGGATGAAAATGTCCAAGGCATTCGTAAATTTGCTGTTGGCACTAAACTAGGCAGCATCATGGACAGTGGGGAAGGTTATCAGAAATTGCAGCAGGACCTTGACCAGCTGGGGGAGTTTATGGAGTTTAGTATGGATAAGTGGGAGGTCTTGCATTTTGGAAAGTCAAATCAAGGTAGGAATTTCACGGTGAATGGTAGGGCCTTAAGGAGTGTCATGGAACAGAGGGACCTTGGAGTTCAGGTTCACAGTTCTCTGAAAGTGGTGTCTCAGGAAGACAGGGCAGTGATGAAGGCTTTTGGTACTCTGGCTCTCATCAGTCAGGTCATTGAGTATAGAAGTTGGGAAGTTATGTTGCTGTTATCCAGGATGTTGGTGAGACCATGCTTGGAGTATTGCATTCAGTTTTGGTCACCTTGTTGTAGGAAGGATGTTACTAATCTAGAAAGAATGCAGAAGAAATTTACATAGAACATAGAATGTTACAGTGCAGTACACGTCCTTCGGCGCTCAATGCTGCGCCCAATCAGTGAAATTAATCTGATGCCCATCTAGCATACGTCAGATGGATCCGTTTTTGTCCAGTATGTACAGGAGGGTTTCCTGACACAGTTTGTCAAAGGGCTGACAAGAGGGGAGGGCACACTGGATCTGGTGCTTGGTCATGAACCAGGCCAGGCGTTTGATTTAGTTGTAGGTGAGCACTTTGGAGAGAGTGACCATAATTCAGTTACGTTTAGGTTAGCGATGGAAAGGGATAGGTACATGCCACAGGTCAGGAGTTATCGATGGGGCAAGGGCAATTACAATACAATAAGGCAAGACTGAGGAGGCATAAGATGGGGTAGCAAAATGCAGGGGATGGGGACAATGGGAATGTGAAGCTGGTTTAAGGAACAGATATTATGTGTCCTTGATAGGTATGTCCCTGTCAGGCAGGGAGGAAGTGATAATGTAAGGGAACCGTGGTTTACAACAGAAATTGCATCTCTTGTTAAGCTGAAGGAGGCGGCTTATGTGTTGATGAGGCAAGATGGTTCAGATGAGGCGATGGAGAGTTACAGATCAGCTAGGAAGGATTTAAAGAGAGAGTTAAGAAGAGCAAAGAGAGGACAAAAGCAGTCTTTAGCAAATAGAATAAAGGAGAACCCTAAAGCTTTCTATAGGTGTGTGAGGAATAAAAGGATGGTTAGGGTAGGAATAGGGCCAGTCAAAGACAGAAGTGGAAAGTTGAGTGTGGACCCTGTGGAGATCGGAGAGGTGCTAAATGAACATTTCTCATCGGTTTTCACTCAGGAAAAGGAGAATATTGTAGAGGAGAAGACTGAGATATGGACAATGAGACTTGAAAGGATTGAGGTTAGTAAGGAAGAGGTGTTAGCCAATTTAGAAGGTGTGAAAGTAGATAAGTCTCCTGGGCCGGATGCAATTTTGCTGAGAATTTTCCAGGAAGCTAGGAAGGAGATAGTGGAGCCTTTAGCCTTGATCTTTGAGCCATCATTGTCTACGGGTTTAGTACCAGAGGACTGGAGGATTGCAAATGTTGTGCCCTTGTTCAAGAAGGGCAGTAGAGATGACCCAGGTAATTATAGACCAGTGAACCTTACCTCTGTGATAGGAAAGGTTTTGAAAAGGATTATAAGAGATAAGATTTATAATCATCGAGAAAGCAACAATTTGATTGGAGATAGTTAACATGGTTTCATCAAGGGCAGGTCGTGTCTCACAAACCATATTGAGTTTTTTGAGAAGGTGACCAAGCATGTAGATGAGGGTAGGGCAGTTGACGTGGTGTACATGGACTTCAGTAAAGCCTTTGATAAGGTTCCACATGGTAGGCTGTTGGAGAAAATGCAGAGGCATGGGATTGAGGGTGATTTAGCAGTTTGGCTTAGAAACTGGCTTTCTGAAAGAAGGCAGCGAGTGGTGGTTGATGGACAATATTCAGCCTGTAGTCCAGTTACTAGTGGTGTTCCACAAGGATCTGTTTTGGGACCACTGCTGTTTGTCATTTTTATAAATGACTTAGACGCAGGCATAACATAGGTGGATGGATTTGTAAATTTGCCGATGACGCTAAAGTCGGTGGAGTAGTGGTCAGTGTGGAAGAATGTTACAGGTTGCAGGGGGACTTGGATAAACTGCAGAATTGGGCTGAGAGGTGGCAAATGGAGTTCAATGCAGCTAAATGTGAGGTGATGCACTTTGGGAAGAATAACAGGAAGGCAGAGTACTGGGTCAATGGAAAGATTCTTGGTAGTGTGGATGTGCAGAGGGATCTTGGAGTCCCATGTACACAGACCCCTGAAAGCTGCCACCCAGGTTGATAGTACCTTTAAGGCGGCATATGGTGCCTTTATTGGTTTTATTGGTCGAGGGATTGCGTTTCGGAGCCGTGATGTCATGCAGCAACTGTACAAAACACTAGTGGGGCCTCACTTGGAGTATTGTGTACAGTCCTGGTTACCCCATTACAGGAAGGATTTGGAAGCATTGGAAAAGGTGCAGAGGAAATTTACCAGGACGTTGCCTGGTCTGGAGGGAAGGTCTTATGAGGAAAGGCTGAGAGACTTGGGTCTGTTCTCATTGGCAAGAAGAAGGCTAAGAGGGGATTTGATGGAGACACACAAGATGCTCAGAGGATTAGATGGGGTAGACAGGGAAAGTCTTTTTCCTAGGATGATGATGTCAGCGTGTACGAGGGGACATAACTACAAACTGATAGATTTAAGACAGATGTCCTCTGTAACCTGCAACACCCTTAGGGAATATCCACAACTCTGCCTACCTTCGTGTTATCCACAAATTTACTAACCCGTCCTTCTTCACCCACATCCGAATCATTTATAAAAATGACAAACAGCAGTGGCCCCAAAACAGATCCTTGTGGAACACCACTGGTAACTAAGCTCCAGGATGAATATTTCCCATCAGCCACCACCCTCTGACTTCTTTCAGCTCGCCAATTTCTGATCCAAACTGTTAAAGCCCCTTCAATCCCGAAACTCCTTATGTTGTGCAATAGCCTACCGTGTGGAACCTTATCAAACGCCTTACTGAAGTCCAAATACACCACATCAACCGTTTTACCTTCATCTACCTGTTTTTTTCACCTTCTCAAAGAGGTTAGTGAGGCACGACCTGCCCTTCACAAAACCGTGCTGACTATCCCTAATCAAATTATTCCTTTCCAGATGATTATAAATCCTAACTCTTATAATTTTTTCCAACACCTTATCCACAACTGAAGTCAGACTCACTGGCCTATAATTACCAGGATAAGACCTTCCTGAGGAAGGGGACTACATTGGCTATCCTCCAGTCTTCTGGCACTACTCCTGTCGACAATGATGACATAAAGCTCAAAGCCAAAAGCTCTGCAATCTCCTCCCTGGCTTCCCAGAGAATCTGAGGATAAATCCCATCCGGCCCAGGGTATTTATCTATTTTCAGATCTTCCAAAATTGCTAAAATCTCCTCTATGTCAACCTCAATCCTATCTAGTCTTGTTGCCTGTATCTTCATATTCTCACTAACATTGCCCTTTTCCAACGTGAATACTGACAAAAAGTATTCATTAAGGACTTCCCCTATGTCCTCAGATTCCACACACAACTGCCCACTATTATCTTTGATTGGCCCTAATCTTACTCTAGTCATTCTTTTATTCCTGATATACCTGTAGAAAGCCTTAGCGTTTTCCTTAATCCTATCCGCCAACAACTTCTCATGTCCCCTCCTGGCTCTTCTTAGCCCTCTCTTTTGATCTTTTCCGGCTAACTTATAACTCTCCAGCCCCGAACTGAGCCTTCACACCTCATCCTCACATAAACCTTCTTCCTCTTGACAAGAGCTTCAACTTCTTTAGTAAACCACGGCTCCCATACTTGACAACTTCCTCCCTGCCTGACAGGTACATACTTACCAAGGACACGCAGTAGATGGCCCTTGAATAGGCTCCACATTTCAATTGTGCCCATCCCCCAACAGTTTCCTTGCACCCCCCCCCCCCCGCCATCCAGGCATCTTAAATCTTGCCTAATCTCATCATAATTGCCTTTCCCCAGTTATACCTCTTTCCCTGCGGTATATTCCTATCCTTTTCCATTACTAAAGTAAACATAACCAAACAGTGGTCACTATCACCAAAGTGCTCACCAACCTCCAAATCTAACACCTGGCTTGGTTCCTTATCCAGTACCAAATTTAATGTGGCTTCGCCCCTTGTTGGCCTGTCTACATACTGTATCAGGAAACCCTCCTGCACACATTGGTCAAAAACTGACCCATCTAAAGTAGTCAAACTATAGTATTCCCAGTCAATATTTGGGAAGTTAAAGTCCCCCAGAACAATTACCCTGTCACTCTCGCTCTGATCAAGACAACATCAAAGTCCCAGGTACTAACCCTTGCTGCAAGTTCACCCACCTTATTCCAAAAGCTCCTGGCATTGAAGTACACACATGTCAAACCAACATCCTGATTGCTGGTGCCCTCTCGTGACCTTGTAAACCTATCCCTGACCTCACTGCCCTCCCCCTGCTACATTAATTTAAACCCTCCCCGAAGAGCTTTAGCAAATCTCCCCCCTCAGGATATTGGTGCCCCTCTGGTTCAGGTGTAGACCATCCTGTTTGTAAAGGTCCCACCTACCCCAGAAAGAGGTCCAATTATCCAAGAATCCCAAACCCTCCCTCCTGCATCATCCCTGTGGCCATGTGTTCAGCTCCAGTCTCTTCCTGTCCCTCACTTTAATAGCACGTGGCACGGGCAGCAAACCAGAGATAACAACTCTGTTTGTCCTAGCTCTAAACTTCCATCGTAGCACCCTAAATTTCTGCCTTCGATCCTCACCTTCCTTCCTACCTATGTTGTTAGTGCCTATGTGGACCACGACTTGGGGCTGCTCCCCCTCCCCCTCAAAGATCCCGAAAACATGATCAGAGACATCACGAACCCTGGCACCTGGGAGGCAACACACCAACCGAGAGTGTCTCTCGTTCGCACTGAACCTTCTACCTGTCCCCCTAACTATGGAGTCCACAATGACTTAGGCTCTGCTCCTCTTCCCCTTTCCTTTCTGAACAGGGATAGACTCTGCGCCAGAGACCTGTACCCCATTGCTTACCCCTGGTAAGATGTCCCCCCGAACAGTATCCAAAACGGTACTTATTGTTGAGGGGAACCACCGCAAGAGATCCCTGTACTGCCTACAAGTTCCCTTTCCTACCCTTGACGGTAACCCATCCACCTTTCTCACACGGCTGTGGAGTAACTACCTCCCTGTAACTCCTCTCAATAAATTTACAATGGTGTTGCTTGGACTCAACAGTCTGAGCTATAGGGAGCGGCTGGACAAGTTAGTACGTTTTCTTTAGAGTGTAGGAGACTGAGGGGGACCTGATAGAAGTGTATAAGATCATGAGAGGCATGGACAGGGTGAATGCACTTGGTCTGTTTCCCAGGGTTAGGGAATCGAGGACTAGAGGGCATCAGTTTAAGGTTAGAAGGGAAAGAACAAGAGGGAACCTGAGAGGCAACATTTTTACACAGAGGGTGGTACACAGATAGAATGAGCTGCCAGCGGAAGTGGCTGAGGCAGGTACATTCACTACATTTAAAAGGCATTTGGACAAATACATGGATAGGAAAGATTAAGAAGGATAAGTGCACGGAAATGAGGTTAGAGTCATAGAGTCCTACAGCACGGAGACAGGCCCTTTGGCCCAAACTGGTCCATGCTGACCCAATGTCCATCAATGCTAACCCCATTTCCCGGAACTTTACCTGCCTGATAAAAGTAGCAGTGCTCTGAAAACTAGTATTTCCAAATAAACCTATTGGACTATAACCTAATGTTGTGTGATTTTTAACTTTGTCCACCCCAGTCCAACACCGGCATCTCCACATTGTATCTTTCTAAGCCTTTCCTATTCAGGTATTTCATAGAATCATAAAATCCTCACAATGTGGAAACAGATCATTTGGCCCAACAAGTCCACATCAACTCTCCTAGGAGTATCCCACCCAGACCCATTCCTCCTACCCCATATTTACCCCCTGACTAAAGCACCTAACCTACACATCCCTGAACGCTGTGGGCAATTTAGCCTGACCGATTCACTTAACCTGGCCATCTTTGGAATGTGGGCGGAAACCAGAGCAAACCCACGCAGACACGGGGAGAATGTACAAACTCCACACACAGACAGTCGCCCGAGGCTGGAATCGAAACCAGGTCCCTGACACTGTCAGGCAGCAGTGCTAACCACTGAGCCATCGTGCCACCTTGTGAAAGTACCCACCTCAACCACTTCTGCTGGCAGGCTCATTCCATATGCGTACCACCCTCTGGGTAAAAATGTTGTCTCTCTAACTACCTCACTTTTGAAGGCCTCTCCCAGTTGCAAGGTCCCTTTGCCTGCAAACCAACTACTCCAACTAACCCCTGCATGCTCCTGTCTAACTCCATCAAAATTTGCCTTAGAATGTGGGGAGGAGCGATGGACATTTTGGTCGGCATGGATCAGTTTGAGCCAAAGAGCCTGTCTCCATGCTGTATGACTCTATTTGAGAAGGAATCACATAAAAGATTACTGAACAAGATTGGAGACCTCATAGTATTATGGTAATGTATCAGCATTGATTGGTTAACCCACAGAAGAAACAGTTCAGAATAATCCATCTTCCTGAGATTGAAATGACATAACTAGTGGAGTGCCACACAGATCAGTTTTAGGGTATCAATGATTTACTATCTGTATTAATGACCTGGAGGAAGAGGCAGAGTGTTATGTATTTAAATTTTCTGATGATACACAAAGAGATGGGAGGACATGTTCTAACGAGGACATTAGGAATCTGCCCCAGGATATAGACAGGTTCTAACGAGGACATTAGGAATCTACACCAGGATATAGACAGTTGAGTCAGTGGGCAAAGTCTTGGCAACTGGATTTTAATGGAACAAAAGTATGAGGTCATGCATTTTGGTAAGAAGAATCAGAAGGTAAATGATGACTTCAATGGAGAGATACCCCAAAATACTGTGGTATAGAGGGATCTGGGTGCTCTTCTGTATGAAACTTTAGACAAAATATTAACATGCAACTGCAACAAGTAATGAAGACAGCAAATGGAATCTTGGTCTTTAATGCTGAGAGGTTTGAGTTTTAAAACCGAGAAGTCGAATTACAACCATACAGCGTGCTGGTGAGGCCACATCTGGAACGATTTTTGTCCCTGTATTTAAGATCAGAAGACAGAGGGGCAGAGGTAGGCCATTCAGCCCATTAAGTCAACTCTGCGATTCATTGAGATCACGACTGATCTGATAACCCTCAACTCCAGTTTCTTGCCTTTCCCCCTTAACCTTTGATACCCTGACTGAATGAAAAGTTATCTCAGCCCACAATACTTAATGACACAGCCTTGACAGCTCATCGTGGTAAAGAATTCCAGAGATTCACTCTCTGAAAAGAAACTTTGCTTCATTTCCATTTTCAACATACAACCCCTTATTCTCAGATTATCCCTTCTGGTCCTACACTTTCCCACAAGGGGAAACAATATCGCCACATCCACCCTGTCAACTCCCTTCCAATGTCAGTGGTGACAGCTGGTGGTTGTGTCCACTAATTGGATAGTTTAGTGGACTCCTCAGAACTGGCCCCACTCCAGCATCAAAAGTGCTAAGAAGATGATCAAACTTGGCTGTCTAGGAAGAATTAAATATCATAAGTTTTCTGCCAAATGTTTCCACCAAATAAGCACAGCTGCAAGACAAGAATTATAAATTCAGTCCAATAATCATGAATTAAATAACATCTGATTTTTCTTTTGGAAAAAAAACTTCACTATTTTCAAATGCAATCTGCAATAATTGTCCAGCTTGGAAACGGAATCATTCAATCACGTGACCAACGAGTTTCCACAGGGGTCAGAGGTCAGACAACAACTGTTCTAGATATTTCTTAATGACTTGCTGGAAGGATGTGAATGCAATGTCACAGAATTTGCAGACAACACAACAATAGGTAGAAAGGTAGGTCGTGATAGGGATGCTTTAGTGAGAGATCGGGACAGGAGATGTAAGTGGGCAAAAGGTTGTCAGAGTCTATTATGGAAAAATTGTTTATTTTGGAAGGAGAACAAAAGATTTGAATATTATTTAAATGGCCAGAGACTCCAGGCAGCTGCAACACAAAGGATTCGGAGGGGGGGGGGGAATGTGCTCAAAACACAGAGAGCTAGCACCCAGGTACAGCAGGTAATCAGGAAGGGCTAATGGAATGCTGGCTCTTATTTCAAGGGGGTTGGAGTTTAAGGGTAGAGAAGTCTTACTGTAACTGTACAGGGAGCTGGGGAGAGCACATCTGGAGCGCTGTCAGCAGCTGTATCCCTTATTTCAGGAAAGATACCATTTCATTGGAGGCAGCTCAGAGAAGGTTCACTGGAATGATCCCTGGGATGGAGAGATTATCTTATGAGTAAAGATTGAAACAGGTTGGCAATCTACTCCCTGGAGTTTAGAAAAAATGAGAGGCAATCTCATTGAAACATTTTGAATTCTGAAGGGGTTTGAGAGAGTCAATGCTGATGGGACCAGAGGGACACCAATTAAAGACGGAGATGGGGAGGGATTTCTCCTCTCAGAGTGTTGAAAGTCTTTGAAACTCCTTGCCACAGAGAGCTGTAGGGGCAGAGTCCATGTGTATATTTCAGACTGAGATCGATAGATTCTTGATTAGTGGGGAATCAAGATTTATGAGGAAAGGGCAAGAAAATAGACACAAAGAATCAGCCATGATCCTATTGAATAGCAAGGAGGCTCGAGGGGCCAAATGGCCTACTCCTGCCCCTAATTCTTCTGGTCTATAATCTAAGCCATGAACTGGTAAACCAAATGTCTCATGTCTTCTAACCACCCTATTTATGTGTTCTGCTGCCTTCAGGGATGTGTGGGCAAGCACTCTGAAATTCCTCTTGTTCCTCAAGGTTTCCTTGTGTCCTGCCATTGAGTGCTCCCTTAACCTGTTACTTCTCCTAAAGTGCATCATCTCACACTTTTTTCCACATCACTTTAAATCTATACCCTCTTGTTCATTTTTTTTATGAGCAGGAACAGCTTCTCCCTAAATACTCTTTCCAGTTTTGAAGACATCTATCAAATCTCCTATTAGCCTTCTTCTCTCTAAGAGAATTGTCTCAATCTCTTCAATCTAACCTCATCACTGAAGTTTCTCATCCCTGAAACTGTTCTTGTAAATTGCTTCTACATCTTTCCAATGCATTCACATCTTTCCTATAACGTGGCGTCCACAAGTGTATACAATACTCCAGCTGAAATATTACGCGTGTCTTGTACAAATTCAACATCACTTTCTGATCTTGTATTCTATGACCCTATTAGTAAAGCCAAGGACACTGCATGCTTTATTAACTGCTCTTTCCATCTTCAATGATCTGTACACATCTACATCCAAGTCCTTCTATTCTTGCATGTCTTTTAGAACCTTACCCCTGACGAGGGCAGTAAAGAAACATATAAGGTTAAAAGAGAAAAAGTATAACTTAGCGAAGATAAGTGGGAAAACGGAGGACTGGGAAGCTTTTAAAGAACAACAGAGGATTAGTAAGAAGGAAATACGCAGAGAAAAAATGAGGTACGAAGGTAAACTGGCCAAGAATATAAAGGAGGATAGTAAAAGCTTTTTTAGGTATGTCCAAGGCAAAAAAAGGGTTAGGACAAAAATTGGGCCCTTGAAGACAGAAGCAGGGGAATATATTACTGGGAACGAAGAAATGGGAGAGGAATTAAATGGGTACTTCAGATCTGTGTTCACTGGGGAAGACACAAGCAATCTCCCTGAGGTAACAGTGGCTGAAGGACCTGAACTTAAGGGAATTTCTATTTGCCAGGATTTGGTGTTGGAGAGACTGTTAGGTCTGAAGGTTAATAAGTCTCCGGGACCCGATGGCCTGCATCCCAGGGTACTGAAGGAGGTGGCTCGGGAAATCGTGGATGCGCTGGTGATTATTTTCCAGAGTTTGATAGATTCAGAATCAGTTCCTGCGGATTGGAGGGTGGCTAATGTTGTACCACTTTTTAAGAAGGGTGGGTGGGAGAAAGCAGGAAATTATAGACCAGTTAGTCTGACCTCAGTGGTGGGAAAGATGCTGGAGTCTATTATAAAGGATGAAATTACGGCACATCTGGATAATAGTAACAGGATAGGACAGAGTCAGCATGGATTTATGAAGGGGAAATCATGCTTGACTAATCTTCTTGAATTTTTTGAGGATGTAACTCGGAAGATGGACAAGGGAGATCCAGTGGATGTAGTGTACCTGGACTTTCAGAAAGCTTTTGATAAAGTCCCACACAAGAGGTTAGTGAGTAAAATTAGGGCGCACGGGATTGGGGGCAAAGTACTAGATTGGATAGAGAATTGGTTGGCTAATAGGAAACAAAGGGTAGTGATTAACGGCTCCATTTCGAAATGGCAGGCAGTGACCAGTGGGGTACCGCAGGGATCCGTGCTGGGACCGCAGCTTTTTACAATATATGTAAATGATATAGAAGATGGTATCAGCAATAACATTAGCAAATTTGCTGATGACACAAAGCTAGGTGGTAGGGTGAAATGTGATGAGGATGTTAGGGGATTACAGGGTGACCTGGACAAGTTAGGTGAGTGGGCAGATGCATGGCAGATGCAGTTTAATGTGGATAAATGTCTGGTTATCCACTTTGGTGGCAAGAACAGGAAGGCAGATTACTACCTCAATGGTATCAAATTAGGTAAAGGGGCTGTTCAGAGAGATCTGGGTGTTCTTGTCCACCAGTCAATGAAGGCAAGCATGCAGGTACAGCAGGTCGTGAAGAAGGCTAATAGCATGCTGGCCTTCATAACAAGAGGGATTGAGTTTAGAAGCAAAGAGGTTCTTCTGCAGCTGTACAGGGCCCTGGTGAGACCGCACCTGGAGTACTGTGTACAGTTCTGGTCTCCAAATTTGAGGAAAGACATTCTGGCTATTGAGGGAGTGCAGCGTAGGTTCACGAGGTCAATTCCTGGAATGGCAGGATTGCCTTACACGGAAAGACTGAAGCGACTGGGCTTGTATACCCTTGAGTTTAGAAGACTGAGAGGGGATCTGATTGAAACGTATAGGATTATGAAAGGACTGGACACTCTGGCAGGAGGGAACATATTTCTGTTGATGGGGGAGTGCCGAACCAGAGGACACAACTTAAAAATACGGGGTAGACCATTTAGGACAGAGATGAGGAGAAACTACTTCACCCAGAGAGTGGTGGCTGTGTGGAATGCTCTGCCCCAGAGGGCAGTGGAGGCCCAGTCTCTGGATTCATTTAAGAAAGAATTGGATAGAGCTCTTAAAGATAGTGGAGTCAAGGGGTATGGAGATAAGGCTGGAACAGGATACTGATTAGGAATGATCAGCCATGATCATATTGAATGGCGGTGCAGGCTCGAAGGGCAGAATGGCCTACTCCTGCATCTATTGTCTATTGTCTATTGTCTAATTTATATTATATCACAATGTTAATCCCACAAAGTGCCTCATTTGCCACCTAGCCATTCACTGGACCAATTTAGCAACGTCCGTTTGGAGTTCCACACTGTCTTCCTCACAGTTTACAATTCTTCCAAACTTAATGACATCAGCAAAATAAATAAAGTACTCAATTGGTGCTCTCAATTTCTTCCTCATCCAAGAAATATTCATTTGGGCCCTAATTATCCCAATCAATCCTTAGATGACATTTCACTGTTTTTGTGGATTGCCTTTTGCCTTAGTTATAGAGTCATAGAGATGGACAGCACAGAGAGAGACCTTTCAGTCCAACTTGTCCATGCCGATCAGATATCCCAACCCAATCTAGTCCTATTTGCCAGTACCCAGCCGATATCGCTCCAAACCCTTCCTATTCATATACCCATCCAGATGTCTTTTAAATATAATTGTACCAGCCTCCACCACTTCATCTGGCAACTCATTCCACACACACACACCACCCTCTGCGTGAAAATGTTGCCCCTTAGGTCTCTTTTATATTTTTCCCTTCTCACCCTAAACCTATGTCCTCTAGTTATGGACTCCCCAACCCCAGGGAAATGACCTTGTCTATTTACCCTATTCATGTCCCTCATGATTTTGTAAATCTCTATAAGTTCACCCCTCAGCCTCCAACGCTCCAGGGAAAACAGCCCCAGTCTATTCGGCCTCTCCCTATAGCGCAAATCCTCCAACCCTGGCAACATCCTTGTAAATTTTTTCTGAACCCTTTCACGTTTCACAACATCCTTCCTTAAGCATGCCCTGTGGGCTTGGAAGGTGCTGTGTAAATGCAAGTCTATCATGCTTTTCCCTCAATATGCAGTTCTATCTGGTCAGGTGATTCTCCAAAACAATTCCAATCTGACCTTCCCTTTAAGGAAGCTCATAGAACAGTCCTAATACACTGTATTTGCCTGTAAATCACACCTCATTGGCTGTGTTATAGGTCCCGACGATCCTGATAAACACCACTGGCTGCAACTCGAAACTGATAGTTTGCCATGATCTGGAATCAAAACCACAGGAAACACAAATTAAACAGGAGAACAGGATCGATACAAACACTGAGAGATCCTCTCTTCATGAGAGAGTAACATGTTTCAGCAATACCAGAATTAGACCAGCAGCCAAACATTGAGAAATGTGCAAAACTTCAAACTGAGAGAAAGGTTCAAATATGGTTAGGAGATGTAAAACTTTTGCTAATTTGCTTTCCCTCAGTTAAACATTTGAGCTCAGAGAGAGATATTCCTGAGGTGAAAATGTTTATTACTTGCTGAAGATTATTCTCACCTTTCATTAACATCACACATGGATTCCAGGGAGTGCAAGGCCTTACTGTAATTGTAATATCTGATGCAGAATATCTTGAGATAGCAGCAAGACTAAATAACCAGTCATCTTTATAAAGAAGAAAATGACAGACAGTCATGTGGCAGCAATGCTGTTTTATGCACATGCACTCCTTTTGGTAACTTCACCAGGTTGATAACTTGTTTTTCGATATTGCTGGTGTTGCTTTTGGCAAGCTGTCCTGCACTCTCCAATAAGCCAAGGTTGATCCCCTGGCTTGATGGTAATGGTAGGGTAGGGTATGTACCAGACCATGAGGTTGTAGATTGTGTTGGAGGATGATCCTGCTGCTGCTGATAGCCCACAGTACCTCATAGACATGAGAGTCGGCTCGTTAGATCTGTTCAAACTCCATTTAGTACGGTGAATGAAAACAGATCAACACAGCACAGGAACCAACCCTTCAGCCCACCGTATCTGTGCTCAGCATGAAGCCATTTTAAACGAAACCCCATTTACCTGCACCTAGTCGGTGTCCCTCTATTCCCTACCTGTTCATGTGTCTGCCTGAATGTGTCCTAAACACTGCCTTTGGATTTGCTTCTACCTCCTTCCCTGGCAGCACATTTTGGACACCTACCCATATAAAAAGCTTTCCTCATACATCTCCTATCAGCTTATCCCACTTTGACTAAAACTTAAGCCCCCTATTATTTGACATTTCCACCCTGGGAAAAAGACTCTTGATTGTCCACCCCATCCACGACTCTCATAATTTCATATACTTCTGTAAAGTTGTCCCTTGGCCTCCAACACTCTATCTATAACAACCCAAGTTTGTCTGACCTTTCCTAATAGCTAATCTACTTCAACCTTGGCAATATCCTGATAAACCTCTTTTGCACCAAAATCTCTATATCTTTCCTATAGTGTGGTGACCAGAGCTGCAAACAATACTCCAAATGTTGTGCATTGAAGTTTTATATAGCTGCAATATGACTTGCCAACATTTTATACTCAAGGCCCTGTCTGAAGGAGGCAAGCATGCTGTATATACTCTCTACAGCACCCGCAAGATCCCTCTGTATGTCAATGCTGTGAAGGGTCCTGCCATTTACTCCACACTTTCCCCCTGCATTTGACATTCCACAACTGATCAGCTCACAACTATCTGGATTAAACTCCATCTGCCATAACTCTGTCCAATTATTCAACAGACCCACATCCTACTGCATCCTTTGAGAACCTACCTCACAATTCACAACTCCACCAATTTTTGTGTTGTCTGCAAACTTACATATCAGATCACCCACATCCTCATCCAAATCATTTATATGTAATAAACAACAAAGGGCACAGCACTGATCCTTCGAGAACAATACTCTGGTCAGAGAAACACTCCTCTACAACTACTCTGTCTTCCATGGCCAAGACAATTTTGTATCCAACTTAAAATCATCACGGATTCCTATCTCTAAGAAGTCCATTTTTTCCCAAATGTAAGTAAATCCGGTCCCTAAAAACCTTTTCCAATAAATTACTTATCATAGATGTAAGGCTCACCAGCCTATGAACATAGAATCCTAACAGTGCAGATAGAGGCCATTCCAACCATCAAGTCTGCACAACCCTGGGCATCACGGGTCAATTAGCATAGTCAATCCACCTAACCTATACATCTTTGGACTGTGGGGGGGAAACCCACCCAATCACTGGGAAAACACGCAAGCTCTGCACAGACTGTCACCCATACCTGCAATCAAACCCACATCCCTAGCACTGTGACACAGCAGTGCTAACCTAACCATGCTGCCAGTCTATGCTTTCCTGTATTATCTTAAACAAAGGGACAACATAGACGATTCTCCAGTCTTCTGGGTCCTTGCCTGTGGCTAAACAAGATACAAGATCTCTGCCAATGGCTGAGCAATCTCCTTCCTTGCATCCCTCAGTATCCTGAGACAGATCCCATCAGATCCCAGGCACTTACCTACCTTAATGTTTTTCAAGATATCTAACATCTCCTCCTTCTTAACACTGACCTGTCCTTGATTTTGTGGGCGGCACGGTGGCACAGTGGTTAGCACTGCTGCCTCACAGCGCCAGAGACCCGGGTTCAATTCCCGCCTCAGGCGACTGACTGTGTGGAGTTTGCACGTTCTCCCTGTGTCTGCGTGGGTTTCCTCCGGGTGCTCCAGTTTCCTCCCACAGTCCAAAGATGTGCAGGTCAGGTAAATTGGCTATGCTAAATTGCCTGTAGTGTTAGGTAAGGGGTAAATGTAGGGGTATGGGTGGGTTGCGCTTCGGTGGGTCGGTGTGGACTTGTTGGGCCGAAGGGCCTGTTTCCACACTGTAAGTAATCTAATCTAATTATCAACATACCCCTCCCTAATCTTACCATCATCCATGCCCTTCTCCTTGATGACTACCAATACAAAGCGTTCATTAAGAACCTCATCCACTTCCTCTGGTTGCACACACAAATTCTAGCTTCTTTGAGTGGACCTGGTCTTTCCTGAGCTATCATCTTGCTCCCAGTGTATGTATAAAATGCCTTGAGATTCTTATTAATCCTACTTGCCAAGGATATTTCACGGCTTCTTTTTGCTTTTCCCATTCTTGTTTAAATTCTTCCTTTCTTCCTTTCTATTCCTCAAGGGCCGTGTCTGATTCCAGTTTCCTAAACCTTACATATGCTTCCTTTCTCTTTTTGACTAAACTTTCAATATCTTGTCACCCAGGGTTCCCGAATTGTGCCATCATAACCTTTCATTTTCATAGGAACATGCTAGTCCTGAATTCTGATCAACTTCTATGTCAGATGGTCCCTATCTAATTTCTCCAGTTCCTGCCTAATGCTGTTAAAAATAGCCTTCCCCCAATTTTGCATTTTCACCCAAGGACCAGACTTGTTTATATCCACAACTACCTTAAAATTTACTGAATTATGATCCCCGTTACAGAAACGGTCCCTAATTCTAACCCACTGAAACTCTGGTCACCTGACCAGACTCATTCCCCAGAACTAGGTCTTGTATAGTTTCTTCTATGGTTGGACTATCTACAAATTGTTTCACTAAATACTCCTGGATGCAGTTACCAAACTCTGTCCAAGTTAAACACCAGGCACTATGGGAGTTCTAGGTGATATTCGGGAAGTTAAAATCACTTATTATAACAACCCTGTTGTTTTTAGATCTTTCTATGATCTGCTTACACATCTGTCCCTCTATCTCCTGCTGGTTATTGGGAGGCCTGTAGTATAACCCCATCATAGTGACAGCACCTTTCTTTATTCCTGGGTTCACTAGATGAGCCCTCCAGGATATCCTCCCTCACTACAGTTGTGACATTCCCCTTAATCAGTAATGCAATTCCCCCACCCCCTTTTTATATCCCTCTGTATCGAGCCTGAAACACCTAAACCCTGGAACATCGAGTTGCCAGTCCTGTCCCTTCTCTTAACCAAGTTTCTGTAATGCCTACCACATTGAGGTTCTAATCCGGGCTCGTAGCTCACCTGTCTTACCTGCATTAAGATAAATTCCTTTCAGATTGCCAGTTCCACCATCTTCATTAGCCTGGCCCTGCCTGTTCTTTCTATTAGGTAGATTTACTTGACTTAAACCTCTACTTTCTCCTCAATCACTCCACTTGCTGACCTTCGGCTCTGGTTCCCATCACCCCCTCACCCCCTGCTGAGAGGCACTAACAAACCTCCCGTCAGTATATTGGTGCCCATTCAGTTTAGGTACAACCTGTCCTCCTTCTACAGGACCCATCTGCCCTGGAAGAGACCTCAATGACACAGATATCTGAAGCCCTTCCTCCTTTACTAGCTCTTCAGTTATGTATTTAACTGATTCAGTGCCCATTGTCACAAAGCTAGTCCTTTTTTTTGAGTGTTTTAAGTGGTCTGGCCTAGTCTATAACAGATTGGGGGGCTCTTTGTGGGATTTTAAACATGGGTGATAGATGCTAGTGTCTTTATTTCAGGTGTTGGTTTGGTTGGGTAGTCAAAGCTTGGGATAGTAATGGCTCTTTCAGTCACCAAGAGTTTTCTGGATGTGGATGCAGTGACTTTGGAGGTTTTGTAAAAGGTGAATAAGGCCAAGCTGCAGAAATTAGCAGAGAAGCTGGGATTGGACCTGCCTGCTTCTGTGAGGAAAGGAGAGATCATTACAGCAGCAGCTCAGCATTTAAACTCGCTGGAGAAACCATCAGAATCTATAGAGATGGCAAGAATTCAATTGTAAATGAAGCAGCTTGAGTTAGAGGCTAGAGATAAGGAAAGGGCAGCAGAAATGAAACAGTTTGAGCTATGATTAAAAGCAGAAGAGGGGGAGAAAGAGAGAGCTTTTAAACTTCAAAGACTAACACTTAAAAATGAAAGTTAGCTTAAAATGCTGGAGATAAAGGCTGAGGGTAGGCTTAGTAGGAAGAAAGAGAGGATGAGCAAGCCCCTGGTAGTCAGAAACCCAGTTCAAGCATTGCCTAAATTTGATGAGAAGGATATGGAAGCATTTTTCATCTCATTTGAAAAGCTGGCTAAACAAATGCAGTGGCCTGTGGCAATGTGGGTTTTATTGATCCAAACAAATCTGTAGGTAGGGCTAGTGAGGTATTCACATCAGTATGAGAGGAGGTATCTGGGAGTAAGAGGAGGTGAAAAAAGCCATTTTACGTGCGTATGAGCTTGTACCAGAAGCCTATAGACAACATTTCAGGAATCTGAGGAGGGACCCTGGTCAAACCTTTATTGAGTTTGACAGGATCAAACAGAGTAATTTCAATAGATGGATCAGAGCTCTAAAAATCGAGCAAAACTATGATGCCCTTTGAGTGGTAATTATTTTGGAAGAATTAAAAAATTCAGTGCCTGAAGTAGTGCAAACTCATGTGGAAGAGCAGGGAGTTAAAACAGCGGTTAGCAGCTGAAGGGGCTGATAGTTATGAGCTGGTCCATAAAACTCAGTTTGGCTTCCAGAATCCATTTCAGGGACAGAAACTGGGGCAAAGAGAAATCCTCATGTGGAGAGGGAAAGGTAGATCTCAGTGAAGATCATAAGGAGAACTTACCATTGGGTAAAAAAAGAAACCCTTGAGGGGGACAAAGAAGTTAAAAAGCTCCAGTGTTTTCACTGTAATAAAGTGGGCCACACAAAATCACAGTGTTGGTGGGCTAGGAGAAAGGCAGATGTAGGAAAACCAGACAAGCCTGGGAGTTTTGTTGGACTAGTAACAAAAAGCACAAGGGAAGTTAGACAACTGCCTCAGTGTACAAGACAGAACAGAGAACAGTACAGCACAGAACAGGCCCTTCAGCCCACGATGTTGTGCTGACCACTGATCCTCATGTATGCACCCTTAAATTTCTGTGACCATATGCATGTCCAGGAGTCTCTTAAATGTCCCAATGACCCTGCCTCCACAACTGCTGCTGGCAAAGCATTCCATGCTCTCACAACTCTCTGTGTAAAGAACCTGCCTCTGACATCCCCTCTATACTTTCCTCCAACCAGCTTAAAACAATGACCCCTCGTGTTAGTCATTTCTGCCCTGGGAAATAGTCTCTCGCTATTGATTCTATCTGTGCCTCTCATTATCTTGTATACCTCAATTAGGTCCCCTCTTCTCCTCCTTTTCTCCAATGAAAAAAGTCCGAGCTCAGTCAACCTCTCTTCATAAGATAAGCCCTCCAGTCCAGGCAGCATCCTGGTAAACCTCCTCTGAACCCGCTCCAAAGCATCCACATCTTTCTTATAATAGGGCAACCAGAACTGGACGCAGTATTCCAAGTGCGGTCTAACCAAAGTTTTATAGAGCTGCAACAAGATCTCATGACTCTTAAACTCAATCCCCCTGGTAATGAAAGCCAAAACACCATATGCTTTCTTAACAACCCTGTCCACTTGGGTGGCCATTTTAAGAGTCCAGAGAAGAGTGGAGAATTTGTGGAAGGAGTACTGGACAAACTCTCAGCTCCAGGAATACAACTTGTCCCTGAAAATGATACAGCTGATTCACTGGTAGGTGTGCTGCCTACTCTAGTTGAAAAGAGATGCAGGCAACTGAAGACCTGGAGAATGTTTATCCAGGAATTTTCCCAGATTGTGAAGCAAGTTGAAGCAGGAGAGATCAAAAGGAACACAAAAGGAAGCTGACACAGCATTCTCTGAGATCTTTTTTGATCAGATAAATGGAACAGAAAAGGAGCAAATAGATAAATATGCTACGTTTATTGAATTACAGCAGAACGAGGAGTTAAAACAGTTATATCAAAAGGCATTTACAGAGAAGGAAAGTGAATGCATCCCTGTGTGTTATTACTTAACAAATGATGTCTTCATGAGGAAATGAAGACAATCACACACTCAAACAGACAAGTGGGCAGAGATTCATCAACTTATTTTGCCAGTAAGGTACAGAAAGGAGGTGCTTCGAGAGGCGCATGAACTACCACTTGGAGATCATTTAGGGGTGAGGAAAACATCTAACCAAAACTCTATCAACAAACACATCGCGTTAGATCCCATCTATAACCCCCTGAGAAAAGTAACAGGAAGTGACTTCACCACAGGAAAAACATCACCACAGGAAATGACATCACCAATCCAAAGAAACCCAAACATATAAAGAGAAAGCAGGAATTTTCAGCATTGCTTCGCCTGAGGCCCACTGAAGATGTTACCTAGTAGGGTAATGAACCTTTCAGCTCGGCAAACTCGAATGATATACGGAGGCGTTCGGTGGTGGGTGTACCACAGCCTGAATTTGCATGGGGTTGTGCATGTATATAGTTAGTATTGTATATATGTGTGTTTAGACTCCTAATTGGGATTTTGAAGGGTTAAAAATGAAACCAGCTTTTGGTATTGATGGTTCTTTTTTTTAAGGGGTGAGCTGTCACAAACCTAGTCCTTTTTTTTCTAAAAGCTGTTCCTTGGCTCAAGGACACTGTGTCTTTGATTTTTTTTCAGAGGGATAATAAACCAGGTTGGGCTCCAATCAGACTGGTTTGGTACAGGGATGAAAAGGATTTTGAGAGGCCTTTTTGTTTATATGTAAACAGATGAGACTTCAGGCCAAAGTGGTCATGCTTTAGAAGTGACCTGTGTAATGAAAGTGGAGTGGTCGGCTCTCTAGAGCAGGTTAGCCCAGAACTGGTTGGGAGTTCAACAGTAAACTGTGTGGAAACTCTCTCTTCTCCCCTTCTAACTTCAACCTGTCGGCATCTGATCCTTTTCTGTACTGTGTTTTAAGGGAGTTTGCTTATTGGACTGTCGTATATATTCAGAACAGCATAATTAAGTCTAGTTTGGATAGACTGAGTTCTGTAGGGCTTCTTTATTCTGTTCTTTGTGTTTCATTGTGTAATTTTGTGAATAAATTTTTTGTCTGTTTTTAAACCTGGTAGTCAACCAAGCTAACTTAATCTGGGAAATTTTCACTGTACACTTAGCGATATAAATTATGGCCTGGGCTGCCTGCTTTAGAATGTTTTGAGTGGTCTGGCCTAGTTCATAACACTATTTCTGGCCTCACTAGCACATGGCACAGGGAGTAATCCCAAGGTTATAACCCTTTCAACTTCCTACCTGTCTTCCTAAACTTCCTTTGGTGGAGGGAGTGGGTGTTTGTGGATGTGGTGCTCATTAGTACTGTTTTGTCCTGGATGGTGTCAAGTTTCTTGTGTTGTTGGAGCTGCACCCACCCAGACAAATCAGAGTATTCCAGCACACGTCTAACTTGTACCCTGTAGATGGTGGACAGGCTGTGGGGAGTCAGGAGGTCAGTTACTGAGCACAGTATTCCTAGCCTCTGACCCGCTATTGAACCATTGTGTTTATGTGACAAGTCAATGGTAGTTTCTGCTCAATGGGAACTCCCAAGGGTGTTGATAGGAGAGCATCCATGATGGTGACACCATTGAATGTCAAGGGGCGGTGATTGGATTATCTCTTACAGGAGGTAGTCATGCAAGGCATGAATATTACATATCACTTGTCAGCCCAAACCCGGATATTGTCCGGACCTTCTTGTATTTGAACATGGACTGCTTTGGTATTTCAGAAGTAACAAAAGATGCTGAACATTGCGTAATCATCAGCGAGCATCCCCACTTCTGACCTTATGATGGAGTAAAGGTCATTGATGAAGCAACTGAAGATGGTTGGGCCTAGGACACTACCCTGAGGAACCCCTGCAGAGATGCCTTGGAGCTGAGATGACAGACCCTCTACAACCACAACCATCTTCCTCTGTGTCAGGTATGACTCTAACCAGCGGAGTGTTACTCATTGATTCCAGTTTTGCCCGGGCTCCTTGATGCCACACTCAGTTGAATGCAGCCTTGATGTCAAGGGCTGTCCCTCTCCCCTCCCCTCTGGAATTCAGCTCTTTTGTCCATGTTTGACCCAAGGTTGGAATGAGGTCAGGAGCTGGGTGACCCTGGGGGAACCCAAACTGGGCGTCACTGAGCAGGTTATTGCTGTGAATGCTTCAACCTGATCTTTCGCATTCCATATTCTCTCTTCCATCATTGTGGATGGGGATATTTGTGGAGCTTCCTTCTCTAGCGATTTGTTTAATTGCCCATGACCATTCACGATTGGATGTGACAGGATTGCAGAGCTTAGATCTGATCCCTTGTTTGTGGGATCCCTTAGCTCTGCCGATCACTTGCTGCTTATGAAAATAGTCTTGTTGACACCACATTATCAGCTATGCTTGGTGCTGCTCCTGACATGCCCTCCTACACTCTCCACTGAACCAGTGTTAATCCCCTGGCTTGATGGTAATGGTTGAGTGGGGGATATGCCAGGCCATGAGGTTACCTGCTACAGACCCAGTTTAGCAGCTATGTCCTTTAGGACCTAACCAGCTTGACCTATAGTACTGCTGCCGAGCTACTCTTGGTGGTGGACAGTGAAATCCCCCACCCAGAGTACACTTTGCACCCTTACCATCCTCAGTATTTCCTCCAAAGGCTGTTCAACATGGAAGAGTCGTGACACATCAGCTGAAGGAGGACATGACGTGGTTATCAATCAGAGGTTTTCTCTCCATGGTGAACCTGAAGCAATGAGACTTCATGGGTACTGGAGTCAACATTGAGGACTCCCAGGGAAGCCCATCCCAACTGTATCCCACTGTGTTGCCACCTCTGCTGAGTATGCCCTTCCTGTGGGGTACTCTGGGATATTCCAGGGGTATCCAGGGATGTTAATAGCATCTTATTCCTCGGATGCTGCCAGACTGCCTGTGTTTTTCCAGCACCAGATGCTTCAATGATGTGAATAGCAGTGTCTGAGCAATTGTCCTCAGGGTATGGTTCCGTGAGTATGACTATATCAGGCTGTTGCTTGACTAGTCTGTGAGGCAGCTCTCTCAGGTGTTGGCACCAGCCCCCAAACATTAGGAAGGTGTACTTTCAGGGTCGACAGGGCTACTTCTCCCATTAACCTTTCCAGTGTCTAGGTCGATACTGGGTGGTCCATTGGTTTTGTTTCTTTCTAGAGATTTCATAGCGATGGTACAACGGAGTGGCCTGCAAGATCATTTCAGAGGGCAGTTGAGAGTCAACCCATTGCTGTGGGTCTGAAGTTACATGTAGGCCAGGCCAGGTGAGGATAGTAGATTTCTTTCTTTAAATCATAGAATT
Organism: Chiloscyllium punctatum; assembly: GCF_047496795.1. NCBI lineage: Eukaryota > Metazoa > Chordata > Chondrichthyes > Orectolobiformes > Hemiscylliidae > Chiloscyllium > Chiloscyllium punctatum. Next base: position 6,876,279 of record NC_092741.1, read on the forward strand.
CCTACAGTGTGAAAACAGGCCATTCGGACCAACAAGTCCACACTGACCCATTCCCCTATCCTATTACCCTACACATCCCTGGACACTATGGGCAATTTAGCATGTCCAATCCACCTGAACTGCATATCTTTGGACTGTGGGAAGAAACCAGAGCACCCGGAGGAAACCCACACAGACACGGGGAGAATGTGCAAACTCCACACAGACAGTCGCCTGAGGTGGGAATCAAGGACATTAGTGAACGAGATGGGTTTTTCTGACAGTCAATAATGCATTCACAGTTGGTAGCCTGACTCTGACAGAGAGTTATGATAGTGACAATGATACCGAAACAGTTACGTGGCACTCACTCTGGCACAGGTTCTGTTATATCTGCTAACAATTTATATCTTAGAGAATTTAAACAAACACACGACCAATGAAATTAGCAGTTGACTACTCAAACGTTTGAACTTAATGCACCTTTTAATAAGATTAGTTTGTCAATTTGTGCTAAATGTATATGTGCAAACATCCATTTCCCAATAGTAGCGTAACCATTAAAGGTAAATTGTGAAAACAGCACTGAACGATTCTGACCTGCATGTAACTTTTGTACGATCTGCCACCATCCTCCACTGCTGCTGGTTGTTGGAGACTTCAATATAGAAACTGTAGCTTCGATCATCACAATCCCACAGCAGTAACCTGATTGGAAACACATACTGTAAAATGGAACAGGTCACTCAGTTCCTTGAGCCTGTTGCACAGGAACACGGAAGGCCATTGAGCAACCCCTTCTACAGCCTGTTCTACACTTAATACTTATTGCATTCAACAGCTTCAGATTGGGAACCCATCCCATTCCTTCCCTTTCTTTAAGCTCTACTTGTTGCACTCTCTGTCCTCTCACCCCTTCAGTTACTCCAGTTGGACTGTCTGCTCCTCCCAGGTTGGCAGTTAGATAAACCATTGTTCAAGGAGAAAGTGACGACTGCAGATACAGGATGCCTCGTTCCTGATGAAGGGCTTTTACCACAAACGTCCATTCTCCTGCTCCTCGGATGCTGCCTGAACTGGTGTGCTTTCCCAGCACCACACTCCAACACCATTATCCTGCCATTCTCACAGTCTGATCACTTAACGTGCACAGCCAACATCCTTTCGCCCCCAGCACGACATCTCCCCGCCCCGACTTGTACATACAGGCTGCCCACTCCACACTTCACATCAGCTCAGATGACGTCATTGAGACTCAAAACGTTAGTTTGTTCTCTCTCCTTGGATGCTGCCTGACCCACTGTGATCTCCAGCATGTTTGTTTTCAGAAGAAGCACATTCAGCTCCTCAAGGCTACTGCATAGGAACAGACAATCATTCAGATCAGCTCCCCTTCAATCTGTTACACAGAAACAGGAAGAGGTCTCTCAGTTCCCCATGTCTGTAATACAGGAACAGGAAGAGGTCTCTCAGTTCCCCATGTCTGTAATACAGAAACAGGAAGAGGTCTCTCAGTTCCCCATGTCTGCTATACAGGAACAGGAAGAGGTCTCTCAGTTCCCCATGTCTGCTATACAGGAACAGGAAGAGGTCACTCAGTTCCCCAAGTCTGTAATACAGGAACAGGAAGAGGTCTCTCAGTTCCCCATGTCTGCTATACAGGAACAGGAAGAGGTCACTCAGTTCCCCAAGTCTGTAATACAGGAACAGGAAGAGGTCTCTCAGTTCCCCATGTCTGTAATACAGGAACAGGAAGAGGTCTCTCAGTTCCCCATGTCTGCTATACAGGAACAGGAAGAGGTCACTCAGTTCCCCAAGTCTGTAATACAGGAACAGGAAGAGGTCTCTCAGTTCCCCAAGTCTGCTATACAGGAACAGGAAGAGGTCACTCAGTTCCCCAAGTCTGTTACACAGGAACAGGAAGAGGTCTCTCAGTCCCTCATGTCTGTAATACAGGAACAGGAAGAGGTCTCTCAGTCCCTCATGTCTGTAATACAGGAACAGGAAGAGGTCTCTCAGTTCCCCATGTCTGTAATACAGGAACAGGAAGAGGTCTCTCAGTTCCCCATGTCGGTAATACAGGAACAGGAAGAGGTCACTCAGTCTCTCATGTCTGTAATACAGGAACAGGAAGAGGTCTCTCAGTCTCTCATGTCTGTAATACAGGAACAGGAAGAGGTCACTCAGTCTCTCATGTCTGTAATACAGGAACAGGAAGAGGTCTCTCAGTCCCCCATGTCTGTAATACAGGAACAGGAAGAGGTCTCTCAGTTCCCCATGTCTGTAATAGAGGAACAGGAAGAGGTCTCTCAGTTCCCCATGTCTGTAATACAGGAACAGGAAGAGGTCTCTCAGTTCCCCATGTCTGTAATACAGGAACAGGAGGAGGTCTCTCAGTCTCTCATGTCTGTAATACAGGAACAGGAAGAGGTCTCTCAGTCTCTCATGTCTGTTATACAGGAACAGGAAGAGGTCTCTCAGTTCCCTCATGTCTGCAATACAGGAACAGGAAGAGGTCTCTCAGTCTCTCATGTCTGTAATACAGGAACAGGAAGAGGTCTCTCAGTCTCTCATGTCTGTAATACAGGAACAGGAAGAGGTCACTCAGTCTCTCATGTCTGTAATACAGGAACAGGAAGAGGTCTCTCAGTCCCCCATGTCTGTAATACAGGAACAGGAAGAGGTCTCTCAGTTCCCCATGTCTGTAATACAGGAACAGGAAGAGGTCTCTCAGTCTCTCATGTCTGTAATACAGGAACAGGAAGAGGTCTCTCAGTCTCTCATGTCTGTAATACAGGAACAGGAAGAGGTCTCTCAGTCTCTCATGTCTGTTATACAGGAACAGGAAGAGGTCTCTCAGTTCCCTCATGTCTGTAATACAGGAACAGGAAGAGGTCTCTCAGTCTCTCATGTCTGTAATACAGGAACAGGAAGAGGTCACTCAGTCTCTCATGTCTGTAATACAGGAACAGGAAGAGGTCTCTCAGACCCCATGTCTGTAATACAGGAACAGGAAGAGGTCTCTCAGTCCCTCATGTCTGTAATACAGGAACAGGAAGAGGTCTCTCAGTCTCTCATGTCTGTAATACAGGAACAGGAAGAGGTCTCTCAGTCTCTCATGTCTGTAATACAGGAACAGGAAGAGGTCTCTCAGTTCCCCATGTCTGTAATACAGGAACAGGAAGAGGTCTCTCAGTCTCTCATGTCTGTAATACAGGAACAGGAAGAGGTCTCTCAGTCTCTCATGTCTGTAATACAGGAACAGGAAGAGGTCTCTCAGTTCCCCATGTCTGTAATACAGGAACAGGAAGAGGTCTCTCAGTTCCCCATGTCTGTAATACAGGAACAGGAAGAGGTCTCTCAGTCCCTCATGTCTGTAATACAGGAACAGGAAGAGGTCTCTCAGTCCCCCATGTCTGTAATACAGGAACAGGAAGAGGTCTCTCAGTCTCTCATGTCTGTAATACAGGAACAGGAAGAGGTCTCTCAGTTCCCCATGTCTGTTATACAGGAACAGGAAGAGGTCTCTCAGTCTCTCATGTCTGTAATACAGGAACAGGAAGAGGTCTCTCAGTTCCCCATGTCTGTAATACAGGAACAGGAAGAGGTCTCTCAGTTCCCCATGTCTGTTATACAGGAACAGGAAGAGGTCTCTCAGTTCCCTCATGTCTGTTATACAGGAACAGGAAGAGGTCTCTCAGTCTCTCATGTCTGTAATACAGGAACAGGAAGAGGTCTCTCAGTCCCCCATGTCTGTAATACAGGAACAGGAAGAGGTCTCTCAGTTCCCCATGTCTGTTATACAGGAACAGGAAGAGGTCTCTCAGTCTCTCATGTCTGTAATACAGGAACAGGAAGAGGTCTCTCAGTTCCCCATGTCTGTAATACAGGAACAGGAAGAGGTCTCTCAGTTCCCCATGTCTGTTATACAGGAACAGGAAGAGGTCTCTCAGTTCCCTCATGTCTGTTATACAGGAACAGGAAGAGGTCTCTCAGTCTCTCATGTCTGTAATACAGGAACAGGAAGAGGTCTCTCAGTTCCCCATGTCTGTAATACAGGAACAGGAAGAGGTCTGTCAGTTCCCCATGTCTGTAATACAGGAACAGGAAGAGGTCTCTCAGTTCCCTCATGTCTGTTATACAGGAACAGGAAGAGGTCTCTCAGTTCCCCATGTCTGTAATACAGGAACAGGAAGAGGTCACTCAGTCCCTGAGTACAGGAGGAGGCCATCTGACTGCTAGAGTTTGTTGTATTTTTCTATAAGTGAAGATACTCAGTAAAGTGTATATCTCCACCAAAAGAGTCTCTCCTCTCATTTATCTCTCCACCCTTCAGGCTCTCTGCCTCTATTCCTGATGAAGGGCTTTTGCCCGAAACGTCGATTTTCCTGCTCCTCGGATGCTGCCTGAACTGCTGTGCTTTTGCAGCAACACTCTAATCTAGAATTTCCACCAAAAGAACAAAAGAGAAGTGCGGTAAATGAACAGGCCCTTTAGCCCTCCACCTGTACTAGCATCTTGCCCTAACTAATCTAAAAAACAAACCTCCTGCCCTTATTCAGTCCATATTCCTCTATTCCCTCCCTATTCATGTAACCATCCCAATGCCTCTTATATGTGCCCCACCTGCCTGTTTCCACCCCCTCTTCTGGCAGTGTGTTCCAGGCTCCTCCCATTCTCTGCTTGAAAAACCTCCCTCCCACATCTCTCTTCAAATTTCCCCCTCTTACCTTGAATCTGTGACCCCTTATAATTGAAAATTCACCCCTGGGAAAATCCTCTGCCTATCTAGGCCTCTCATCATTATGTAGACCTCTATGAGACCTCCTCTCAGCCCCTATCTTTCCAGTGAAAACATGCTAATCTTTTTAACCTTTCCTCATGGCCAATGCCCTCGAGACCAGGCGACATCCTGGTGAACCTTCTCTGTACTCTCTGCAGAGCTTCCACTTCCTTCTGGTAGTGTGGTGACCAAAACCACACAACACTCCACATGCAATCTAATAAGGGTTTTTATAAAGCCGCAACGTGGTTTCCCAACTCTTGTATTCCATGTACCAGCTCATGAAGGTGAGCATGCCATATGCATTCTTCATCACCTTGGCCACCTGTGTTGCCACTTTTCATGCCCAGATCCACCTGCATGTTAATGTTCTGACACCTGTCCTGGCTCGTTGCCGAGCACCAAATCCAAAATGGCCTCTCCCTTTGTCGGTCTGTCTACGTACTGAGTAAGGAAACCCTCCTGAACACACCTGACAAAAACAGCTCCATCCTAACCATCTGCACTAAGGAGATTCCAGTCAATATTGGGAAAGTTGAAGTCACCCATAACAACAACCCTGCTACATCTGCATTTTTCCTAAATCTGTCCACCTATGAGTTCTTCGATCTCCCAACTGCTATTAGGGGGGTCTGTAGAAAACCCCCAATGAGGTGGCTGTTCCCTTGCTGTTCTTAACTTCCACCCACACTGACTCAGTAGACAAATGGCTATTCTGGCTATTGAGGGAGTGCAGCGTAGGTTCACGAGGTCAATTCCTGGAATGGCAGGATTGCCTTACACGGAAAGACTGAAGCGACTGGGCTTGTATACCCTTGAGTTTAGAAGACTGAGAGGGGATCTGATTGAAACGTATAGGCTTATGAAAGGACTGGACACTCTGGCAGGAGGGAACATATTTCCGTTGATGGGGGAGTGCCGAACCAGAGGACACAACTTAAAAATACGGGGTAGACCATTTAGGACAGAGATGAGGAGAAACTACTTCACACAGAGAGTGGTGGCTGTGTGGAATGCTCTGCCCCAGAGGGCAGTGGAGGCCCAGTCTCTGGATTCTTTTAAGAAAGAATTGGATAGAGCTCTTAAAGATAGTGGAGTCAAGGGGTATGGAGATAAGGCTGGAACAGGATACTAATTAGGAATGATCAGCCATGATCATATTGAATGGCGGTGCAGGCTCGAAGGGCAGAATGGCCTACTCCTGCATCTATTGTCTATTGTCTATTGTCTATTGTCTAAACCTTCCTCAACAACCTTCGTTTCTGGAGCTGTGGCACACTCTCTAATTAGCAATGCTACACCTCCTCCTCTTTTTCCACCCTCCCTGATCTTTTTAAACATTTTAAACCCTGGAAAATCCAGCAACCATTCCTGCCCCTGTGAAACCCACGTCTCCGTTATGGCCACAACATCATTGTCCCAAGTACTGATCCATCCTCTAAGTTCGTCACTCTTATTTCTGACACTCCTTCCGTTAAAGCAGACACACTTTAACCAATCCTTTTGTTTTATTGTGTCAGAAACCTTCCCGATAAATTCACTGCACCTTGTCACTGTCCCATCTACAACTGCCCCCCTCTCAGATATGTGGCTCTGATTCCCACCCCCCACTGGAGAAAGTGAAGACTGCAGATGTTGGAGATCAGAGCTGAAAATGTGTTGCTGGAAAAGCGCAGCAGGTCAGGCAGCATCCAAGGAGCAGGAGAATCGATGTTTCGGGCATAAGCCCTTTTCCAGCAACACATTTTCAGCTCCCACCTCCCACTGCCAAACTAGTTTAAACCCTCCTGAATCGCACAAGCAAATCTCCCACCCAGGACATTTGTGCCCCTCCAGTTCAGGTGCAACCCGTCCTTCATGTACAGGTCCCACCTTCCCCAGAAGGTATCCCAATGGTCTAGGTATCTGAAGCCCTCCCTCCTGCACCAGCCTCACAGCCACGTGTTAAGCTGCATTTTGCTGACTGTTCCTCAACTCACTATCTCGTGGCACAGGTAGCAAACCCAAGATCACTACTATACTTGTCCTGCTCTTCAGCTTCCAACCTAACTCTCTGGAGTCACTTTTCAGATCCTCAATCCCTCTCCTGGCTATATCATTGGTGCCGTTATGTACCACGATTTCTGGCTGCTCACCCTCCCCCTTTAGAATCTCGTGAACCCGATCGGCGACATCCTGGACCCTGGCACCAGGGAGGCAACGTACCTTCTGGGACTCCCATTCCTGACCTCAAAATCTCCTGTCAATCTGTCTAACTATTGAGTCCCTTACTACGAGCGCTTTTCTATTTCTCTCACTTCCCTTCTGAGCCACAGTGCCAGGCTCAGTGCCAGAGACCTGACAACTATGGCTTTCCCCTGGTAGGCTGCCTCCACCAGCAGTATCCAACACGGTATACTTATTGCTGAGGGGAACAGCCACAGGGGATCCCTGCTCTGATCATCGGTTCCCTTTCCCCCCCCTGACAGTAACCCAGCTGTCCTTATCCTGTGTCTGGGGAGTGACCACCTCCCTGTACATCCTCTCAATTTCCCCCTCAGCCTCCCGGATGATCCATAGTTCATCCAGCTCCAGCTCCAGCTCCAGTTCCCCAATTTGGTTTTCAAGGAGCTGGAGTTGGGTGTGCACTTCCTGCAAATATAGTCGACAGAGACATGTGAAGAGTCTCTCACCTGCCACATTCTGCAGGAGGAACATGCAACTACCTGACATCCATATCCCGTACTCTGAAAGCTCACATGGGACTAAACAAGGAAGAGGGAAATAAAAGAAAACCTGAAGAACTTAGCGAGTTTACAGACCTTGGTTGGGTCTCAGGTTTAGATCTCATCCCCCCCCACCTCAGATGTGTAGCGCTGGTTCCCACCTCCCTGCCCAACTCATTTAAACCATCCCAAACCACACAAAGAAATCTCCTACCCAGGACATTTGTGCCCTTCCTACTCCTTTTGATTAAATTTACCATTTCCCTTGTCATCGTGGTTACTGAATCCTGTCATTCCCATCCTTCTGTTTTGAAGAACATCAATATCCTGGACTTTAATCAACTGGTTGTTAAAAGCCATCCACATGCCAGACACAGATTGTCCCTCAAATATCTGCTTCCAATCCACATTCCCCGGTTCCCATCTAATTTGGATTTAACTGGCCTTTGCCCAATTAAGGATTCCTGAGATGACACGGTGGCTCAGTGGTTAGCACTGCTGCCTCACAACGCCAGGGACCTGTGTTCGATTCCAGCCTCGACACATTCTCCCCGTGTCTGCGTGGGTTTCCTCCGGGTGCTCCAGTTTCCTCCCACAGTCCAAAGATGTGCAGGTCAGGGTGGATTGGCAAGTGAACATAGAACATAACCGTACAGGCCCTTCGGTCCTCGATGTTGTGCCGATCTGTGGAACCAATCTGAAGCCCATCTAACCGTCACTATTCCATTATCAAGCCTATAGTTATCCAAAGACCACTTAAGCGATCTTAAAGATAGCGAGTCTACTACTATTGCTGGCAGTGTGTTCCACACCCCTGTGAGTAACAAAACGATCTCTGATATCTGTCCTAAATCTATCACCCCTCAATTTAAAGCTATGTCCCCTTGTACTAGCCATCACCATCTGAGAAAAAAGACTCTCCCTGTCCACCCTATCTAATCTTCTGATTATCTTATCTGTCTCAATGAAGTCAACTCTGAACCTTCTTCTCTCCAATGAAAACAGCCTCAAAGCCCTCAGCCCTTCCTCGTAAGACTTTCCCTCCATACCAGGCAACATCCTGGTAAACCTCCTCTGAACCCTTTCCAAAGCTTCTAAATCTTTCCTATAATGCGGTGACCAGAACTGTCCACATTACTCCAGGTGCGGCCACACCAGAGTTGTGCACAGCTGCAACATGAACTTGTGGCTCCAAAACTCATTCCCTCTACCAATAAAAGCTAACACACTGTATGCCTTCTTAACAACCCTATCAATCTGAGTGGCATCTTTCAGGGATCTATCTACCTGGACACCGAGATCTCTCTGCTCATCTACACTGCCAAAAGTATTACCATTAGCCCACGACTCCATATTCCTGTTACTCCTTCCAAAGTGAATCACCTCACACTTTGTCACATTAAACTCCATCTGCCACCTCTCAGCCCAGCTCTGCAGCTTATCCATGTCCCTATGTAGCCTACAATATCCTTCGACACTATCCACAACTCCATCGACCTTAGTGTCATCCGCAAATTTACTAACCCATCCTTCTACGCCCTCATTCAGGTCATTTATAAAAATGCCAAACAGCAGTGGACCCAAAACAGATCCTTGTGGTACCCCATGAGTAACTGAACTCCAGGATGAATATTTCCCAGCAGCCACCACCCTCTGTCTTTTTTCAGCTAGTCAATTTCTGATCCAAACCACCCTCAATCCATGCCTCTGTATTTTGTGCAATAGCCTACTATGGGGAACCTTGTCAAATGCCTTACTGAAATCTATATATACCACATCAACCACTTTACCCTCATCCACCTGTTTGGTCACCTTCTCAAAGAACTCAATAAGGTTTTAGATTAGATTACTTACAGTGTGGAAACAGGCCCTTCGGCCCAACAAATCCCCTCTCACCCTAAACCTATGCCCTCTAGTTCTGGACTCCCCCACCCCAGAGAAAAGACCTTGTCTATTTAGCCTATCCATGCTCGTCATGATGTTATAAACCTCTCTGAGATCACCCCTCAGCCTCCGACGCTCCAGGGAAAACAGCCCCAGCCTGTTTAGCCTCTTCCTCTAGCTTAAATCCTCCAACCCTGGCAACATCCTTGTAAATCGTTTCTGAACTCTTTCAAGTTTCACAACATCTTTCCAATAGGAAGGAGACCAGAATTGCACGCAATATTCCAACAGTGGCCTAACCAATGTCCTGTACAGCCACAACATGACCTCCCAACTCCTGTACTCAATACTCTGACCAATAAAGGAAAGCATACCAAACACCTTCTTCACTATCCTATCTACCTGCGACTCCACTTTCAAGGAACTATGAACCTGCACTCCAAGGTCTCTTTGTTCAGCAACACTCCCTAGGACTTTACTATTAAGTATATAAGTCTTGCCTTGATTTGCTTTCCCAAAATGCAGCACCTTGCATTTATCTAAATTAAACTCCATCTGCCACTTCTCAGCCCACTGGTTCCGAGGTAACCCTCTTCGCTGTCCACTCCTCCTCTAAGTTTGGTGTCATTTGCAAACTTACTAACCGTACCTCTGAAACTGACATCCAAATTTATATAAATGATGAAAAGTAGTGGACCCAGCACCGATCCTTGTGGCACTCCACTGGTCACAGGCTTCCAGTCTGAAAATCATCTTTGCAATCCTATCCTCTACATCTCTGGAACTATTTGGAGGCTTATAGAAAACTCCCAACAAGGTGACCTCTCCTTTCTTGTTTCCAACCTCAGCCCATACTACCTCAGTAGATGAGTTCTCAAACATCCTTTGTGTCCCCCAATACCATCCTTGACTAACAATGCCACACCTCCCCCTCTCTGGGCTAAATTGCCCATAGCATTCAAGGATTTGTAGGTTAGGTAAATGTAGAGTCACAGGGTAGGGCAATGGGTCAGGGTGGGTTACTCTTTGGAGGTTTGGCGTGGACTTGTCGGGCCGAATGACTTGTTTCCAAACTGTAGAGGTTCTATTCTGTGAGAAGGGTCCTGCCTGAAACATCGACTGTCTTGTTCTTCGATGCTGCTTTTTCCAGCTCTACAATTTATCAATGCTGACTTTCCACCACCTGCAGTCCTCACTTTCTCCAAGTTGCCCAATTGCAGTCAGATACTGGAAAGATGTGAAAAAGCAGGGGAGTTGTGGTGGGTGACTTCAACTTTCCTCTTATTGACTGGGACTCAGATTGAGAGCAATTTGTTAGTTATGTCCAGGAGGGCTTTTTGAGATACTATGTTGACAATCCAACCCAAGAGGAGGCCATACTAGACCTGGTATTAGGGAATGAGCCAGTATGGGTGATTAATGTTTCAGCAGGAGAACATGAGGGCCACTCTTATTCTTGTCCATCACTACTCAAAATCTGTAACCACATGTTCAATGGTACTCTCTGTCTGTTCCTAGTCTCACAAGCCTATGGCATGGGGGGTAATCCTGAGATCAGTGACCTCAAGGTCCTGCTTTTTAGCTCCGAATTACAAGAATTGTCTTCGCAGGACCTGTTCCTTCTTCCATGTGGCGTTAACTCAATATCATACAATTACACGGCTATTCCTTGAGGCTTTTCCTTAACTAATTCATGCTTTATAAATTCAAAGCTGAAAACATACTTTTTTTAAATTAAAAGTTCATTTGCTTTGAAAACTGCTCACAATGAATGGTTGTAACAAATCCCACCACAGTAACCTAAAACAATCAACGGCACTCAAAATCAAACAATCACAACATGAAAGAATTCAATTTCCCCGATCTCCAGATGTTGATTAATGGATCCTTTAAAATGTTTCAGAATCGAGATCCCATTTTCACCAAAATGAACCCATTCTTTCTTGGAACGTTCCCTACCTGAGGTTCTCTTCAGTGATGGTGGTGAAGTAGAGAAATTAGCATGTATTTCAGCTCCATTTTACTGCTGCTACTCACTGGTACTTTTTAAAATTCATACATGGGACGTGGACACTGCTGACTATCCCAGTATTTATTGCTCGTCCCTAGTTGCCCCCTTGAGGAGGTGGGGTTGAGCTGCCTTCTTGAACCGCTGCAGTGCGTGTGCTGGAGGTTGACCCATAATGCCCTTAGGGAGGGAATTCCAGGATTCGGACCCAGAGACACTGAAGGAATGATTATATGTTTCCCAGTCAGGGTGGCGAGTGGCTTGGAGGGAACTTGAAGGGGATGGTGTTCTCATGTATCTGCTGCCCTTGTCCTTCTAGATGGAAGTGATCATGGGTTTGGAAGGTGCTGCCTGAGGAATGTGGTGAATTACTGCAGTGCATCTTGTTGATAGTACACACTGCTGCAACTAAGCATCGGTGGTGGTGGAGGGATTGGACATGCTGTCAATCAAACCAGCTGCTTCCTCCTGGATGGTGTTGAGCCTCTTGAGTGTTGTTGGAGCTGCCCCCATCCAGGTAAGTGGGGAGTATTCCATCACACCCCTGTCATGTGCCTTGTAGATGGTGGACAGGCTTTGGGGAGTCAGGAGGGGAGTTACTCACCGCAGTATTCTTAACCCCTGACCTGCTCATGTAGCCGCTGGGTTTATGTGGTGAGTCCAGGTGAGTTTCTGGTCAATGGTAACTCCCAGGATGTTGATAGTGGGGGATTCAGTGATGGTAATATGATTGAAAGCAGTGGTTGCACAGTCATTGTCTGGTATTTTTGCAATGCCATTTGACAGCTCAAGTCTGGATACTGACCAGATCTTGCTGGATTTGAACATGAGCTGCTCCAGCAACAGATGTGTCTTTTATTTTTAATTCATTCACAGGATGAGAGTATCATTGGCTGGGCCAGCAATGTCTTGCCCAGATGGCTGTTCAGAGTTAGCTGTTGCTGTGGGTCTGGAGTCACATGTACACCAGACCTGGTAAAAATGGCAGTTTCGTTCTCTAAAGGGCATTAGTGAAACAGACTGGTTTTTCAGACTCTTAATTCCAGATATTTATTGAATTAAAATTCCACCATCAGTCGTGACAGGATTCAAAGCCCCAGAACATTACCTGGGTGTTTAGATTAACAGTCCAGCAATAATACCACCAGGTTATCACCTCCCTGGTGCTGAACACTGGGTAATCAGCAGTGAACATCCCCATGTCTGACCTTATGATGGAGGCAAGGTCACTGATGAAGCAGCTGGAGATGATTGGGACTGGGACACTCCCCTCAGAACTCCCACAGAGATGCTCTGGAGCTGAACTGACTCAATCACAATCATCTTCCTATGTACCCAGGTATGATTCTTACCAGTGAAGAGTATGTCCCCTGATAAGCACTGATTCTGGTTATGCTCAGGCTTCTTGATGTCACACTCGGTCGAATGCAGCCTTGATGTCAAGAGCGTCCTTCTCCCCTCCCCTCTGGAATCCAGCTCTTTTGAGGTCAGGAGCTGAGTGACCCTGGGTAACCCAAACTGGGTGTCACTGAGCAGGTAATATTGCTGTTTAATAACACTGTTGATGACACCTTCCATCACTACTGAGGATCGAGAATAGACTGATTGGGCAGTAATTGGCCAAGTTAGATTGATCCTGCATGGGAGACTGATAGCAAAGGTAAGAGCCTGTGGGATTGATCCAGAACTGGCCGAGTGGCAGAAAGCTGAGGGTGATGGTCAAGGGGTGCTTTTGCAACTGCAAGTCTGTGTTCAGCGGGATTCCACAAGGGGCCTTTGCTATTTGTGGTTTATGTAAATGATTTATACTTGAATGTCGAAGGGCTGATAAATAAGGTTGCAGATGATACAAAAGTTGGTGGGGTGATAAATAGCAAGGAAGGTAACCTTAGAAACCAGGAGGATATGTCAGGGCTAACCAGGTTAACCAGGGATAAAGAGAATTCAATCCAGATAAGTGTGAGGTAGAACCATTTGGGTAGAACAAAAAAGCAAGAGAATACTTGGTGAGTGGGTAAGGCCTTGGGAAGCATCAAAGATCAGCTCTGATGAAGAATCATCTGGACTCAAAACGTTAGCTTGCTATCTCTCCATGGATGCTTCCCGAGCAGCTGTGATTTCCTTTTCAGTAGCGATTCCAACATCTGCAGTAATTTGCTCCTATGAAGATCAGAGGGTCCTTGCTGTGCACATACACACATCCCAAGTGGATAAAATGGCTCCGACGACTAGTCTCTATAAAGCTTGGCACAGAGTTTAAGATTATGCTAGAAATGTATGAAATGTTGGTTAGGCCACAGCTAGAATATTGGAAACACATTAAAGAAGGGATGTGACTACACCAGAGAGGGTGCAGAGGAAGTTTACGAGGATACTGCCTGGCTTCAAGAGCTTCAGTTATGAAGAGAGGTTGGGTAGTCTGGGGTTATCTTCCTTGGAGCTGGGAAACTGAGGAGTGACATGTTTGAGATCTATACAAGTATGAGGGGCCTTGATAGAGTAGGTAGAAATAAATGTTCCCTCTTGGTGAAGGAATAAATGACGATAGGGCATAGATTTAGGGTAAGGGACATGAAGCTTACAGGAGAGGCGAGGGAAGTTATTTTCACCCAGAGGGTTGTGGGAATCTGGAGCTCACTGCCTGTTAGGGTTGTACAGGCAGACACAGTCATCACACTGAAGTCGTACTGAAATGTGCACTTACAACATTGACACATACAACACCATGGGCTATTTGCTGGAAAATAGGATGAGCACAGTTAGGTGTCTGGTTTTGACTGGTATAGACTCCATGAGCCAAAGGGTCTCTTTGTGTAGATCTCTATGTCCTTTCATTATTCAGCCCATACCTTTCCTAGTATCAAATAATTTTTGTTCTAATTGTTATCTGTGAACATTTCCTGCTACTGATATTGCATCAGCTGAGCGATATTTGTTGGGTATTTCTAGTGAACAAAGGTATATCATTTTTTATTAATTTATGTATCTGTATTTTGAAACTGTTTGCTGCAAGTTATGTAACTTGGAGTTCTTGGTTGGACATGTGGGTTTGTTTGTATGTTTGGAGTTGAGCATTAGCTTTTGAGGGAGAACTCCAAAACCCATAACCCCACTCGATAGAGAGTACCAGTGTTTCTAGGCTACTACCGAGTGTAGGTCAGGCTGCATCCAAGGTGCATGAAAATCAATGTTCCTGATGAAGGGTTCCGGCCTGAAACCTCGATTCTCCTGCTCCTTGGATGCTGCCTGACCTGCTGTGCTTTTCCAGCAGCACATTCTCAACTCTGATCTCCAGCGTCTGCGGTCCTCACTATCATCTACTACCTAGAGTACTTAAGGTGAGGACTTTCCAGATTGATCAGTCTGGACTAGGGAGTTTTTCAAGAGGTATCTTTCTCCAAATGTTGGAGACGTCTTTTAACAGAGAAAAATGTGTTAAGGAGCAATCCTAAAACAAGGAGTATATACTAATGAAATTATCACAGATCAAAGTGTTGGGAATGCAGTCAGTAGAGAAGAAATGAAGTTATTTGAAGTTTAAAAAAGGATAAGGACCTGAAACAGCACATTCCAAACCCACGACACTTCCATCTCTAAGGACAAGGGCAGCAGTTACATGGGAACACCACCCCCTCCACGTTACCCTTTGAGCCAGTCATCATCTTGACGAGGAAATAGATTGCTGCTCCTTTATTTTTACTGGGTCAAAGCCCTGGAGTTCCTTCCCTGGCAGCACTGCAGGGGCTCTTACATCCCAAGGACTGCAGCAATTCAAGAAGGTTGCTCACCACCACTTTGTCAGGACAATTAGGGATGAAAACTGACCTTGTCAGGATTACATACAGGAACACACAGGTTAATGCAAACATTAGTCTTGGACAGTATGAGCTGAGTGTTACCTCATGGTTCCAATCATGAAAGGCTGTGCTAGCTGTACCACAATAGCTCCACTTCCCAGCTGATGACAGGTGTAACCAGAATCCCAATCGTAATTCTTTGTATCTCCATTTAATAATGCATTTCGAGTACGACTGACTCCTTCTGTTACTGTGGCACTGGCACCAACTGTGGCCACGTTTTCTGTGGGAACTAAATCAAAATTGTGTTAAATACAACCTCAGTCAAATCTCAAAACAGAGAGGGTCTGCAGGTGGGTACGTGACTGCAGGGAAAAGTCAAAGGGCTAACAACAAAGTGAGAGAACAAACAAAAGTGGTTGTGCCAAGAACAAGTGTACATTTTTGGCAAAACCATCAAAGGTAAATAGATTACATGTATGGCTTCTCCGACATGAAGCTAAGTGCAAGACGAGAGCTCCAAAATTTCAATATCAAAAGTTTAAGTATGTGAAAAAAATCAACAACCTGGGCATTGAGTGGAGTGGGAGCATCTGGGCATTCGTGATCTAAGCATTAACTGGTTGAGAAGAATTATGGACGAGGATGTCAAAGATGATTCAGAATTTGACAAGAAGGAAAAGAGAGGCTTTTAGCAGGTACAAAGGGAGCAAATCAATAGAGGCTGTAGTGGAGTACAGCAAGTGCAGGGGGTATCTTTAGCAAGCAGGGGCTGAAGGACAACTAACTTGGTACTGCTAGTGGGAGGCAGTCAAGAGTTTAATAACGAGTGTTCAGAGGCATTATGTTCCTGTTAAAATGAAGGGGAAGGCCAGTAAGGTTAAGGAACAATGAATGAATATTGAGGCTCTATTCAAGAATAAAGAGAATCTTATTTTAGATATTGACAGCTAGGTTCAACTGAATTTCTTAATCAATACAAAGTGTGTCCGGACATTCTTAAGAAATAAATCAGGAAGGCAAAGAGGGGATATGAGAATAGCATTGGCAGATAAGGTTAATGATAATCCAAATGGACTCTACAAATACACTAAGAGCAAGAGGCTTGCTAGAGAAGGGTGAGGCCTCTTAAAGATCAAGGAGGTTGTCTTTGTATTGACCCCCAGGCAATAGGAGAGATATTAAATAAATAATTTGCGTTAGTTTTTACTGTGGAGAAGGAACTAGAATCTAGAGAATGCAGAGAAATAAACTTTGGTGTTTTAAAAACACTTCACATTTCAGATGAGCAAGTTCAGGAGGTCTTAGAGAATATAGAGGCATATAAATCTCTAGGACCTGATCTAATGTATCCCAGAGTGTTCTGGGAAGTAAGGAAGGAAATTAAGAGACCCCTTGCAGAAATATTTGCATCATCTCATACCAAGAGTGAGGTGCCTGCTGACTGGAGGATGGCTAATGTTGTACCTTTGTCTAAGAAAGGTTGTAAGGAGAAACCAGAGAACTAGAGACCTTTGAGTCTGACTTCAGTTGTGGGTAAATAGTTGGAGGTGGTTATAAAAGATAGCATTTATGGACATTTCGAGAGGCAAAAATTGATTAGGGATTGTCAGCATGGTTTTGTGTGAGGAAAATCTTGTCTCACAAACTTGATTGAGTTTTTTGAGGAAGTTACCAAAAAGACTAATGTTAGCAGAACTGTAGATGTTATTTATTTGGATTTTGGCAAAGCCTTTGACAAGTTTCTGCTTGGTAGACTAATTAGTAAAGTTAGGTCACATGGGACTCAGGGTGTGCTTGTCAATTGGATACATAATTGGCTTAACAGCCAGAAAGAGAGTGTAATGGTGGAGGGTTGTTTTTCAGACTGGAGGCCTGTAACCAATGGTACTCCACAGGGGTTGGTTCTGGGTCCTCTGGCATTAGTCATTTATATAAATGATTCGGATGGCAATACAGAAGGCATGCTTCATAAGTTTGCAGACCAGACCGAAATTGGTGGCATTGTGGACAGTGAAGAAGGTTTTCTAAGATTACAAAGGGGTCTTGATCAATGGGTCCCTCTGCCATGAAAAATGGCAGAGGGAATTCAATCTGGATAAATACAAGGTATTGCATTTTTGGTACAAACAAGGGTGAGGCTTATACAATTAATGGTAAGGCCCTGGGTACATAGAACATAGAAGAATACAGCGCAGTACAGGCCCTTCGGCCCTCGATGTTGCGCCGATCAAAGCCCACCTAACCTACACTAACCCACTATCCTCCATATACCTATCCAATGCCCGCTTAAATACCCATAAAGAGGGAGAGTCCACTACTGCTACTGGCAGGGCATTCCATGAACTTACGACTCGCTGAGTGAAGAACCTACCCCCAACATCTGTCCTATATCTACCCCCCCTTAATTTAAAGCTATGCCCCCTTGTAATAGCTGACTCCATACGTGGAAAAAGGTTCCCACTGTCAACCCTATCTAACCCCCTAATCATCTTGTACACCTCTATCAAATCACCCCTAAACCTTCTTTTCTCCAATGAAAACAACCCCAAGTGCCTCAGCCTTTCCTCATAGGATCTTCCTACCATACCAGGCAACATCCTGGTAAACTTCCTCTGCACCCGTTCCAGTGCCTCCACATCCTTCCTATAGTATGGCGACCAAAACTGCACACAATATTCCAGATGCGGCCGCACCAGAGTCTTATACAACTGCAGCATGACCTCAGGACTCCGGAACTCAATTCCTCTACCAATAAAAGCCAGTACGCCATATGCCTTCTTCACTGCACTATTTACCTGGGTGGCAACTTTCAGAGATCTGTGTACATGGACACCAAGATCCCTCTGCTCTTCCACACTACCAAGTATCCGACCATTAGCCCAGTACCCCATCTTTTTATTACTCTTACCAAAGTGAATCACTTCACACTTAGCTACATTGAACTCCATTTGCCACCTTTCTGCCCAGCTCTGCAGCTTCTCTATATCCCGCTGTAACCTGCCATATCCTTTCTCACTGTCTACAACTCCTCCGACTTTCGTATCATCCGCAAACTTGCTCACCCAACCTTCTAACCCTTCCTCCAGGTCATTTATAAAAATGACAAACAGCAATGGTCCCAAAACAGATCCTTGCGGAACACCGCTAGTGACGGCACTCCAAGATGAACCTTTGCCATCAACTACTAAATTCTGTCTTCTTCCAGCCAGCCAATTCCTAATCCAAACCTCCAACTCACCCTCAATGCCATATCTCTGTATTTTCTGCAGTAGCCTACCATGGGGGACCTTATCAAACGCCTTACTAAAATCCATATATACCACATCTACCGCTTTCCCCTCATCTACCTCCTTAGTCACCTTCTCAACGAATTCAATAAGGTTTGTGAGGCACGACCTGCCCTTCACAAAACCATTCAATAAGGTTTGTGAGGCACGACCTGCCCTTCACAAAACCATTCAATAGTGATGGAGTAGTGATGGAGGACAGAGGGACTAAGGAGTTCAGGTACATAACTCTTTGAAGTTTGCATCACATGTAGACAGGGTGGTTAAAAAGGCTTGGGCAGACTTGCCTTCATTGCTTAGTCCTTTAAGTACAGGAGTTGGGACATTAGTGAGGCCTCATTTGGAATACTGTGTCCACTTCTGGTCACCCAGTTATAGGAAGGATACGATTAAGCTAGAGAAGATTCAGAAGAGATTTACCAGGATGTTGCCAGGTATGGAGGGTTTGAATTATAAAGAAAGGCTGGATAGGCTGGGACTTCTTTCACTGGACCGTAGGAGGTTGAGAAGTTTATAAAATAACGAGGTATAGATAGAGTTAATGGGAGTTATCTTTTCCCGAGAATGGAAGATTTCAAGATTAGGAGACACGTTTTTAAAATGAGAGGAGAGAGGTTTAAAGAAAAACAGGGGAGGCAATTTCTTTACACAGAGGGTGGTTTGTATGGGGAATGAGCTTCCTTAGGGAAGTGGTGGATGTAGGTACAATTACAATGTCATTGTACCTACATCCACCTTCAGGAAGGGCTCATGCCTGAAACGTCGATTCTCCTGTTCCTTTGATGCTGCCTGACCTGCTGCGCTTTTCCAGCAACACATTTTTAAGCTATTCATATACCCATCCAAACGCCTCTTAAATGTTGCAATTGTACCAGCCTCGGTCACTGCCTCTGGCAGCTCACTCCATACACGTACCACCCTCTGGGGGAAAACGCTGCCCCTGAGGTCCCTTTTATATCTTTCCCTTCTCACCCTAAACATATGCCCCATAGTTCTGGACTCCCCGACCCCAGGGAAAAGACTTTGTTGAATAAGATGACAGAGAAGTACTAGAAGTTATTTAACTCATAAATTTGTATAAATTAACTAACTAAGCAGAAATGGCTGGGCAGGTGATGTGCTGTAGCTGTATGATGTGGGAGCTGGCTGATCCCATTGTGAACAGCAGTGACCACATCTGCAGCAAGTGTTGGTTGCTGGAAGAACTCCGGCTCAGAGTTGATGATCTGGAATCTGAGCTTCAAACACTGCGGCACATCCGGGAGGGGGAGAGTTACCTGGACGCTTTGTTTCAGGAGGCAGTCACACCTGGGAGATTAATTAATTCACATTCAGCTAGTGATCAGGGACATCAGAGTGTGACTGTAAGTAAGGCAGGTAGGGGGACCCAGAGTTCAGGAGTGGAGGAGCCTCAGCCCTTGACCTTGTCCAACAGGTACGAGATTCTTGCTCCCTGTTCGGATGAGGAAAAGGGCTCTGGACAGGATGAGCCAGCTGACCAAGGCACCATGGTGCAGAAGGCCATTCAAGAGGGGGGAGCTAATAGACAAGTAGTGGTTATAGGGGATTCTATAATTAGGGGGACAGATAGTATCCTTTGCAAGCTGGATCGGGAGTCCCACAGGGTGTGTTGCCTGCCCGGTGCCAGGGTGCGGGACATCTCTGACCGGCTTGAAAGGATATTGGAGTGGGAGGGGGAGGATCCAGTTGTTGTGGTCCACGTTGGGACTAACGACGTAGGCAAAGCTAGGGTGGAGGACCTGTTTGGGGATTATCGAGCACTAGGAAGGAAATTGAAGAAGGTCATAATCTCTGGATTACTGCCCGAGCCACGTGCTAATTGGCAAAGGGATAAGAAAATTAGGAAGTAAACACGCAGCTAAGAGATTGGTGTGGGAAAGAGGGATTCCATTTCATAGGACATTGGCATCAGTTTGAGAACCGGGGTGGATCTGTACTGATGGGACGGTCTCCCCTGAACCAATCTGGAAGCAGTGTTCTGGTGAACAGGATAAATAGGGTGGTCACTAGGACTTTAAACTCGTGAGTGGGGGGGGGAAGGGAAAGGGAAAGCAACAGGGAGTATGGAGCTAAGTAGAAAGATAAGTAGCAGGGAAAGTCAGGGAAAGTCCCAGATGATTGGAAAATTGCTGTTGTAACCCTCTTGTTCAAGAAAGAATCAAGACAAAAGATGGAAAGTTACAGGCCGATTAGCCTAACCTCAGTTGAAGGTAAAATTCTAGAATCCAGGGTTGAGAATGAGATTTCTAAATTCTTGGAAGTGCAGGGTCAGATTAGAACAAGTCAACATGGATTTAGTAAGGGGAGGTCGTGCCTGACAAACCTGTTAGAATTCTTTGAAGAAGTGACAAGTAGGTTAGACCAGGGAAACTCAGTGGATGTGGTCTATCTAGACTTCCAAAAGGCCTTTGATAAGATGCCACACGGGAGGCTGCTGAGCAAGGTGAGGGCCCATGGTGTTCGAGGTGAGCTACTGGTATGGATTGAGGATTGGCTGTCTGACAGAGGCAGAGAGTTGGGATAAGAGGTTCTTTTTCAGAATGGCAGCCGGTGACGAGCGGTGTCCCGCAGGGTTCAGTGTTGGGGCCACAGCTGTTCACGTTATATATTAATGATCTGGATGAAAGGACTGGGGGCATTCTAGCGAAGTTTGCCGATGATACGAAGTTAGGTGGACAGGCAGGTAGTACTGAGGAAGTGGGGAGGCTGCAGAAAGATTTAGACAGTTTAGGAGAATGGTCCAAGAAATGGCTGATGGAATTCAATGCGAGCAAATGCGAGGTCTTGCACTTTGGAAAAAATAATTGAGGCATGGAGTATTTTATAAACAGTGAGAAAATACATAAAGCCAAAGTACAAAGGGATCTGGGAGTGCTAGTCCAGGATTCTCTAAAGGTTAATTTGCAGGTTGAATCCATGATTAAGAAAGCAAATGTAATGTTATCATTTATCTCAAGAGAGTTGGAATATGAAAGCAAGGATGTGCTTCTGAGACTTTATAAAGCTCTAGTTAGGACCCATTTAGAATACTGTGTCCAATTTTGGGCCCCACATCTCAGGAAGGACATACTGGCACTGGAGTGTATCCAGCAGAGATTCACACGGATGATCCGTGGAATGATAGGTCTTACATACAATGAACGGCTCAGGATCCTGGGATTGTATTCATTGGAGTTTAAAAGGTTGAGGGGAGATCTAATAGAAACTTTCAAGATAATGCATGGCTTAGAAAGGGTGGACGCTGGGAATTTGTTTCCGTTAGGTGGGTAGACTAGGACCCGTGGGCACAACCTTAGAATTAGTGGGGGGTCAATTTAGAATGGAAATAAGGAGACATTTCTTCAGCCAGAGAGTGGTGGGCCTGAGGAATTCATTGCCACGGAGCGCAGTGGATGCTGGGAAGTTAACTGTCTTCAAAGCAGAGACTGATAAATTTTTGATCTCACAAGGAATTAAGGGATACGGGGAGTGTGTAGTAAGTGGCGTTGAAACGCCCATCAGCCATGATT
This sequence comes from Chiloscyllium punctatum, assembly GCF_047496795.1. Lineage (NCBI taxonomy): Eukaryota > Metazoa > Chordata > Chondrichthyes > Orectolobiformes > Hemiscylliidae > Chiloscyllium > Chiloscyllium punctatum. The sequence continues at coordinate 6,898,255 of NC_092741.1, forward strand.
GAATGGCAGAGCGGACTCGATGGGCTGAATGGCCTTTCTTCCACCCCTATGTCTTACTGTCTTACAGATAACAGAGGATCTCCTTACAAGTTTGTTTCTCAATTTTCCTCTGATTATTAGGGGGTCTATAATACAATCCCAATAAGGTGATCATCCTTTTCTTATTTCTCAGTTCCACCCAAATAATTTCCCTGGATGTATTTCGGGGAATATCCTCCCTCAGCACAACTGTAATCCTATCCCTTATCAAAACTGCCACTCCCCCTCCTCTCTTGCCTCCCTTTCTATCCTTCCTGTAGCATTTTTATCCTGGAACATTAAGCTGCCAGTCCTGTCCATCCCTGAGCCATGTTTCTGTAATTGCTATGATATCCCAGTCCCATGTTCCTAACCATGCCCTGAGTTCATCTGCCTTCCCTGTTAGGCCCCTTGCATTGAAATAAATGCAGTTTAATTTATTAGTCCTACCCTGTCCCTGCCTGCCCTGACTGTTTGACTCACTTCTGTTCTCAGCTGTACCCATCTCAGATCGATCTCTTTCCTCACTATCTCCCTGGGTCCCACCCCCCCCCACTCCGCCCTCCCCCCACCTTACTAGTTTAAATCCTCCCGAGCAGCTCTAGCAAATTTCCCTGCCAATGTATTAGTCCCCTTCCAATTTAGGTGCAATCCATCCTTCTTGTACAGGTCACTTCTACCCCAAAAGAGATTCCAATGATCCAAAAATGTGAATCCTTCTCCCATACACCAGCTCCTCAGCCATGCATTCATCTGCTCTATCCTCCTATTCATGCCCTCACTAGCTCGTAGCACCGCGAGTAATCAGATATTACTACCCTCGAGGACCTCCTTTTTAAATTCCTGCCTAACTCTCTGTAGTCTCCTTCAGAATCTCATCCTTTTTCCTTCCTATGTCGGACATCCCAGGAATCAGTCTGGCAAATCTACTTTGCATTCCTTCAATAGCCAGAACATCCTTCCTCAGATAAGGAGACCAAACCTGTTCCACAATACTCCAGGTGTGGTCTCCCCAAGGCCCTGTATAATTGCAGCAAGACCTCCCTGCTCCTGGACTCGAATCCTCTCCCTATAAAGGCCCACATCCCATTTCCCTTCCTCACTGCCTGCTGTACCTGCACGCTTACTTTCAGAGACTGGGGTACAAGGACACCAGGTGCCATTGCCCTTGCCCCTTTCCCAATCTGTCCCCATTCAGATCATCACCTGCCTTCCTGCTTTTGCAATCAATATGAACAGCCATACATATAATAAATATAATTATTATACTGCATCTGCCATATATTTGCCCACTCACTCTGCCTGTCCAAATCACATGAAAGTATCTCTGCATTCTCCTCACAGCTTACCCAGCTTTGTATTGTCTGCAAATGTGGAGATACCACATTTGGTTCCCTAATTTAAATCATTAATATGTATTGTGAATAGCTGTGGCCCAAGCGCTGACTTCTGTTGTATCCCAATAGTCATTGCCTGTCAACTCAGAAAAAGTCCCATTTATTCCTACTCTTTGTTTCAGATCTTCCAACAAGGATGTTTGTCCACAGATCCCTGAACAGGTAGTAATAAGGTAGATAAGACAACACATGGTACACTTGCCTTTATCAATTATAGCATAATTATAAGAGTAAGGAGGTTATGTTATGACCACAATTCAGTTACATTTACTTTAGCAATAGAAAGGAATAAGTATATACCACAGGGGCAAAAGTAATTGCTGGCGGAAAGGCAATTAGGCAAAATTTAAGATGCATAGGATGGGCACAACTGAAAAGTGGAGCTTGTTCAAGGTACAGCTACTGCGGGTCCTTGATAAGTATGTATCTATCGGGTAGAGAGGAAGTGGTCGAACACAGGAGCTGTGATTTACTAAAGACATTGAATCTCTTGTCAAGAGGAAGAAGGCGACTTGCGTTAAGATGAGGCATGAAGGCTCAGCTAAGGTGCTTGAGAGTTACACATTAGCCTGGAAAGATTTAAAAAGAGAGCTAAGAAGAGCCAGGAGGGGACATGCGAAGTTGTTGGTGGATAGGAACAAGGAAAACCTTAAGGCTTTCTATAGATATATCAAGAATAAAAGAATGACTGGAGTAAGATTAGGGCCAGTCAAGGACAGTAGTGGGAAGTTGTGTGGAGAGTCTAAAGAGATAGGGGAAGCGCGAAATGAATATTTTTTGTCGGTATTCACACTAGAAAAAGACCATGTGGTCGAGGAGAGTACTGAGATACAGGCTACTAGACTAGATGGAGTTGAGGTGCTTAAGGAGGAAGTATTAGCAATTTTGGAAAATGTGAAAATATATACGTCCCCTGGGCCAGATGGGATTTATCCTCGGATTCTCTCCTTTGGCTTTGATCTTTATGTCGTCATTGTCTATAGGAATAGTGCCAGAAGACTGGAGGATAGCAAATGTTGTTCCCTTGTTCAAGAAGTGGAGGAGAGACCACCCTGGTAAGTGAGCCTTACTTCAGTTGTGGGTAAAGAGTTTGAAAGGATTATAAGAAATAGAATTTATAATCATCTAGAGAGGAATAATTTGATTAGGGATAGTCAATAAGGTTTTGTGAAGGATGGGTCATGCCTCACAAACCTTATTGAGTTATTTGAGAAGGTGACCAACCGGTGGATGAGGTTAAAGCGGTTGATGTGGTGTATATGGATTTCAGTAAGGCATTTGATAAGGTTCCCCACGGTAGGCTCCTGCACAAAATACAGAGGCATGGGATTGAGAGTGATTTCGCGGTTTGGATCAGAAATTGGCAAGCTGAAAGAAAGCAGAGGGTGGTGGTTGATGGGAAATGTTCATCCTGGAGTTCAGTTACTAGTGGTGTACCACAAGGATCTGTTTTGGGTCCACTGCTGTTTGTCAGTTTTATAAATGACCTGGATGAGGGCAGAGAAGGTTGGGTTAGTAAATTTACAAATAGCATCAAGGTTGGTGCAGTTCTAGAGCGCGCAAGGATGTTGTAGGTTACAGAGGGACATAGATAAGCTGCAGAGCTGGGCTGAGAAGTGGCAAATGGTGTTCAATATGGAAAACTGTGAGGTCATTCACTTTGGAAGGAGTAACATGAATAAAGGATACTGGGCTAATGGTGGTGTAGATGAGCAGAGAGATCTCAGTGTCTATGTGCACAGATCCCTGAAAGTTGCCACCCAGGTTGGTAGGGTTGTTAAGAAGGCATACGGTGTGTTGGCGTTTCTTGGTAGGGGGATTGAGTTTTGGAGCCATGGGGTCCTGTTGCAGCTGTACAAAACTAGTGCAGCTGCATTTGGAGTATAGTGTACAGTTGTGGTCACCGCGTGACAGGAAGGATATGGAAGCTTTGGAAAGGGTTCAGAGGAGATTTACCAGAATGTTGCCTGGTACCGACGGAAGGTATTATGAGGAAAGGTATTATGAGTGATTTGAGGCTGTTTTCATTAGAGAGAAGGAGGTTAAGAGGTGACTTAATAGAGACATATAAGATGATCAGAAGTTTAAATAGGGTGGACAGGGAGAGCCTTTTTCCTCGGATGGTGATGGCTAGCACAAGGGGACATAGCTTTAAATTGAGGGGTGATAGATATAGGACAGAGGGCATTGAATGCCCTGCCTGCAACAGTAGTAGACTTGCCAACTTTAAGGGCATTTAAATGGTCATTGGATAGTCATATGGATGATAACTGAATTTAGGTTTGATGGGCTTCAGATTGGTTTCACAGGTCGGTGCAACATCGAGGGCCGAAGGTCCTGTACTGTGCTGTAACGTTCTACATTGGAGCTATACAGAACTTTGGTTAGGCCACAGCTAAAGAAGTACATTCAGTTCTGGTCACAGATTCATGTGAAGAAGAGAGGTGGAAAGCCCTGCCTGAGAAGGTAGTGTTTGGGGGAATTGGGGGGGGGATCTCACAACCTTTCAAAGGTACGTGGATGAGCACTTGAAATGTCACAACATCCAAAACCGAAGGCCAAGTGCTGGTACATGGGGTGTGTAGATAGGGTGGTGCAGATGGGTCAAAGGTCCTCTTCTGCATGGTATGACTCTATAATTCAATGACAACGGCAAGGAAGTTCTAATCGAACTGTGTATAATGTGGTCAAGCTAGAGTATTATCGGCAGGTCTGGAAGCAACATTATAGAGGAATATGACTACACTGGAAAGAGTCAGAGGAGATTCACCAGGATTTTGCCTGAGCTGGAGTGATTCGGCTACAAAGGGCCTTGGTGAGACCACACCTGGAATACTCTGTGTAGTTTTCATCTCCTTATCTGAGGAACAAAGGTCTGGATACAGAGGGATTCTGCAGTGAGGGTTTAGCTGACTGATTCGTGGGATGGAACACCTGATATATAAGGAGAGGTTGATTCAATTAGGATTGTAGTCAGTGGAATTCATAGGTATGAGGGAAATCTAACAGAGATCTGTAAAATTCTAACAGTATTAGAAAGAGCAAAGGCAAGAAGGATGTTTCTAATGGGGTCACAATCTACAAGTAAATGAGATGAAAAGACATTTTTTCACCCAGAGAGTGGTGAACTTGTGGAATTTGCTACCACAGGAAGCAGTGAAGGCCACAAAATTGTATAGTTTGAAGAATGAGTTGGATTTAGTACATGAACTAAAGTGATGAAAGGGTATGGGGGAAAAGGAGAAGCAACTTTTCTTTCTCCATTCATGGGATGTGGGCATCGCTGGCTGGGCCAGCATTTATTGCCCATCCCTAGGTGCCCTTGAGAAGGTGGTGATTAGCTGACTTCTTAAATCCCTGAAGTCCTTGTGCAGCAAGTTGAATGACAATGTCTTTAGGGAGGGAATTCCACAATTTTGACCCAGCAACAGTAAAGGAATGGTAATACATTTCCAAGCAAATGGCTTGGAGGGGAATTTTCAGGTGGTGGTATTCCTGTATATCTTCTGCTCGTGTCCTTCTGGATGGAAAAGGTCATGAACGGTGTTATCTGAGGATCTTTGGTAAATTTCTGCAGTGCATCTTGTTGATAGTGTACATACTGCTGCTACTGAGCGTCGGTGATGGAGGGTGTAAATATTTGTGGTTGTAGTGCCAATCAAACACGGGCTGCTATGTCCAGGATGGAAGGTAAAAACAATGACTGCTGATGCTGGAAACCAGATTCTGGATTAGTGGTGCTGGAAGAGCACAGCAGTTCTCCCCATCCCCGCCCTCCTCTCATTTATCTCTCCACCCTTCAGGCTCTCTGCCTGTATTCCTGATGAAGGGCTTTTGCCCGAAACATCGATGTTACCGCTCCTCGGATGCTGTCTGACCTGCTCTGCTCTTCCAGCACCACGAATCCAGATGTCCAGGATGGTGTCAAACTTCTAAAGTATTGTTGGAGCTGTGCCTATCCAGGCAAGTGGGGAATATTCCATCCCACTCCTGACTTGTGCCTTGTACATGGTGGGACAGCCTCTGGGGAGTCAGGAGGGGAGTTACTCACTGCAGGGTTCCCAGCCTCTGGGGAGTCAGGAGGGGAGTTACTCACTGCAGGGTTCCCAGCCTCTGGGGAGTCAGGAGGTGGGTAACTCACTGCAGGGTTCCCAGCCTCTGGGGAGTCAGGAGGTGGGTAACTCACTGCAGGGTTCCCAGCCTCTGGGGAGTCAGGAGGTGGGTAACTCACTGCAGGGTTCCCAGCCTCTGACCCCGATGGTGGGACAGGCTCTGGGGAGTCAGGAGGGGAGTTACTCACTGCAGGGTTCCCAGCCTCTGACCCCGATGGTGGGACAGGCTCTGGGGAGTCAGGAGGGGAGTTACTCACTGCAGGGTTCCCAGCCTCTGACCCCGATGGTGGGACAGGCTCTGGGGAGTCAGGAGGGGAGTTACTCACTGCAGGGTTCCCAGCCTCTGACCCCGATGGTGGGACAGGCTCTGGGGAGTCAGGAGGGGAGTTACTCACTGCAGGGTTCCCAGCCTCTGGGGAGTCAGGAGGTGGGTAACTCACTGCAGGGTTCCCAGCCTCTGACCCCGATGGTGGGACAGGCTCTGGGGAGTCAGGAGGGGAGTTACTCACTGCAGGGTTCCCAGCCTCTGGGGAGTCAGGAGGTGGGTAACTCACTGCAGGGTTCCCAGCCTCTGGGGAGTCAGGAGGTGGGTAACTCACTGCAGGGTTCCCAGCCTCTGGGGAGTCAGGAGGTGGGTAACTCACTGCAGGGTTCCCAGCCTCTGGGGAGTCAGGAGGTGGGTAACTCACTGCAGGGTTCCCAGCCTCTGGGGAGTCAGGAGGTGGGTAACTCACTGCAGGGTTCCCAGCCTCTGACCCCGATGGTGGGACAGGCTCTGGGGAGTCAGGAGGGGAGTTACTCACTGCAGGGTTCCCAGCCTCTGGGGAGTCAGGAGGTGGGTAACTCACTGCAGGGTTCCCAGCCTCTGGGGAGTCAGGAGGTGGGTAACTCACTGCAGGGTTCCCAGCCTCTGGGGAGTCAGGAGGGGAGTTACTCACTGCAGGGTTCCCAGCCTCTGGGGAGTCAGGAGGGGAGTTACTCACTGCAGGGTTCCCAGCCTCTGACCCCAATGGTGGGACAGGCTCTGGGGAGTCAGGAGGGGAGTTACTCACTGCAGGGTTCCCAGCCTCTGACTAGGAACAGTCCACGAAGGTTTGCTATTACATTGGATGATCAGCCATGATCATTGTGAATGGTGGAACAGACTTGAAAGGCCAAATGCCCTACTGCTGGTCCTAGTATCGATGCTTCCAGAAAGACTGTGATTGTTTTCCTCAGAACAGAGAAGGCTGCAGAGGGAATCTGACTGAAGTGGACGAGGTTCTGAGGGTCACAAACATGGTAGATATGGAGAAACTCTTCCCATTATTGGAGGAGTCAATAACCAGGAGTCACAGCTTTAGGCAGAAACAGGAATTGTTGGAAAGACTGAGCAGGTCTGGCAGCATCTGTGGAAAGAAAGCAGGTAATGTCTCGGGTCCAGTGACCCTAACAGGGGGTATGGGGGTGGGTGGGAGAGTGTGGTATGGGTGTCTGTTTGTGTCTGTGTGAGAAAAGTAAGCAGCAAAGATGGGGACTGGTGGAAGAGAAAGACCACCAGGCAGATGAACAAAAATGATAACGGTAAGTCAGGAATGAAGACGAGCTGCTAATGGGGACCATAATCAGGTGAAAGTGGGTTGTCTGTGCTGAAAGCAGCCCAGATGATGATAGGGCCCAGATGAAGGGGTGGGTAAAGGCCATGGAAGAAGGCATTCAGACCCTAAAATTATTGAACTCAGCACTGAGCCCTGAAGGCTGCAGAGTCCCGAGGTGGAAAATGAGATGCTGCTCTTCCAGCTTGCACTGAGTTTTTCCAGCAATTTCTGTTTTTGTTTCAGACTTCCAGCATCCACAGTTATATGGTTTATTTTTATGGCCCAGTTTTAGTGCATGGAGCAGAAAGTTGAGAAAAGATTTGAGGAGAACGTATCTCACTGAGCAGGTCATGGAATTCCTGGTCTAAAAGGGTGGTAGAGGCAGGAACTTTGATGAAATCTAAGAAGTATTTAGATGAACACTTGAAACAACAAAGCATACAAAGATACAGGCGAAGAGCCAGAAAATGAAGTTAAACTAGATGGATGTTTAATGTCTGTGTGGACATGACAGGATCTCTCTATTCTGATTAAAACACAAGCCCTAGGCTTTCCACCAATAAATGAAAGATTATTATTTATTTCTTATGTGTGATCCTGTTTGGACGTCAGAAGAGAATACAGAGATAGTTAAAGACAAGACCCTGAAGGGATCTGAACAAGGAGGTGAGAACTTTAACACCAGGAACCAATGTTGTTCAGTGAGCCTCATGTGATGACGAAATGGGGCTTGGTGGGAGTTGCGATAAGGGTAGCAGAAGTTTGGATGAGTTAGATTTATGGAGAGTACAGAATATCCAGGGGAATACTGGAATACTCAAATCAAGCTGACAGTGTTATGGGTGAGGGTTTCCATGGCTAAACTGAGGTAGGGATACAATCCAGTGATAACATAGAGGTGGCAATAGAGCTCTTAAGGGGAGTGGAATCAAGGGTTATGGGGATAAGGCAGGAACAGGATACTGATTAAGGATGATCAGCCATGATCATAATGAATAGTGGTGCTGGCTCGAAGGGCAGAATGGCCTACTCCTGTACTTATTGTCTATTATCTAATTGGGTAGCTATGGTATGAAAAGTTTAATAACATGTTATCCAGATTGAAATGGACAATATTCATACTTGGCAGTAGATGGGAAAAAAATGCTGTCTTACCCAGTAACCCAGAATCCAATGAGAAGGGCTTATTGGTGAACATACATTCGAAAGAGACTAGGTGGAATACCTTGTTCACAGTGTTGTGTGTTCCAACGATGCGGATATATCTGCAAACAAAAAACAAAATCAGTGTCAGGAGAATTACATCATTCTCTCACAGGTTCGCACATTTAGACCCACCAGTCGAGAGTATATATTTTGTTCCAGGATCTGAGAAAGATCATCTGAGCTATATAATAATTGAAGTGTCACTGGAGCCAGAAAACAGTTCATAGACACTGTTAACTTTTATTGTGTAGCCTTTCACAAGCCGTAGGTTATCTCAGAGTACAACGGGACCATGGTCAAATGGGCCAATGGACTGAGGATGGTGCACAATTTAGAGAAATGTCAGGTATTGTATTTTGGTAAGGCAGGGCAGGATGGGATGGTGCATGTGGGATCCACAGTGACTTATGCACATGGATTCAGAATTAGCTTGCCTAAAGAAGACAGAGGGAAGTGGTGGAAGGGTGTTTTCCAGACTGGGGTTTGTTGACTAGTAGTGTTCCACAGAGATAAAATGACTTGGATAAAAATGTAGATGGGTGGATTTGTAAGTTGGCAGATGACACTAAGATTGGTGAAGTTGCGGACAGTGTCAAAGGTTGTTCAAGGATACAGTGAGATATAGATCAGTTGCAGATATGGACGGAGAAATGGCCGATGGAGTTTAATCCAGGGAACTTGTGCAGGGGAGAAGGGTTCACATTTTTGCATCACTTTTTTGGTGGTGACCTGTATAAGAAGGAAGGATTGCACCTGAATTGGTAGGGGACTAATATACTAGCAGGGAGATTTACTACAGCTGCTCAAGAGGATTTCAATTTAAAGGGAATTCGAGCTATTTGAAAGGAAGTTCACATTTGATATGTAGGAGACTTTAAAAGATTGGTTGAAGATGGTGCAGGATAGGCGAGGGATAGGAAGGGCAAAATTCGTGAACCGTCGATGATAGGAGAAATCGTGCGACTAGCCAAGGGGAAAAGGGAAGCGTACATAAGGTCCAGGCAGCTAAGAACAGAACAGGCCCTGGGAGAGTAGGACCAGTCTTAAACAAGGAACCAAGTGGGCTAAAAGGGGTCATCAAAAAACTTTAGCAAGCATAATTAAGGAGAATCCCGAAGTCTTTTATTCTTATATCAGAAGCAATAGGGCAACTAGAGAAGGGATTGGTCCACTAAAGGATAAGAAAGGAAGGCTGTGTACCAAACCTGAGAGAATGGTGAGATTCTGAATGATTACTTTGCATCAGTGTTCACTGAGGAGAGGAACATGATGAACCTTGAGATGAGAGATAGAAGTTTATTTACTCCGGATGACTTTGACATAAGTAGAGAAGATGTGTTGGGTAGGCTAAAGGATATTAAGGTGGACAAATCCCCAGGACCGGATGGGATCTATCTCAGGTTGCTGATGGAGGTGAGAGAGGAAATAGCTGGGGCCCTGACAGATATCTTTGTGGCATCCTTAAATACAGGAGAGGTGCCAGAGGGTTGCTCATGTTGTCCCCCTGTACAAGAAGGGTAGTAGGGATATTCTGGGTAACTACAGACCAGTGAGCCTAGCGTCAGTGGTGGGGAAGTTGCTGGAGAAGGTACTGAGGGAAAAAGTCTATTTATATTTGGAAAAGAATGGGCTTATCAGTGATAGGCAACATGGTTTGTGCGGGGGAGATCGTGCCTTACCAACTTAATAGAGTTCTTTGAGGAAGTGTCCAGATTGATAGATGAAAGAAGGGCTGTTGATGTCATATACATGAATTTTAGTAAGGCGTTTGATAAGGTTCCCACTGGTAGACGATTGGAGAAAGTGAAGTCACATGGTGTGCAGGGTGTTCTAGCTAGATGGATAAAGAACTGGTTGAGCAACAGGAGACAGAGAGTAGTAGTTGAAGGGAGTTTCTCGAAATGGAGAAAGGTGACCAGAGGTGTTCCACAGGGGTCAGTATTGGGGCCACTGTTGTTTGTGATATACATAAATGATCTGGGAGAGGGCACTGTTGGTCTGATCAGCAAGTTTGTAGATGACACAAAGATTGGTGGAATAGCAGAAAGCATAAGGGACTGTCAGAGAATACAGGAGGATATAGATAGACTGGGTGGAAAAGTGGCAGATGGAGTTCAATCCAGACAAATGTGAGGTAATGCATTTTGGGAAGTCTAATTCGAAACTGAACTATACTGTAAACGGAAGAGCCTTGGGAAAAGTTGTGAGCAGAGAGATCTGGGAGTGCAGGTCCATTGTACCCTGAAGGTTGCTGCACAGATGGATAGAGTGGTCAAGAAGGCATACAATATGCTTGCCTTCATTGGACGGGGTATTGAGTATAAGAGCTGGCAGGTCATGTTAACACTGTACACGATGTTGATTCGGCCACATTTGGAATACTGTGTACAGTTCTGGGCACCACATTACCAAAAGGATTTGGACGCTTTGGAGAAGGTGCAGAGAAGGTTTACCAGGATGTTGCCTGGTATGGAAGGTTCTAGGTATGATGAGAGGTTGAGTAGGTTAGGTTTGTTTTCATTAGAAAAAAGGAGATTGAGGGGGGACCTGATTGAGGTTTACAAAATCATGAAGGGTACAGATAGGGTGGATAGAGACAAGCTTTTTCCCAGGGTGAGGGATTCAATAATCAGAGGTCACGCTTTCAAGGTGAGAGGTGAAAGGTTTAAGGGGGATACACACGATAAGTACTTCGCACAGAGGGTGGTGGGCGTTTGGAACGCGTTGCCAGCAGAGGTGGTAGAGGCAGGCACGGTAGATTCATTTAAGATGTGTCTGGACAGATGCATGAGAAGGTGGGGAGCAGAGGGATACAGATGGTTAGGAATTGGGCGACAGGTTTAGGCAGTACATTTGGATCGGCTCAGGCTTGGAGGGCCGAAGGGCCTGTTCCTGGGCTGTAAATATTTTTAGTTCAACTGGTGATGTTGGAGGCGGTGGTGGGGGACCCACAGTGATAGTGAGGAAAGAGATCAATCTGAGCCGGGTACTGTTAGGAAAAGGAGCGAGTCAAACAGTCAGGGCAGGCAGAGACAAGGGAGGACTGATAAATTAAACTGCATTTATTTCAATGCAAGGGGCCTAACAGGGAAGGCAGATGAACTCAGGACATGGTTAGGAACATGGGACTGGGATATCATAGCAATTACAGAAACATGGCTCAGGGATGGGCAGGACTGGCAGCTTAATGTTCCAGGATACAAATGCTACAGGAAGGATAGAAAGGGAGGAAAGAGAGGAGGGGGAGTGGCATTTTTGATTAGGGATAACATTACAGCTGTGCTGAGGGAGGATATTCCCAGAAATACATCCAGGGAAGTTATTTGGGTGGAACTGAAAAATAAGAAAGGGATGATCACCTTATTGGGATTGTATTATAGACTCCCTAATAGTCAGAGGGAAACTCAGAAACAAATTTGTAAGGAGATCACAGCTATCTGTAAGAATAATAGGGTGGTTATGGTAGGGGATTTTAATTTTCCAAACATTGACTGGGACTGCCATAGTATGAAAGGTTTAGATAGAGAGGAATTTCTTAAGTGCATGCAAGACAATTTTCTGATTCAGTATCACCATCTATTTCCCTACAGTCTATATCTTACATATCCTTTTTCACAGTAAATACTGATGCAAAATACTCATTTAGTATCTCCCCCATCTCCTGCGGTTCCACATAAAGGCAGGAGATGGGGGAGATACTAAATGAGTATTTTGCATCAGTATGTGGATGTACCTACTAGAGAAGGTGCAAAACATGACCTACTCTTGGGAAATAAGGCAGGGCAGGAGACTGAGGTGTCAGTGGGGGAGCACTTTGGGGCCAGTGACCGTAATTCTTTAGATTTAAAATAGAACATAGAACATAGAACATAGAACAATACAGCACAGAACAGGCCCTTCGGCCCACGATGTTGTGCCGAACTTCTATCCTAGATTAAGCACCCATCCATGTACCTATCCAAATGCCGCTTAAAGGTCGCCAATGAATCTGACTCTACCACTCCCACGGGCAGCGCATTCCATGCCCCCACCACTCTCTGGGTGAAGAACCCACCCCTGACATCTCCCCTATACCTTCCACCGTTCACCTTAAATTTATGTCCCCTTGTAACACACTGTTGTACCCGGGGAAAAAGTTTCTGACTGTCTACTCTATCTATTCCTCTGATCATCTTATAAACCTCTATCAAGTCACCCCTCATCCTTCGCCGTTCCAACGAGAAAAGGCCGAGAACTCTCAACCTATCCTCGTACGACCTACTCTCCATTCCAGGCAACATCCTGGTAAATCTTCTCTGCACCCTCTCCAAAGCTTCCACATCTTTCCTAAAGTGAGGCGACCAGAACTGCACACAGTACTCCAAATGTGGCCTAACCAAAGTCCTGTACAGCTGCAACATCACCTCACGACTCTTGAATTCAATCCCTCTGCTAATGAACGATAATACTCCATAGGCCTTCTTACAAACTCTATCCACCTGAGTGGCAACCTTCAAAGATCTATGTACATAGACCCCAAGATCCCTCTGTTCCTCCACCTGACCAAGAACCCTACCATTAACCCTGTATTCCGCATTCTTATTTGTTCTTCCAAAATGGACAACCTCACACTTGGCAGGGTTGAACTCCATCTGCCACTCCTCAGCCCAGCTCTGCATCATATCTAAGTCCCTCTGCAGCCGACAACAGCCCTCCTCACTGTCCACAACTCCACCTATCTTTGTATCATCTGCAAATTTACTGACCCACCCTTCGACTCCCTCCTCTAAGTCATTAATAAAAATTACAAACAGCAGAGGACCCAGAACTGATCCCTGCGGAACTCCACTTGTAACTGGACTCCATGCTGAATATTTACCATCTACTACCACTCTCTGACTTCGACCGGTTAGCCAGTTTTCTATCCAATTGGCCAAATTTCCCTCTATCCCATGCCTCCTGACTTTCCGCATAAGCCTACCATGGGGAACCTTATCAAATGCCTTACTAAAATCCATGTACACTACATCCACTGCTCTACCCTCATCCACATGCTTGGTCACCTCCTCGAAGAATTCAATAAGACTTGTAAGGCAAGACCTACCCATCACAAATCCGTGCTGGCTGTCCCTAATCAAGCAGTGTCTTTCCAGATACTCGTAAATCCTATCCCTCAGTACCCTTTCCATTACTTTGCCTACCACAGAAGTAAGACTAACTGGCCTGTAATTCCCGGGGTTATCCCTATTCCCTTTTTTGAACAGGGGCACAACATTCGCTACTCTCCAGTCCCCTGGTACCACCCCCGTTGCCAGTGAAGACGAGAAGATCATTGCCAACGGTACTGCAATTTCCTCTCTTGCTTCCCACATAATCCTAGGATATATCCCGTCAGGCCCGGGGGACTTGTCTATCCTCAAGTTGTTCAAAATGTCCAACACATCTTCCTTCCTAACAGATATCTCCTCTAGCTTATCAGTCCGTTTCACACTCTCCTCTTCAACAATACATTCCCTCTCGTTCGTAAATACTGAAGAGAAGTACTTGTTCAAGACCTCTCCTATCTCTTCCGACTCAATACACAGTCTCCCACCACTGTCCTTGATCGGACCTACCCTCGTTCTCGTTATTCTCAGGTTTCTCACATACGCATAGAATGCCTTGGGGTTATCCTTGATCCTATCCGCCAGGGATTTTTCATGCCCTCTCTTAGCTCTCCTAATCCCTTTCTTCAGGTCCCTTCTGGCTATCCTGTATCCCTCCACTGCTCTGTCTGAACCTTGTTTCCTCAACCTTATGTAAGCCTCCTTCTTCCTCTTTACTAGACATTCAACCTCCCTCGTCAACCAAGGCTCCCTCACACGACCATTTCTTTCCTGCCTGATCGGTACATACATATCAAGGACACGTCGTATCTGCTCCTTGAAAAAGTCCCACATTTCCACCACATCCTTCCCTGACAGCCTATGCTCCCAACGTATGCTCCTCAAATCCTGTCTTACAGCATCGTAATTTCCCTTCCCCCAATTGTAGAAACTTCCTTGTTGTGCGCACCTATCTCTCTCCATAACCAAGGTGAAAGTCACAGAATTGTGGTCGCCATCACCAAAATGTTCACCCACTAACAAGCCCACCACTTGTCCCGGTTCGTTACCGAGTACCAAATCCAATATGGCCTCCCCTCTGGTTGGACAATCTATATACTGCGTTAGAAAAGCTTCCTGGACACACTGCACAAACACCGCCCCATCCAATCTACTTGATCTAAAGAGCTTCCAATCAATATTTGGGAAGTTGAAGTCGCCCATGACTACGACCCTGTGGCTTCTGCACCTTTCCAAAATCTGTTTCCCAATCTGTTTCTCCACATCTCTGCTGCTATTGGGGGGCCTATAATAAACACCCAACAAGGTGACTGCACCTTTCCTATTTCTGACTTCAGCCCATACTACCTCCAGAGGCAGATCCCCCTCAAACTTCCTTTCTGCAGCCGTTATACCATTTCTAATTAGCAATGCCACCCCCCCTCCTTTTTTACCACCCTCCCTAATCTTACTGAAACATCTGTACCCAGGAACCTCCAACAGCCATTCCTGTCCCTCATCTATCCATGTTTCCGTGATGGCCACAACATCGTAGTCCCAGGTACCGATCCACGCCTTAAGTTCACCCACCTTATTTCTGATACTCCTTGCATTGAAGTATACGCACTTGAGCCCATCTCTGTGTCCGCAAGTAGTCCCTGTCAGTGCTACCTTCTCCACAGCCTCCCTACAGTCTTGGACATCCTGACACACAGCTAGCTTACTTGCTGGACTACAAGTCCGGATCCCATCCCCCTGCCAAATTAGTTTAAACCCCCCCGTGTGTGATGGAAAAGGATAGACCAGATCTAAAAGTTGAAATTCTAAATTGGAGAAAGGCCAATTTTGATTGTATTGGGCAAGTACTTTCAGAAGTTGAGTGGAGGCAGATGTTCGCAGGTAAAGGGACGGCTGGAAAATGGGAAGCCTTCAGAAATGTGATAATGAGAGTCCAGAGAAAGTATGTTTCTGTCAGGGGGAAAGGGAAGGCTGGTAGGTATAGGGAATGCTGGATGACTAAAGAAATTGAGGGTTTGGTTAAGAAAGCGAAGGAAGCATATGTCAGGTACAGACAGGAGAGATCACGTGAATCCTTAGGAGTGTATAAAGGCAGTAGGAATACACATAAGGAGGAAATCAGGAGGGCATGAAGGGGACATGAGATAGTTTTGGCAAATAGAGTTAAGGAGAATTGAAAGGGTATTGGATTATAAATACATTAAGGATAAAAGGGTAATTAGGGAGACATTAGGGCCCATCAAAGATCAGCAAGGCAGCCTTTATGTGGAACCGCAGGAGATGGGGGAGATACTAAATGAGTATTTTGCATCAGTATTTACTGTGAAAAAGGATATGTAAGATATAGACTGTAGGGAAATAGATGGTGACATCTTGAAAAATGACAGAGGAGGAAGTGCTGGATGTCTTGAAACAGTTAAAAGTGGATAAATCCCCAGGACCTGATCAGGTACACCTGAGAACTCTGTGGGAAGCGAGAGAAGTGATTGCTGGGCCTCTTGCTGAGATATTTGTATCATCGATAGACACAGGTGAGGTGCCGGAAGACTGGAAGTTGGCTAACATGGTGCCACTGTTTAAGTAGGGTGGTAAGGACAAGCCAGGGAACTATAGACCAGTCAACCTGACCTCAGTGGTGGGCAAGTTGTTGGAGGGAATCCTGAGAGACAGAATTTTCATGTATTTGTAAAGGCAAGGACTGATTAGGGATAGTCAACATGGCTTTGTGCATGGAAAGATATGTCTCACAAACTTGATTGAATTTTTGAAGAAGTAACTAAGAGGATTGATGAGGGCAGAGCGATGGATGTGATCTACATGGACTTGTTTATGTGGACTTGAGTGAGGCATTCAATAAGGTTCCCCATGGCAGACTGGTTAGCAAGGTTAGATCTCATGGAATACAGGGAGAACTAGCCATTTGGATACAGAACTGGCTCAATGGTAGAAGATAGAGGGTGGTGGTGGAGGGTTGTTTTTCAGACTGATGGCCTGTGACCAGTAGAGTGCCACAAGGATCGGTGCTGGGTCCTCTACTTTTTGTCATTTACATAAATGATTTGGATGCGAGCATAAGAGGTACAGTTAGTAAGTTTGCAGATGACACCAAAATTGGAGGTGTAGTGGACAGTTACCTCAGATTCCAACGGGATCTGGACCAGATGGGCCAATGGGCTGAGAAACGGCAGATGGAGTTTAATTCAGATAAATTCAAGGTGCTGCATTTTGGAAAGGTAAATCAGGGCAAGACTTATACACTTAATGGTAAAGTCCAGGAGAATGTTGCTGAAGAAAGAGATCTTGGAGTGCAGGTTCATAGCTCCTTGAAAGTGGAGTCGCAGGTAGACAGGATAGTGAAGGCAGCGTCTGGTATGCTTTCCTTTATTGGTCAGAGTATTGAGTACAGGAGTTGGGAGGTCATGTTGCAGCTGTACAGGACATTGGTAGGGCCACTGTTGGACTGTTGTATACAATTCTGGTCTCCTTCCTATTGGAAAGATGTTGTGAAACTTGAAAGGGTTCAGAAAAGATTTACAAGGATGTTGCCAGGGTTGGAGGATCTGAGCTACAGGGAGAGGCTGAACAGGCTGGGGCTGTTTTCCCTGGAGCGTCGGAGGCTGAGGGGTGACCTTATAGAGGTTTACAAAATTATGAGGGGCATGGATAGGATAAATAGACAAAGTCTATTTCCCTGGGGTCGGGGAGTCCAGAACTAGGGGGCATAAGTTTAGGGTGAGAGGAGAAAGATATAAAAGAGACCTACAGGGCAACGTTTTTCACGGAGAGGGTGGTACGTGTATGGAGTGAGCTGCCAGAGGAAGTGGTGGAGGCTGGTACAATTGCAACATTTAAGAGGCATTTGGATGGGTATATGAATAGGAAGGGATTGGAGGGATATGGGCCGGGTGCTGGCAGGTGGGACTAGATTGGGTTGGGATATCTGGTCGGCATGGACGGGTTGGACCGAAGGATCTGTTTCCATGCTGCACATCTCTATGACTCTGGTCTCCTCCTATAGGAAAGATGTTGTGAAACATGAAAGGGTTCAAAAACGATTTACAAGGATGTTGCCAGGGCTGGAGGACTTGAGCAACAGGGAGAGGCTGAACAGGCTGGGGCTGTTTTCCTTGTTTTTCCTCTAGAGATGTATAAAATCATGAGGTGCATGGATAGGATAAAGAGACAAGACCTTTTCCCTCGGGTAGGGTAGTCCAATCTAAAGGGCATAGGTTAGGGTGAGGGACCTAAGGGGCAACCTTTTCATGCAGAGGGTGTTGTGTGTATGGAATGAGCTGCCTGAGGAAGTGGTGCAGGCTGGTACCATTACAGCATTTAAATGGCATCTGGATGGGTATATGAATAGGAAGGGTTTAGAAGGATATTGGACCAATGCTGGCAAACAGGACTAGATTAATTTAGGATATCTGGTCGGCATGGACGAGCTAGACCAAAGGATCTTTTTCCGTGTTGTACATCTTTATGTGGTGCACTCTGGGTGATCAAATGTTAAGGAAAAGTATCCAGTTAATGGCAGGACCCTGACCAGCCCTGATGGACAGAGAGACCCTTAGGGTTCAGTCCCTCACTCCCACACAGGTAGACAGGGTGGGAAAGAAGGTGGATGGTATACTTGCCTTTATTGGTCGGGGAATTGAGTACAAGACTCAGGATGTCATGTTGCAGCTTTATAAGACATAAGTTATAAGTTAGATTGGAGAGGGTGCAGGTTTACCAGGATGCTGTCTGGTCTAGAGGGTATGGGCTATAAGGGGAGGCTGTTTTCTCTGGAGCAGCAGAGGCTGTTGGGAGACTTGACAGAAGTCTATAAAATTATGAGGTGCATGGATCAGATTAAAGGTCAGAGTCTTTTTCCCAGAGTTGAAATGTCTAAAACAAATGGGCATGCATTTACGATGAGAGGGGGAAAGTTCAAAGAAGATGTGAGGGAAAATTTTTTTACACAGAGTATGGTAGGAGTGTGGAATGTGCTGCCAGGGGATGGTGGTGGAGGCTGGTACAATAAGGGTGTTTAGGAGTTTAGGAGACCTTTAGATAAGCATGTGCATATGTAAGGAATGGACCAAGGGCAGGCAGAAGGGATTAGTTTAATTTGATGTTGTGTTTCACACATCATCATGGGCCGAAGGGCCTTTTCCTGTGCTGTTCTATGTTTTAATATTTTTTACTCAGTCATAGAATCATATCGGCCTATCGTGCAGAAAAAGGCCCTGCAGCCCATCGAGTCAGCGGGCTGTGACCTTTTGCATACAAACTTGTGCCTGCATGTGAATGTGTCTGCATCTGTGTGTGAGACAGACTATGTGTGTCAGTATGCATGCGTGTATGCCTGTATTTGCATGTGGCTGGTTGTGCATGTGTCCTCTGTGCATTATTCTGTGCATGCTATTTGCGTGTCTGTATGTGCTTGTCTGTGCACATGTTGTTGTGTTCATATGTCCGTGTGCGCTTGTCTTGTGCATGTCTGCATGGTGGGGTGTGTGTCTGTGTGTGTGTGTGTGTGTGTGTCTGTGTGTGTGTCAGTAGTGCATGTGTCTGTCTGTGTGCATTTGTGTGTGTGCGTGTGTGTCTGTGTGTGTGTGTGTGTCAGTACTGCATGTGTCTGTGTGCATTTGTGTATTCCCCACATATCTCCGATAAATATTTCCCCCTCACCTTAAACCCACGTCCCCTTCATATCTGACATTTCCACCCCGGGGAAAAGACTCTGAATCTCCACCCTATCCATGCCTCTCATAACTTTATATACTTCTATCGGGTCACTCCTCAGGCTCTGATGCTCTGGCAAATACAATCCACATTTGTCCAACCTCTCTTTATAGCCAATACACACCAATTCAGGCAATATCCTGGTAAATCTCTTTTGTACCCTCTCCACAGCCTCCACATCCTTCCTATCGAGCAGTGACCAGAACATAGAACAGTGCAGCAAGGAACAGGCCCTTTGGCCCATGATGTTGTGTCGAACATGATGCCAAATGAAGCTAATCCCTTCAATCTGCCCTTGGTCATATCCCTCCATTGCTTGCGTATTAGAACATAGAACATAGAACAATACAGCACAGAACAGGCCCTTCAGCCCACGATGTTGTGCCGAACTTTTATCCTAGATTAAGCACCCATCCATGTACCTATCCAAATGCCGCTTAAAGGTCGCCAATGAATCTGCCTATTCATATGCCTATCTATCGTATCTGCCTCCACCACCATCCCTGGCTGCATGTTCCAGACTCCTACCTCTCTCTGAGTAAAGGATTGCCCCTTTCATCTCCTTTGAACTTTCTCCCCCCACCTTAAAACAATGCCCCCTCCCCAAACCCGGGAAAAAGATTCTGACTATCAATCCTATCACTGCATCTCATAATTTTACAGACTTCCATCAAGTCTCCCATTATCCTTCACTGCTCCAAAGAAAACAACCCATGTTTTTCCAGCCTCTCCTTATAACTCATACCCTCTAATCCAAGCAGCATCTCTTCTGCACCCTCCCCATCCTTCCTGTAATTGGCAACTGGAATTGAATGCAATACTCTAAGTATGGCCTAACTAATGTCTTATAGAGCTGCAATATGACATCCTGACTCTTGTAGTCCATTCCCAGACCAATAAAGGTAAGCACGCCATAAGCCTTCTTTACCACCCTGTCTACTTGTGTGGCCAGTTTCAGGGAACTATGGACTGGAACCCCAAGATCCCTCTGTATATCAATGCTGTTCAGTGTCCTGTCATTAACTGTATACTTTCCTTGACATTTGATCTTTAAAGTGCAAGATCTCACAACTACCTTGAATAAACTCAATTTGCCATTTCTCTGCCTATATCTGCAACTGATTGATATCCCGCTGTATCCTTTGACAACTATCGCAACACCACCAATGTTTGTGTCATCTGCAAACTTACTAACCCACCCGTCTACATTTCCATCCAGGTCATTTATACAACTCACAAACTGCAGAGGGCCCAGTACTGATCCCTGCAGAACCCCACCAGTCACCGACCCCCCCCCCAGCCTGAAAAACACTCTTCCCCCACTACCCTCTGCCTTCCCGGGGTAAGCCAATTCTGAATCCAAACAGTCAAGTCACTGTGGATCCTGTGAATCTTAATCTTCTGGATGAGCCAACCATGAGGGACCTTGTTGAAAGCATTACTAAAATCCATGTGAACAACATCCACTGCTCTACCCTCATCGATCACCTTCATCACCTTCTCGAAATATTCAATCACGTTAATAATCCATGACCTGCCCCATACAGAGCCATGCTGACTGGCCCTAACTAGGTCATGCTTTTCCAAATGTGCGTAAGCTTAAAAATTTTCTCCAATACCTTCCCAACCACCAACATGAGAGTCACTGGTCTATAATTTACTGAGTTATTGCTATTTCCCTTCTTATCTACTCACCAGTCCTCCAGTACCTCTCCAGTGGCTGGTGAGACGACAAGAACTTGGCCAAAACCCCAGCAATCTCCTCTCTTAGCTCTCTCAGTAACCTGGGATAGACACCATTGGGCCCTGGGGACTTATCCACCTTAACACTCTTCAAGAGACCGAACACCACTTCTTTCTTAATCGCAAAATGCCCGAGCATATTAGCATGCTCCAAACAAATCTCACCACCCTCCATATCCTTTCCCTGGGTGAATACTGACACAAAGTACTCATTTAGGATCTCACCCATATCCTCTGCCTCCAAGCACTAGTATCCTCCTTTATCCTTGATCCTGCCTTCTCCCTCATTATTCTCTTGTTTTTAATGTATAGAACATAGAACATAGAACAATACAGCACAGAACAGGCCCTTCGGCCCACGATGTTGTGCCGAACTTCTATCCTAGATTAAGCACCCATCCATGTACCTATCCAAATGCCGCTTAAAGGTCGCCAATGAATCTGACTCTACCACTCCCTCGGGCAGCGCATTCCATGCCCCCACCACTCTCTGGGTAAAGAACCCACCCCTGACATCTCCCCTATACCTTCCACCCTTCACCTTAAATTTATGTCCCCTTGTAACACTCTGTTGTACCCGGGGAAAAAGTTTCTGACTGTCTACTCTATCTATTCCTCTGACCATCTTATAAACCTCTATCAAGTCACCCCTCATCCTTCGCCGTTCCAACGAGAAAAGGCCGAGAACTCTCAACCTATCTTCGTACGATCTACTCTCCATTCCAGGCAACATCCTGGTAAATCTTCTCTGCACCCTCTCCAAAGCTTCCACATCTTTCCTAAAGTGAGGCGACCAGAACTGCACACAGTACTCCAAATGTGGCCTAACCAAAGTCCTGTACAGCTGCAACATCACCTCACGACTCTTGAATTCAATCCCTCTGCTAATGAACGATAATACTCCATAGGCCTTCTTACAAACTCTATCCACCTGAGTGGCAACCTTCAAAGATCTATGTACATAGACCCCAAGATCCCTCTGCTCCTCCACCTGACTAAGAACCCTACCGTTAACCCTGTATTCCGCATTCTTATTTGTCCTTCCAAAATGGACAACCTCACACTTGGCAGGGTTGAACTCCATCTGCCACTCCTCAGCCCAGCTCTGCATCATATCTAAGTCCCTCTGCAGCCGACAACAGCCCTCCTCACTGTCCACAACTCCACCTATCTTTGTATCATCTGCAAATTTACTGACCCACCCTTCGACTCCCTCCTCTAAGTCATTAATAAAAATTACAAACAGCAGAGGACCCAGAACTGATCCCTGCGGAACTCCACTTGTAACTGGACTCCATGCTGAATATTTACCATCTACCACCACTCTCTGACTTCGACCGGTTAGCCAGTTTTCTATCCAATTGGCCAAATTTCCCTCTATCCCATGCCTCCTGACTTTCCATATAAGCCTACCATGGGGAACCTTATCAAATGCCTTACTAAAATCCATGTACACTACATCCACTGCCCTACCCTCATCCACATGCTTGGTCACCTCCTCGAAGAATTCAATAAGACTTGTAAGGCAAGACCTACCCTTCACAAATCCGTGCTGGCTGTCCCTAATCAAGCAGTGTCTTTCCAGATACTCGTAAATCCTATCCCTCAGTACCCTTTCCATTACTTTGCCTACCACAGAAGTAAGACTAACTGGCCTGTAATTCCCGGGGTTATCCCTATTCCCTTTTTTGAACAGGGGCACAACATTCGCTACTCTCCAGTCCCCTGGTACCACCCCAGTTGCCAGTGAAGACGAGAAGATCATTGCCAACGGTACTGCAATTTCCTCTCTTGCTTCCCACATAATCCTCGGATATATCCCGTCAGGCCCGGGGGCCTTGTCTATCCTCAAGTTGTTTAAAATGTCCAACACATCTTCCTTCCTAACAGGTATCTCTTCTAGCTTATCAGTCCGATTCACACTCTCCTCTTCAACAATACGGTCCCTCTCGTTCGTAAATACTGAAGAGAAGTACTTGTTCAAGACCTCTCCTATCTCTTCCGACTCAATACACAGTCTCCCACCACTGTCCTTGATCGGACCTACCATCGTTCTCGTCATTCTCAGGTTTCTCACATACGCATAAAATGCCTTGGGGTTATCCTTGATTCTATCCGCCAGGGATTTTTCATGCCCTCTCTTAGCTCTCCTAATCCCTTTCTTCAGGTCCCTTCTGGCTATCCTGTATCCCTCCACTGCTCTGTCTGAACCCTGTTTCCTCAACCTTATGTAAGCCTCCTTCTTCCTCTTTACTAGACATTCAACCTCCCTCGTCAACCAAGGCTCCCTCACACGACCATTTCTTTCCTGCCTGATCGGTACATACATATCAAGGACACGTCGTATCTGCTCCTTGAAAAAGTCCCACATTTCCACCACATCCTTCCCTGACAGCCTATGCTCCCAACGTATGCTCCTCAAATCCTGTCTTACAGCATCGTAATTTCCCTTCCCCCAATTGTAAAAACTCCCTTGTTGTGCGCACCTATCTCTCTCCATAACCAAGGTGAAAGTCACAGAATTGTGGTCGCCATCACCAAAATGTTCACCCACTAACAAGCCCACCACTTGTCCCGGTTCGTTACCGAGTACCAAATCCAATATGGCCTCCCCTCTGGTTGGACAATCTACATACTGAGTGAGAAAAGCTTCCTGGACACACTGCACAAACACCGCCCCATCCAATCTACTTGATCTAAAGAGCTTCCAATCAATATTTGGGAAGTTGAAGTCGCCCATGACTACGACCCTGTGGCTTCTGCACCTTTCCAAAATCTGTTTCCCAATCTGTTTCTCCACATCTCTGCTGCTATTGGGGGGCCTATAATAAACACCCAACAAGGTGACTGCACCTTTCCTATTTCTGACTTCAGCCCATACTACCTCCAGAGGCAGATCCCCCTCAAACTTCCTTTCTGCAGCCGTTATACCATTTCTAATTAGCAATGCCACCCCCCCTCCTTTTTTACCACCCTCCCTAATCTTACTGATTATCTATAGAATGACTTGGGAGAGTATTGAGTACAGGAGTTGGGAGGTCGTGTTGCGGCTGTACAGGACATTGGTTAGGCCACTGTTGGAATATTGCGTGCAATTCTGGTCTCCTTCCTATCGGAAAGATGTTGTGAAACTTGAAAGGGTTCAGAAAAGATTTACAAGGATGTTGCCAGGGTTGGAGGATCTGAGCTACAGGGAGAGGCTGAACAGGCTGGGGCTGTTTTCCCTGGAGCGTCGGAGGCTGAGGGGTGATCTCAGAGAGGTTTACAAAATTATGAGGTGCATGGATAGGATAAATAGACAAAGTCTTTTCCCTGGGGTGGGGGAGTCTAGAACTAGACGGCATAGGCTTAGGGTGAGAGTGGAAAGATATAAAAGGGACCTAAGGGGCAACGTTTTTCACGGAGAGGGTGGTACGTGTATGGAGTGAGCTGCCAGAGGATGTGGTGGAGGCTGGTACAATTACAACATTTAAGAGGCATTTGGATGGGTATATGAATAGGAAGGGATTGGAGGGATATGGGCCGGGTGCTGGCAGGTGGGACTAGATTGGGTTGGGATATCTGGGTCAGCGTGGACAGGTTGGACCGAAGGGTCTGTTTCCATGTTGTACATCTCGATGACTCTATGACTTACCAAGGTCATTTCAAGGCTCCTTGAGTACTTTACTGCTTTCTTTATATTCCCAATGAGCCCTGTCTGATTTTAACTTCCTAAATTTTACAGATGCTTCATTTTTCCTTTTGACTAAATTCACAAACTCCTCATAACCCAAAGGTCCCTCATCTTTCCATCCTTGTCCTTCCTCCTTACTGGAATGTGCCAATCCTGAACTTTGATCAGGTCTTTAAACAACTCCCACATGTCAAATGTGGAGTTGACAGCAAATGGGAGTTGCACGCAATATGCCAAACGTGGCCTAATTAAAGTTTTATACAGCTGCAACCTGACTTTTGCCAACTTTTATACTCAATGCCCCACTGATGAAGGCAAATGGAAAATTATTGGAATGTGTTGTTTCATGGTGTGTTAAGTGACTGGAGAGGGAGGGAGCTGAATGGAAGTGCTTGGGAATGGGAGAGTGGCTTTATTGGGGTCACGAAGGGTAGAATTGCAATGGGTGATTTTGGAAATGTAGCGTGGGATGCAATGTTTGTGGGTTGCTCAGTTCTGTTTCTGGACATGTGTTTGGGAATTAGCAGCTACATTTTAATGGGATATGCCACTTTCTGCCCTGGTTCTTTTTCTTGAGTTGGGATGCGTCTAGTTTGGGAATTCTGACAGTAAACAGTGTACAATGAAAGCTTCAATTTTCTCCTGCACTCTGACATATATTTCCTGGTACGTACAAAGAGGTGAATAATACTGACACAAAGGAAGGGGTTCAGTTTCATTCGTTAATGAAACTGGCTATCTCACATTTGGAAGTTGAGTGGCTTCACAATAAACCCATTGCTCCCCTTTTATCAACATGTTTGTAATGCCAACATGAGACCGGTTCTAATTCCTACCAAGACTGAAGAAAGAGAATTTGTTCCACACACTTGGTTGCATTTGATTGCAGCAGCACAGGGCAGCTGTGTGATCTAATAGCTTCCCATCGATCGCCCCAAACCAATACATTCCTTCATTAAAGAGAAAACGAGGTAGGGAGCTATAGGCCACTCTATATCTCTCATAGATTGACATTCCCTCTTATTAACTCGTAATTGTCAGGCAGATTCACCTCCAGCATTAGCCATCCATCTCTTCTCACTCAGCTAATACCAGTACAAAAATACATACTCTGGGGATCAATGGGCCAACAATTACATGAATTAAATCACTCGCTCAGTCTGCAATGGGGATACACCATCTAAAGTAAGTTACAAAGCATAACACAGAGACATAAGAGCTTTGAGAAAAGACTAGTCCACATCCATCACAACACTAAATAAACAGGACTCTTTATTTTTAGTGGGACAGGAGAATATCAACATTGTATTATATATTAAATCATGGATAGAATTCAACCAGGGAAAATCAGTCAGACCATAAGCTGTATGCAAGAAATGACAATTCAGGGCAAAATTAATAGATTTTTAAAGATTTTAGATTAATAAATTAATACATTTGCACAAATGTAGATTGATTAAAGAAAACCAGAATATATACTTCACTAATTTGCTTGCAATTTTTTTGTTGAAGCAACACGGGGTTAATGTGGGCAATTAAAAACCAAAAGTGCTGTAAAAACCCAGTCGGTCTGGCAAGTTTTGTAGAAAAAGAGAAACAGAGTTAGTTTTTCTAATTTTTCAGTTTCTGACTTGACTCTTCTTCAGAACTGTAGGATAATGCAGTTCACGTGAACTTTAAAAAGGCTTTTTAAAGAAATGCCGCATCACAAGCTTATGAGCCAAGTCAGAACCCGGGCTAGAAAAGGGTCCATGGTGATTTTTTTTTCTGTCAGACTGTTTGCAGTGGGGTTCCCCAAAGTCAGCTGAGGTATCAAGAGGGAATGGCAGATACACAACCCAGTTCAAACTTCAAGTCACTGAGATTGCAGAGTAGAGAAACAGTGATCCAGCAGCGAGAGAACTCAAGGTATCAGGAAAGAACATTAGAGATTGAAGGAAGTTTAGGCGAATGCCTTGGACTAAAAGTGCAAACAGGGGAAAGCCCAGCGTGTGGCCAGAACTTGCAAAATAAGGCTATGAAAATTGGCAAAGTGGACTCTCAATTTCTTAATGATTGACCAGAATCTTCACATTGAAAAAAGCCAAAAAGTTAAATCTCACAGATTCCAAAGCTTGCCCTGGATAGTATGCCAGGTTTATGAAGACAAACTATTTTGTGCTGCAATAAAACACCAAGATTTCATAACTTTGCGCGGCAGGATTTTTATAACAGACCTTTCACTTTTTAGCAGTTTATAAATTGGCCTTTATTGGGAACATGGTAAGACTCCCACAGATTTGACGTGTCAACCAATCAAGCAGTGAGCAAAGTTGGGGAGAAAACAGTATTAGTGAAGACAGGTGGCCAAGCAAAGAGAAGTTGTGTTGTTTTGTGATGCCTTGTAAGGCTGATGGTACAAAGGTTATGCCAATGGAATTATTCCAGAAATGAATCCTCCCAAAACAGCAATTCTCAAAAGGAGCAGTCATCCAATTCACAGTAAAAGGAGATTGATAAGGTGAATTTAAAATATGACTGAGGAAAGGATTTTCCAAACAGGTTGGTTAGGTAAAGAAAAGCTTTTCCTGGAACAGGACAAGCTCAAACCTCATTTTTTTGCTGAAGTCACTGAAATTAGATCAAAAAGCAGTGATGGAACCAGCAGTAACCAGCTATGTCCAACCACTTGCCGTATCTGTAAAGAAATCTTCAATGATTCTGGACACCATGAAGTCTCATAGCTGGTCAAATATGGGCAAGGAAACTTGCTGATTACCATGTACCATCCTAATGAATCAGTCGAATCATGTTGAACAACATTTGGTGTTGGTACTGAGGATGGCAAGGGTGCAGAATCTAATCTGGGTGGGGGACTTCAAATACCACCACCAAGGGTGACTCAGCAGCAGCATTACTGATCGAGCTGGTCAGATCCTAAAGGACATCGCTGCTGGACTGGGTCTGTGGCAGGTGGGGAGGGAACCAACAAGACAAAAAAATCCTGACCTCATCCTTACCAATCTGCCGGCTGCAGATGCATTCGTCTATGACTGTAGTGGTAAGAGGTACCGCTGCACAGTCCTTGTGGAGCCAAAGTCCTACCAATTGAGAATACCTTCTATTGTGTTGTGCTGCACTATCCCAGTGCTAAATAGAACAGACTTCAAACAGGTCTAACAGCTCAAGACTGGGCATCCATAAGATGCTATGGGCCACCAATAGCAAGAAAATCAACTTCTAATCTCATTGCTCAGCGTATCCTCAAGTCTAAATCAACCCTGGTTCAACAAAGGGTTCAGGAGAGCATTCTGGATTAGTGGTGCTGGAAGAGCGCAGCAGTTCAGGCAGCATCCAAGGAGCAGCGAAATCGACGTTTCAGGCAAAAGCCCTTCATCAGGAATAAAAAAAGGTTCAGGAGAGCATGCCAGGTGCATCAGCGTCAACCTGGTGAACTGGATGATCCATCACAGGCTCTTCTCGAGGTCTCCAGCATCACAGATCCAGTCTTCAGCCAATTTGATTCACTCCATGTGACAGCAAGAAACAGCTAGAAGCACTGGATACTGCAAAGGTAACGAGCACTGACAACATTCCGGCAATGTTACTCAAGAATTACGCTTCAGAACTTGCTGAACCCCTACCCAAGCTGTTCCAGTGCAACTGTAACACTGGCATCAACCCGACAAAGTAAGCCCTGTACAAAAAGTAGGACAAATCCAACCCGGCCCACCACTGTCCCATCAGTCAACTCTTGGTCTTCAGTAAGGTCATGGAAGGGGTCATCAACAGTGCTATCAAACAGCACCTGCTCAGTGGCACTGAGCTTGGGTTCCATCAAGGCCATTCAGCTCCTGACCTCAAAGAACAAAGAACATTACAGCACAGGAACAGGCCCTTTGGCCCTCCAAGCCTGTGCCTATCCAGATTCTCTATCGAAACCTGTCGCCTATTTTCTAAGGATCTGCATCTGTCTAGATACATTTTAAATGATGCTATCATGCCTGCCTCTACCACCTCTGTTGGCAAGGAGTTCCAGGCACCCACCACCCTCCGTGTAAAGAACTTTCCACGCATATCTCCCCTAAACTTTTCCCCTCTCACTTTGAACTCATGACCCTTAGTAATTGACTGCTCCACTATGGGGAAAAAGCTTCTTGCTATCCACCCTGTCTACACAGGAGCAGCAGCGTCAACCTGGTGAACTGGATGATCCATCACAGGCTCTTGTAAGATTTTGTAGGCCTCAATCAGATCCCCCCCTCAATCTCTGTCTTTCCAATGAAAATAATCCTAATCTACTCAACCTCTCCTCATAGCTAGCAATCTCCATACCAGGCAACATCCTGGTGAACCTCCTCTGCACCCTCTCCAAAACATCCACATCCTTTTGGTAATGTGGCGACCAGAACTGTATGCAGTATTCCAAATGTGGCCAAACCAAAGTCCTATGTAACTGTAACCTGACCTGCCAACTCTTGTACTCAATACCCCGCCCTATGAAGGAAAGCATGCTGTATACCTTCTTGACTATTCCATTGACCTGCGTTGCCACTTTCAGGGTACAATGGACCTGAACACCCAGATCTCTCTCGACATCAATTTTTCCCAGGACTTTTCCATTTACTGTATAGTTCGCTCTTGAAGTGGATCTTCCAAAATGCATCACCTCACATTTGTCCTGATGGAACTCCATCAGCCATTTCTCTGCCCAACCCTCCAATCTATCTATATTTTGCTGTATTCTCTGACAGTCTCCTTCACTATCTGCTACTCCACTAATCTTAGTGTCATCTGCAACCTTGTTAATCAGACCACCTATACCTTCCTCCAAATCATTTATATATATATCACCGACAGCAGTGGTTCCAGCACAGATCTCTGTGAAACACCACTGCTCACAGGTCTCCATTATGATAAACTCCCTTCCATTATTACAATGTCTCCTATTGCCCGGCCAATTCTCCATCCATCTAGCTAGTACACCCTGGATCCCATGCAACTTCACTTTCTCCATCAGCCTACCTTGGGGAACCTTATCAAAAGCCTTACTGAAGTCCATATATGTGACATCTACTGTCCTTCCCTCATCAACCAACTTTGTCACTTCCTCATTTGCTTCAGCCACCTCTTCTTACACACCACCATAAATTCCTTCTTTAAAATTAATAAAACAGTCTTGGACTCATCCTCTCTCACTCAAACTGAATGTAAAATGTAATTACATTATGGTAACTATAAATTTAGGGGTGTTTTCACTAGGACATCATTAATTAATCCAATTTCATTGCACAAGATCAGGTCTAACACAGGCTGGTCTCTCATTGGATCCAGAATGTGTTGCTCTAAGAAAACATCCTGAAAAAAAAATCCATGCCATTCATCATTTTGACTACCTTTGCCTGTGTGATTTTCCTAGTAGATCTGCAGATAAAAATCTCCTAGAATTATTGCTGTAACTTGTTTCCCATTTCTTTTATTTATTTGTGGAATGTGCCAGCATTTCTTGCCCCGTCCCTAGTTGCCCCTTGAGAAGGTGGGGGTGAGCACCTTCTTGAACCACTGGAGTCCATGTGTTGTGGGTTGACCCAAAATGCTGTTAGGGAGGGAGTTACAGGATTTTGACCCAGCGACACTGAAAGAATAGCGATATATTTCCAAGTCAGAATGGTGAGTGGCTTAGAGGGGAACTTGCAGGGGATGGCGTTCCCAGAAATCTGCAGAAGCAGTTGTGGGTTTGGAAGATGCTGTCTGACGATCTTGGGTGAATTTCTGCAGTGCACCTTGTAGATAGTATACACTGCTGCTTCTGAGCATCATTGATGGTGGAGGGAGAGGATGTTTGTGGATGTTATGCCAACCAAGCATGCTGCTTCATCCTGGAGCTGTGCCTATCCAGGCAAGTGGGGAGTATTGCATCACACTCCTGACTTGTGCCTTGTAGATGATGGACAGGCTTTGGCGAGTTAGGTGAATTAGAACATAGAACAATACAGCACAGAACAGGCCCTTCGGCCCTCAACATTGCGGCGACCTGTGAACTATTCTCAGCTCGTCCCCCGACACTATCCCAAAATCATCCATGTGCTTACCTAAGGATTGTTTAAATCTCCCTAATGTGGCTGAGTTGTCTACATTAGCAGGTAGGGCATTCCACACCCTCACCACTCTCTGAGTAACGAACCTGCCTCTGACATCTGTCTTAAATCGATCACCTCTCAATTTGTAGTTAGGCCCCCTCGTACAAGCTGACGTCACAATCTTAGGAAAAAGTCTTTCACTGTCTACCCTATCTAATCCCCTGATCATCTTGTGTGTCGCTATCAAATCCCACCTCTCTCCCCCCCCCCCCCCTTCCCCCCCCCCCTTCCCCCCCCCCCCCCTCCCCCCCCCCCCCCCCCAATTTAGCCTTCTTCTTTCCAATGAAAACAGACCCAAGTCTCTCAGCCTTTCCTCATCAGACCTACCCTCTGGACCAGGCAACATCCTGGTAAATCTCCTCTCCACCTTCTCCAATGCTTCCACATCCTTCCTGTAAGGGGTGACCAGAACTGTACACAATATTCCAAGTGTGGCCGCACCAGCGTTTTGTATAGTTGCAGCATGATATTGCGGCTCTGGAACTCAATCCCTCTACGAATGAAACCTAACACACCATTTGCCTTCTTAACAGCACTATCACCCTGGGTGGCAACTTTCAGGGATCTATGCACATGGACTCCAAGATCCCTCTGCACATCCACACTACCAAGAGTAATTCCATTGACTCAGTACTCTGCCTTCCTGTTATTCTTTCCAAATTACTCACTACAGTATCCCTAGCCTCTTGACTGCTCTTGCAACCACTGTTTATTTGGTGAGGCTAGCTGTGTTTCTTATCAACGGTAACCCTCTTGAGGTTGATAGTAGAAGATTTGGTGATGTCAGAATCATTGGCGACCTTTAAGCGGCATTTGGATAGGTACATGGATGGGTGCTTAATCTAGGTTAGAAGTTCGGCACAACATCGTGGGCCGAAGGGCCTGTTCTGTGCTGTATTGTTCTATGTTCTATGTAACACCACTGAATGTCCAGGGCTGGTGGTTAGATTGTCTCTTGTTGGTGATTGTCTGGCATTTGTGTGGCACGAACGTTACTTCCTTTATGCTCCACTCCACCAAAGTGACTAATATTAGGGGGCATGTACAACACTCCCACCAGTGACTTCTTTCCTTTAGCACTTCTTACCTCTAACTCAGCTGTTTCCACATCCTGGTTCCCTAAACCTACACCATCCTTCTCTGTTCTTCGAATATCATGAACCAACAGAACCAACCTTTTGCTAGTTTCCTGTCATTTCTAAATGTCCTTCAAGACCAAGGTCCCATTCCATGCCTTCCTGTAGCCATGCCTCTGTAGTGGTTACCAGATTGTACTTATTCATTATTATTTACAGTCTCATTTCATCTGTTTTGTTGTGAATTTTACACGTATTCTTTTACAGAGCCTTTAGTTTTATTCTCATTATAAATTTTGTAACTTCTCAAATTATCTGTTGGTTAGGTTTGAGATTTGTTGTCTGTGCAGCAAGGATGTTATTCATATCCATTTGGATATTACCATTTAAATTGTTTCTTTTGATAATTTTTGATATCCTTCGTTGGTCAAGGATAGTATAACGGTGGCTAAAAGAACTTTTGATGAGGACTCGTCTACTGAGGTGGTATGGGCTGAGGTTAGAAACAGGAGAGGAGAGGTCACACTGCTGGGAGTTTTTTATAGATCTCTGCAGAGTTCAGGGAGGTGGAGGAGAGGATTAGCAAAATTATTCTGGGTAGGAGTGAAAGGAACAGGGTGGTCATTATGGGGGACTTTAACTTCCCCAACATTGACTGGAAATGTTATAGCTCTAGCACGTCGGATGGATCAGTTTTTGTCCAATGTGTACAGGAGGGTTTCCTGACACAGTATGTCAAAGGGCCGACGAGAGGGGAGGGCACACAGGATCTGGTGCTTGGTAATGAACCAGGCCAGGCGTTTGATTTAGTTGTCGGTGAGCACTTCGGAGAGAGTGACCATAATTCAGTTACGTTTAGTTTAGCGATGGAAAGGGATAGGTACATGCCACAGGCCAAGAGTTATCGACGGGTCAACGGCAATTATAATGTGATTAGGCAGGAATTAGGATGCATAGAATGGGGTAGCAAAATGCAGGGGATGGGGACAATGGGAATGTGGAGCTGGTTTAAGGAACAGATATTGTCTGTCCTTGATAGGTATGTCCCTGTCAGGCAGGGAGGAAGTGATAATGTAAGGCAACTGTGGTTTACAACAGAAATTGCATCTCTTGTTAAGGAGAAGATGATACAGATGAGAGGATGGAGAGTTACAGATCAGCATTTAAAGAGAGAGTTAAGAAGAGCAAAGAGAGGACACGAGCAGTCTTTAGCAAATAGAATAAAGGGGAACCCTAAAGCTTTCTATAGGTATGTGAGGAATAAAAGGATGACTAGGGTAGGAATAGGGCCAGTCAAAGACAGAAGTGGGAAGTTGAGTGTGGACCCTGTGGAGAACGGAGAGGTGCTAAATGAATATTTCTCATCGGTTTTCACTCAGGAAAAGGAGAATATTGTAGAGGAGAAGAATGAGTTACGAGATATTAGACTAGAAAGGATTGAGGTTAGTAAGGAAGAGGTGTGATCAATTCTAGAAGGAGTGAAAGGAGACAAGTCCCCTGGGCTGGATGAGATTTATCTGAGGAATCTCTGGGAAGCTAGGGAGGAGATAGCAGAGCCTTTGGCTTTGATCTTTGAGTCGTCATTGTCTACAGGTTTAGTACCTGAGGACTGGAGGATTGCAAATGTTGTGCCCTTATTCAAGAAGGGCAGTAGAGATGACCCAGGTACTTCCTTTCCAAGATCCACAAGCCTGACCACCCTGGCCGACCCATTGTCTCAGCATGCTCCTGCCCCACTGAACTCATCTCGACCTACCTCGACACTGTCTTATCCCCCTCGTCCAGGAACTCCCCACATACGTTCGAGACACCACCCACCTCCTCCAAGACTTCCGTTTCCCCGGTCCCCAACGCCTCATCTTCACCATGGATATCCAATCCCTCTACACCTCCATCCGCCATGACCAGGGCCTCCAAGCCCTCCGTTTTTTCCTCTCCAGACGTCCCCAACAGTACCCTTCCACCGACACTCTCATTCGTTTGGCCGAACTGGTCCTCACCCTTAACAATTTCTCCTTTGAATCCTCCCACTTCCTCCAGACCAAAGGGGTAGCCATGGGCACACGTATGGGCCCCAGCTATGCCTGTCTCTTTGTTGGCTATGTAGAACAGTTGATCTTCCGTAATTACACCGGCACCACTCCCCACCTCTTCCTCCGCTACATTGATGACTGCATTGGCGCCACCTCATGCTCCCGCGAGGAGGTTGAGCAATTCATCAACTTCACCAACACATTCCACCCTGACCTTAAATTTACCTGGACCATCTCTGACACCTCCCTCCCCTTCCTGGACCTCTCCATCTCCATTAATGATGACCGACTTGACACTGACATTTTTATACAAACCCACCGACTCCCACAGCTACCTGGATTACACCTCTTCCCACACTACCTCTTGCAAAAATGCCATCCCGTATTCCCAATTCCTCCGCCTCCGCCGTATCTGCTCCCAGGAGGACCAGTTCCACCACAGAACACACCAGATGGCCTCCTTCTTTAGAGACCGCAATTTCCCTTCCCACGTGGTTAAAGATGCCCTCCAACGTATCTCATCCACATCCCGCACCTCCGCCCTCAGACCCCACCCCTCCAACCGTAACAAGGACAGAACGCCCCTGGTGCTCACATTCCACCCTACCAACCTTCGCATAAATCATGGCGGATGGAGGTGTAGAGGGATTGGGGGCCGGGGAAACGGAAGTCTTGGAGGAGGTGGAGGGCGTGGGTGGTGTCTCGAACGTATGTGGGGAGTTCCTGGACTAGTGGGCGGCACGGTGACACAGTGGTTAGCACTGCTGCCTCACAGCGCCTGAGACCCGGGTTCAATTCCCGCCTCAGGCGACTCTCTGTGTGGAGTTTGCACATTCTCCCCGTGTCTGCGTGGGTTTCCTCCGGGTGCTCCGGTTTCCTCCCACAGTCCAAAGACATGCAGGTCAGGTGAATTGGCCATGGTAAATTGCCCATAGTGTTAGGTAAGGGGTAGATGTCGGGGTATGGGTGGGTTGCGCTTCGGCGGGTCAGTGTGGACTTGTTGGGCCGAAGTGCCTGTTTCCACACTGTAATGTAATGTAATTAATTTAATCTAAAACCAAATCATCCGCCGACATTTCCGCCACCTCCAAATAGACCCCACCACCAGGGATATATTTCCCTCCCCACCCCTTTCCGCCTTCCGCAAAGACCGTTCCCTCCGTGACTACCTGGTCAGGTCCACGCCCCCAAACAACCCACCCTCCAATCCTGGCACTTTCCCCTGTCACCGCAGGAACTGTAAAACCTGCGCCCACACCTCCTCCCTCACCTCTATCCAAGGCCCTAAAGGAGCCTTCCACATCCATCAAAGTTTCACCTGCACATCCACCAATATCATTTATTGTATCCGTTGCTCCCAATGTGGTCTCCTCGACATTGGGGAGACTGGGCGCCTCCTAGCAGAGCGCTTTAAGGAACATCTCTGGGACACCCGCACCAATCAACCACACCGCCCCGTGGCCCAACATTTCAACTCCCCCTCCCACTCTGCCGAGGACATGGAGGTCCTGGGCCTCCTTCACCGCCGCTCCCTCACCACCAGACGCCTGGAGGAAGAACGCCTCATCTTCCGCCTCGGAACACTTCAACCCCAGGGCATAATACAAAAGACCACTCCCTCCACGACTCCCGCGTCAGGTCCACACCCCCCCACCAACCCAACCTCCACTCCCGACACCTTCCCCTGCAACCGCAAGAAATGCAAAACTTGCGGCCACACCTACCCCCTTACTTCCCTCCAAAGCCCCAAGGGATCCTTCCATATCCACCACAAATTCACCTGCACCTCCACACACATCATTTATTGCATCCACTGCACCCGATGTGGCCTCCTCTATATTGGGGAGACAGGCCACCTACTTGCGGAACGTTTCAGAGAACACCTCTGGGACACCCGGACCAACCAACCCAACCACCCCATGGCTCAACACTTCAACTCCCCCTCCCACTCCACCAAGGACATGCAGGTCCTTGGACTCCTCCATTGCCAGACCATAGCAACACGACGGTTGGAGGAAGAGCGCCTCATCTTCCGCCTGGGAACCCTCCAACCACAAGGGATGAACTCAGGTTTCTCCAGTTTCCTCATTTCCCCTCCCCCCACCTTGTCTCAGTCCTAACCCTCGAACTCAGCACCGCCTTCCTAACCTGCAATCTTCTTCCTGACCTCTCCGCCCCCACCCAACTCCGGCCTATCACCCTCACCTTGACCTCCTTCCACCTATCGCATTTCCAATGCCCCTCCCCCAAGTCCCTCCTCCCTACCTTTTATCTTAGCCTGCTGGACACACTTTCCTCATTCCTGAAGTAGGGCTTATGCCCGAAACGTCGATTCTCCTGCTCCTTGGATGCTGCCTGACCTGCTGTGCTTTTTCAGCAACACGTTTTCAGCTCTATACCCCCATTATGTGTGGGGACACCTCCCACCATGTACGTGGCAGGTACTCATGCGATTATGCAAACGTTGTCTATCTAATACGCTGCAGGCACGGATGTCCGGAGGCACGGTACATTGGGGAAACCGAGCAGAGGCTACGACAACGGATGAATGGGCATCGCACAACAATCAACAGACAGGAATGTTCCCTCCCAGTTGGGGAACACTTCAGTTTCCAGGACATTCAGCCTCGGACCTTCGGGTGACCATCCTCCAAGGTGGGCTTCAGGACAGGCAGCAGCGAAAGGTGGCCGAGCAGAGGCTGATAGCTAAGTTCAGTACCCATAGGGAGGGCCTCAACCAGGACCTTGGGTTCATGTCACATTACAGGTGATCACCATTGCACTATACACACACACAGTCACTCCTGTACACAGACATGCACACAGACACTCACACACACTCCTACAGACACACACATATGCACCCTCTCACAGACTTAGACCCCTTTACACTCTCACATATACACTCTCTCTCACGGACACTCAACCCCCCGCCCCAGACAGACACAGACACACACACACACACATATATATATATATGTTTGTGTAGTGAATTTGTACTTGCAGCATTACATTGTACTTTACTCAAAAACTGCATGAATCCTTGTAAAACTCTGTTAACTCACTTTTTAGATTAGAATCAGTCTAAACATTATGGTACAGACAGGGAACACAGGGGGCTGACACCAATTGTTAAAAGTTAACCTGAGAATGTAACTTTGAAAAAAAACTTTGCAATTTACTCATGAAAGAAGTAAAACTATCATGGTCATTCTAACAGATGAGAGATTTAACAAACAATCAAGGTATTTTTCATGTATAATTTCAGTTATGTCACACTGTAAACTTTTGCTATAAATTCTGTGTCCTACAATCTGTGTCCTCCACAAACACCTGATGAAGGAGCAGCACTCTGAAAACTAGTGCTTCCAAATAAACCTGTTGGACTATAACCTGGTGTTGTGTGATTTTTAATCATGTCAGAGTGATAGTGTCATAAACCCTCTAACACTTCATAAGTATTTAAATGTTTGCTTGCAATAACAAGGCATACATGGCTATAGGTCAGTGCTGGAAATGAGAATGGAACACTTAGGTGGTTGTTTTTGGTTGGTGCAGACTCAATGGTCGAAACGGTGTTTTCTGTGTTGTAGATCTTTTTGTGTCTCTAAGGCACTTGTCAGGCCACAGCTGGAATATTGTGAATTGTTCCAGACCCCATCTTAAAGAAAAATGTACAAACACTAGAGGCTGTCCACAGAATGTTCACAAGACTGATCCTGGCTACAGAGGGGCTGTCATAGAAGGGGAGGATGAACGGATCGAGTTTGTATTTGTAGCAACGCAGAAGGATGAGAGGCGACCTTATTCATACAAGGAAAATGCTTCTGGGACCTAGAAGGTAGACACAGCAATGTTGTTTCCCCTTAGTCAAGGACCACAGGGTATAATTTCAGAATAAGGGGTCACAGGAATTTCTTCCCTCAGATGGTAATGACTCTGTAGAATTCTTTTACCAAAGATGGCTGTTGAGGCTGCATGATGAAGTATAATTAAAGCTGAAGTTGACGGTTTTTAATCAGTAAGGGAATTAAGGATTATGGGGAAAAGACAAGAAAGTGGAGCCAAAGATAATCAGGTCAGCCACATCGCTATCAGCCAAAATTTTAAAGCATTATGGAAAAAGAAGCCAACCGTCTACCTGTGTAAGAGTTGTGAACGAAATGCAATTACAGTTTAACGAGTGAGTCTGCTGAACAGGCTTGTGAGTAGGAGTTAATTACCATGGAATTGTTGCAAATGTTACTAAACAAAACAGGAATGGCAGGAATCTACATAACCACAAGACACGTACAGACCTGTCGACCAAGAGGGGAGCAGCATCAGCTACACAGAATTATAGAATCTCTACAGGATGGAAAGCAGACCTTTCAGCCCATTCAGTCCATATTGACGTTCTGAAGAGCAGTCCACCCAGACCTGCCCCTCTATCCTATCTGTGCAACCCTACAGTTCCCATGGCTAATCTACCGAGCCTACACATCCCTGGAGGGGTAATTTAGCATGGCCAATCCACCTAACCTGCACACCTTTGGACATAATACAACATGCCATTGGAGATGACAGCCAAACCTGCAAGGACTTAAAGAAAAGATGGAGAACATTGGAGCGCTGCTTGTATGAAGGATGAGCTTGAGTTGGGACTAAAGAGGACAATGGAAACCTGCAGGAAGAACCAGCATGTAAAATCGACCCTGAGCCAGGACTCACACAGTGAGGACCCTTTGAGGGTGAGGAAGAAATGGATCAGTTCTACCTCCTTAAATCCAAGTTACTGAATCTTATTCTTATCCTTTATTAATAAATGCTCATTTATTAGTGGATGCAAGGAGTGTGTGTTTATCTGCAACTCCAGTTGACTAGAGTGGCATTCTGACCCCTTGACTGAGAGACAGGAAACAGAAGGTGATGATAGTGTCTGTGACCACAAGTCTGTTTTCAGTGGGGTACCGCATCCCTCAGTGCTGGCACCCCTGCTGTACATTAATGATTTGGAATGCAGGTTGGCAGGGTAGCAAATACTGAGGAGAACATCTGTTAACCTGGGGCGGCACAGTGACTCAGTGGTTTGCACAACCTGCCTCACAGCACCAGGGACCTGTGTTCAATTCCAGCCTCAGGCGACTGTCTGTGTGGAGTTTGCACATTCTCCCCGGGTCTGCGTGGGTTTCCTCCGGGTGCTCCAGTTTCCTCCCACAGTCCAAAGTTGCGCAAGTCAGGTGAATTGGCCACACTAAGTTGCCCACAATAATCAGGGATGTGAAGGTTCGGTGTATTAATCAGGGAGAAATGTAGAGTAATGGTGTAGGGGAATGGGTCTAGGTGGGATACTCTCCGGAGAGTCGGTGTGGACTTGCAGTGAAATCACATTGTAGGGATTCAATTCTAACTGCAGGAGTATATTAGAGGACTGGTGAGATGGGCAGTGCAGTGACAAATCGACCCGGCTAAGTGTGAGGGAATGTACTTGTGCAGCACTAACCAGGAAAGAGCTTGCGCTTGGAATGGTCCGTCTACAACCCCTGAACCTAGTAGGGTGGGGAGAGGAGGGGATTAAGAAAGCAGATGGGATTCTTGTCTTTATTGATAAAGGCCAAGAATACAAAATTCGCTGAAACAAAGGGCCTTTTACTGCACTGAGTAAGAGCAAAGAGGTTAGGCTGGAACAGTACAAAATATTGATTAGGTCAAAACTGGAGTATTGGGTGCAGCTTTAGTCTTTAGCAGACTATAGGATGTAATTACATTAGAGAGATTGCAGAGATTTACCAGGATGCTGTCCAGACTGGTTTGAGCTTTTTGTGTTTTTATATAGAATCCTTTTAGCATGGAAACAAGCCCTTCAGCCCTACAAGCCCACACCGACCCTCTGAAAAATATCCCACACAAACCTATTCCGCATTACTCTACATTTACCCCTAACCTACACATCCCTGAACACAATGGGCAATTCAGCTAACCAATACACCTTCAGATTGTGGGAGGAAACCAGAGAACCATGCACACATGGGGAGAATGTGCAAACTCCACACGACAGTTGCCCGAGGCTGGAATCGAGCCCAGCTCCCTGGCGCTGTGAGGTAGCAGTGCTAACCACTGAGCCACCGAGGAAAGACTGGATAGACTGGGGCTGTTTTCCTTGGACCAACAAAGGTTGAGAAGGAACCTAATAGAGATATTCAATATTATGAAGGGCAGAGATAGGGTGGATAGGTAGGCACTTTCTCCAATAGTACACAAGTCAATACTAAGGGGCATAAACTTAAGCTAAGAGGTAGAAGGCTAAAAGGACAGTTGTGGAGAATTTCTGTCACTCAGAGGGTTGTGAGAGTCTGCAACTCACTGGCTGAAAGAGTGGTTAATTCAGAAGCAACACTGAGATATTCACTTGGGTTACCAAAGTCTCCAGGGCTAAAGACCAAGACTGGAAAATGGGATTAATGAAGTCAGATTATTGTTGACTAGCAAGGACATCTTGGGCCAAATGGTCTCACTCTGTGCTGTAAAAGACAATCACTTCTATGTCAATCTCACCTCAATTCTCGTCAGTCTCTGAATTTCCACTCCTGTTTTTTATTTATGAATCAGACACCTTCTGAGAAACAGCTCTTAAATATTGTACCTTCAACACTTAAGTTCAGTGAGAGGAATTATTGTTAAAACAAACCAAATTTTTAAGTAAAAATTATGGAAAACAGAAACAGAAACACTGCATTAAGCTGTTGAATGTACGGGCTCTTTAGATTCCAGCTCAACATTCCCCATCATCAAAGAAACCGAAAAAGGAGTTCACCTAGAGGGAAAGGAAAATTTGATGCAAACAGTCTTACCTCTCAGGAGACAGCCTGAAGACAGCCGATAGCAAAGAGACAGTACGTTTCACTGGATGGGTGGCGAGGGGGAGGCAGTGTGGGGAGATTAGGAAAGGTACTTCAAATGGAGACACACATATTTAACATCAACCAATTTAGAGAAGAAATCACTGTACAGCTGCTTCCGATTCCTCTTCTAAGATTATAATGAGCAGCAGCTACATCTATAAAGATTGAGCCAAATTGGGACAATAATATGAGAGTGAGACTCGATGTGGCACTGCACAAAGGAGGTATGAGGCCATGTGTGGGCAGAGGAAGGCCATTCAGAATGAGTCAGCTCCACCAATCATTCAGATCATGGCCAATCGGAATATTCAACTCCACTTTCCTGTTGTTCCCCACAATCCTTGATTAAAAATCTCTCAACCTCAACTTGAATGTATTTCATGATCCAGCTTCAACAGCCCTCAATGGTAAAGAATCCCATGGATTCATTATCTTCTAAGAGAAGAAATTCCTCCTTATCTCACTCTTAAATGCATGATCCTGTATTCTGAGATTATGCCCTCTGAACCTTGACTCTGTTCTGAGGGGAACCAAGCTTCTTGCAGCTACCCTGTCAGGTCTTCTAAGTATCTTATATATTTCAATGAAGTTGCCTCTCATTTTTTTTAAACCCCAATGAGTACAAGCCCAATCTATTCAACCTCTCTTCATCTGATAGTCCTTCCATACCTGGTATCAGCCTTATGAACCACCTCTGGACTGCCTTCAATACCAAAAATCTTTCATAGATTGGGGGCCCAAAATTGCTCCCCATATTCCAGCTGTGGTCTAACTGGTATCTTGTATAGCTTGAGAAATACTTTCCTAATTTTATACCCGATTCCCATTGAAATGTAAGTCAGCAGTCCATGTGCCTTCTCTATTATCCACTGAATGTGAATACTAGCTTTTTGCAATTGGTGAGTAAGGACTCTCACATCACTCTGATTTGTAGCTTTCTGCAGTCTTTCTCCATTTAAATAACAT
The DNA here is from genome assembly GCF_047496795.1 of Chiloscyllium punctatum. Classification (NCBI taxonomy): domain Eukaryota; kingdom Metazoa; phylum Chordata; class Chondrichthyes; order Orectolobiformes; family Hemiscylliidae; genus Chiloscyllium; species Chiloscyllium punctatum. Next base: position 6,939,864 of record NC_092741.1, read on the forward strand.
TCAGTTCCTCTATTCTTCCTACAGACATGCACAATCTCACATTTTCTCTTATTGTATTCCATCTGCCAAGTTTTATCCCGTCTTGCTTCACCTGTCCATAACCCTCTGCAGATTTCTTTGTGTCACGCTCAACATTTGCCCTCTCACTTTTGTGTAATCTGCAAACTGGCTGCAGTACATTCACTTTTCTAACTCCAGTCATTAATATATAAAGGAAAAATAAGTAGCAAAGACTGTTGTATATGCAGATGGGTCTATGTGCCTCTATAAGAGAGAGGGGGTGACCTGGAAGCGGCAGCTTGTGGGGCTATCTAGGACCGACTGTGGAGCTGAGACAATAAAGTGTTCAATTCCCCATGTTAGTCTGCTCTCCATCTACCTTGTGTTCTATTTATGTGCTTCCTGTGACCACACAGTCATCACATGGGTAGCATGGTGGCTCAGTGATTAGCAATGCGGCCTCACCATGCCAGGGTGCCAGGTTCAATGTGGAGTTTGCACATTCTCCCCGTGTCTGCGTGGGTTCCCTCCGGGTGCTCCAGTTTCCTCCCACAGTCCAAAGACGTGCAGGTTAGGGTGGATTGGCCATGCTAAATTGCCCGTAGTTTTAGATGCATTAGTGGGACGGAAATGGGTTTGGGTGGGTTACTCTTCAGAGGGTTGGTGTGGACTTGTTGGGCCAAATGGCCTGTTTCCACGCTGCAGGGAATCTAATCTAAAAAAGCCTGGTAACGAGAGTGAGACCCAGCCCACAAACTGCATGCGAGTGACAGTTTCCTTTGTCAGGAAAAAAACAGAGCAAGATTGTGGAGGTAACATTGAGGGAAGTGGTTGAACCCAAGGAAGAATGGTGCACACCAGGCAGCAGGCAGAGAGTGGCAGCTGTGAGGGGGACTCGGTCTGCAGCCAAAGGCTGAAGAAGGGATTACTCCCAGGGAGCTTCCTGACATTGTCACAGAGAGCTGTGTGAGGGAACATGGGCTGCAGGTGACACCAAGGAAGAATGGTAGTGTAGAACAGTCAGTGAATGAGTGGATAACATGAAGAATGTTCACTGTGGGGACTCAGGCTGCAAACAGCTACTAGACTCGAGAGGCAGGAAAAATTCTCACCTGCAGGATAACAAAATGGTGGTAAAGGTGAAGCAATGGATTGATTGGAAGAAGAGACAGAATATTGAATGATCGACACTGGATGTTTCGATGTATATTTAAAGGTGAATATGGTGGCTGAAGGCAATAATGCTATTGATTTTCTTAGGAACCATTGGGAGCAAAACCTTCATAATTCAAAGGAATCCGATCCAACCACAGAAACCCGCAGAGAAGACTTACTAAGAACTGTGCAAAGTGTTGGGGAGTTATTTTGCACCAAAGTCCCTAATGATTACGGAACATTTCCGGATGGAACTTTGCTCGCTGAGCTAGGAGGTTCGTTTTCAGACATTTCAGGAAAGACATACTGGCACTGGAGCATGTCCCACAGAGATTCACACGGATGATCCCTGGAATGGTAAGTCTAACAAACGATAAACAGCTGAGGATCTGGGATTGTATTCATTAGAGTTCAGAAGGTTGAGGGGAGATCTAATAGAAACTTACAAGATAACGCATGGCTTAGAAAGGGTGGACACTGGGAAATTGTTTCCGTCAGGCGGGGATACTGGGATTCGTGGGAACAGCCTTAGAATTAGAGAGGGTCAATTTAGAACAGAAATGAGGAAACATTTCTTCAGCCAGAGAGTGGTGGGCCTGTGGAATTCATTGCCACGGAGCGCAGTGGAAGCCGGGACGTTAAATGTCTTCAAGGCCGAGATTGATAAATTCTTAATCTCTCAAGGAGTTAAGGGATATGGGGAGAGTGCGTGTAAGTGGCGTTGAAATGCCCATCAGCCATGATAGAATGGCAAAGTGGACTCGATGGGCCGAATGGCCTTTCTTCTACTCCTATTTCTTATGGTCTTAACATCAGTGAGCCTCCGGTGAAGCACTGGTGTTGGTGACCTGCTTTCTATTTATGTGTTTAGGTTTCCTTGGAAAATTTCCATTTTTATAAATTGGTACAGAACGATGGAGAGTCCATCGCCCAATTTGTGGCCGCCTTAAAGGAGTTAATGGGCCATTCCAAATTTGGAGGGTACTTCCAAACATCTCATTGGACCATTTGGTTTGTGGCCTCCAGCATAAATCCATCCAAAGGAAGCTACTAACAAGGAGAGACGTGGATTTCAAGGGAGCTTTTGAAATTTCTAGCTCAATGGAGTTGGCTGCCAGCAATGCAACACTGTTCAGTGATAACACCCAGATGCACAGAACTGGCGAAGACCTGCCAAAACCAAAAAAGGCTGTGTATTGGACCAGTGTGCTGAACTGCCTGTGTACGTAGTGAAAGGGAACTACCCTGCATTATTTGGGCACTCGTGGTTACAGAAATTTAAGTTAAATTGGAATGTGGCTAATAGGCTAGCAGACTAAAAGATGATTTTGCAAGTGATTTTAGACAAGTATGAAGATGTCTTTACAAGAACCCTGGGGTAAATGAAAGGAGTAGAAAATGAATTTCAGTTAAAGCTGGAGGCTTGTCCAAGGAGCCTGAAGGTATGTCCAGTGCCATATACCATTTGGCCTAAAGTGGAGGCAGAACTGAACAGCTATTGGAGCTGGGAGCACTGAAACCAGTAACCACAATGAGCCACTCCAACTGTCCAGGTCTTAGAGACACATGGCACAATAGGGATTTGCGGTCAACCAAGCCCTGTGTGTGGGTCAATACCCACTTCCATACATTCAAAACCTGCTCAGTGGTCTGGTTGGGGGTAAGATAGTCTTCAAAATGAGTGTGTCACAGGCCCACCAGCAGATGGGGGTCAGGAAGGAGTTCCAACTGATGCTGAAGACAGTGACACACAGGGGATTGTCCCATGACAAGCACCTGCCTTTCGGCATTATGTCAGCACCAGCTCTATTCCAGAGGATCGTGGAACAAAATTTGGAGTGGATTTCCAGGGATCCAGTGTTATCCGGATGATGTTTTGGTTACTGGATCCTCTAAAGATGAGTATTTGGAAAACCTATAAGAAACTTGAAAAAAGGTTGCAAGAGCATGGCCCTACAATTAAAAAGGGAGAAACGTACTCCATAGAGAATAACACATGGAGCCCAAGATGTAGACTATAATGAAGGCCCCTAGACCAGAGGATGGATATCAACCAAGATCAAAGTCAGAAGTCACACAACTCCAGCTTATAGTCCAACAGGTTTATTTGAAAACAGAAGCTTTCAGAGCATGGCCCCTACATCAGGCAAAGGGGCAGTTATAGGAAGGGAGAAAAGCTGCAGGTAGTCAGATAGATGGGTTAACTCCAGGAAAGGTAGGAGGGGTAGGCAGCTGGTGCAGGAGTCTTCTGTGGCTAACCCAGTATACTGGTTTGGAAAGTTCAGAGGGTGCTGAACTCTCAGGGGAATGTAGCACGAACAGCAGCGTTTCTGATAGAGGGAATGGTTCCAATGTAATGAGGGGTACATCGGGTTCCACGCGACCGATTGTGATAGGGGACTCTCTAGTCTGAGGCACAGACAAATGTTTCTGCGGCCAGCAGCAAAAAAATCAGAATGGTGTTCTGCTTCCCTGGTGCCAGGATCAAGGATGTCTCAGAGAGGGTGCAGAATGCTCTCCAAAGGGAGAGGGACCAGCTGGAGGTCATTTACATATTGAAACCAATGACATAGGAAGGGAAAAGGATGAGATTCTGAAGGGAGAATATGGAAATATAGAAGGAATTTTAAAAGGAGGTTTTTGAGGGTAGTAATGTCTGGATTACTCCCGATGCTACGAGCTAGTGAGGACAGGAAATAGGAGGATAGAGCAGATGAATGTGTAACTAAGGAGCTGGTGTATGGGAGAAGGATTCACATTTTTGGATCATTGGAATCTCTTTTGGGGTAGAAGTGACCTGTACAAGGAGGATGGATTGCACCGAAATTGGAAGGGGACTAATATACTGGCAGGTGGATTTGCTAGAGCTGCTCGGGAGGATTTAAACTTAGGGGTTGGGACCCAGGGAGATAGTGAGGAAAGAGATCAATCTGAGACAGGTACTGTTGGGAAAAGGAGCGAGTCAAACAGTCAGGGCAGGCAGGGACAAGGTAGAGAACAAGGGAGGACTGATAAATTAAACTGCATTTATTTCAATGCAAGAGACCTAAGAGGGAAGGCAGATGAACTCAGGGCATGGTTAGGAACATGGGACTGGGATATCATAGCAATTACGGAAACACGGCTCAGGGATGGGCAGGACTGGCAGCTTAATGTTCCAGGATACAAATGCTACAGGAAGGATAGAAAGGGAGGCAAGAGAGGAGGGGGAGTGGCATTTTTGATAAGGGATAGCATTACAGCTGTGCTGAGGGAGGATATTCCCAGAAATACATCCAGGGAAGTTATTTGGGTGGAACTGAGAAATAAGAAAGGGATGATGACCTTATTGGGATTGTATAATAGACCCCCCCAATAGTCAGAGGAAAATTGAGAAATAAATTTATCAGGAGCTCTGTAAGAATAATAGGGTGGTTATGGTCGGAGATTTTAATTTTCCAAACATAGACTGGGACTGCCATAGTATGAAAGGTTTAGATGGAGAGGAATTTGTTAAGTGTGTACAAGACAATTTTCTGATTCAGTATGTGGATGTACCTACTAGGGAAGGTGCAAAACTTGACCTACTCTTGGGAAATAAGGCAGGGCAGGTGACTGAGGTGTCAGTGGGGGAGCACTTTGGGGCCAGCAACTATAATTCTATTCGTTTTAAAATAGTGATGGAAAAGGATAGACCAGATCTAAAAGTTGAAGTTCTAAATTGGAGGAAAGCTAATTTTGACGGTATTAGGCAAGGACTTTCAAAAGCTGATTGGAGGCAGATGTTCGCAGGTAAAGGGACGGCTGGAAAATGAGGTAACAAGAATCCAGAGACTGTATATTCCTGATATGGTGAAAGCAAAGGCTGGTAGGTATAGGGAATACTGGATGACTCGAGAAACTGAGGGTTTGGTTAGGAGAAAGAAGGAAGCATATATCAAGTATAGACAGGATAGATCGAGTGAATCCTTAGAAAAAAGCAGTAAGAGTATACTTGAGAGGGAAATCAGGAGGGCAAAAAGCGGACATGAGATAGCTTTGGCAAATAGGGTTAAGGAGAATCCAAATACCTTTTATAAATACATTAAGGTCAAATTAAACAGATTTAATTCAATGCAAGAGGCTTAACAGGGAAGGTAGATCAACTAACTCAAGGCATGAATGTGGTGCTGGATAAGCACAGCAGGTCAGGCAGCATCCAAGGAGCAGGAGATTTGATGTTTCAGGCAAAGCCCTTCATCAGGAATGAGGGAATCTCAAACATGCGTGCACACATGCACTCTCTCTCAAAAGTGCACACACATACTCTCAAATGTACATGCACACACATACTCTCTCTCTCTCAAACGTGCATGCACACACATGCACTCTATTTTTTAAAATTCATTTGTGGGATTTGGGCATTGCTGGCTGGGCGTATCCAGCATTGATAGCCCATCCCTATTAACCCTTGAGAAGGTGGTGGGGAGCTGCCTTCTTGAAGCACTGCAGGCCACTTGCTATTGGTTGACCCACATTGACAGTTGGAAGAGAATTCCAGGATTTTGACTCAAAGATGATGTGCGCACACACACATATGCACTCTCTCAAATGCGCACACACGTTCTTGATCCCTCAAATGCAGGCACACACTCTCGATCCCTCAAATGCACGCACATACTCTTTCTGTGATCTACAGTGTTCTGTGTAATTGCTTGCATGAGGAACGTGAATGAACAGGAGCAAAGTTAGAGGATTACACAAATAGGTGGGAAGGCAAGGGGTAATGATGACACACAGAACCTGGAGAGTGATACAGACAGGTTAAGCAAGTATAGAAAAAATTGGCAGATAGAATATAATGTGGGTAATTGTGAAGTTATGTACTTTGGCAGGAAGAACGGTGTAACTGAATATTACTTCTATGGAGAAAGACTGCAGAAAGCTACAGAACAGAAGGTTTTCGGAGTCCTCATGCATTCAAAACCCTCAAGTCATTTACCATCTTGCCTTTGTTGTCCCTTCAGTATTGCTGGGTCAAAATCCTCAAACTCCCTCCTTCACAGCATTGGGGGCCTTCCTACATTACATGGAGTGCAGTAGTTCAAGAAGACAGCTCACAACCACCTTCTCCAGAGGCATGTAGGGATGGGCAATAAAAACTGGACCAGCCAGCGACACCCACATCCTGCAACTCAACTTAAAACAAAATCAAAAAAGCTAGAATACAAATTCAGCAAACACTAGGGAAGGCAAATGGTAGCCATTATTTCAATGGGAATGGACTATAAAAATAGAGGGAGAAGAGAATGAGTTGTACAAGATGCTAAAGGGGATTGACAAAGACGATGAGGGTGTTTCCTCTTGTGAGGTAATCTAGAATGAAAGGTCATAATTTTAGGATAAAGGGCAGCAGATTTAGAACAGATTGAGGAGAAATTACTTCACTTAAAGGGTTGTGAATCTGTAGAATTCATGACTCCAGCGTGGTGGATGTCAGGAGAACAAATGTGAGGAGGAGATAGATTTTTAATTAGAAATGGATTAAAGGATTTTGGGAAGTGGGCAGGAAAGTGGAGTGTAGGCTGAGATGAGATCAGCCATGATCATTTAAATGGTGGAGCAGGCTTGAGGGGCTAAATTACCCACTACTGCTCCTAATTCTTATGGTCTAATGAGGGTGGAGGGGAGGAGGAGGAGGAGAGAGGGGAGGCAATGGCCTAGTGGTATCATCACTGAACTGTTAATCCAGAGATCAGATAGTGTTCTGAGGACCCGGGTTCAAACCCTGTCATGGCAGATGGTGGGAATTTTAATGATGACCATGAATCCATTCTCGATTGTTGGAAAAGCCCACCTGGTTCAGGGAAGGAAACTGCCATCCTTACCTGGTCTGGTCTACTGTGACTCCAGACCCACAGCAATGTGATTGACTCTTAACAATTAGGGATGGGCTGGCGATGCCCTACTTCTGTGAATGAATAAAAAAAAGAGACAGAGAGAGATGCAGAGACAGTGTGGGGGAAAGAGCAAGGGTAACACAGAAGTACAGAAAGACAGAGACTGACAAAGATACAGAGAGGGAGAGAAAAAGCGATGGGGGGGGGGGGTGAGACAGAGAGGAAGGGAGGGAAGGAGAAAGAGACAAAACAATGAATACAGACGAAGAGAGGGTGAGAGGAAACAAGCACAGTCAGGAAGGGGGAGACAAAGTAAGGAGAGAGAAGTGGACAGGGAAAGAAAGAGAATGAGATAGATGAAAGAAACGAAGACAGACAGACACCAGAGATGAAAGAGGGATGAAGAGAGGTAGGGAGATAAGAGCAAGAGAGGGGGAAACAAACCAAAAGAGTGAGAGTGGGAAGTGCTTGGAGTGGGAAGTAGGACATAGCCAGAGAGAGAGAATGAAAAGAGGTTATATATCCTGCATGAAAAGGAATCAAAAAATCATTTGATGGCAAGTAAATAGTTAAAGGATGAGTAGAGGCGATTATAGATCTGAAGGAAGATTTAACCGATGGGGAGTGGTGGGGCACATCTGTGATATGAAACAAATATACTGCTTCTGTGAATATAATGCTATTCAGGCAATGTGAAAAAAAGAAGATTATCAGACAGTCAGGAAGGGTTTAAATTTGATAAGGATTGAATATATCTCTATTTAAAAGCTGACAAGGCATAAGGACCGTAAGACTCAAAGAGAAAGTTTGAGTTAGAAACAAAGAAAGATGAGGGAAGCAGGAAAGGCAATGAGTTAAAGGCAAGAACAAAGCAGTAGAGAGTTAGAGAGAGACAGAGACCAAGAGTTAAATAGAGAGAGGGAGCAAGAGTTTGGGAGAGAAATAGCTATGAGGGAAGAGAAGTGAAGCTAAGAAGCATTGTTAAGAGGATGAGCTATCTTTAACTGACAGTTAATGGCCTGATTTCAGCAGTGTAGGAGATCTAGCAAGTGACACTGCTCCCTATAATGAGTTCTCAAGGGGGAAGGCATCCAATGGTAAATTGTGTAGTCTCTCAGTTCACAAACCCTGCAGCATGTCAGACTGAAATTAGTTGAACTGCTTGGCAGAAAAGATCCAGTAATAAAACCAGAAAGCTCGTTTAACATTTGAGTGGGTAAAATCCAGATTTATTTGTGCAATTTCTGCATCCTTTTACTGAACCAGGCATTTCAAAATACACGGCATATCCCGTGAGGGGAACAGCCAGCAATAAGGCAGCCTTGGAGTGAAAGCTTCAGTAAGAGGGTATACAGAAAACAATGCCAAACAATGCAGAGGCTTCCTTGGAATGCTGCTGGGAATGGTTTGCATCCAAATAGCTATTTCCCGCTGCTATACTAACTGCTGTGTACATACCACCACAAGCAAAGGTTGAGGTAGCTCTGAATGTGCTGTACTCCCCCACTAACACCCTGGGGACGGAACAGCCCGAGGCCCTGTTTATTGTAACTGGTGACTTCAATCAAGCCAGTCTAAGGAAGGTGTTGCCCAAGTACCACCAGAACATTACCTGCCCCACCAGGGGCTCAAACATTTTAGACCACTACTACACCACTGTGAAGAATGCCTACCGCTCCATCCCCCACCTTCATTTCAGGAACTCCAACCACAATGCCGTGCTGCTTCTCCCGGCTTACAGGCAAAAGCTCAAGCAGGAGACCCCCCTCATGGATACAGGCTCCGTGCTGATCGGAGGAGGCAGAGGATCAACTCCGGGGCTGTCTGGAATCGGCTGATTGGGCTGTGTTCAAACAGGCCACAGATACCTTGGACGTGCAGCATGGTCAAGACTTTATCAGCAAGTTTGTGGAGGACTGCATACCGAGGAAGTCAGTCTGGATGCTCCCCAACAGGAAACCCTGGATGAATCAGGACATACAGAACCTGCTAAAAACCAAGCGCGAGGCCTTCAGATCAGGACACCCACTCAAATATAAGGAATCCAAGTATGACCTTCACAGAGCCATTAAGACAGCCAAGGACCAATACTGATCCAAACTACAGACCAGACAGACACCCGGTGACTATGGCAAGGACTGAATTACATCACAGGTTCTAAAAAGAGACAGTGCAAGGTAGCAGACGATGACATATCCCTCCCAGATTGTCTCAACACCTTCTATGCTCGCTTTGAGCAGAATTTCAGCAGAGAGGTAACACCTATTCCGACAAGTCCTGATGAACCTATCTCAACATAGAACATAGAACATAGAACATTACAGCGCAGTACAGGCCCTTCGGCCCTCGATGTTGCGCCGATCAAAGCACCCCTAACCTACACTAAGCCACTATCCTGCATATACCTATCCAATGCCCGCTTAAATACCCATAAAGAGGGAGAGTCCACTACTGCTACTGGCAGGGCATTCCATGAACTTACAACTCGCTGAGTGAAGAACCTACCCCTAACATCAGTCCTATATAGAACATAGAACATAGAAGAATACAGCGCAGTACAGGCCCTTCAGCCCTCGATGTTGCGCCGATCAAAGCCCACCTAACCTACACTAACCCACTATCCTCCATATACCTATCCAATGCCCGCTTAAATACCCATAAAGAGGGAGAGTCCACTACTGCTACTGGCAGGGCATTCCATGAACTTACGACTCGCTGAGTGAAGAACCTACCCCTAACATCAGTCCTATATCTACCCCCCCTTAATTTAAAGCTATGCCCCCTTGTAATAGCTGACTCCATACGTGGAAAAAGGTTCTCACTGTCAACCCTATCTAACCCCCTAATCATCTTGTACACCTCTATCAAATCACCCCTAAACCTTCTTTTCTCCAATGAAAACAACCCCAAGTGCCTCAGCCTTTCCTCATAGGATTTTCCTACCATACCAGGCAACATCCTGGTAAACTTCCTCTGCACCCGTTCCAGTGCCTCCACATCCTTCCTATAGTATGGCGACCAAAACTGCACACAATATTCCAGATGCGGCCGCACCAGAGTCTTATACAACTGCAGCATGACCTCAGGACTCCGGAACTCAATTCCTCTACCAATAAAAGCCAGTACGCCATATGCCTTCTTCACTGCACTATTTACCTGGGTGGCAACTTTCAGAGATCTGTGTACATGGACACCAAGATCCCTCTGCTCTTCCACACTACCAAGTAGTCTACCATTAGACCAGTAATCCATCTTTTTATTACTCTTACCAAAGTGAATCACCTCACACTTAGCTACATTGAACTCCATTTGCCACCTTTCTGCCCAGCTCTGCAGCTTCTCTATATCCCGCTGTAACCTGCCATATCCTTCCTCACTGTCTACAACTCCTCCGACTTTCGTATCATCCGCAAACTTGCTCACCCAACCTTCTAACCCTTCCTCCAGGTCATTTATAAAAATGACAAACAGCAATGGTCCCAAAACAGATCCTTGCGGAACACCGCTAGTGACGGCACTCCAAGATGAACCTTTGCCATCAACTACTACCCTCTGTCTTCTTCCAGAGAGCCAATTCCTAATCCAAACCTCCAACTCACCTTCAATGCCATATCTCTGTATTTTCTGCAGTAGCCTACCATGGGGGACCTTATCAAACACCTTACTAAAATCCATATATACCACATCTACCGCTTTCCCCTCATCTACCTCCTTAGTCACCTTCTCAAAGAATTCAATAAGGTTTGTGAGGCACGACCTGCCCTTCACAAAACCATGCTGACTATCCTTGATCACATCACTCTTATCCAGATGTGCATAAATCCTATCCCTTACAATTCTCTCTAAGACTTTGCCCACAACAGAAGTGAGACTCACTGGCCTATAGTTACTAGGATTATCCCTACTCCCCTTCTTGAACAAGGGAACCACGTTTGCTAGCCTCCAGTCCTCTGGCACTACTCCTGTCGACAAAGAGGACACAAAAATCAAGGCCAATGGCTCTGCAATCTCCTCCCTTGCTTCCCAGAGAATCCTAGGATAAATACCATCAGGCCCAGGGGACTTATCTATTTTCACCCTTGCCAGAATTTCCAACACCTCTTCTCTACATATCTCAAAGCCATCCATTCTACTTATTCGTGCCTCAGTATTTATATCGACAACAATGTCCTGTTCCTGAGTGAATACTGATGAAAAGTATTCATTCAGCGCCTCCCCAATCTCTTCAGCCTCCACACGCAGCTTCCCATTACTATCCTTGATTGGACCTATTCCTTCCCTAGTCATTCTTTTATTCCTAACATACCTATAGAAAGCCTTAGGGTTTTCCCTAATCCTACCAACTAAGGACCTTTCATGTCCCCTCCTTGCTGCTCTTAGCTCTCTCTTCAGGTCCTTCCGGGCTACCTTATAACTCTCAATTGCCCCTATTGAACCTTCACGCCTCATCTTTACAAAGGCCGCCCTCTTCCGTTTAACAAGGGATTCCAACTCCTTATTAAACCACGGCTCCCTCACACGACCCTTTCCTCCCTGCCTGATAGGTACGTACTTATCAAGGACACTCAATAGTTGCTCCTTGAAAAAGTTCCACATATCAATTACGCTCTTGCCTTGGAATCTACTTTTCCAATCCACACATCCTAAGTCATGCCTCAACGCATCATAATTTCCCTGCCCCCAGCTATAACTCTTGCCCTGTAGTACACACTTATCCCTCTCCATCACGAGAGTAAAAATCACCGAATTGTGGTCACTGTCCCCAAAGTGCTCACCTACCTCTAGTTCTAATACCTGGCCTGGTTCGTTACCCAGAACCAAATCCAGTATGGCCTCACCTCTTGTAGGCTTATCTACATATTGTGTCAGGAAACTCTCCTGCACACATTGCACAAACACTGACCCATCTAACGAACTTGAGCTATAGCTTTCCCAATCAATATCAGGAAAGTTAAAGTCTCCCATAACAATCACCCTATTACTGTCGCTCTTCTCCTGAATCATCTTCACAATCCTTTCTTCAACGATTCTAGGACTATTAGTCACTGCATCAGAGGTCAGATCAGTTTTCCTTGGTGTGAATCCAAGGAAAGCGATGGGACCAGACAGAGTACCAGGCCGTGCACTCAGAGCATGTGCAGATCAACTGGCAGAGGTCTTCTCCGACATCTTCAACCTCCCCCTGCAGCCACTGTCCCTGCCTGTTTTCAAGAGGGCCAACATCATCCCTCTGCCTAAAGGTGTCTCATGCAGCATGTCTTAATGACTACCGCCCAGTGGCCCTAACTGTGGTGGGCATGAAGTGCTTTGAAAGGCTGGTCATGGCAATAATCAACTCCAGCCTCCCCACTACACTTAACCCACTCCAATTTGCCTATCGGACCAACAGATCCATGTCAGATGCCATGTCACTTGCCCTTTACTCCTCTCTAGAACATCTTGACACCAAGAACAGTGAGGTAAGAATCCGACTCATTGACACTTCAGCCTTTAACACTATTATCCCCTCGAGATTGGTTACTAAACTTAGTGATCTCGGACTAAGCCCCACTCTCTGCAACTGGATCCTCAGTTTCCTGACCCACAGGCCACAATCAGTGAAGATTGAGGACAGTATTTCATCCTCACTAACACTCAACACTGGAGCCCCTCAGGGGTGCATACTCAGCCCCCAACTGTACTCACTGTATACCCATGACTGCATCGCCAAATACCAGACTAATGCCATTTACAGTTTCGCTGATGACACCACCATAGTCGGTCAAATCTCAGATGGTGAGGAAACAGACTAAAGACAGGAGGTAGAAGACTTGGAAAAATGGTGCACTGAGAAAAACCTAGCTCTCAATGCCGGCAAAACCAACTAACTCATTATTGACTTTCAGCAGGATGTTATCCTTGCTCCCCCCCTCCCTTACACATTAACAGCACAGAGGTGGAACAAGGGGAGAATGTCAAGTTCCTGGGAGTGGTCATCCACAACAAGCTTTCTTGGACTTTTCACGTGGACGCACTGGTTCCAAAGGCCCAATAACGTCTCTTCTTTCTCAGAGAGCTGAGGAAATTTGGCATGACGGCATGTACCCTTGCCAACTTTTATAGGTGCACCATCGAGAGCATTCTGTCTGGATGTATCACTACCTGGTATGGCAACTGTACCATTCAAGATCGGAGACGGTTACAGACAGTGGTGAACTCAGCCCAGACAATCACAAAGGCCCACCTCCCATCTATAGAATCCATCTACCAGGCCCGCTGTCAAGGAAAGGCCGCCAGCATTCTCAAAGATCCATCCCACCCTGGCAATGTTTTTCTACAACCTCTAACCTCTGTAATCGAAATAGTTTCTTCCCTACTGTTGTTAGAATACTGAATGGACTCTCAAACTCTTAACATTTGCCTATCCCTGTGTTTGTGTTTTTGCTGTGGTTTACCTATTATTTACCTACCTATGCACCTTAACTCTGTGATCTGTCTGTATTGCTCACAAGACAAGGCTTTTCACTGTGCCTCGGTACACGTGACAATAAATTCAATTCAATTCAGTTCAATTAGTTGCTTACAATCATGGTTTCAAATTGACCGATAAAGGCATTTGGTCAAAATTTCCACTGTTGGTTAGCTCAGCTGGCTGGATGGCCAATTTGGGACACAGAGTGATGCCAACATGGGTTCAATTTTTCTTTTCACACCACCTGAGGTTATCATGAAGGACTTTCCTTTTCAACTTCTCCCCTCACCTGAGGTGTAGTGACCCTCAGGGAAAGCACAGCTAGTTGTCTCTCTCTGTAATGAGACAGCAACCCTGTGGTCTGGTAGGACAGTGGTGATTTCACCTTCACCTTTACTGCTATATAATAACTTCAGAGTATTTTTGTTAAAATAATTCACACTGATATACCCACATTGCCTGCTATAGATAGGCATGAGAATGTGACTCTCCATCATCCTTATTGATCTGGGTCAATGAGTGCTACTATCAGAGACCAAGGTTAAAGGGTGCAACAGGAGCTCTCTAACAGCTTTCATAAAGCATCTGAACAGTCACTGAGTCAAATTCCTGGAAGACCCTTCGTAACCGCACTGTGGGACTGCAGCAAGTCATGAAGGCAGCTCACTATCATCTTCTCTAGGGTAACAGGAATGGCATTGAACACTGGCCAAGCTAGCAATGCCTATATCCCGTGAATAAATAAGGAATGTAGGTGGTTGCTTAGCACTAGGCTGTTCTGACTCATTGATCTCTTGCCGTTTGACATGTGAATTCTGCATTAAATCCAACACTGACTATTCGCAAGGGACCTGTCATTGCCCTCACTGTTCAACACACCATCATATTGAGTGCAATAGGAAGCCATCTGTAGCTGCATTTATCCTCATTATCCTCTATATCACTGGACAGTACAACATGGCAGCATACTATAATGCAATTTATTTCCACACTAGCTTGCTGTCTGACACTCAATGCCACCTAGATTCTGTCGAACAGAAAACTTTCCTTTGAAGCTGATCGAGCTTCAGGCTTATTCGTTTCACACTAACAGACCCAATTAAACACTCGGCCACATTTTGATTATCAACTTGCCCTCAATTTATAAGATCTGTTTAATTCAGGGATGTAACTAGATCTGACATCCAGAATTTAAAAATAAGGAAGAATGCCAGTTCAGTCCCAGATGAGCAGATATTTCTGTTTCTCAAGACTGTAAATCTTTGCAATTCTCCATCACAAAGGGCTGTGGAACCTCAGTCTTTGAATATGTTTAAGGTACAGATTAATAGATTTCTGATTATCAATGTCATCGAGGATGGGTAAAAGATATTGAAGTATTTGATCAGCCATTAGTATGGCATAGTGACTCAGTGCTTAGCACAGTGCTAAGGGCATGGCTTTGATTCCAGCTTTGGGTGATTGTCTGTGTGGAGTTTGCACATTGTCCCCATGACTGCATGGGTTTCCTCTGGGTGCTCCGGTTTCCTCTGGGTGCTCCGGTTTCCTCTGGGTGCTCCGGATTCCTCTGGGTGCTCCGGATTCCTCTGGGTGCTCCGGATTCCTCTGGGTGCTCCGGTTTCCTCTGGGTGCTCCGGTTTCCTACAACAGTCTAAAGATGTGCAGGTTATGTGGATTGACCAAACTACATTGCCTATTGAGTCCAGGAAATGTGCAGAATAGATGCATGGGCCATGGGAAATACAGGGTTACAGGGATAGGGTAGCACAATAGATCTGGGTGGGATGCTCTTCAGAGGGTCGGTGGGGACTTGATGGGTTGAATGGCCTCATTCCACACCATAGGGATTCTATAGATCAATGATCATATTGAAGCTGAGTAGGTTCAAACTAAAGCAGGTGTACCATTATAATAAAAGCAGAAAATACTGGAGGATCCCAGCTTCAGGCTGCATCAGTGGAGTGAGAAACAGAGTTAATACTTGGAGTCCAATGTGACCCTTGTGCTATTATAATTCATTTGGGAAGATCAGCTGCTCGCTGACTGTGCTGAATTTGCACTTTGCCGTCAGGTTTATGTTCCCAACAATAATTCTTCAGATAAGGATTACGGCTGGCCAATTAGGACTGGGAAAATAGTGCCAACCCTGTATGTGAAAGCTGAATCCCAGAATTACAGAATTGTTATGGTGCAGGAGGCCATTCGGCCTGTCATGCCTACAACGGTTCTATTTTCTAGGGCCAATCTCCTACCTTTTCCCCATTTTTCTGCACACTATGACTCTATGACTCTAATTTCTATCCAAATAATTATCTGGTGTGGTCTTAAGTGCCTCGATTGAACCACCTCCACCACTTTTCCAAGCAGTGCATTCTGTAACAAACTACTTGGTGTGTGAAAACATCATCCTTGGTTTTGTACGTCACTTTAATCTATCTTGCTGAGATATATGGTTCATCTAAGCCACGGATCATCTTATAAACCTCTATCAAGTCACCCCTCATCCTTCGCCGTTCCAACGAGAAAAGGCCGAGAACTCTCAACCTATCCTCGTACGACCTACTCTCCATTCCAGGCAACATCCTGGTAAATCTTCTCTGCACCCTCTCCAAAGCTTCCACATCTTTCCTAAAGTGAGGCGACCAGAACTGCACACAGTACTCCAAATGTGGCCTAACCAAAGTCCTGTACAGCTGCAACATCACCTCACGACTCTTGAATTCAATCCCTCTGCTAATGAACGATAATACACCATAGGCCTTCTTACAAACTCTATCCACCTGAGTGGCAACCTTCAAAGATCTATGTACATAGACCCCAAGATCCCTCTGTTCCTCCACCTGACCAAGAACCCTACCATTAACCCTGTATTCCGCATTCTTATTTGTTCTTCCAAAATGGACAACCTCACACTTGGCAGGGTTGAACTCCATCTGCCACTCCTCAGCCCAGCTCTGCATCATATCTAAGTCCCTCTGCAGCCGACAACAGCCCTCCTCACTGTCCACAACTCCACCTATCTTTGTATCATCTGCAAATTTACTGACCCACCCTTCGACTCCCTCATCTAAGTCATTAATAAAAATTACAAACAGCAGAGGACCCAGAACTGATCCCTGCGGAACTCCACTTGTAACTGGACTCCATGCTGAATATTTACCATCTACCACCGCTCTCTGACTTCGACCGGTTAGCCAGTTTTCTATCCAATTGGCCAAATTTCCCTCTATCCCATGCCTCCTGACTTTCCGCATAAGCCTACCATGGGGAACCTTATCAAATGCCTCACTAAAATCCATGTACACTACATCCACTGCTCTACCCTCATCCACATGCTTGGTCACCTCCTCAAAGAATTCAATAAGACTTGTAAGGCAAGACCTACCCTTCACAAATCCGTGCTGGCTGTCCCTAATCAAGCAGTGTCTTTCCAGATACTCGTAAATCCTATCCCTCAGTACCCTTTCCATTACTTTGCCTACCACAGAAGTAAGACTAACTGGCCTGTAATTCCCGGGGTTATCCCTATTCCCTTTTTTGAACAGGGGCACAACATTCACCACTCTCCAGTCCCCTGGTACCACCCCAGTTGCCAGTGAAGACGAGAAGATCATTGCCAACGGTACTGCAATTTCCTCTCTTGCTTCCCACATAATCCTAGGATATATCCCGTCAGGCCTGGGGGACTTGTCTATCCTCAAGTTGTTCAAAATGTCCAACACATCTTCCTTCCTAACAGGTATCTCTTCTAGCTTATCAGTCCATTTCACACTCTCCTCTTCAACAATACGGTCCCTCTCATTTGTAAATACTGAAGAGAAGTACTTGTTCCAGACCTCTCCTATCTCTTCCGACTCAATACACAGTCTCCCACCACTGTCCTTGATCGGACCTACCCTCGTTCTCGTCATTCTCAGGTTTCTCACATACGCATAGAATGCCTTGGGGTTATCCTTGATCCTATCCGCCAGGGATTTTTCATGCCCTCTCTTAGCTCTCCTAATCCCTTTCTTCAGGTCCCTTCTGGCTATCCTGTATCCCTCCACTGCTCTGTCTGAACCTTGTTTCCTCAACCTTATGTAAGCCTCCTTCTTCCTCTTTACTAGACATTCAACCTCCCTCGTCAACCAAGGCTCCCTCACACGACCATTTCTTTCCTGCCTGATAGGTACATACATATCAAGGACACGTCGTATCTGCTCCTTGAAAAAGTTCCACATTTCTACCACATCCTTCCCTGACAGCCTATGCTCCCAACGTATGCTCCTCAAATCCTGTCTTACAGCATCGTAATTTCCCTTCCCCCAATTGTAAAAACTTCCTTGTTGTGCGCACCTATCTCTCTCCATAACCAAGGTGAAAGTCACAGAATTGTGGTCACCATCACCAAAATGTTCACCCACTAACAAGCCCACCACTTGTCCCGGTTCGTTACCGAGTACCAAATCCAATATGGCCTCCCCTCTGGTTGGACAATCTACATACTGCGTTAGAAAAGCTTCCTGGACACACTGCACAAACACCGCCCCATCCAATCTACTTGATCTAAAGAGCTTCCAATCAATATTTGGGAAGTTGAAGTCGCCCATGACTACGACCCTGTGGCTTCTGCACCTTTCCAAAATCTGTTTCCCAATCTGTTTCTCCACATCTCTGCTGCTATTGGGGGGCCTATAATAAACACCCAACAAGGTGACTGCACCTTTCCTATTTCTGACTTCAGCCCATACTACCTCCAGAGGCAGATCCCCCTCAAACTTCCTTTCTGCAGCCGTTATACCATTTCTAATTAGCAATGCCACCCCCCCTCCTTTTTTACCACCCTCCCTAATCTTACTGAAACATCTGTACCCAGGAACCTCCAACAGCCATTCCTGTCCCTCATCTATCCATGTTTCCGTGATGGCCACAACATCGTAGTCCCAGGTACCGATCCACGCCTTAAGTTCACCCACCTTATTTCTGATACTCCTTGCATTGAAGTATACGCACTTGAGCCCATCTCTGTGTCCGCAAGTAGTCCCTGTCAGTGCTACCTTCTCCACAGCCTCCCTACAGTCTTGGACATCCTGACACACAGCTAGCTTACTTGCTGGACTACAAGTCCGGATCCCATCCCCCTGCCAAATTAGTTTAAACCCCCCCGAAGAGTGCTAGCAAACCTACCCCCCAGGATATTGGTGCCCTTCTGGTTCAGGTGCAACCCGTCCTGTTTATACAGGTCCCACCTTCCCCAGAATGCAGTCCAATTGTCCAAATATCTGAAGCCCTCCCTCCTACACCATCCTTGCAGCCACGTGTTCAACTGCACTCTCTCCCTATTCTTTGCCTCACTGTCACGTGGACATTACATCTCTCATTACACCTCTATCAAGGCACCTCTCCTTCTTCACTCCAATGAGAAAAGTCCAAGCTCCCTCAACCTTCCTTCATAAGATATACACACCAGTCCAGGCAGCATCCTGGTAAGTCTCCTCTGCACCCTCTCTAAAGCTTCCACATCCTTCCAATAATGAGGTGACCAGAACTGAACACAGTATTCCAAGTGTGGTCTAACCAGGGCTCTATAGAGCTGCAGTATAACCTCGCGGCTCTTAAACTCAATCCCCCGCTAATGAAAGCCAACACATCATACAGATTCTTGACAACTCTACCAACTTGGATTGCAACTTTGAGCGATCTTTGGACATGGACCCCAAGATCCCTCTGTTCCGCCACACTGCCAAGAATCCTGCCTTTAAACCTGCATTCCCCATTCAAATTCGACCTTCCAAAATGAATCACTTCACACTTTTCCAGATTGAACACCATCTGCCACTTCTCAGCCCAGTTCTGCATCCTGTCAATGTCCCAATGCAACCTACAACAGCTCTCCACATTATCCACCACTCCACCAACCTTGGTGACATCAGCAAACATAGAAAACTACCCTTCCACTTCCTCATCCAAGTCATTTATAAACATCACAAAGAGCAGAGGTCCCAAACTGATCCCTGTAGAACACCACTGGTCACTGAGCTCCAGGCTGAATACTTTCCATCCACTATCACCCTCTGTCTTCTATGGGCCAGCCAATACTGTGTCCAGTCAGCCAAATTCCCATGTATCCCATGCCTCCTTTCTTTCTAAATGAGCATACCATGGGGAACATTGTCAAACGCCTTGCTGAAATCTACATACAAGATTAGAATGATGCTGGAAAAGTACAGCAGGTCAGGCAGCATCCAAGGAGCAGGAAGATCAATGTTTCGGGCAGGAGCCCATCACTACTCTGATCTCAACTCTAATTGCCAGCATCTGCAGTCCTCACTTTCGCCTACCTGAAATCTATGTACACCAGATCCACTGCTCTACCTTCAATGTGTTTTGTCATATCCTCAAAGAATTCAATAAAGTTTGTGAGGCATGATCAGCCCCTCACAAAGCCATGCTGACTATCTCTAATCAAGCTATGGTTTTACAAGTAATCATAAGTTCTGTCTCTCAAAATCCTCTCCAATAACTTTCCCACCACAGACATAAGACTGACAGGTCTGCAATTCCCAAGATTATGCCGAATACACTTGTTGAACAAGGGAATAATATTTGATGCCCTCCATTCATCTGGAACTACTCCAGTGGACAGTGAGGATGCAAAGGTAATTGCCAAAAGCACAGCAATCCCTTCCCTCATTTCCTGTGGTAACCTCAGGTAAATCCCATCTGGCCCAGGGGATTTATCTATCCTTATGTTTTGCAGAATTTTCAGCACATCTTCCTTCTGTGAGTAGATCAATCCGTTCCACGCTGTCCTAAAAAACATCAAGGTCCCTCTCCAGTACTGAATACTGAAGCAAAGTATTCATTAAGGACAGCCCGCCACCTCTTCCGACTGCCTTAAGGTTTTCCTTAATCTTACCTGCTAAAGCTATTTCATGCCCCCTTCCAGTTTTCCTAAGTTCATTCCTCAGTTCCTTCCTGGCTACCTCGTAACCCTCAAAGCTCTATCTGATCTTTGCCTCCTCAACCTGAAGTAAGCTTCCTTCTTCCTCTTGACTAGATGTTCCACATCCCTTGTCACCCAAGGTTCCTTCACCCTACCATCCCTTCCTTGCCTCAGTGGGACAAACCTATCCAACTCTATCAGCAAATGCTTCCTAAACAACCCCCATATTTCTATCGTGCATTTCCTTGAAAATATCTGTTCCCAATGTAGGTGCCCCAGTTCCTGCCGAATAGTATTGGAATACCCCCTCCCCCAGTAAATGCTTTCCCATACCATCTGCTCCTATCCTTCTCCATGAATAGAGTAAACATCAGACAGTTGTGGTCACTGTCACCAAAATGCTCTCCCACCGAGAGATCTGATACCTGGCACAGTTCATTTCCTAGCACCAAATCCAATACGGCCTCCCCCCAAGTGGCCTATCTACATTTGAATCAGGGACTCTTCCTGATCATACCTGACAAAATCTGCTCCATCCAAACTATTTGAACTAAGGAGGTTTCAGTCAATATTAGGGAAGTTAAAGTCACTTACGACAACAACCCTGTTACTTCTGCACCTTTCCAAAATCTGCTGCCCAATCTGCTCCTCCATGTCTCTGTTGTTACTGGGCGGTCTATAGAAAACTCCCAATAAAGTAACTGCTCCTTTCCTGTTTCTGCCTTCTACCCATACTGACTCTGTAGACAAGCCCTCCGCGATGACCTCCCTTTCTGCAGCTGTGATACTATCTCTGGTTAGCAATGCCACTCCCCCACCTCTTTTACCTTCCCCTCTATTCCTTTTGAAACACCTAACCCTGGAACATCCAACAACTATTCCTGACTCTGTGATATCCAAGTTTCCTGTAATGGCCACAACATCATAGTTCCAAGTATTAATCCATGCTCTAAGTTTGTCACTCTTATTCCTGACACTTATTGCGTTAAAATAGACATACTTCAACCCATTATACTGACTGCACCTTTGTCCAATTAACTGCCTGTCCCTCCTCACAGACTGTCTGCAAGCTGTATGTGCCTTTTCACTACTTACTCCAACATCTGATCTGTAACTCCAGTTCTTACCCCACTGCCAATCTAATTTAAAGCCTCCTGAACAGCGCTAGCAAACCTCCACCCAGGATATCGGTGACCCTCCAGTTCAGGTGAATCATGTCCTTCTTGTACAGGTCCCACCTTCCCCAGAACATAGAACATAGAAAAGTACAGCACAGAACAGGCCCTTGGGCCCACGATGTTGTGCTGAGGTTTACTGCTAATGTAAAATATAATAATTTAACCAACACATCCCTCAATTCACTGCTATCCATGTGTATGTCCAGCAGTCACTTAAATGTCCCCAATGACTCTGCTTCCACCACCACCACTGGCAACGCATTCCATGCCTTCACAACTCTCTGCATAAAGAACCTTCCTCTGATGTCCCCTCTGCACCATTCTCTTAATATCTTAAAACTATGACCCCTCGTACCAGTCAATCCTGCCCCATGGGGAAAAGTCTCTGGCTATTAACTCTATCCATCCCTCTCATTATCTTGTACACCTTGATCAGGTCTCCTCTCTTCCTCCTTCTCTCCAGAGAGAAAAGTCCAAGCTAAGTCAACCTTTCTTCATAAGGCAAGCCCTCCAGTCCAGGCAGCATCCTGGTAAACCTTCTTTGCACGCTCTCCAAAGCCTCTGTATCTTTCCTATAGTAGGGCGACCAGAACTGAACACAATATTCCAAGTGTGGTCTCACCAGGGACTTGTAGAGCTGTTGAAAAACATCGTGGCTCTTAAATTCAATCCCCCTGTTAATGAAAGCCAAAACACCATATGCTTTCTTAACAACCCTATCCACTTGGGTGGCAACTTTGAGGGCTCTATGTACTTGCACACCCAGATCCCTCTGTTCCTCCACACTGCCAAGAACCTTGTCTTTAATCCTATATTCAGCATTCGAGTTCGACCTTCCAAAATGCATCACTTTGCATTTATCCAGGTTGAACTCCATCTGCCATTTCTCAGCCCAGCTCTGCATCTTGTCTATGTCGTGCTGCAGCCTGCAATAGCCCTCGATACTATCAACGGCACCTCCAACCTTTGTGTCATCTGCAAATTTACTAACCCACCCCTCAACCTCCTCATCCAAGTCATTTATAAAAACTACAAAGAGCAGAGGCCCCAAGAACACAGCCCTGCGACCCCACTCAACAATGACCTCCAGGCAGAATACTTTCCATTAACAACCACTCTGCCTTCTGTCAGCCAGCCAATTCTGAATCCAGATAGCCAAATCTCCCTGTATCCCATACTTCCTGACTTTATGAATGATCCCAATGATGCACAGAGCTGAAGCCCTCCCTCCAACCCCAGCTCTGCAGCCACATGTTTGTCTGCACTCGCTCTCTATTCCCTGTCTCACTAGCCTGTAGCAGCGGTAGCAGTCCTGAGCTTATTACTCTGCTCGTCCTGTCTTCTAGCTTCCAACCAAAGTCCCTATATTCTCTTTTCAAGTCCTCATCCCTTTTCCTACCTTTCCCTACCTGTATCATTGGTACCAATGTGTATCACAACTTGTGGCTGCTGTCCCTCCCTCTTAAGAATAGAACATAGAACATAGAACAATACAGCGCAGAACAGGCCCTTCGGCCCACGATGTTGTGCCGAACATTTGTCTTAGCTTAAGCACCTATCCATGTACCTATCCAATTGCCACTTAAAGGTCACCAATGATTCTGGCTCTGCCACTCCCACAGGCAGCGCATTCCATGCCCCCACCACACTCTGGGTAAAGAACCTACCCCTGACATCTCCCCTATACCTTCCACCCTTCACCTTAAATGTATGTCCCCTTGTAACACTCTGTTGTACTCAGGGAAAAAGTCTCTGACTGTCTACTCTATCTATTCCCCTGATCATCTTATAAACCTCTATCAAGTCACCCCTCATCCTTCGCTGTTCCAATGAGAAAAGGCCTAGCACTCTCTACCTATCCTCGTACGACCTATTCTCCATTCCAGGCAACATCCTGGTAAATCTCCTCTGCACCCTCTCCAAAGCTTCCACATCTTTCCTGAAGTGAGGCGACCAGAGCTGCACACAGTATTCCAAATATGGCCTTACCAAGGTCCTGTACAGCTGCAACATCACTTCACGACTCTTGAATTCAATCCCTCTGCTAATGAACACTAATACACCATAGGCCTTCTTACAAGCTCTATCCACCTGAATGGCAACTTTCAAAGAGCTATGAACATAGACCCCAAGATCCCTCTGCTCCTCCACCTTACTAAGAACCCTACCGTTAACCCTGTATTCCGCATTCTTATTTGTCCTTCCAAAATGGACAACCTCACACTTGACAGGGTTGAACTCCATCTGCCACTCCTCAGCCCAGCTCTGCATCATATCTAAGTCCCTCTGCAGCCGACAACAGCCCTCCTCACTATCCACAACTCCACCTATCTTCCTATCGTCTGCAAATTTACTGACCCACCCTTCGACTCCCTTTTCCAAGTCATTAAGAAAAATTACAAACAGCAGAGGACCCAGAACTAATCCCTGCGGAACTCCACTTGTAACTGGGCTCCATGCTGAATATTTACCATCTACCACCACTCTCTGCCTTCGGCCGGTTAGCCAGTTCTCTATCCAACTGGTCAAATTTCCCTCTATCCCATGCCTCCTGACTTTCCACATAAGCCTATCTTGGGGAACCTTATCAAATGCCTTACTAAAATCCATGTACACTACATCCACTGCCCTACCCTCATCCACATGCTTGGTCACCTCCTCAAAGAATTCAATAAGACTTGTAAGGCAAGACCTACCCCTCACAAATCCGTGCTGGCTGTCCCTAATCAAGCAGTGTCTTTCCAGATACTCGTAAATCCTATCCCTCAGTACCCTTTGCATTACTTTGCCTACCACTGAAGTAAGACTAACTGGCCTGTAATTCCCGGGGTTATCTCTATTCCCTTTTTTGAACAGGGGCACAACATTCGCTACTCTCCAGTCCCCTGGTACCACCCCCATTGACAGTGAAGACGAAAAGATCATTGCCAACGGCTCTGCAATTTCCTCTCTTGCTTCCCACATAATCCTAGGATATATCCCGTCAGGCCTGGGGGACTTGTCTATCCTCTAGTTTTTCAAAATGCCCAACACATCTTCCTTCCTAACAAGTATTTCCTCTAGCTTACCAGTCCGTTTCACACTCTCCTCTTCAACAGTACGGTCCCTCTCATTTGTAAATACTGAAGAAAAGTACTCATTCAAGACCTCTCCTATCTCTTCCGACTCAATACACAGTCTCCCACTACTGGCCTTGTATCCTGTAGACTCGATCGGAGAATTCCCTGATCCTTGCACCTGGGAGGTAACATACCATCTGGGAGACCAGAGAATCTCCTGTCTGCTCCTCTCACCATTGAATCTCCTATCACTATTGCTCTCCTATTCTCCCCCCTTCCTTTTTGAGCCACAGAGCCAGACTCAGTGTCTGAAAACTGCTGTGGCTTTCCTGGTAGGTCGCTCCTGCCAACAGTACCCAAAACAGTATACTTGTTATTGAAGGGAACGGCTACAGGGATTCCCTGCACGGTCTGCCTACTCCCTTTCCCTCTCCTAATGGTGCAAACTTGTTTGAATTCTTTGAAAAGGTGACAAAGAAGATTGATGAAGGCAGAGGGGTTGACATTGTTTTCACTGACTTCACTAAAGGTGTTCAAGAAGGCTCTGCATGATAGGCTGGCTAGCAAGGTTAGTTCACATGGAATACAGGGAGAGCTAACCTTTTGGATTCAAAATTGGCTTGAAGGTAGAAGACAGAGGCTGCTGCTGGGTTGGTATTTAGACTGGAGGCCTGTGACCAGCAGGATGTCACAAGAATTGGTGCTGCTTTTTGTCATTTATATAAATGATTTGAATGCGAACATATGAAGTATAGTGAGGAAGTTTGTAGATGACACTAAAATTGGAGGTGTAGTGGAAAGCGAAGATTACCTCAGAGAACAATAGGATTTGACCAGATGGGCAGAGGAGTGGCAGATGGAGTTTAATTTAGATAAATGTAGAGTGCTGCACTTTGGAAAGGCAAATCAGGGCAAGACTTATATACTTAATGGTAAGGTCCTGGGTACTGTTGCCTAACAAAGAGACCTCGGGATGCAAGTTAACAATTTCTTTAAAATGGAGTTGCAGCTTCATGGGGTGGTTATGAGGGCATTTGGTATGCTTGCCTTTATTGGTCAGAGCTTTGCGTTTAGGAGTTGGGAGGTCATCTTGCATCTGAATAGGACTTTGGTTCGGCCATTTTTGGAATACTGCATTCAGTTCTGGACTCTCCACTTTAGAAAAGATGTTGTGAAAGTTGAAAGGGTTCAGAAAAGATTTACAAGGATGTTGCCAGGGTTGGAGGATCTGAGCTACAGGGAGAGACTGAACAGGCTGGGGCTGTTTTCCCGGCGTGTCAAAGGCTTCCATAAGGAATAACCTTAGAGGTTTATAAAATCATGAGGGGTATGGATAGGTTGAATAGCCAATGTCTTTTCCCCTGAGTAGGGGAGTCCAAAACTAAAGGGCACAGGTTTAAGGTGAGAGGGGAAAGATTTAAAAGAGACATAAGAGGCAACGTTTTCACACAAGGGTGTGTGTTTGGAGTGAGCTGCCAGAGACGGTGGAGACTGGTGCAATTACAAGATTTAGAAGAGATCTGGATGGGTATATGAACAGGAAGGGTTTAGAGGGATATGGGCCAAGTGCTGGCAAATGGGAGTAGATTAATTTAGGATAACTGGTCGGTATGGACACATTAGACCGAAGAGTTGTTTCCAGGCTGTACAGCTCTATGACTCTATAACTTCATATTCTTATTACCTTTATGAGCTGAAACAGCTTCTCCCTGTTCACCTGCCCCTCCCTCCCACAGGAGAATAAAGAGACATCATGTAAACAAGGACCAAGTGCAGGCCAATTGGGTCTTCCACTCTGTTCCACCATTCAATAAGACCATAAATCATCTGATTTTAATCTCATCTCTACATTCCTGCATTTTAACAATAATCTTCCATTTCCTTATTAATCAAGAATCTTATCTACCCCGCCTTAAAAATTTGTAAAGGTTCTGTATCGACTCCCCCTTGAGTAAGGGAATGCCAAAGATTCTCAACCCTCACTTGAAAGTGGAGTCACAGGTAGATAGGATAGTGAAGAAGGTGTTTGGTATGCTTTCCTTTATTGGTCAGAGTATTGAGTACAGGAGTTGGGAGGTCATGTTGCAGCTGTACAGGATATTGGTTAGGCCACTGTTGGAATATTGCGTGCAATTCTGGTCTCCTTCCTATCGGAAAGATGTTGTGAAACTTGAAAGGGTTCAGAAAAGATTTACAAGGATGTTGCCAGGTTGGAGGATGTGAGCTACAGGGAGAGGCTGAACAGGCTGGGGCTGTTTTCCCTGGAGCGTCGGAGGCTGAGGGGTGATCTCAGAGAGGTTTACAAAATCATGAGGGGTATGAACAGGGTAAATAGACAAAGTCTTTTCCCTGGGGTGGGGGAGTCCAGAGCTAGAGGGCATAGGTTTAGGGTGAGAGGGGAAAGGTATAAAAGAGACCTAAGGGGCAACTTTTTCACACAGAGGGTGGTACGTGTATGGAATGAGCTGCCAGAGGATGTGGTGGAGGCTGGTACAATTGCAACATTTAAGAGGCATTTGGATGGGTGTATGAATAGGAAGGGTTAGGAGGGATATGGGCCGGGTGCTGGCAGGTGGGACTAGATTGGGTTGGGAGATCTGGTCGGCATAGACGGGTTGGACCGAAGGGTCTGTTTCCGTGCTGGACATCTCTATGACTCAGGGAAATAACATGTTCTCTAATGGTTTTAAATGGGTACCCCCTTATTTTTAAACCATGACCTCTAGTACCAGATTGTCAGACATGAGAAAATATTCTTTATATAAATATAAAGCTGAGGAGAATTCATTTCTCATTGAAGCAGAATTTCTGACTCAGTTTGGAGACAAGTGAGAGTAGGTTGAACTGGAGAAGCATCTTTAGCTGCACTCACCTGCAGACGCGGGGAGTGAAGAATAAGTTCTGCCAAGAGCGACACAGGTAATTGGAATGATCGATGATCCGAATCCAATCTAGTTCATCCATCGACACTTCGATGTAATATGAATATGACCTAGTGAAGGAAGAGCAGATTGACTTTCTCTACAAGGTGCAGATTACATTCTAACAATAAGGAGCTATTGAGGCCATTCCCTGGGGCCTATTGAGGCTGATCTGTGACTTGACTCAATATTTGTTGACTTACGAATGACCACTGACATGGCCTAGCCAGCCACACAGTTGTATAAAACCACTAAAACGGAACAAAGAAAGTGACCCCTATACCCATCCAGCAACAACCTAAGCACAAGAAATGGTTGAGAGAAACTTAGCCCCAATGACACAACTAAGTTCTATTTATTAACATTTGGGACTAGTGCCACAATTGCGATAGCTGTCTTATACACTGATCAACCTGATCACCAACAGCCTGACGTAGTCATATTCAAGAAATAATACCTTACAGACAATGGCCCATCATGACCACTATTCAGGGATATTTGATCTTTTGGAAAGGTAGGAGGAAAGGAAAAGGGGGTTGGGTAGCATTAATAAGAAATGAAATGAAGACAGTTGTGAAAGGTGATAAAGGCTGGGATGAGGTAAAAACAGCAAGGGAAAGCAGCCATTGATTGGAATAGTGTAACAACTCCCAAACAGTCGTTTGGGCGGCACGGTGGCACAGTGGTTAGCACTGCTGCCTCGCAGCGCCGGAGACCCGGGTTCAATTCCCGCCTCAGGCGACTGACTGTGTGGAGTTTGCACGTTCTCCCCGTGTCTGCGTGGGTTTCCTCCGGGTGCTCCGGTTTCCTCCCACAGTCCAAAGATGTGCAGGTCAGGTGAATTGGCCATGCTAAATTGCCCGTAGTGTTAGGTAAGGGGTAGATGTAGATGTAGATGTAGGGGTATGGGTGGGTTACGCTTCGGCGGGGCGGTGTGGACTTGTTGGGCCGAAGGGCCTGTTTCCACATTGTAAGTAATCTAATCTAATCTAATCTAATCTAATCTAATCTAATTCTGCAGGAAAGACTGTCGGTCAACAAATAGCAGGAACACGCAAACATCACAGGGCAATAATTAAACATGATGTTGGGTCAATCAAATTGGAAAGGGTAGTTACAACAGTGAACTCAAACTGCATTAGAAATCACTTCCTAGAGCAATATGTCATGGGGTCAACCAGACAGCAGACTACCTTTGATCTGGCAACAGGTAATGAGATAGGCTTAAAAAATGACCTCCGAGTAAAAGATCCCTGTAGAAATAATGATCGGAATATGATTGACCTTAATATTCAGTTTGGGAGTGGGTTAGAAACAGCTGTATTGAAGTTAAATAAAGAGAATCCCAATGAAATGAGAATAGAATTGGTTAAGGTGAACTGGGCAAGGACAGGAAGCAAGCAGTGACAGACTTTTAATGAGATAATCCACAACTCTCAGAAAAAGTACACCCCAGGAAGGAGGAAAGATTCACAGAGAGGGATAAATCAAGGAAGCTAAGGAGAATATTACTTTCAAGGAAATGAATATAAGAAGGCAAAAGTAAGTGATTTATTGAGTTTTGAGAAGGTTTGTAGCTCAGGTTGAGGTTCTGGATGTAGGTTTGCTCGCTAAGCTGGAGGGTAAGTGATTTATCCCAAAGACGAAAGAACATGGAGGAGGAATTAAGTACAAGCACTATCATTAGAGAAGTATATTCAGACAAACCAATGGACTACAAGCAGGTATGTCCCCCAGTCCTGATGGCTTGCATCCTCAGATCTGAAAAGAGGTAGCTGTAAAGGTAGGGGATGAATTAGTTGTAATTTTCCAAAACTCTCTGGATTCTGGAGAAGTGCCAGAGGATTGCAAAACTGCCAATGTGAACACCCCTATTCAAAAAGGGAGAGGGGCAAAAAGTGGGTAACTATAGACCGATGAGCCTGACATCTATATGTTGGAAAAGTATTGGATTCAATTATTAAGGAAGTAACAGCAGAAGATTTGGAAACCATAATCTAATCAAGTAGAGTCAGCGAAGCTGCATGAAAGTGAAATCGTGTCTGAATAATTGATTAGAGTTTTCAACAAGTCTCAACCAGAGTGGTTTGTGAGGAACCAAAGGCTGCATTTCAACTTCCAGAAGGTGTTCAAAAAAGGTTCAATCATAAGAGCACACCATTGGAGGTAGTATATTGGCATAGGTAGACCTTTTCTGAAGAAGGGCTTATGCCCGAAATGTTGATTCTCCTGCTCCTCGGGTGCTGTCTGATCTGCTGTGCTTTTCCAGCACCACACTCTCGACATAGATAACGAATTGGCTAATAGGCAGAAAACAGCCTGGGGTTAAGGGGCTCTTTTTCAGGTTAATGACCTGTAACCAATGGGTTCCACAGGGATCAGTGCTGGGACCACAACTGCTTACAATACACCTTAATGAGCTGAAGGAAGGAAGGGAATGGACTGCAACCAAAGATGTGATGACAGGCAGAAAGGCAGGTTCCAAGAGTGATACAAACAGTTTACTAAGAGATACTGATAGGTTTTAGTAAGTGGGCAAATAGAGTATCATGTGGGAAAGTATGAAGTTGCTCATTTTGGAAAGGAGAACAAAAGGACAGAACACTGTTTAAACAGACAAAACCTGCAGAAAGGTGCAACACAAAGGAACTTGGGGGTACTCGGATAGGAGAAACTGAAAACTATCATACAGGTAATCAGGAAGGGCTAATGAAATGTTGGCCCACATTTCAAGGGGGTTGGAGTATAAGAGTAGGGAAGTCTTCCTGCAACTATCATGATCATTACTGGTGGACCCTCACAAATGAGGATGACTCTCTGGAGGACTGAGTGTGGTTTTGGTCTCCTTATTGAAGGAAAGATATTATTCCATTGGATTCAGCTCAGAGAAGATTCACGAGAACAATCCCTGGTAAAGAGCAATTATTTTATGAGACAAGCTTAAAAGGGCTGGGAGTCTACACACCGGAGGGTAGGATGAAAGGTGATCTCAGTGAAACATATCAGATTCTTAAGGGGTTTGATAGTGTAAGTACTGAGAGGATGTCTTCCCTCATGGGAGAGTCTAGGACCCGAGGGCAAAGTCTCAGAATAAGGGGGCACTAATTTCAGACGAAGATGAGGTGGAACTTCTCTCAGTAGGTTGTGTGTCTTTGGAACTCCTTGCTGTAGAGAGCTGAGCCTCATATACATTTAAGTCTAAGATAGACAGATCGATAGGTTTTTGATCTGCAGGGGAAACCAAGGGTTATTGGGAAATGACGGGATTGAAGGCTGATAATCTACGACAACAAAGCCAAAAGGTGCCGACACTGGAAATCTGAAATGAAAGCATAAAGTACAGCAGAAAATCAGCAGGTCTGGCTGCATCTCGGTGTGGGCTATTAAAGAAGTGATAGTACAATTGGAAATAGAGAGAAATACAGGCAAAAGGATAGATAATGGTATGTTGCTAATAGGGACAATAAATAGATGAAAAGGGGTTGGCTGTGGTGAAAGCCGCCCAATAAAAACCAAAAGTACCGCAGATGCTGTAAATCAAAAACAAAAACAGAAATTGCTGGAAAAACTCAGCAGGTCTGGCAGTATCTATGGAGATAAATCAGAATTAACGTTTCAGATCAAGTGACCCTTCCTCAGACCCTTCTGAGCTAACTCAACCATCCCATCCTATTCAGAGGTAACATCACCAGAACAGCTGCAACAGACACAGAGGAACTGGGAGAATGAAATGCAGTCCTCACTGGAAACAGGGTGTGAGGATGGATAGCCCAGGTAACTGTGGAAGTCAGCAGGTTTGCAGGAAATATGAGTGCCAAGGAGAAAGTGAGGACTACAGATGCTGGAGATCATTGTCAAACAGTGTGGTGCTGGAAAAGCACAGCAGGTCAGGCAGCATCCGAGGAGCAGGAGAATCGATGTTTCAAGCAAAAGCCCTTCATCAGGAATGAGGCTTGTGGGTCAAAGGGGCTGAGAGATAAACAGGAGGGTGGTGGGGCGGGGGGGGGGGGGGGGGGGGGGGGGGCGGGGGGGGGGGGGGGTAGAGAGGTAGCTGGGAATGCGATAGGTAGATGAAGATGGGGGTGAAAGTGATAGGTCGGAGAGGAGGCTGGAGTAGATAGGCAGGAAGGAAGATGGGCAGTTAGGATAGTTCAAGAGGGCGGCGCTACGTTGGGAGGTTGGGACTGGGATAAGGTGGGCGGAGGGGAAATGGGGAAACTGGCAAATAGACAATAGACAATAGGAACAGGAGTTGGCCATTTGGCCCTTCGAGCCTGCACCACCATTCATTATGATCATGGCTGATCATCCTCAATCAGTATCCTGTTCCTGCCTTATCCCCATAACCCTTGATTCCATTGACATTAAGAGGTCTATCCATCTCTTTCTTGAAAGTGTCCAGAGACTTGTCCTCCACTGCCTTCTGGGGCAGAACATTCCACACACCCACCACTCTCTGGGTGAAGAAGTTTCTCCTCAACTCTGTTCTAAGTGGCCTAACCCTTACTTTTAAACTGTGTCCTCTGGTTCAGGACTTGCCCATCAGCGGAAACATGCTTCCTGCCTTCAGAATGTCAAATTTTTCCCCTCTCAGCCTTCAAAACTCAAGTGTTACAAGCCCAGTGGCTCCAATCTTTCAAAATATGATAGTCCTACCATTCCAGGAATTGACCTCGTGAACCTACACTGCACTCCCTCAATATCCAGAATGTCCTTCCTCAAATTTGGAGACCAAAACTGTGCACAATATTCCCGGTGCGGTCTCACCAGGACCCTGTACAGCTGCAGAAGGACCTCTTTGCTCCTATAGTCAATCCCTCTTGTTATGAAGGCCAGCATGCTATTAGCTTTCGTCACTGCCTGCTGTACCTGCATGCTTGCTTTCATTGACTGATGTACAAGAACACCTAGATCTCCTTGTACCGCCCTTTACCTAACTTGACTCCATTTAGGTAGTAATCTGCCTTCCTGTTCTTGCCACCAAAGTGGCTAACCACACATTTATCCACATTAAACTGCATCTGTCATGCATCTATCCACGTCACCCTGTACACTCATAACAACCTCCTCACATTTCACCCTGCCACCCAGCTTTGTGTCATCAGCAAATGTGCTAATATTACTTTTAATACCATCATCTATATCATTGATATATATTGTAAAAAGCTGCGGTACCAGCATCAAACCTTGTGGTACCCCACTGGTCACCGCCTGCCATTCCGAAATGGAGCCGTTTATCCCTACTCTTTGTTTCCTGTCAGCCAACCAACTTTCAATCCAAGTTAGTAGTTTGCCCCCAATACCATGCGCCCTAATTTTGCTCACTAACCTCCTATGTCGGACTTTATCATCCACTGGATCTCCCTTGTCCATCTTCAGAGTTACATCCTCAAAAAATTCCACAAGATTAGTCAAGCATGATTTCCCCTTCATAAATCCATGCTGACTCTGACCTATCCTGTTACTACTATCCAGATGTGTCGTAATTTCATCCTTTATAATTGACTCCAGCATCTTTCCCACCACTGAGGTCAGACTAACTGGTCGATAATTCCCTGCTTTCTCTCTCCCTCCTTTCTTAAAAAGTGGGACAACATTAGCCACCCAGGTAAGAACAATGACTGCAGATGCTGGAAACCAGATTCTGGATTAATGGTGCTGGAAGAGCACAGCAGTTCAGGCAGCATCCAAGGAGCTTCGAAATCGACGTTTCGGGCAAAAGCCCTTCATCAGGAATAAAGGCA
The DNA here is from genome assembly GCF_047496795.1 of Chiloscyllium punctatum. NCBI lineage: Eukaryota > Metazoa > Chordata > Chondrichthyes > Orectolobiformes > Hemiscylliidae > Chiloscyllium > Chiloscyllium punctatum. Next base: position 6,973,155 of record NC_092741.1, read on the forward strand.
GTGAGTCTGAAGTGTTGAGAGATAAGCTAGAGGAGGGTGGGGGTGGGGAGAAAGTAGCATAGAGTACAATGGGTGAGCGGGGGCGGGGATGAAGGTGATAGGTCAAGGAGGAGAGATGGGTTGCACCTTAATAGGTTGGGGACCAGCATTCTGGCAGGCAGGTTTTTTACTGCAACACAGTTACGTTTAAACTAAATAACGGCGGGGAGGGGACAAACTGGAGGTTTAAGAAGGAAATTGCAAGGAAAGTTAGAACAAGAGGATTCAAGAAAGACAACGGTATCAATGGAGCAGAAAGCTCAAAAAGGGATCATGCCGTAAGTTCAAGTGAAATTTGAAGGAAATTTGAAGAAATTCAAGGAGTTGAGGGGAAGGGTGAGGGCAGTAACAAGTAAAAAATATTATATATGAATGCACGAAGCGTTAGAAATAAGATGGATGAGCTTGAGGCTCTTTTAGAAATTGGCAGTTATGATATTGTGGGGATAACGGAGACATGGCTTCAAGTGGACAGGGCCTGGGAAATGAATATTCAAGGCTATACTTGCTATCGTAAGGACAGACTGACGGGCAGAGGGGGTGGGATGGCCCAGTTGGTAAGGAATGATATTCAGTCCCTTGTGCGGGAGGACCTAAAATCAGGGGATGTAGAGTCAGTATGGATCGAGCTGAGAAATTCTAAGGGTAGAAAGACCCTCATGGGAGTTATCTACAGGCCCCCAAACAGTAGTCTGGATTTAGGGTGTAAGTTGAATAAGGAGCTGAAATTGGCCTGTTGCAAAGATATTACTACAGTTGTTATGGGGGATTTCAACATGCAGGTAGACCGGGAGAATCAGGATGGTACTGGACCTCAAGAAAGGGAGTTTGTGGAGTGCCTCTGAGATGGATTCTTAGAACAGCTTGTGCTGGAGCCGACCAGGGAAAAGGCTCTAGTCTGGTGTTGTGCAGTGAACCAGATTTGAACCGGGACCTCAAAGTGAAGGAGCCATTAGGAGGTAGTGACCATAATACATAGAACATAGAACATAGAAAAATACAGTGCAGTACAGGCCCTTCGGCCCTCGATGTTGCACCGACCGAAGCCTACCTAACCTACACTAGCCCAATAACCTCCATATGCTTGTCCAATGCCTGTTTAAATGCCCATAAAGAGGGAGAGTCCACCACTGCTACTGGCAGGGCATTCCATGAACTCACAACCCGCTGAGTAAAGAATCTACCCCTAACATCTGTCCTATACCAACCTCCCCTTAGTTTAAAGCTGTGTCCCCTAGTAACAGCTGACTCCATACGCGGAAAAAGGTTCTCACTGTCAACCCTATCTAACCCCCTAATCATCTTGTACACCTCTATCAAATCACCCCTAAACCTTCTTTTCTCCAATGAGAAAAGCCCCAAGTGCCTCAGCCTTTCCTCATACGATCTTCCTACCATACCAGGCAACATCCTGGTAAACCTCCTCTGCACCCGTTCCAGTGCCTCCACATCCTTCCTGTAGTATGGTGACCAGAACTGTACACAATACTCCAGATGCGGCCGCACCAGAGTCTTATACAACTGCAACATGACCTCAGGACTCCGGAACTCAATTCCTCTACCAATAAAGCCCAGTACGCCATATGCCTTCTTCACAGCACTATTTACCTGGGTGGCAACTTTCAGAGATCTGTGTACATGGACACCAAGATCCCTCTGCTCATCCACACTACCAAGTAGTCTACCATTAGCCCAGTAATCCATCTTCTTGTTACTCCTACCAAAGTGAATGACTTCACACTTAGCTACATTGAACTCCATTTGCCACCTTTCTGCCCAGCTCTGCAACTTATCTATATCCCGCTGTAACCTGCCACATCCTTCTTCGCTGTCCACCACTCCCCCGACTTTCGTATCATCCGCAAACTTGCTCACCCAGCCTTCAAGCCCCTCCTCCAGGTCATTTATAAAAATGACAAACAGCAATGGTCCCAAAACAGATCCTTGTGGAACACCGCTAGTAACTGCGCTCCAAGATGAACCTTTACCATCAACTACTACCCTCTGTCTCCTTCCAGCCAGCCAATTCCTAATCCAAACCTCTAATGCACCCTCAATGCCATACCTCCGTAATTTTTGCAGTAGCCTACCATGGGGTACCTTTTCGAACGCCTTGCTAAAATCCATATGCACCACATCTACTGCTTTACCCTCATCCACCTCTTTGGTCACCTTCTCGAAGAACTCAATAAGGTTTGTGAGGCACGACCTGCCCTTCACAAAACCATGCTGACTATCCTTGATCACAATAAGCTTTAATCTGCAATTTGAGAGGGAGAGGGTAGAATCGGTAGTGACAATATTTCTGTTGAATAAGGGAACTATGGAGCTATGAGGGAGGAGCTGGCCAAAGTTCAATGGTGCAATACCTTAGCAGGGATGACCGTGGAGGAACAATGGTGGATATTTCTGTGTATAATGCAGAATTGCAGGATCAGTTCATTCCAAAAAGGAAGAAAGATCCTAGGAGGAGGCAAGGGTCGCCGTGGCTGATGAGGGAAGTGAAGAAACATATAAAGTTAAAAGAGAAAAAAGTATAACATAGCAAAGATAAGTGGGAAAACGGAGGACTGGGAAGCTTTTAACAGCAGAGGATTACTAAGAAGGAACTACGCAGAGAAAAAAATGAGATACGAAGGTAAACTGGCCAATAATATAAAGGAGGATAGTAAAAGTTTTTTTAGGTATGTGAAAGGCTAAAAAATACTGAAGACTAAAAGTGGGCCCTTGAAGACAGAAACAGGGGAATATATTACGGGGAACAAAGAAATGGCAGAGGAGTTGAATTGGTACTTCAGATCTGTGTTCACTGGGGAAGACACAAGTAATCTCCCTGAGGTAACAGTGGCTGAAGGACCTGAACTGAAGGGAATTTAGATTTGCCAGGAAATGGTGTTGGAGAGACAGTTAGGTCTGAAGGTTGATAAGTCCCCGGGGCCTGATGGTCTACATCCCAGGGTACTGAAGAAGGTGGCTCTAGAAATCGTGGATGCGTTGGTGATTATTTTCCAGAGTTTGATAGATTCAGGATCAGTTCCTGCGGATTGGAGGGTGGCTAATGTTGTCCCACTTTTTAAGAAAGGAGGGAGAGAGAAAGCAGGGAATTATAGACCAGTTAGTCTGACCTCAGTGGTGGGAAAGATGCTGGAGTCAATTATAAAGGATGAAATTACGACACATCTGGATAGCAGTAACAGGATAGGTCAGAGTCAGCATGGATTTATGAAGGGGAAATCATGCTTGACTAATCTTGTGGAATTTTTTGAGGATGTAACTCTGAAGATGGACAAGGGAGATCCAGTGGATGTAGTGTACCTGGACTTTCAGAAAGCTTTTGATAAAGTCCGACATAGGAGGTTAGTGAGCAAAATTAGGGTGCATGGTATTGGGGGCAAAATACTGACTTGGATTGAAAGTTGGTTGGCTGATAGGAAACAAAGAGTAGGGATAAACAGCTCCCTTTCGGAATGGCAGGCAGTGACCAGTGGGGTACCACAGCGATCAGTGCTGGGATCGCAGCTTTTTACAATATACATTAATGACATAGATGATGGTATTAAAAGTAATATTAGCAATTTTGCTGATGACACAAAGCTGGGTGGCAGGATGAAATGTGAGGAGGATGTTAGGAGATTACAGGGTGACCTGGACAGGCTAGGTGAGTGGACAGATGCATGGCAGATGCAGTTTAATGTGGATAAATGTGTGGTTATCCACTTTGGTGGCAAGAACAGGAAGGCAGATTACTACCTAAATGGAGTCAAGTTAGGTAAAGGGGCGGTACAAGGAGATCTAGGTGTTCTTGTACACCAGTCAATGAAGGCAAGCATGCAGGTACAGCAGGTAGAGAAGAAGGCTAATAGCATGCTGGCCTTCATAACAAGAGGGATTGACTATAGGAGCAAAGAGGTCCTTCTGCAGCTGTACAGGGCCCTGGTGAGACCACACCTCGAGTACTGTGTGCAGTTCTGGTCTCCAAATTTGAGGAAAGACATTCTGGCTATTGAGGGAGTGCAGTGTAGGTTCACGAGGTCAATTCCCGGAATGGCGGGACTATCTTACGTTGAAAGATTGGAGCGGCTGGGCTTGTATATCCTTGGATTTAGAAGGCTGAGAGGGGATCTGATTGAGAAGTATAAGATTATTAAAGGATTGGACACTCTGAAGCATGTTTCCGCTGATGGGTGAGTCCCGAACCAGAGGACACAGTTTAAAAATAAGGGTTAGGCCATTTAGAACAGAGTTGAGGAGAAACTTCTTCACCCAGAGAGTGGTGGGTGTGTCGAATGTTCTGCCCCAGAGGGCAGTGGAGGACAAGTCTCTGGACACTTTCAAGAAAGAGATGGATAGACCTCTTAATGTCAATGGAATCAAGGGTTATGGGGATAAGGCAGGAACAGGATACTGATTGAGGACGATTAGCCATGATCATAATGAATGGTGGTGCTGGCTCGAAGGGCAGAATGGCCTACTCCTGCACTTATTGTCTATTGATTGACTTTGAAGCCTGCCAGAAGAGCTGATGCCCGAAACATCGATTTTCCTGCTCCTCGGATGCTGCCTGACCTGCTGCGTTTTTCCAACACCACACTCTCGACTCTGATCTGCAGTCCTCACTTTCTCCTGGACCACCCAGAACCTTCTGTCTCGTTATTCGCCCTGGTCTCTATACCAAATGGTTCCTTGCACAAGTGAGCACTGACGCAAAACATTCATTTAGAATCTTATCTATATCCTCTGGCTCCACACACAAACTACCACTGTGGTCCTTAAAGAATCTTATTCTTTCCCTGGTTATCCTTCAATGTACTGAGAAAATACCTTGGGACTTTCCTTTATTTTACCTGCCATCATCCATTCATATTCCCTTTTTGCTCTTCCTAATTTCGGTCTCCTCTTGCCCATTCCATATTCCTGTTGGGTTTCTGCTGCTTTGAGTCCTCGCTGTCTGCCATACGCCTCCATTCTTCTCTCTTCTCAGTTCTGTAAATCCCTCGACAATCAGGATTTGTTGGTCTCACCCTTCATCTTTTTTGAACCATGTTAGCCCAGTACTCACAGTGTGCTGGTTGAATACATCCCACTATTCTGACACAGACTTACTGAAACACATTCGCTCCCAGTCTACACTGGCCAGATTATCCTATCAAAACCCGCCTTTATAGAACATAGAACAATACAGCACAGAACAGACCATTTGTCCCTTGATGTTGCGCCGTCCTGTGAACAAACCTAAGCCCATCCTACACTATCCCATCATCATCTATTTGCTTATCCATGGATTGTTTAAATCTCCCTAATGTGGCTGAGTTGACGACATTGACAGACAGAACATTCCACACCCTTACCACTCTCTGAGTAAAGAACCTGCCTCTGACATCTGTCTTAAATCTATTGCCCCTCAAACTGCAGCTATGCCCCCTCGTACAAACTGACGTCATCATCCTAGGAAAAAGAATCTCACTGTCTACCCTATCCATTCTTGTATGTCTCTATCAAATCCCCTCTTCCCAATGATGGCTCAAAGATCAAAGCCAAAGGCTTGGCCATCTGCTTTCTAGTTTCCCAAAGAATTCTCGGAAAAACATTTCCTCAGTTCTGAACTATGATTTTAGACCTATTATTGTCTTTTTCCATAAAGATCTTGGATCGAATGGATTTTTAAAATTCATTTGTGGGATGTGGGTCTCACTGCCTGGCCAGCATTTATTACTTTTCCATTGTTGTCCTTCAGAAGGTAGTGGTGGTGAGTCAGAGTTAGAGAGTCGTAGAATCTGACAGCACAGAAACAGATCCTTCGGTCTTATCAGTCCATGTCAAGCTGCTGTCTTGAACTGCTGCAGTCCCACCTGCCAGTTATGACCTAATTTAAGAAGCTCTCCTGGATACATTTTAAGAATTCTGCACTCTCCAAATCTTTCACATGATGATGACTCCATTTAATGTTCGAGAAGTTGGAACCACTCAATCACTGCCCTATTACTGTATATTTCCTTGAAATTTGCCCACGTATCTGCTTTTCTATTTCTTTTGAACTGTTAAGGGGCCTACAGTAGGCTCCCAGTGACAAGACAGCCCCTATTTCTCATCCCTCCTTACCGCTGTAATGAATTCCCCGATCAAAACCGTGACAAAGCCTCCTCTTTTACCTCCTCCCCAGTCTCACCTAAATACTCTAGACCCTGGAATACTGAGCTGTGAACCCTGACCTTCTCAATCAAGTCTCAATGACAGCAATGTCAGCATACTCCCATGTTTTAATCTGTGCCCTCAACTCATTTGCATTGTCCATCAGACTCCTTGCATTAAAAATAAATATCATCCAACCTTGTCACTTTCCCTTGTGCCTTAAATGGCCTATAATTTCTATGCGTTCCTGACTCACTTGTTGTCTCATCTAATTTTGGCAATGCAACTCCCCTTGTTGAGACTTCTCTCTGGGGCCAAGATTGTTTGAACCCTGCTGACAGCACGATGCTGGTCCCATTCCTGTACAGGTGCAACCTGTCTGCCTTGTACAGGTCCTAGAAATCTTCAGCTCTCCCTCCTATACCATCTCTCTAGCCACACAATCAGATTAACTACACATTTCTGGACTCACTTACATATAGCACTGGGAGTAATTCAGAGATTACTACCTTTTTGAGTTCTTTTAATCTACTTTCCAGCTGTCTAAACGATACTTGCATGACTTCATCCCCTTTTCTACCAATGTCTTTGGTACCAATATGTACCACAATCTTTGTCTGCTTGTCCACCCCTTGCAGCTGCTCGGTGGCATCCCTGTCCCATTCACCAGGAAGCAGTCTACCATTTTGATGTTCTCCATCCCATCCCCAGAACACTATATAACACTGGTAATCAGAAATCTATCAATCTTGACCCAAAACATAGTCAAAGACTGAGCCTTCACAGCCCTCTGTGGAAGAGAAATCCAAAAGATCACAACACTCTGAGTAAAAACTATTTCTCAAGTTAAACCTAATTTTGAATAACAAAGTTACAGTTCATTCTTCAAACCTCTATCGAATACATGCCCAGTTTGTCCAATATCTCTTCATAAGACTTGATTCGGGGAACATGGTTACTGAACCATTGTTTGGTTTGATACAATGAGTGGCTTGCTGGGTCAGCTCAGAGTGAAGTTAAAAATCAACCAAATTGCTATGGGTCTAGAGTCACACAGAGGCCAGACCACATAAGCTTCTGTGTAACATAAAAAAACTTTTGCAGTCAATTTGTATGTACATGAAGAGAAAAGATTACCAAAGACACCTGAGGTCCTTGAGAGTCAGAATCAAGGGAAAATATACTGGGAGATGTAGAGATAGCAAGGCCAGTATTTATCGTCATCCCCAAATGTCCTCGAGAAACTGATTCACAATGATGTGTTTCAATACTTGAGGGCAATGTGCATCAACCATTTGACGTGAATCTGGAGACAGTGATGAGACTGACCAGAGAAGCAGAAAGGTATTTACATACAAAATTGCTTTCAGTGATTCCAGCCATTTTCATACACATTTCTTAATAATATTCAAATTACACAATGAGGACAGAAATGTATTTCCTGGGTGATTAGCCCAAAAACGATACAACTATTCCTTCCAAACCCGTCAGACCAAACTCACCGACTGTCCCTGTCCCACAGCAGCATGCGAATGTGATTCAGGATTGATGCCTGGCCTAATTTCACCTCGATCCCAGACCTACAATCCTCATCAATTGGGTGCCGGCAGAAGCCATGGTCAAGATCGTAATTCTGCGTGTCGCCATCAAGCAACGCTGCTTTCAGCTCGCCTCCAATAACCTGGGCTCCGTATTTCATGGCTGCAATGTTCTCTTCAGGAACTGGAAGAACAAAAAGATGCCACTGAATAAGAATTTTCAGTTCATCCTCCAAACAAAACCAACCAGGGAAAGTGAATCACATCAACAGGAGAACTTAGGAAGAGACAACGTCGACATCAGAAAGTGTCTGTACTTATGGACGACATCTGCGTCCAGTGTCCGTACTCACTCACCGTGTCCCCGTCCAGTGTCTGTACTCACTCACCGTGTCCCCGTCCAGTGTCCGTACTCACTCACCGTGTCCCCGTCCAGTGTCTGAACTCACTCACCGTGTCCCCGTCCAGTGTCCGTACTCACTCACCGTGTCCCCGTCCAGTGTCTGTACTCACTCACCGTGTCCCCGTCCAGTGTCCGTACTCACTCACCGTGTCCCCGTCCAGTGTCCGTACTCACTCACCGTGTCCCCGTCCAGTGTCCGTACTCACTCACCGTGTCCCCGTCCAGTGTCCGTACTCACTCACCGTGTCCCCGTCCAGTGTCCGTACTCACTCACCGTGTCCCCGTCCAGTGTCCGTACTCACTCACCGTGTCCCCGTCCAGTGTCCGTACTCACTCACCGTGTCCCCGTCCAGGGTCCGTACTCACTCACCGTGTCCCCGTCCAGGGTCTGTACTCACTCACCGTGTCCCCGTCCAGTGTCCGTACTCACTCACCGTGTCCCCGTCCAGTGTCCGTACTCACTCACCGTGTCCCCGTCCAGTGTCCGTACTCACTCACCGTGTCCCCGTCCAGGGTCTGTACTCACTCACCGTGTCCCCGTCCAGTGTCCGTACTCACTCACCGTGTCCCCGTCCAGGGTCCGTACTCACTCACCGTGTCCCCGTCCAGTGTCCGTACTCACTCACCGTGTCCCCGTCCAGTGTCTGTACTCACTCACCGTGTCCCCGTCCAGTGTCCGTACTCACTCACCGTGTCCCCGTCCAGTGTCTGTACTCACTCACCGTGTCCCCGTCCAGTGTCCGTACTCACTCACCGTGTCCCCGTCCAGGGTCCGTACTCACTCACCGTGTCCCCGTCCAGTGTCCGTACTCACTCACCGTGTCCCCGTCCAGTGTCCGTACTCACTCACCGTGTCCCCGTCCAGGGTCCGTACTCACTCACCGTGTCCCCGTCCAGGGTCTGTACTCACTCACCGTGTCCCCGTCCAGTGTCTGTACTCACTCACCGTGTCCCCGTCCAGTGTCTGTACTCACTCACCGTGTCCCCGTCCAGTGTCTGTACTCACTCACCGTGTCCCCGTCCAGTGTCCGTACTCACTCACCGTGTCCCCGTCCAGTGTCTGTACTCACTCACCGTGTCCCCGTCCAGTGTCTGTACTCACTCACCGTGTCCCCGTCCAGTGTCCGTACTCACTCACCGTGTCCCCGTCCAGTGTCTGTACTCACTCACCGTGTCCCCGTCCAGTGTCCGTACTCACTCACCGTGTCCCCGTCCAGTGTCCGTACTCACTCACCGTGTCCCCGTCCAGTGTCCGTACTCACTCACCGTGTCCCCGTCCAGTGTCCGTACTCACTCACCGTGTCCCCGTCCAGTGTCCGTACTCACTCACCGTGTCCCCGTCCAGTGTCCGTACTCACTCACCGTGTCCCCGTCCAGTGTCCGTACTCACTCACCGTGTCCCCGTCCAGTGTCCGTACTCACTCACCGTGTCCCCGTCCAGTGTCCGTACTCACTCACCGTGTCCCCGTCCAGTGTCCGTACTCACTCACCGTGTCCCCGTCCAGTGTCCGTACTCACTCACCGTGTCCCCGTCCAGTGTCCGTACTCACTCACCGTGTCCCCGTCCAGTGTCCGTACTCACTCACCGTGTCCCCGTCCAGTGTCCGTACTCACTCAGCGTGTCCCCGTCCAGTGTCCGTACTCACTCAGCGTGTCCCCGTCCAGTGTCCGTACTCACTCACCGTGTCCCCGTCCAGTGTCCGTACTCACTCACCGTGTCCCCGTCCAGTGTCCGTACTCACTCACCGTGTCCCCGTCCAGTGTCCGTACTCACTCACCGTGTCCCCGTCCAGTGTCCGTACTCACTCACCGTGTCCCCGTCCAGTGTCCGTACTCACTCACCGTGTCCCCGTCCAGTGTCCGTACTCACTCACCGTGTCCCCGTCCAGTGTCCGTACTCACTCACCGTGTCCCCGTCCAGTGTCCGTACTCACTCACCGTGTCCCCGTCCAGTGTCCGTACTCACTCACCGTGTCCCCGTCCAGTGTCCGTACTCACTCACCGTGTCCCCGTCCAGTGTCCGTACTCACTCACCGTGTCCCCGTCCAGTGTCCGTACTCACTCACCGTGTCCCCGTCCAGTGTCCGTACTCACTCACCGTGTCCCCGTCCAGTGTCCGTACTCACTCACCGTGTCCCCGTCCAGTGTCCGTACTCACTCACCGTGTCCCCGTCCAGTGTCCGTACTCACTCACCGTGTCCCCGTCCAGTGTCCGTACTCACTCACCGTGTCCCCGTCCAGTGTCCGTACTCACTCACCGTGTCCCCGTCCAGTGTCCGTACTCACTCACCGTGTCCCCGTCCAGTGTCCGTACTCACTCACCGTGTCCCCGTCCAGTGTCCGTACTCACTCACCGTGTCCCCGTCCAGTGTCCGTACTCACTCACCGTGTCCCCGTCCAGTGTCCGTACTCACTCACCGTGTCCCCGTCCAGTGTCCGTACTCACTCACCGTGTCCCCGTCCAGTGTCCGTACTCACTCACCGTGTCCCCGTCCAGTGTCCGTACTCACTCACCGTGTCCCCGTCCAGTGTCCGTACTCACTCACCGTGTCCCCGTCCAGTGTCCGTACTCACTCACCGTGTCCCCGTCCAGTGTCCGTACTCACTCACCGTGTCCCCGTCCAGTGTCCGTACTCACTCACCGTGTCCCCGTCCAGTGTCCGTACTCACTCACCGTGTCCCCGTCCAGTGTCCGTACTCACTCACCGTGTCCCCGTCCAGTGTCCGTACTCACTCACCGTGTCCCCGTCCAGTGTCCGTACTCACTCACCGTGTCCCCGTCCAGTGTCCGTACTCACTCACCGTGTCCCCGTCCAGTGTCTGTACTCACTCACCGTGTCCCCGTCCAGTGTCCGTACTCACTCACCGTGTCCCCGTCCAGTGTCCGTACTCACTCACCGTGTCCCCGTCCAGTGTCCGTACTCACTCACCGTGTCCCCGTCCAGTGTCCGTACTCACTCACCGTGTCCCCGTCCAGTGTCCGTACTCACTCACCGTGTCCCCGTCCAGTGTCTGTACTCACTCACCGTGTCCCCGTCCAGTGTCTGTACTCACTGAGTGTCTCTCTCTGTGTAGTGGGTGTACTCACTGAGCATCTCTCTCTGTGCAGTGGGTGTACTCACTGAGCGTCTCTCTCTGTGCAGGGGGTGTACTCACTGAGCGTCTCTCTCTGTGCAGGGGGTGTACTCACTGAGCGTCTCTCTCTGTGCAGGGGGTGTACTCACTGAGCGTCTCTCTCTGTGCAGGGGGTGTACTCACTGAGCGTCTCTCTCTGTGCAGTGGGCGTACTCACTGAGCATCTCTGTGCAGTGGGCGTACTCACTGAGCGTCTCTCTGTGTGCAGTGGGCGTACTCACTGAGCGTCTCTCTGTGTGCAGTGGGCGTACTCACTGAGCGTCTCTCTCTGTGCAGTGGGTGTACTCACTGAGCGTCTCTCTCTGTGCAGTGGGCGTACTCACTGAGCGTCTCTGTGCAGTGGGCGTACTCACTGAGCGTCTCTCTGTGTGCAGTGGGCGTACTCACTGAGCGTCTCTCTCTGTGCAGTGGGTGTACTCACTGAGCGTCTCTCTCTGTGCAGTGGGTGTACTCACTGAGTGTCTCTCTCTGTGCAGTGGGTGTACTCACTGAGCGTCTCTCTCTGTGCAGTGGGTGCACTCACTGAGTGTCTCTCTCTGTGCAGTGGGTGTACTCACTGAGTGTCTCTCTCTGTGCAGTGGGCGTACTCACTGAGCGTCTCTCTCTGTGCAGGGGGTGTACTCACTGATCATCTCTCTGTGTGCAGTGGGTGTACTCACTGAGCGTCTCTCTCTGTGCAGTGGGTGTACTCACTGAGCGTCTCTCTCTGTGCAGTGGGTGTACTCACTGAGCGTCTCTCTCTGTGCAGTGGGTGTACTCACTGAGCGTCTCTCTGTGTGCAGTGGGTGTACTCACTGAGCGTCTCTCTGTGTGCAGGGGGTGTACTCACTGAGTGTCTCTCTGTGTGCAGTGGGTGTACTCACTGAGCGTCTCTCTCTGTGCAGTGGGTGTACTCACTGAGCGTCTCTCTCTGTGCAGGGGGTGTACTCACTGAGTGTCTCTCTCTGTGCAGTGGGTGTACTCACTGAGCGTCTCTCTCTGTGCAGGGGGTGTACTCACTGAGCGTCTCTCTCTGTGCAGGGGGTGTACTCACTGAGCGTCTCTCTCTGTGCAGGGGGTGTACTCACTGAGCGTCTCTCTCTGTGCAGGGGGTGTACTCACTGAGCGTCTCTCTCTGTGCAGTGGGCGTACTCACTGAGCGTCTCTGTGCAGTGGGCGTACTCACTGAGCGTCTCTCTGTGTGCAGTGGGCGTACTCACTGAGCGTCTCTCTCTGTGCAGTGGGTGTACTCACTGAGCGTCTCTCTCTGTGCAGTGGGTGTACTCACTGAGTGTCTCTCTGTGTGCAGTGGGTGTACTCACTGAGTGTCTCTGTGTGCAGTGGGTGTACTCACTGAGCGTCTCTCTCTGTGCAGTGGGTGTACTCACTGAGCGTCTCTCTGTGTGCAGTGGGTGTACTCACTGAGCGTCTCTCTCTGTGCAGGGGGTGTACTCACTGAGCGTCTCTCTCTGTGCAGGGGGTGTACTCACTGAGTGTCTCTCTCTGTGCAGTGGGTGTACTCACTGAGTGTCTCTCTCTGTGCAGGGGGTGTACTCACTGAGCGTCTCTCTCTGTGCAGGGGGTGTACTCACTGAGCGTCTCTCTCTGTGCAGGGGGTGTACTCACTGAGCGTCTCTCTCTGTGCAGTGGGTGTACTCACTGAGCGTCTCTCTCTGTGCAGTGGGTGTACTCACTGAGCGTCTCTCTCTGTGCAGGGGGTGTACTCACTGAGCGTCTCTCTCTGTGCAGGGGGTGTACTCACTGAGCGTCTCTCTCTGTGCAGGGGGTGTACTCACTGAGCGTCTCTCTCTGTGCAGGGGGTGTACTCACTGAGCGTCTCTCTCTGTGCAGTGGGCGTACTCACTGAGCGTCTCTGTGCAGTGGGCGTACTCACTGAGCGTCTCTCTCTGTGCAGTGGGCGTACTCACTGAGCGTCTCTCTCTGTGCAGTGGGTGTACTCACTGAGCGTCTCTCTGTGCAGTGGGTGTACTCACTGAGCGTCTCTCTCTGTGCAGTGGGTGTACTCACTGAGTGTCTCTCTGTGTGCAGTGGGTGTACTCACTGAGTGTCTCTGTGTGCAGTGGGTGTACTCACTGAGCGTCTCTCTCTGTGCAGTGGGTGTACTCACTGAGCGTCTCTCTGTGTGCAGTGGGTGTACTCACTGAGCGTCTCTCTCTGTGCAGGGGGTGTACTCACTGAGCGTCTCTCTCTGTGCAGGGGGTGTACTCACTGAGTGTCTCTCTGTGTGCAGTGGGTGTACTCACTGAGCGTCTCTCTCTGTGCAGGGGGTGTACTCACTGAGCGTCTCTCTCTGTGCAGTGGGTGTACTCACTGAGCGTCTCTCTCTGTGCAGTGGGTGTACTCACTGAGCGTCTCTCTGTGTGCAGTGGGTGTACTCACTGAGCGTCTCTCTGTCTCTGTGCAGTGGGCGTACTCACTGAGCGTCTCTCTCTGTGCAGTGGGCGTACTCACTGAGCGTCTCTCTCTGTGCAGTGGGCGTACTCACTGAGCGTCTCTCTCTGTGCAGTGGGCGTACTCACTGAGCGTCTCTCTGTGCAGTGGGTGTACTCACTGAGCGTCTCTCTGTGTGCAGTGGGTGTACTCACTGAGCGTCTCTCTCTGTGCAGTGGGTGTACTCACTGAGTGTCTCTCTGTGTGCAGTGCGTGTACTCACTGAGCATCTCTCTGTGCAGTGGGTGTACTCACTGAGCGTCTCTCTCTGTGCAGAGGGTGTACTCACTGAGTGTCTCTGTGTGCAGTGGGTGTACTCACTGAGTGTCTCTCTGTGTGCAGTGGGTGTACTCACTGAGTGTCTCTCTGTGTGCAGTGGGTGTACTCACTGAGCGTCTCTCTGTGTGCAGTGGGTGTACTCACTGAGCGTCTCTCTCTGTGCAGTGGGTGTACTCACTGAGCGTCTCTCTCTGTGCAGTGGGTGTACTCACTGAGCGTCTCTCTGTGTGCAGTGGGTGTACTCACTGAGCGTCTCTCTCTGTGCAGTGGGCGTACTCACTGAGCGTCTCTCTCTGGGCAGTGGGCGTACTCACTGAGCGTCTCTCTCTGTGCAGTGGGCGTACTCACTGAGCGTCTCTCTCTGTGCAGTGGGTGTACTCACTGAGCGTCTCTCTCTGTGCAGTGGGTGTACTCACTGAGCGTCTCTCTGTGTGCAGTGGGTGTACTCACTGAGCGTCTCTCTCTGTGCAGTGGGCGTACTCACTGAGCGTCTCTCTCTGGGCAGTGGGCGTACTCACTGAGCGTCTCTCTCTGTGCAGTGGGCGTACTCACTGAGCGTCTCTCTCTGTGCAGTGGGTGTACTCACTGAGCGTCTCTCTCTGTGCAGTGGGTGTACTCACTGAGCGTCTCTCTGTGCAGTGGGTGTACTCACTGAGCGTCTCTCTGTGCAGTGGGTGTACTCACTGAGCGTCTCTCTCTGTGCAGTGAGTGTACTCACTGACTGTCTCTCTGTGCAGTGGGTGTACTCACTGAGCGTCTCTCTCTGTGCAGTGGGTGTACTCACTGAGTGTCTCTCTCTGTGTGCAGTGGGTGTACTCACTGAGCGTCTCTCTCTGTGCAGTGGGTGTACTCACTGAGCGTCTCTCTCTGTGCAGTGGGTGTACTCACTGAGCGTCTCTCTCTGTGCAGGGGGTGTACTCACTGAGCGTCTCTCTCTGTGTGCAGTGGGTGTACTCACTGAGCGTCTCTCTCTGTGTGCAGTGGGTGTACTCACTGAGCGTCTCTCTCTGTGCAGTGGGTGTACTCACTGAGCGTCTCTCTCTGTGCAGGGGGTGTACTCACTGAGCGTCTCTCTCTGTGCAGTGGGTGTACTCACTGAGCGTCTCTCTCTGTGTGCAGTGGGTGTACTCACTGAGCGTCTCTCTCTGTGCAGTGGGTGTACTCACTGAGTGTCTCTCTCTGTGCAGGGGGTGTACTCACTGAGCGTCTCTCTGTGCAGTGGGTGTACTCACTGAGCGTCTCTCTCTGTGCAGTGGGTGTACTCACTGAGCGTCTCTCTCTGTGCAGTGGGTGTACTCACTGAGCGTCTCTCTCTGTGCAGTGGGTGTACTCACTGAGCGTCTCTCTCTGTGCAGTGGGTGTACTCACTGAGCGTCTCTCTCTCTCTGTGCAGTGGGTGTACTCACTGAGCGTCTCTCTCTGTGCAGTGGGTGTACTCACTGAGCGTCTCTCTCTGTGCAGTGGGTGTACTCACTGAGCGTCTCCCTCTGTGCAGTGGGTGTACTCACTGAGCGTCTCCCTCTGTGCAGTGGGTGTACTCACTGAGCGTCTCTCTCTGTGCAGTGGGTGTACTCACTGAGCGTCTCTCTCTGTGCAGTGGGTGTACTCACTGAGCGTCTCTCTCTGTGCAGGGGGTGTACTCACTGAGTGTCTCTCTCTGTGCAGTGGGTGTACTCACTGAGTGTCTCTCTGTGTGCAGTGGGTGTACTCACTGAGCGTCTCTCTCTGTGTGCAGGGGGTGTACTCACTGAGCGTCTCTCTCTGTGCAGTGGGCGTACTCACTGAGCGTCTCTCTCTGTGCAGTGGGCGTACTCACTGAGCGTCTCTCTCTGTGCAGTGGGTGTACTCACTGAGTGT
Source organism: Chiloscyllium punctatum (assembly GCF_047496795.1). Taxonomy (NCBI): domain Eukaryota; kingdom Metazoa; phylum Chordata; class Chondrichthyes; order Orectolobiformes; family Hemiscylliidae; genus Chiloscyllium; species Chiloscyllium punctatum. The sequence goes on from NC_092741.1 coordinate 6,988,965, forward strand.
CTCTCTCTGTGCAGTGGGTGTACTCACTGAGCGTCTCTCTCTGTGCAGTGGGTGTACTCACTGAGCGTCTCTCTCTGTGCAGTGGGTGTACTCACTGAGCGTCTCTCTCTGTGCAGTGGGTGTACTCACTGAGCGTCTCTCTCTGTGCAGTGGGTGTACTCACTGAGCGTCTCTCTCTGTGCAGTGGGTGTACTCACTGAGCGTCTCTCTCTGTGCAGTGGGTGTACTCACTGAGCGTCTCTCTCTGTGCAGTGGGTGTACTCACTGAGCGTCTCTCTCTCTGTGCAGGGGGTGTACTCACTGAGCGTCTCTCTCTGTGCAGTGGGTGTACTCACTGAGCGTCTCTCTCTCTGTGCAGTGGGTGTACTCACTGAGCGTCTCTCTCTGTGCAGTGGGTGTACTCACGGAGCGTCTCTCTCTGTGCAGTGGGTGTACTCACTAAGCGTCTCTCTCTGTGCAGTGGGTGTACTCACTGAGCGTCTCTCTCTGTGCAGGGGGTGTACTCACTGAGCGTCTCTCTGTGTGCAGTGGGTGTACTCACTGAGCGTCTCTCTCTGTGCAGTGGGTGTACTCACTGAGCGTCTCTCTCTGTGCAGTGGGTGTACTCACTGAGCGTCTCTCTCTGTGCAGTGGGTGTACTCACTGAGCGTCTCTCTCTGTGCAGGGGGTGTACTCACTGAGCGTCTCTCTCTGTGCAGTGGGTGTACCCACTGAGCGTCTCTCTCTCTGTGCAGTGGGTATACTCACTGAGCGTCTCTCTCTCTGTGCAGTGGGTGTACTCACTGAGCGTCTCTCTCTGTGCAGTGGGTGTACTCACTGACCGTCTCTCTGTGCAGTGGGTGTACTCACTGAGCGTCTCTCTCTGTGCAGTGGGTGTACTCACTGAGCGTCTCTCTCTCTGTGCAGGGGGTGTACTCACTGAGCGTCTCTCTCTCTGTGCAGTGGGTGTACTCACTGACCGTCTCTCTGTGCAGTGGGTGCACTCACTGAGCGTCTCTCTCTGTGCAGTGGGTGTACTCACTGAGCGTCTCTCTCTCTGTGCAGGGGGTGTACTCACTGAGCGTCTCTCTGTGCAGGGGGTGTACTCACTGAGCGTCTCTCTCTCTCTGTGCAGGGGGTGTACTCACTGAGCGTCTCTCTCTCTCTGTGCAGGGGGTGTACTCACTGAGCGTCTCTCTCTCTCTGTGCAGGGGGTGTACTCACTGAGCGTCTCTCTCTCTCTGTGCAGGGGGTGTACTCACTGACCGTCTCTCTGTGCAGTGGGTGTACTCACTGAGCGTCTCTCTCTCTGTGTACAGTGGGTGTACTCACTGAGCGTCTCTCTCTGTGCAGTGGGTGTACTCACTGAGCGTCTCTCTCTGTGCAGTGGGTGTACTCACTGAGCGTCTCTCTCTGTGCAGTGGGTGTACTCACTGAGCGTCTCTCTCTGTGCAGTGGGTGTACTCACTGAGCGTCTCTCTCTGTGCAGTGGGTGTACTCACTGAGCGTCTCTCTCTCTCTGTGCAGTGGGTGTACTCACTGAGCGTCTCTCTCTCTCTGTGCAGGGGGTGTACTCACTGAGCGTCTCTCTCTCTGTGCAGGGGGTGTACTCACTGAGCGTCTCTCTCTGTGCAGTGGGTGTACTCACTGAGCGTCTCTCTCTGTGCAGTGGGTGTACTCACTGAGCGTCTCTCTCTGTGCAGTGGGCGTACTCACTGAGCGTCTCTCTCTGTGCAGTGGGTGTACTCACTGAGCGTCTCTCTCTCTCTGTGCAGTGGGTGTACTCACTGAGCGTCTCTCTCTGTGCAGGGGGTGTACTCACTGAGCGTCTCTCTCTCTGTGCAGGGGGTGTACTCACTGAGCGTCTCTCTCTCTCTGTGCAGGGGGTGTACTCACTGAGCGTCTCTCTCTCTGTGCAGGGGGTGTACTCACTGAGCGTCTCTCTCTCTGTGCAGTGGGTGTACTCACTGAGCGTCTCTCTCTCTGTGCAGTGGGTGTACTCACTGAGCGTCTCTCTCTCTGTGCAGGGGGTGTACTCACTGAGCGTCTCTCTCTCTGTGCAGGGGGTGTACTCACTGAGCGTCTCTCTCTCTCTCTGTGCAGGGGGTGTACTCACTGAGCGTCTCTCTCTCTGTGCAGTTGGTGTACTCACTGAGCGTCTCTCTCTCTCTGTGCAGGGGGTGTACTCACTGAGCGTCTCTCTCTCTGTGCAGGGGGTGTACTCACTGAGCGTCTCTCTCTCTGTGCAGTGGGTGTACTCACTGAGCGTCTCTCTCTCTGTGCAGTGGGTGTACTCACTGAGCGTCTCTCTCTGTGCAGTGGGTGTACTCACTGAGCGTCTCTCTCTGTGCAGGGGGTGTACTCACTGAGCGTCTCTCTGTGTGCAGGGGGTGTACTCACTGAGCGTCTCTCTGTGTGCAGGGGGTGTACTCACTGAGCGTCTCTCTCTGTGCAGTGGGTGTACTCACTGAGCGTCTCTCTGTGTGCAGTGGGTGTACTCACTGAGCGTCTCTCTGTGTGCAGGGGGTGTACTCACTGAGCGTCTCTCTCTGTGCAGGGGGTGTACTCACTGAGCGTCTCTCTGTGTGCAGGGGGTGTACTCACTGAGCGTCTCTCTCTGTGCAGTGGGTGTACTCACTGAGCGTCTCTCTCTGTGCAGGGGGTGTACTCACTGAGCGTCTCTCTCTGTGCAGGGGGTGTACTCACTGAGCGTCTCTCTCTCTCTGTGCAGTGGGTGTACTCACTGAGCGTCTCTCTGTCTCTGTGCAGTGGGTGTACTCACTGAGTGTCTCTCTCTCTGTTCAGGGGGTGTACTCACTGAGCGTCTCTCTCTCTCTGTGCAGTGGGTGTACTCACTGAGCGTCTCTCTCTCTCTGTGCAGGGGGTGTACTCACTGAGCGTCTCTCTCTCTCTGTGCAGTGGGTGTACTCACTGAGCGTCTCTCTCTCTCTGTGCAGGGGGTGTACTCACTGAGCGTCTCTCTCTCTCTCTCTGTGCAGGGGGTGTACTCACTGAGCGTCTCTCTCTCTCTGTGCAGGGGGTGTACTCACTGAGCGTCTCTCTCTCTCTCTCTGTGCAGGGGGTGTACTCACTGAGCGTCTCTCTCTCTCTCTCTGTGCAGGGGGTGTACTCACTGAGCGTCTCTCTCTCTCTCTCTGTGCAGGGGGTGTACTCACTGAGCGTCTCTCTCTCTCTGTGCAGGGGGTGTACTCACTGAGCGTCTCTCTCTCTCTCTCTGTGCAGGGGGTGTACTCACTGAGCGTCTCTCTCTGTTCAGGGGGTGTACTCACTGAGCGTCTCTCTCTGTGCAGGGGGTGTACTCACTGAGCGTCTCTCTCTGTGCAGGGGGTGTACTCACTGAGCGTCTCTCTCTGTGCAGGGGGTGTACTCACTGAGCGTCTCTCTCTGTGCAGTGGGTGTACTCACTGAGCGTCTCTCTCTCTCTGTGCAGTGGGTGTACTCACTGAGCGTCTCTCTCTCTCTGTGCAGTGGGTGTACTCACTGAGCGTCTCTCCCTGTGCAGTGGGTGTACTCACTGAGCGTCTCTCTCTGTGCAGTGGGTGTACTCACTGAGCGTCTCTCTCTGTGTGCAGTGGGTGTACTCACTGAGCGTCTCTCTCTGTGCAGGGGGTGTACTCACTGAGCGTCTCTCTCTGTGTGCAGGGGGTGTACTCACTGAGCGTCTCTCTCTCTCTCTCTGTGCAGGGGGTGTACTCACTGAGCGTCTCTCTCTCTCTCTCTGTGCAGGGGGTGTACTCACTGAGCGTCTCTCTCTGTGCAGGGGGTGTACTCACTGAGCGTCTCTCTCTGTGCAGTGGGTGTACTCACTGAGCGTCTCTCTCTCTCTCTCTCTGGGCAGGGGGTGTACTCACTGAGCGTCTCTCTCTGTGTGCAGGGGGTGTACTCACTGAGCGTCTCTCTCTCTCTCTCTGTTCAGGGGGTGTACTCACTGAGCGTCTCTCTCTCTGGGCAGGGGGTGTACTCACTGAGCGTCTCTCTCTCTCTGTTCAGGGGGTGTACTCACTGAGCGTCTCTCTCTCTCTGTGCAGTGGGTGTACTCACTGAGCGTCTCTCTCTCTCTGGGCAGGGGGTGTACTCACTGAGCGTCTCTCTCTGTGTGCAGGGGGTGTACTCACTGAGCGTCTCTCTCTCTCTCTCTGTTCAGGGGGTGTACTCACTGAGCGTCTCTCTCTCTGGGCAGGGGGTGTACTCACTGAGCGTCTCTCTCTCTCTGTTCAGGGGGTGTACTCACTGAGCGTCTCTCTCTCTCTGTGCAGTGGGTGTACTCACTGAGCGTCTCTCTCTCTCTCTGGGCAGGGGGTGTACTCACTGAGCGTCTCTCTCTGTGTGCAGGGGGTGTACTCACTGAGCGTCTCTCTCTGTGCAGGGGGTGTACTCACTGAGCGTCTCTCTCTCTCTGTGCAGTGGGTGTACTCACTGAGCGTCTCTCTCTGGGCAGGGGGTGTACTCACTGAGCGTCTCTCTCTGTGTGCAGGGGGTGTACTCACTGAGCGTCTCTCTCTGTGCAGGGGGTGTACTCACTGAGCGTCTCTCTCTCTCTGTGCAGTGGGTGTACTCACTGAGCGTCTCTCTCTGTGCAGTGGGTGTACTCACTGACCATCTCTGTGTGCAGTGGGTGTACTCACTGAGCATTCCCCTGTAGTTCAGCTCCATATCACGACTCTCTGACCGAATCTTGATGGCATCTAAAATGGTATCTGCAGACAGCAGACCTTCCGGCCTTACAACATTCAGCAGTTCTGTTAAACTCATTAAGGGTAGACGGACTGCTTTCATAATCTCCTCATGTTTCTCCTTTGGATTGAGTTTACACCAGTCCATTAAAGCCAGGAAAATGTCCTTCTCTGCAGCAGCAAAAGAATCTCGCGAGACAACATTGAGCAGGGCTGCCTGTGGGGAAATACACAGTAAACCCTTTGGTTACAACACATGGGTAAATTGACTGGGCATCTCTATCATTTCTATATGGATGAATAAGCTGTTCATTTATCATAATATTGAGTTTGATAAAAAGGCCACTCATCAAAGCACTTAATAACCACAGATTAGTCTTGCTCAGGTCTCCAGATCTGTTTTATTGAAGAAAATTAGCCAGCAGTGTGGGACTGGTTTTAAATTCACTTGTCAGAGGGCCGAGTACCAGGATGAAACATTTCAGAGGAAACTAAGGTGATTGGGGAGGATGGAAGAGTCAAACTGCACTGGAATGGACAATAATTCAGAAATACAAGGCATTAGAAGGGAGCACATCTGAGGTGGTCTTCGATGGGTTTGCAGTGAATATGCTTCAGTCTTTAGTCTGTGATAAGTAATGTTGTGTGAGTTGCAGAGACAATTTAGTGTTGAAGACCTTGACAAACTGACAATAACAGAGAGAGGGTTCAATCAGGATTGAAAAGGAATTTAATATCCCTGTACAGAAAGATTGGAAGGGAAATATGAAGGATACTTATCATTATTGATCATAGATCTTTTACAACTTTGGACGGATGAGGAAGATGAGGGAAGAAAGACAATGCGTTGCTCAGAATTAAGGAAGATTCACTGAACGATGATGCTGCTGCGTGTCTATTAGTGGACCAAATAGCAGGAAGGAGATGGAGTTGTTGTGATTCTGTTCCCCGAGCTGGGAATTTGTCTTGCAGACGTTTCGTCCCCTGTCTAGGTGACATCCTCAGTGCTTGGGAGCCTCCTGTGAAGCGCTTCTGTGCTGTTTCCTCCGGTATTTATAGTGGCCTGTCTCTGCCGCTTCCGGTTGTCAGTTCGAGCTGTCCGCTGTAGTGGCCGGTATATTGGGTCCAGGTCGATGTGTTTGTTGATAGAGTCCGTGGATGAGTGCCATGCCTCTAGGAATTCCCTGGCTGTTCTCTGTTTGGCTTGCCCTATAATGGTAGTGTTGTACCAGTCGAATTCATGTTGCTTGTCGTCTGTGTGTGTGGCTACTAAGGATAGCTGGTTGTATCGTTTCGTGGCTAGTTGGTGTTCGTGTATACGGATCGTTAACTGTCTTCCTGTTTGTCCGATGTAGTGTTTTGTGCAGTCCTTGCATGGGATTTTGTACACTACATTAGTTTTGATCATGTTGGGTATCGGGTCCTTCGTTCTGGTGAGTTGTTGTCTGAGCGTGGCTGTTGGTTTGTGTGCTGTTATGAGTCCTAGTGGTCGCAGTAGTCTGGCTGTCAGTTCAGAAATGCTCCTGATGTATGGTAGTGTGGCTAGTCCTTTAGGTTGCGGCATGTCCTCGTTCCGTTGTCTCTCCCTTAGGCATTTGTTGATGAAATTGCGAGGGTATCCGTTTTTGGCGAATACTTTGTATAGGTGTACCTCTTCCTCTTTTTGTAGTTCTGGTGTGCTGCAGTGTGTTGTGGCCCTTTTGAATAGTGTCCTGATGCAACTTCGTTTGTGTGTGTTGGGGTGGTTGCTTTCATAGTTTAGGACTTGGTCTGTGTGTGTGGCTTTCCTGTAAACCTTTGTGGTGAATTCTCCGTTCGGTGTTCTCTGTACCACCACGTCTAGGAATGGGAGTTGGTTGTCCTTTGCTTCCTCTCCAGTGAATCGGATTCCTGTGAGTGTGGCGTTGATGATCTGGTGTGTGTTCTCTATTTCTGTATTTTTAATTATTACAACGGTGTCATCCGCGTATCTGACCCAGAGTTTGGGGTGAATTTGTGGGAAGACTGTTTGTTCTAACCTTTGCATTACTGCTTCTGCTATGAGTCCAGAGATCGGTGAGCCCATGGGTGTTCCGTTGATTTGTTCGTATATTTGGGTGTTGAATGTGAAATGTGTTGTGAGGCACAAGTCCAGTAGTTTAAGTATGCCGTCTTTGTTGATAGGTTCAACATCCTGTTGTCTGTTATGTCTGTCCAGCAGGTTGGCTATTGTTTCTTTGGCTAGTGTTTTGTCGATAGAGGTGAACAGTGCCATTACATCGAATGAGATCATAGTTTCTTCCTTGTCTATGTGTATATTTCTGATGATGTCCAAGAATTCCTGTGTCGATTGTATAGATTGTCTGGATCCACTGATCAGGTGTTTCAGTTTCTGCTGTAGTTCTTTGGCCAGTTTGTGTGATGGTGTCCCTGGTAGTGATACTATGGGTCTGAGTGGGATGTCTGGTTTGTGCACTTTGGGTAGTCCATAGTATCTGGGGGTGCTGTTGCTTTCAGGTTAGGAAAGCCACTCACACAGACCAAGTCCTAAACTATGAAAGCAACCACCCCAACACACACAAAAAAAGTTGCATCAAGACACTGTTCAAAAGGGCCACAACACACTGCAGCACACCAGAACTACAAAAAGAGGAAGAGGAACACCTATACAATGTATTCGCCAAAAACGGATACCCTCGCAATTTCATCAACAAATGCCTAAGGGAGAGACAACGGAACGAGGACATGCCGCAACCTAAAGGACTAGCCACACTACCATACATCAGGAGCATTTCTGAACTGACAGCCAGACTACTGCGACCACTAGGACTCATAACAGCACACAAACCAACAGCCACTCTCAGACAACAACTCACCAGAACGAAGGACCCGATACCCAACATGATCAAAACTAATGTAGTGTACAAAATCCCATGCAAGGACTGCAGAAAACACTACATAGGACAAACAGGAAGACAGTTAACTATCCGTATACACGAACACCAACTAGCCACAAAAAGACACGACCAGCTATCCTTAGTAGCCACACACACAGACGACAAGCAACATGAATTCGACTGGGACAACACTACTATTATAGGACAAGCCAAACAGAGAACAGCCAGGGAATTCCTAGAGGCATGGCACTCATCCACAGATTCAATCAATAAGCACATCGACCTGGACCCAATATACCAGCCACGACAGCGGACAGCTCGAACTGACAACCGGAAGCGGCAGAGACAGGCCACTATAAATGCCGGAGGAAACATCACAGAAGTGCTTCACAGGAGGCTCCCAAGCACTGAGAATGTCACCTAGACAGGGGACGAAATGTCTGCAACACAAAGTCCCAGCTCGGCGAACAGAACCACAACAACGAGCACCCGAGCTACAAATCTTCTCACAAACCTTGACGGAGATGGAGAAGCAAACTGGTAGATAAAATAAGGAAAAATACAAGAATGTCAACTTCAACTGAGCAGAAAGAGGGGGAAGCAGCAAAAGGATAGAATAGAGAGGGAAGTTCTCGTCTGACAGTGGCAATCTCTGGCATCTGCTGATTAGGAGAACAAACCAAAGAGTGATCCCACAGGAAAGTGGTGAGTTGATTGGTTTGGAATGTTTTAAAAACTTAAGATTAACTGAGAAACAACAGGAATTAGTGAAAGTCAGGGCCAATCTAACAGAATAATGTAAGGAAACACCCGAAGAGGAGTGGGACCAGCATCCTTTCAGGGAAGTCTTCAAGCGCTGTGGGGAGGTTTCAACTAACTTGGCAGGAGTAAGGAACACCCTGAGATTCAGCTCAGAAGGGGGAGTTAGAAGAGACAGCAATTGAGTCGGGAATTATAAGCCAGTTAAGGCACTAGGGAGCTTGACAAGTTCGGGAGATATTTATTCTAATGCAAGGAGCCTGACAAATAAGGCAGATGAGTTGAGAGCACAAATTAACTCATGGGAATATGATGATATTGTTATAACTGAGACATGGTCACGATTGGCAGGATATAGGGTCTTCAGTGGAGACAGGGAAGGAGGTAAAAGAGGAGGGTGTGTCACAATATTGATCGATTTCAGCCGTAACAAGGGATGACATAGAATCATGAAGTCGAGAATCTGGACCATCAAAACACACGAAATCTACACTAGTCCCACCTTCCAGCTTTGGGTGTTATGAAACTTCAAGTGCTCATTCAAATATTTTTTCAAGCTTGTGAGGTTCCCTGCTCCCACTACCCTCCCAGGCAGCGCATTCCTAACCCCTACCGTCTGGGTGATAACGGTTCTCCTCAACTCCCCTCTAAACCTTCTTTCCTGTCGCTCACTGTTATGGACCCTTCAACTATGGTGAACTGCCGTTTATTATTCACCCTGTCGACATCTCTCATCATCTTATACAGCTGTCTGAGGGGCCCCGTCAACATTCCCCACTGTAAAGAAAACATCCCAAACTAATCCAGCCATTCCTTGTACTTCAGCTGCTCCATCCCAGGCAGCATCCTGGTGAAACACACTCCAGTGCAATCACATCCGTCCTATAGCAGTGATCAGATCTGCATACAGCACTCCAGCTATGACTGAACCAAATCCTGTACAGTTCCAAAATAAACTCACTCTTCTTCGAATCAATGCTGTGACTGATAAAGGCAGTGCCCTATACGCCTTCTTGACTCCCATATTAACATCTTGTACCACCTTCAGGGATCAGTGAACAAGGACACCGAGATCCTTCTGTTCCTCTGAGCTTGCTCATGTCCTGAGTGAATACTGCTTTCTCTACTGCCTCATAGTATTCAGGGTTAAATTCCATCTGCCACTGATCTGCCTATCTGACCAATCTGTGTATATCTGACCAATCTGTGTATATCCTCCATAGCCTTTCTCCTTTGTGTCAACCACCTGGCCAGTTTCTGTGGAATCCATACACTCACTTATCATTCTCCCCACATTTTCAAAGAACAAGAACAAAGAAAATTTACAGCCCAGGAACAGGCCCTTCGGCCCTCCAAGCCTGAGCCGATCCAAATCCACTGTCTAAACCTGTCGCCCAATTCCTAACCATCTGTATCCCTCTGTTCCCCACCTTCTCATGCATCTGTCCAGACGCACCTTAAATGAATCTACCGTGCCTGCCTCTACCACCTCTGCTGGCAACGCGTTCCAAACGCCCACCACCCTCTGTGTGAAGTACTCATCGTGTGTATCCCCCTTAAACCTTTCACCTCTCACCTTGCATGCGTGACCCCTGATTATTGAATCCCTCACCCTGGGGAAAAAGCTTGTCTCTATCCACCCTGTCTATACCCTTCAGGATTTTGTAAACCTCAATCAGGTTCCCCCTCAATCTCCTTTTTTTCAATTGAAAACAAACCTAACCTACTCAACCTCTCTTCATACCTAGCACCTTCCATACCAGGCAACATCCTGGTGAACCTTCTCTGCACCCTCTCCAAAGGGTCCACATCCTTTTGGGAATGTGGTGACCAGAACTGTACACAGTATTCTAAATGTGGCCGAACCAATGTCTTGTACAATGTTAACATGACCTGCCAGCTCTTATACTCAATACCCTGTCCAATGAAGGCAAGCATATTGTATGCCTTCTTGACCACTCTATCCACCTGTGCAGCAACCTTCAGGGTACAATGGACCTGCACTCCCAGATCTCTCTGCTCTTCAACTTTTCCCAAGGCTCTTCCATTCATTGTTTAACTCGCTCTAGAATTGGTCTTTCCTAAATACATCACCTCACATTTGCCTGGATTGAACTCCATCTGCCACTTTTCCACCCAACTCTCCAGTCTATCTATATTCTCCTGTATTCTCTGACAGTCCCCTATGCTTTCTGCTACTCCACCAATCTTTGTGTCATCTGCAAACTTGCTGATCAGACCAACAGTGCCCTCTCCCAGATCATTTATGTATATCACAAACAACAGTGGCCCCAATACTGACCCCTGTGGAACACCTCTGGTCACCTTTCTCCATTTCGAGAAACTCCCTTCAACTACTACTCTCTGTCTCCTGTTGCTCAACCAGTTCTTTATCCACCGAGCTAGAACACCCTGAACACCATGTGACTTCACTTTCTCCATTAGTCTACCATCAACAGCCCTTCCTTCATCTATCAATTTCTTCCATAAGGTGTTTCTATATAACACAACTAATAATGGATCCAGTACTGATCCTTACAGTGTGTTACTGGAATCCAGTCACGCTAATAGCCTTCCACCACTACCCTCTGTCCCCTGCCATTAGACCAAATTTGGATCCAAGTTGAAAAGTTATTGTGAATTACATATGCTTTTACATTATCAGTTTCCCTCATGGGACCTTGTCAAAGGCCCTTATGAAATCTATATAAACTACATCAATTGCTCTATCCTCATCGATGTGCTTTGTCACCTTGAGAACTTCAACCAGATTTAAAGTCATACAGTCATAAAGTATACAAACAGGTCCTTCAGTCCACCATGTCTCTGTTGACCAACAAGCACAAAACTATACTAATCTCATCTAACTGCACTTAGTCCACAGTCTTCTATGCCCTGGCATTTGATGTACTCTCCAAGATACTTGTTAAATGTGGCCAGAGTACCTGCCTCCACCACCCTCAAGCAGCGCTTTCCATATTTCCTCAACATGTCCCGAAACATTTTTCTTTAGATCTCCTCTAAACCCCTTACTTAGAACACAGGACATAGAACATCACCGTGCAGTACAGGCCCTTCAGCCTCGATGCTGCGTGAACCTGTGGAACCAATCTGAAGCCCATCTATCCTACAGTATTCCATTCTCGTCCACGTGCCTATCCAATGACTGGCTAAATGGCCTTAAAGTTGGTGAGTCTACTGTTGCAAGCATGGCATTCCACGCCCCTACGACTCTCTGATTAAAGAAACTACCTCTGACATTTATCCTATATCTATCACCCCTCAATTTAAAGCTATGTCCCCTTGTGCTCGCCATCACCATCCGAGGAAAAAGGCTCTCCCTGTCCACCCTATCTAACCCTCTGATTATCGTATAGGTCTCAATTAAATCACCTGTCAACCTTCTCTCTAATGTAAAGGTGTGCAAAAATAAAATCAGAGTAATTACACTGGGAGGTTTCAACTACCCGAATATTAATTGGGAAAGTCATAGGATAAAGGGTTTAGAGGGTGAACATTTTTTTGAAACGCACACAGAAGAGCTTCTTTCTGTCAACAAGGTAGAGTATAATACTGGACCTAATTCTGAAAACTGAAGAGGTGGCAGTGGGATAGCGTTTTAAAGATCGTGACCACAAAAATGCATATATTTAAGTATGTTATCGAAAAGGAGAAAGATAGTCTACAAACAAAGGGATTTGGATTGGGGGAAGGCAGATTTAATTAAAATAGGGGAGGATCTTGCTAAAGTAGACAGAGAATAGCCACTTGAGAGTAAATCTACAGAACTATGGGAGGTATTCAAAAAGATACTAGGGGGAGTACAAGCCAAACATGTTCCCTTTAGAGTGAAATGTAGAAGCAACAAGCCCAGAGAACCCTGGATGTTCAGGGATAGACAATAGACAATAAGTACAGGAGTAGGCCATTCTGCTCTTTGAGCCAGCACCACCATTCATTATGATCATGGCTGATCATCCTTAATCAGTATCCTGTTCCTGCCTTATCCCCATAACCCTTGACTCCACTATCTTTAAGAGCTCTATCCAACTCTTTCTTGAAAGTATCCAGAGACTTGGACTCCACTGCCCTCTGGGGCAGAGCATTCCACACACCCACCACTCTCTGGGTGAAGAAGTTTCTCCTCAACTCTGTTCTAAATGGCCTAACCCTTACTTTTAAACTGTGCCCTCTGGTTCGGGACTTGCCCATCAGCGGAAACATGTTTCCTGCCTTCAGAGTGTCCAATCCTTTAATAATCTTATATGTCTCAATCAGATCCCCTCTCAGTCTTCTAAACTCAAGGGTATACAAGCCCAGTTGCTCCAGTCTTTCAGTGAAAGGTAATCCCGCCATTCCAGGAATTGACCTCGTGAACCTGCGCTGCACTCCCTCAATAGCCAGAATGTCTTTCCTCAAATTTGGAGACCAGAACTGTACACAGTACTCCAGGTGTGGTCTTACAGAGCGTACAGCTGCAGAAGAACCTCTTTGCTTCTATACTCAATCCCTCTTGTTATGAAGGCCAGCATGCTATTAGCCTTCTTCACTACCTGCTGTACCTGCATGCTTACCTTCATTGACTGGTGGACAAGAACACCCAGATCTCTCTGAACAGCCCCTTTACCTAAATTGATTCCATTTAGGTAGTAATCTGCCTTCCTGTTCTTGCCACCAAAGTGGATAACCAGACATTTATCCACATTAAACTGCATCTGCCATGCATCTGACCACTCACCTAACCTGTCCAGATCACCCTTTATTCAGGACTGGCTCAGAAAGAAAACAGAGATGTATAACAGGCACAAAGGAAACCTTTCCTTGATGAGCCACTTGACTGAGAGGGGATACTTGGTAAGGGCGGGGGGGGGGATGTTCAGACTACGTGGATTCTAAAACAAGTCCTCAATGGTGATATAAATTTGGATAATATCAAAACATGTCCTCAATGGCAATACATACAGCGGAACCTCGATTATCCAAACATGATGGGCGGGCACTATTTTGTGCGGATAATCGACAATTTGGTTAATCGATTAACTGCCTTTCTTCTGGGCTCGGAGTTTTAAAGTCTGCGCCCCGTTCAGGAGACTACAGCAGCACACAGCGCGTGAGACTCCGACCCCAACACGACCCTCAACCCCATCCAAAACTGCACCCCGACCCTGACCAACACCACGCCCCGACACCCTCCCCACCCCCTGACCCCGACCAACACCACACCCCGACACCCCCCACCCCGACCCCATCCAACACCGCACCCCGACACCCCCCACCCCGACCCCACCCAACACCGTACCCCGACACCCCCCACCCCCTGACCCCGACCAACACCGCACTGACCCCATCCAACACCGCACCCCGACACCCCCCACCCCGACCCCACCCAACACCGCACCCCGACACCCCCCACCCCCTGACCCCGACCAACACCGCACTGACCCCGACCAACACCGTACCCCGACACCCCCCCCGCCCCGACCCCACCCAACACCGTACCCCGACACCCCCCACCCCCTGACCCCGACCAACACCGCACTGACCCCATCCAACACCGCACCCCGACACCCCCCACCCCCTGACCCCGACCAACACCGTACCCCGACACCCCCCACCCCCTGACCCCGACCAACACCGTACCCTGACACCCCCCGCCCCGACCCCATCCAACACCGTACCCCAACACCCCCCACCCCCTGACCCCGACACCCCCCGCCCCGACCCCATCCAACACCGTACCCCAATACCCCCCACCCCCTGACCCCGACCAACACCACACCCCGACACCCCCCGCCCCGACCCCACCCAACACCGCACCCCATCCAACACCACACCCCGACACCCCCCACCCCTGACCCCATCCAACACCGCACCCCGACCAACACCGCACCGACCCCATCCAACACCACACCCCGACACCCCCCGCCCCCTGACCCCATCCAACACCGTACCCCGACACCCCCCGCCCCGACCCCATCTAACACCGTACCCCGACACCCCCCGCCCCCTGACCCATCCAACACCGCACCCCGACACCCTCCGCCCCCTGACCTCGTCCAACACTGCTCCCCAACCCCTGACCCCGTCCAACACCGCCCCCGACACCCCCCGACCCCGCCCAACACCGCTCCCCGACACCCCCCACCCCCTGACCCCGCCCAACACCGCTCCCCGACACCCCCCACCCCCTGACCCCGTCCAACACCGCTCCCCGACACCCCTGACCCCGTCCAAAACCGCTCCCCGACACCCCCTGACCCCGCCCCCTGACCCTGTCCAACACCACTCCCCGACACCCCCCACCCCCTGACCCCGTCCAAAACCGCTCCCCGACACCCCCTGACCCCGCCCCCTGACCCCGTCCAACACCGCTCCCTGACACCCCCGACCCCTGACCCCGACCAACACCGCCCCCCGACCCCTGACCTTGTCCAACACCGCTCCCTGACACCCCACGCCCCCTGACCCCGACCAACACCGTTCCCCAACAACCCCTGCCCCCTGACCTGTTCCAACACCGCTCCCCGACACCCCGACCCCGTCCAACACCGCTCCCCGACACCCCACGCCCCCTGACCCCGTCCAACACTGCTCCCCGACCCCTGACCCCGTCCAACATTGTCCAACACCGATCCCCAACACCCCCGCCCCATGACCTGTTCCAACATTGCCCCACAACACCCCCGCCCCCGACCCCATCAAACACCGCCCCCTGACACCCCCGCCCCCTGAACCCATCCAACACCGCTCCCCAACACCTCCGACCCCTGACGCTGTGCAACACCACCCCGACACCCCCGACCCCTGACCCTGTATTAAACCGTCCCCCAACACCCCCCGCCCCCTCACCCCATCCAACACTGCCCCCCAACCCTGACTCTGACCCCATCCAACACCGCTCCCCGACACCCCTGATCCCTGACCCCGTCCAAAACTGTCCCCCGACACCCCCATCCCCTGACCCCGACCAACACCGCTCCCCAACACCCCCTGACCTGTTACAACATCGCTCCCTAACACCCCCGCTCCCTGACCCCATCCAACACCACACCCCGGCACCCCCCTCCCCCTGACCCCGTCCAACACTGCACCCCGGCACCCTGACACCCCCCGCCCCCTGACCCTGTCCAACACTGCTCCCCGACCCCTGACCCCATCCAACATTCCCCCCTGCCCCCTGACCACATCCAACACCGTTCCCCAACAGCCCCCGTCCCCTGACCTGTTCCAACATTGCCCCACAACACCCCCGCCACCTGACCCCATCAAACCCCGCCCCCTGACACCCCCGACCCCTGACCCCATCCAACATGGCCTCCACAACACCCCCCACCCCTGACCCCATCCAACACAGCTCCCCAACACCCCCGACCCCGTCCAACACCGCCCCCCAACACCCCCGACCAACACCGCTCCCTGACATCCCCCATCTCGACCCCATCTGACACCAACCCCACCCCCTGTCCCCGTCCAACGCCCCTCCCCAACACCCTTTGGCCCCTGACCCCGTCCGACACCGCCCCCCAACCCCGTCGGACACCACCCCCAACCTCGTCGGACACCACCCCCAACCCCATCGGACACCACCCTCAACCCAGTCCAACACCACCCTCAACACCGCCCCCATTCCCTATGGACTCCCCCCTCAACACCGCTCCCCCCCAATCCCGTCCGACACCACGCTCAACACAGCCCCCCAACGCCGTCCGACACCGCCCTCAACACCGCCCCCATTCCTGTCGGACACCGCCCTCAACACCGCACCCAATTCTGTCGGACACCGCCCTCAACACCGCCCCCATTCCTGTCGGACACCGCCCTCAACACCGCACCCAATTCTGTCGGACACCGCCCTCAACACCGCACCCAATTCTGTCGGACACCGCCCTCAACACCGCACCCAATTCTGTCCGACACCGCCCTCAACACCGCACCCAATTCTGTCCGACACCGCCCTCAACACCGCACCCAATTCTGTCGGACACCGCCCTCAACACCGCACCCAATTCTGTCCGACACCGCCCTCAACACCGCACCCAATTCTGTCGGACACCACCCTCAACACCGCACCCAATTCTGTCGGACACCACCCTCAACACCGCCCCCAACCCCGCCCGACACCGCCCTCAACACCGCCCCCAACCCCGCCCGACACCGCCCCCAACCCCGCCCGACACCGCCCCCAACCCCGCCCGACACCGCCCCCAACCCCGCCCCCAACCCCGCCCGACACCGCCCCCAACCCCGTCCGACACCGCCCCCAACCCCGTCCGACACCGCCCCCAACCCCGTCCGACACCGCCCCCAACCCCGTCCGACACCGCCCCCAACCCCGTCCGACACCGCCCCCAACCCCGTCCGACACCGCCCCCAACCCCGTCCGACACCGCCCCCAACCCCGCCCGACACCGCCCCCAACCCCGCCCGACACCGCCCCCCAACCCCGCCCGACACCGCCCCCAACCCCGCCCGACACCGCCCCCAACCCCGTCCGACACCGCCCTCAACCCCGTCCGACACCGCCCTCAACTCCGCCCCCAACCCCATCCGACACCGCCCTCAACTCCGCCCCCAACCCCGTCCGACACCGCCCCCAACCCCGTCCGACACCACCCTCAACACTGCCCCCCAACCTCATCCAACACCGCCCCTCCCCCCAGGCAACTGGACTGGACACCAACAACAAGACTGCTGTGGGGTAAGTTCACACACACACACACCCCACCCACACACACACACACACACACACAGACACACACACACACACACACCGCACTTACCAACACACACACACACACACACCCATACTACACACAGACACACACACCACACACCACACACAGACACACACACACCGACACACACCGACACTCACACACACCACACTTATCGACACACACACAGACACAGACACACACACACAGACACACACACCCATACCACACACAGACACACACACACACAGACACACACCACACACACAGACACTCACACACACACGCCACACTTACCGACACACACACACACAGACACACACCCATACCACACACAGACACACACACCACACACAGACACACACACCACACACAGACACAGACACACACACACACACACACACACACACACCACACACAGACACTCACACACACACGCCACACTTACCGACACAGACACACACAGACACACACCCATACCACACACAGACACACACACCACACACAGACACAGACACACACAGACACACACACACACACACCAAACACACAGACACTCACACACACACGCCACACTTACTGACACACACACACACACATCCCCACTCACACACACACACACAGACAAGCCACACTTACCGACACACACACCACACACACAGACACTCACACACACACAGACACACACACACACGCCACACACACACACCACACTTACCGACACACACACAGACAGACACACACACACACACACACACCCATACCACACACAGACACACACACCCATACCACACACAGACACACACACCACACACAGGCACACCCACACCCACACACACTCACACACACACGCCACACACACACAGACACACAAACTTTTTTACTGCAACGCTTTGAAAGGTCCCACCTTTGCCCTGTACAGGACAATTTTGGAGAGATTGTCTGGGGAAGGGAGGTGTTTAGCGTACACCCCTCTGTAGAACTCCAGGGAAAGTGTGGGGAGAGAGGGAGAGGGCGGGAGGTCAGTCATTTGGAGACGGTGCCTGTTTAATCACTGCAAACAAAAGATGCAATCAGTGTTGGAAACACGTCTTTGATGTAATGTTTCTATCAGGACCTCGAGATCTCTTTCGGATAATTGGTATTCGGGTAATTGTATTCCTCTGTACTTGGGTAGTACAAATGGCTGCAACAGCAGATGAAGAATAGGAAGATTCCACAATCATCAAACTTTCCTGGTCATTGGAAATGGATCATCCTTCTGTTAAGGACCATGTGCCCTGCTGATGTGTGACAGCGTTCCCACATTAATAGCTGTCCTGCATAGGGCATTTATTTAGAGAAATTCAAACCCCCCCCTACACACAATTGGCAAGAGGTGTTGGGGACAGGATTAAGTGCCGAGCTTCGGACCAGTATGTAGATGATGGAATTTGATTCCATCATTTCGCTGTTGAATTAGGAACAGGACAGCGTTACATAGAACGTTCCAGCACAGTACAGGCCCTTCGGCCCTCGATGTTGTGCTGACCTGTGATACCAATCTGAAGCCCATCTAACCTACACTATTCTATTCTTGTCCATATGCCTGTCCAATGACCATGTCAATGCCCTGAAAGTTGGTGAGCCTGCTCCTGTTATCGGCAGATGGCAGTAACTTGGCAGTTATGGCCAGCTTTCTTCACAACAGAGCAGCCCTTTTCAGGATCCATTCCACTCACCCCGCAGGGGAAAGGGGCAAGGAAAGGTGCCCAAAAAGACACTCTATTCCATCATCAACCTGGCTGGAAAACTGCATCCAGCAGGGCTCATCTGCCTGCAGTCTGAAAACCAAAGTCAAATTCAATCTCAGAACCTGGAATGCACATGGACAATGAGCAAAACAAACATCTGGAATGGAGAATTGCCCTTGTTCCCGTGAACTCAAGTACTTAATATTGACACCTCTGATCTACAGACGACTCAAGGTGCAGACAATAGGCAGCTGAAAGAAGAACATAGAAAAGTACAGCACAGAACAGGCCCTTTGGCCCACAATGTTGTGCCGAGATTGAATCCTCATGTAAAATATAGTAACTTAACCTTCACATCCCTCAACTTACTATTATCCTTGTGCATGTCCAGCAGTCGCTTAAATGTCCCCAATGACTCTGCTTCCACCACCACCGCTGGCAACATATTCCATGCATTCACAACTCTCTGTGTAAAGAACCTACCTCTGACGTCTCCTTTATACCTTCCTCCTAATATCTTCAAACTCTGACCCCTCGTACCAGTCAATCCTGCCCTGGGGAAAAGTCTCTGGCTATTGACTCTATCCATGCCTCTCATTATCTTGTACACCTCGATCAGGTCTCCTCTCTTCCTCCTTCTCTCCAGAGAGAAAAGTCTGAGCTTATTCAACCTTTCTTCATAAGGCAAGCCCTCCAGTCCAGGCAGCATCCTGGTAAACCTTCTTTGCACCCTCTCCAAAGCCTCTGTATCTTTCCTATAGTAGGACGACCAGAACTGGACACAATATTCCAAGTGTGGTCTCACCAGGGACTTGTAGAGCTGCAGCAAAACCTCACTGCTCTTAAACTCAATCCCCTTGTTAATGAAAACCAAAACACCATATGCTTTCTTAACAACCCTATCAACTTGGGTGGCAACTTTGAGGGATCTATGTACTTGCATACCAAGATCCCTCTGTTCCTCCACTCTGCCAAGAATCCTGTCTTTAATCCAATATTCAGCATTTGAGTTCGACCTTCCAAAATGCAGCACTTTGCATTTATCCAGGTTGAACTCCATCTGCCATTTCGCAGCCCAGTTCTGCATCCTGTTTATGTCTAGCTGCAGCCTGCAGTAGCCCTCTATACCCAATATCTCCAACCTTTGTGTCATCTGCAAATTTATTAACTCACCCCTCAACCTCTTCATCCAAGTCATTTATAAAAACTACAAAGAGCAGAGGCCCAAGAACAGAGCCCTGCAGGACCCCACTCAACACTGACCTCCAGGCAGAATACTTTCCATCTAAAACCTCTCTCTGCCTTCTGTCAACCAGCCAATTCTGAATCGAAGGTGGTTACATCTGGTTACATCCCCTTCTGGAGAGGAAAACCCAAGATCAACCCGAAATGTTTGAATTGGACTCTCCATCAAGAAAAACAATTCGCCAACCAACTCCTGAGGCTCCCTGCTGGCATCAACAATCGTCTCATGATTCACTGTCCACAACTTGCCAAGAACCAGCAGGTAACAGTCAGGAATACCCATGCTCCAACCCTAGTCCAAAACAGGTTTATACTCACCATGGACACCATCCTCACCAATATCCCTAAGGAAGATAAAATTATCCTCCTTGGAACTTCAATGCAAAGGTTTGAAAGAATGTCAAATGCTGAAAATGAATCATCAGAAAGGAAGGTGTTGGGAATCGCAACTCCAACGGAATTCTCTTGCTCATCAAATCTATGCAATAATTGTTAGTCATGAACATACTACCTAAAAGACACGGTCATGACTTATTGGAGGCATCTATGAACAAAGCACTAGCACATAATCAATGACATCACTTGATCCCCCAAGACCAAGACAGGATTCCAGAGAATTTCAAACTTGAAGAAGCAGAGCTTACCCATCATCTCTATCATTCTTTCCTCATAAATTTGGGACAAAGAAGAAATTTCTGCTAATCTGAGATACTGCTATCATCCCCATCTTCAAGAAAGGAGACAATGTGGGATATGGAAACTACTGATGAACCTCCCTATTCTCCACTGCCAGGAAGATCATTTCTCAAATCCTCATTAGGTGCCTTCTCTCAGTCTCTGAGAAAATCACTACTGAAAGCCAGTGTGGCTTTCAACCAAACTGTGGAACTACACTCATAATTTCCACTGCTTGGCAGCTGTAAGAGAAACACCAGTAACAACAACCATTCTCCCTGGCCTTCATCGATTTGACCAAGGCTTTTGTTCAGTCAGATAGTGCTATGGAAGATCCTGTCAAAGGCCAGCTATCCAACAAAACTCATCAACATCCTCCATCTCCTCTACATATGTTGATGATGGCTCTAACCAATGGGAATATGATTGAATCACTTGAAGTCAAGGCAGGATACATCATTGCCCCATCACTTTATAGAGTCAGACAGCACAGAAACAGACTCTTCAATCCAACCAGTCCACACTAACGTTCCAAACTGAACTAGTCCCACCTGCCTGCACTTGGCATATATCCCTCCATGTACATTTCTTATTCTGTACTTATCTAAATGTCTTTTAAATGTTGTAACTGTACCCATATCCACCATTTCCACTGGAGGTTCATTCCATTCATGAACCACTCTCTATGTACAGTAATAAAAAACTGCCCCTCATGTCTTTTTAAAATCTTTCTCCTCTCACCTTAAAAATATGCCTCCTCATCTTGAAACCGCCTACTCGAGGGAAATGACACCTGCCACTCACCTTTACTATACCACCACAATTATTTTAGAAACCTCTACAAGGTCCACTCTCAATCTCCTAAGCTCCAGTGAAAGAAGTCCCAGCCTGTCCAGCTTCTCCTTATAACTTAAACCCTCCATTCCCAGCAACATCCTGGCAAACATCTTCTGAACCCGGTCCAACTTAATAACATTCTTCCTATAATGGTGACCAGAACTGAACCAGTACTCCAGGAGAGGCCTAAACAACCATCTACACTGCCACCATGCTTCGTCTTACCAAGAACAAGCTTCCCAATAGTTTTGACATTATTTACTGGATGGACAGAAACATTATCAACCTCAAACATTTGGATTCCAAGAAGCAAATAACACCAACTTCACTTGTACAACTTCAGGACTTGGATGATAATGTCATTGCCATTCTCTCAGATAAAAAAAAATCTTTCAAACCTAGCTTAGCATCTTCGCAGAAGTGTACCAAAGAATTGTTCTTAGTCTCAATCTGAAGAACACTCACCAGCGACTCACCTGAGGAATCCATTACCAACCTATCCCAGGTCAAGCTGAATGTGTTGCTGGAAAAGCGCAGCAGGTCAGGCAGCATCCAAGGAGCAGGAGAGTCGACGCTTCGGGCATGAGCCCTCCTTCAGGAATGCCCAAAACGTCGATTCTCCTGCTCCTTGGATGCTGCCTGACCTGCTGCGCTTTTCCAGCAACACATTTCCAGCTCTGATCTCCAGCATCTGCAGTCTTCACTTTCTCCTATCCCAGATCAAGTTCTAGTCTATCCCTCCATTAAGATCAATGGAGAAAACTTCCCAACATGCAACATTCCCCTTACCTGGGAAGCTACTTTTCATCTAAAGATGACATTGATGTAGAGATTTAACATTGCATCCAATCTGCAAGCACCACCTTCGGATGCCTAAAAACTAGAGTCTTCAACAACAGGGACATCCATGCCAATACCTTGTCATAGCGATGACTCCAAAATTTGTCCTATCTATAGACATTACCTCAAGACCCTTGAAGTACCATCAATGCTGTTTGAGATGGATTCTCTGCATCAGCTGAGAGAACAGATGTACCTAACATCGGTGTCTTTGAAGCAGATAACAGTACTAGCTATTATAATCATCCCATATCATCCATTTTGGGAAAGAATATCTTAGCAGGACTTATACACTTAATGGAAGGTCCTAGGGAGCGTTGCTGAACAAAGAGACCTTGGAGTGCAGGTTCATAGCTCATTGAAAGTGGAGTCGCAGGTAGATAGGATAGTGAAGAAGGCGTTTGGTATGCTTTCCTTTATTGGTCAGAATATTGAGTACAGGAGTTGGGAGGTCATGTTACAGCTGTACAGGACATTGGTTAGGCCACTGTTGGAGTATTGTGTGCAATTCTGGTCTCCTTCCTATCGGAAAGATGTTGTGAAACTTGAAAGGGTTCAGAAAAGGTTTACAAGGATGTTGCCAGGTTTGGAGGATCTGAGCTACAGGGAGAAGCTGAACAGGCTGGGGCTGTTTTCCCTGGAGTGTCAGAGGCTGAGGGGTGACCTTATAGAGGTTTACAAAATTATTGAGGGGCGTGGATAGGATAAATAGACAAAGTCTTTTCCCTGGGGTCGGGGTGTCCAGAACTAGAGGGCATAGGTTTAGGGTGAGAGGGGAAAGATATAAAAGAGACCTAAGCGGCAACTTTTTCACTCAGAGGGTGGTATGTGTATGGAATGAGCTGCCAGAGGATGTGGTGGAGGCTGGTACAATTGCAACATTTAAGAGGTATTTGGATGGGTATATGAATAGGAAGGGTTTGGAGGGATATGGGCCGGGTGCTGGCAGGTGGGACTAGATTGGGTTGGGATATCTGGGTCAGCATGGACGGGTTCGACCGAAGGGTCTGTTTCCATGCTGTACATTTCTATGAATCTATATGCCACTGGGCTAGCCACTTGCTTAGGAAGCCTGAGTTCCAACTGTCAAAAAAATCTTCCTCACCCAACTCAAGGAAGGCACTCGAATGAGAGGAAGACAAAGGAAGCATTTCAATGACTCCTTCAAGGTGACCCTCAAGAAATGTAATATAGATATCAATGTATGGAAGACCTTCCTTCACGAGAAGCCAACTTGGAGTAAACCCTTGTATAAAGGAACACAATTCTTCAAGAACACCCATTGACAAGAGGAAATACAGAACAGGAGAAAGAAACGCCAACAGTCTCAAAGCCAAGATCCATTTCCACCTCACGGGAAATACCTGCTAAATATATGATCGGAGATGTGGCTTTAGAATCAGGTTCATCAGCCATGCAAGGACCTACAGAACCCAAGATCAGTGACAGTTTTTAATTCATTCATGGGATGCGGGAGTCAGTGCCCATCGCTAATTGCCCAGAGGGTAGTTAAGAGTCAGTCACATTTCTGTGGTCTGGAGTCACTTGTAGGCCAGACCAGGTAAGGTTGACAGTTTCCTTCCTAAATAGACATTAGAGAACCAGATTTTTTTTATCTCTCTGACAATTGACAATGGATTTATGGTCAATTGGACTCAACTTTAAATTTTTACTGAATTCAAATTCCACCCTCTGCAGTGACAGGATTTGAACTCAGATCCCCAGGACATTACCTGAGTTTCTGAGATAATACCACTAGGCTACTGCCTCCCCTTCCTATGTGGACAATCACACTCGATAGTGAACAGTTGCGAACAACATTACAAAGGGAGCAAAGTAACAGAGGCCCTTTCAGGAATATTGAAAGTGCACAGCGATATTAAAGAATGCAATTATGAGGGAAACAGCAGTCATGAAAATATACTGCTAGACAAGATTAGGGAAAATCCTGAGACATTCTACAAGTACATCAAGGGGGAGAGAATAACCAGTGAAGGAGTAGGGCCCATTAGGGACCAAGAGGGAAATCTGTGTGTGAATTCAGAAGACATGGTACGATTTCAAATGAATACTTCACATCTGTCTTGACTCGGAAAAAGGAGGATGCCAGAACAGAATTCAAGACAATAAATTGGAAAGTTATTGAGCAAAATGAGAAAAGATGCATGGTGGCTCTGTGGTTAGCACTGCTGCCTCACAGTGCCAGGGACCCAGGTTCAATTCCAACCTCAGGCAAACGTCTGTGTGGAGTTTGCATATTCTCCCTGTGTCTGCGGGGGTTTCCTCTGGGTGCTCAGTTTCCTCCCACAGTCACAAAGATGTGTAGGTTAGGTGAATTGACCATACTAAATTACCCCATAGTTTTCAGGGATGTGTAGGTTAGGTGCATTAGTCAGGGGAAATGTGGAGTAATAGGGCAGGAGAATGGATCTAGGTGGGTTAGTCTTTGGAGAATGGTGTGGACTTGTTGGACTGAAGGGCCTATATCGACAGTGTAGGGATTCTATAAAAAAAAGCAGAAGTATTAGAGGTTTTGGTAGGTTTAAAGTGGACAAGTCCCCAGATCTGGACGAGTTATATTGCAAACTATTGTAGGAGATGGAGGAAAAAATACTAGGGACCCTGAGCCAGATTTTTAAAGCATCTCTGGCCATAGGGAAGGTGCACAGAGGAGTGGAGGACAGTTAATGAGGTTCCACTTTACAATAAAGTTGGTGGAGATAGACCAGTGAGTCTCACATCAGTGGTAGGGAAACCATTGGAGAAAATACTGAATGTGAAAGTTAATCTCCATTTAGACAGGCAAGGTTTGATCAGGGATAGTCAGCATGGCTTTGGCAGAAGGTGGTGCCTAATAAATCTGGTTGAATTTTTCAAGAAGGTGACCAAGTGTTTGGCTGAGGATAGGACAGCTGATGTATTCTATTTGGATCACAGTAAAGTTCCACATAGAATCCAGGATAACTTGGCAAGTTCGATCCAAAGCTGTTCGATCAAAGAAGATTGAGAGAGAGTCTGGTGTGCTGTGGCAGATCACAGGGATCGGTTCTGAGTCCTTTCTTCTTTGTGATATTCATAAATGATGGAGCTGAGAATGTGGGGAAGATAATACATAAGGTGGCACTTGGGGCCTGCAAGCTGGAAATTCAGAAATTGACGTAAAGAGTGGTCTGTCATGTTGACCTCTACATTGTGGAGGCTGAGGGCCAATTCTCAGATACCTCTTCACATCTCCCCTGGACCGTAACCCCACAAAGGAATGCCAGGCCATTGTGTCCACAGTGGTCATTAACCTAATTTCGTCCAGTGATCTCTACCCCCACTGCCTCCAAGTTCATAATCCCCCCACCTCACACAGCCAATTCGACCTCCTTCCCAAAATCAAACAGAACTGCTCAGACAGACCCATCGTTTCTGCCTGGTTCTTTACAACAAAACTCGTCTCTTCCTGACACTTTTTTTATTTTCCCTTGTCTAATGCCTTCCTACTTACATTCATAATTACTCTGACACTTTATATCAGTTTCAGAATCCCAGGTCATGGGCCCAGGCCTCTGCCTCTTTATCATAGACATACAATCCCTTTACACATCAGGATGGACCAGGGTTCTCTGCTTCACCCTGGAAAAATGGCCTGAACCATACCCAATCACGGCCACCTTCCTCAGCTTGGCCAAGCTCGTCTTCATCTCACTTCCTTCAGGTCAAAGGGATGGCCATTGGTGCCTGCATGGTCCAGTTATGCCCGCCTCATTGTGGGAAAACTGGTACATTCCTTGATCCAATCCTACTCCACTCCCCACTCACAACACGTTCTGCACAACATCAACAACATCATCGGTGCTGCTTCCCTCTCTCGTCTGGAATTGAAAAAATGCATCAATTTCACTTCCAATTTCCACACCACTCCCACCTTCGTCTGACTCATCTTTGACTCCTCCTTTCCCTTCCTCAACATCGGTGTTTCCAGTTACCTCAATTGTACATCTTTGCACCCTGCTTCCTGGAAAGACTACTCCATTCTCCCTGTTCCTCCGATTCCATCTCAGCTGTTCTGATGATGCCACGTTCGTCAAGGGGGGCCTTTGAAATGTCCACTGAGGATTCCCCAGTACCGTAGTTGACAGCGCCCTCATCCAGGTCTGCCCTATACTACGGTCCTCACCCTCTTTTGCTCCTCCCACAACAGCGATAGGGGCTCCCTTGCCCTCACCTACCATCCTATCCGCATCCGCTTCCACATCCAAAAGATCATAAGCCACCATTTCCACCACCTCCAGTGAGATGCCATCACCAGACACATTCCCCTGCCCTCCTTTCCTTGTCAGACTTCTGCAGAGACCATTCCCTCCAGGACACCCTTGTCTACAACTCCTCTACTCCTAATGCTTCCGCCACATCCCAACATCACCTTTACACACATTTGCACCTGCCTGTTTGCTTCCTCTCTCCTCACTATCCAACACTGCAGTCATACATTCCAGGTGAAGCAGCAATTTACCTGCACTTCACTCAATCTAGTCTACTGTGTTCATTGTTTAAATTATGGTCTCCTCTTTGCTGGTGAGAAGTGCAGACTGGCTGACCACTTTGGTAAACACCTATACTCTGTCTCCAAAAATGACCCTGACTTTCTGGTTGCCTGCCATTTCAATACACTATTGTATTCCATGGACAACATCTCTGTTATAGACTTGCTGCATTGCTTCAGAGAGGCTCAATACAAACTGGAAGCTCATTTCCCAATTGGGAACCCTGCAACCTTCTGGACTCGATATTGAGTTCAATAATTTTATGGCCTGACCATCTTTTCCCACGTCCTTATGTCAACCCCCACATACCTGACCTTGTCATATCAGTTGCTAACACAAACAACCCATTGTCAGCCACGAACGGCTATTCATTCATCCACTCCTTTATCTGACCAACTGCTTCTCTCTCTTTCTGGGCTCCATCTCTACCTACTGTTTACGTCTTTCCCATTCCTCTGCCCCTTCTCCTGTATATACACACACCAACGTTTTCCTAGCTACAATCAATTCTAAAGGGAGGTTACTGGACCTGAAAAATTAACTCTGCTTTCTCTCCACAGGTGTGTAAAGGAGATTGCAGAGCCATTGGCCTTGATTTTTGTGTCCTCTTTGTCTACAGGAGTAGTGCCAGAGGACTGGAGGCTAGCAAACGTGGTTCCCTTGTTCAAGAAGGGGAGTAGGGATAATCCTAGTAACTATAGGCCAGTGAGTCTCACTTCTGTTGTGGGCAAAGTCTTAGAGAGAATTATAAGGGATAGGATTTATGCACATCTGGATAAGAATGATGTGATCAAGGATAGTCAGCATGGTTTTGTGAAGGGCAGGTCGTGCCTCACAAACCTTATTGAATTCTTTGAGAAGGTGACGAAGGAGGTAGATGAGGGGAAAGCGGTAGATGTAGTATATATGGATTTTAGTAAGGCGTTTGATAAGGTCCCCCATGGTAGGCTACTGCAGAAAATACAGAGATATGGCATTGAGGGTGAGTTGGAGGTTTGGATTAGGAATTGGCTCTCTGGAAGAAGACAGAGGGTAGTAGTTGATGGCAAAGATTCATCTTGGAGTGCCGTCACTAGTGGTGTTCCGCAAGGATCTGTTTTGGGACCATTGCTGTTTGTCATTTTTATAAATGACCTGGAGGAAGGGTTAGAAGGTTGGGTGAGCAAGTTTGCGGATGATACGAAAGTCGGAGGAGTTGTAGACAGTGAGGAAGGATATGGCAGGTTACAGCGGGATATAGAGAAGCTGCAGAGCTGGGCAGAAAGGTGGCAAATGGAGTTCAATGTAGCTAAGTGTGAAGTGATTCACTTTGGTAAGAGTAATAAAAAGATGGATTACTGGGCTAATGGTAGACTACTTGGTAGTGTGGAAGAGCAGAGGGATCTTGGTGTCCATGTACATAGATCTCTGAAAGTTGCCACCCAGGTAAATAGTGCAGTGAAGAAGGCATATGGCGTACTGGCTTTTATTGGTAGAGGAATTGAGTTCCGGAGTCCTGAGGTCATGCTGCAGTTGTATAAGACTCTGGTGCGGCCGCTTCTGGAATATTGTGTGCAGTTTTGGTCGCCATACTATAGGAAGGATGTGGAGGCACTGGAACGGGTGCAGAGGAAGTTTACCAGGATGTTGCCTGGTATGGTAGGAAGATCCTATGAGGAAAGGCTGAGGCACTTGGGGTTGTTTTCTTTGGAGAAAAGAAGGTTTAGGGGTGATTTGATAGAGGTGTACAAGATGATTAGGGGGTTAGATAGGGTTGACAGTGAGAACCTTTTTCCGCGTATGGAGTCAGCTATTACAAGGGGGCATAGCTTTAAATTAAGGGGGGGTAGATATAGGACTGATGTTAGGGGTAGGTTCTTCACTCAGCGAGTCGTAAGATCATGGAATGCCCTGCCAGTAGCAGTAGTGGACTCTCCCTCTTTATGGGTATTTAAGCGGGCATTGGATAGGTATATGGAGGATAGTGGGTTAGTGTAGGTTAGGTGGGCTTTGATCGGCGCAACATCGAGGGCCGAAGGGCCTGTACTGCGCTGTATTGTTCTATGTTCTATGTTCTATGCTGCCAGGCCTGCTGAAGTTTCCAGCAATTTCTGATTGCATACCTTAAGAGACCACACCAGGGTCCCTCTGACCCTCTGTAGAATATACCAGAACATGTTGGACCTGGACACAGCTTACATTTAGGAGGAAATGGACAGATTTTTAATTATTAAAGGTTGAAAGGTTATGGAAAGAAGGCAGGAAAGAGGCCAAGGTAAGAACTGCTATAATCATATCAAATGGAGGAGCAGAATGGAGGGCTCCTAGCTCTTATGAAAATGCTCTTGTGGAGAGCCAGTACAGAAAGGAGTGGTTGAATGGCCTCCTCCTGGACGATAACACTTTCTGATTCTATGTCTCCAGTGATAACAGTGTATGTGATTCCCTTGCCATGCCTGGTAGTCATTAATAGTGAGGAGGATTGTTATGCTACAGAAGTTCTGGTTGCCACACAATTGGAATGATAGGACTGCAGAGGACGTTGCCCAAGATGGAAAGTTTTAGTTATGAGGAGAGACTGGATAGGCTGGGTTTGTTTTCCTTGAAGCAGAGGAGGCTGAGGTGGGATATGACTGAGGGATACAAAATGAGAGGCATAGACAGGATAGGTTGTGTAAACGTTTTCCCCATTGCAGACTTGCTTGAGGTGGCTAAGTGGTGTTTAGAAAAGACCTGAGGAAACATGTTTTCACTCAGAAGGAGGTAGAAGTGTATAGCGTGCTGCCTAAGGAGGTGATAGAGGCAGGTTCTCTCACAACTTTTAATCTGCATCTGGACGATCACTTCACATACCAGGGCTGTGGATCAAGTGCAGGAAAATGGGTCTGGGTAATTTTGTGTTTGTTGGTCAGCTGTAAGGTACCTGTTTCTATTCTGTATGACTCTAGGTAATTTTACTGACAGAAAGTGTCATTTGGTAATTTTGGTAAAAGTTCAAGCAGCTCCAGTGATTCAATGACAACATGAAGGTGAAAGTTTTGAAACAGACTCTCCTCAGTATTTTCAGCGAGAGTCTGAAATTCCAATATGAGTACTATTTAGCAGACAGATGAGAGATTTAGGGTTTGATCAAAACTGAAATATAATTTTAATGCTCATTAGCTTACCTTAGAGAGAGATAGGAAGCCCTCACTACTGAGAACTGCCTTTGCATTCCTGTCCATGTACAGACAGCAGGTACTGGAAAGTTTGTGTAGACAGTAAAGACTGGCCACATCATAAACCATACAGACATTATTAATACTGAGGATGGTACACAGATACTCTGACGTGGCATCTTCCAGCTCTGGGAATCCATATTTATGGGCAAGACTGAGGAAGTCCAACAATATTTCTTCTTTTTCATTACTGAGTGTGACTTGGCCTGTGTAAATATACTTCAGGAGCATTGTAAATGCCTCTGCTGGGATATCCTCCAATGGGATTTCAGCCTGCGAATGTGCCTCACGCATTCCACCATATAATAACGCCCTAGACAGAGAGAGGTGCAAGGTTAGCTGCAAAGACACTTGCCGTCATTAAAGACTATTATGTAACCACAACAACAGCTTATATTGATACAGTACCTCGATACAGTAAAACAACATTAGCAAGCAAGGTATGAGACCGAGCCATTAGATAAAATTAAAGCAAGTTACCGAAAACATGGCCAAAGAGGGAGGCTTTAAGGAGCATCTTAGAGAAGGCTTAAAAATGTGGAGAAGTATACAGAGTGAATGTCAGAGCATCGAAATGGGGAAAGTGAAAGCACAGACACCAACACCCAAGAGGTCAGAATTAGGAAAACACATTATTCTCAAGAGGCTTGTACTGCCTGGAGGAGAGGGAGAGGCGAGACTCAGGAGCACATTGAAAGCAAGGATAAAAATTTTAAAGCGTTTTTTTCTAAATTCATTCATGAGATGAGGGCATCACCAACAATTGCCCTAAGAGTCAACCACATTGCTGTGGGTTTGGAGTCACATGTAGGCCAGATAAGACCATAAGATATAGCAGCATATGTTAGGCTATTGTATCATGACTGATAAGTTTCACAATCTCATTCTTCCACTTCCTCCCTGTAATCCTTTATCCCCTTGACAATCAAGAGCCTATCTATCTCAGTCTCAAGTACACTCAATCACCTGACCACCACAGCCTTCTGTGACAATGAATTCCATAGATTCACCATTCTCTGGCTGAACAAGTTTCTCCTTATCTCCGTTCAGAAGGCATGCAGTCTGCTTTCCTTTATTGGTCAGAGTGTTGAGTACACGAGTTGGGGGGGGTCATGTTGCGGCTGTACAGGACATTGGTTAGGCCACTGTTGGAATATTGTGTATAATTCTGGTCTCCTTCCTATCGGGAAAGACGTTGTAAAACGTGAAAGGGTTCAGAAAAGATTTACAAGGATGTTGCCAGGGTTGGAGGATTTGAGCTATAGAGAGAGGCTGAACAGGCTGGGGCTGTTTTCCCTGGAGCATCAGAGGCTGAGGGGTGACCTTATAGAGGTTTATAAAATTATGAAGGGCATGGATAGGATAAATAGACAAAGTCTTTTCCCTGGGGTCGGGGAGTCCAGAACTAGAGGGGCATAGGCTTAGGGTGAGAAGGGAAAGATATAAAAGAGACCTAAGGGGCAACTGTTTCACACAGAGGGTGGTACGGGTATAGAATGTGCTATCAGAGGAAGTGGTGGAGGCTGGTACAATTGCAACATTTAAGAGGCGTTTGGATGGGTATATGAATAGGAAGGGTTTGGAGGGATATGGGCCGGGTGCTGGCAGGTGGGGTTAGATTGGGTTGGGACATCTGGCCGGCATGAACGGGTTGGACTGAAGGGTCTGTTTCTGTGCTGTACATCTTTTACCTTACTCCCTTTATAAACGGGGCTGTCACATTAGTGACTTTCCTGTCCTCTGGGACCCTCCCTGATTCTCGCGATTACTGAAAGATCACCACTAACGCCTCCACTATCTCGTCAGCTATCTCCTTTACACTCCTATGGAGTGTAATCCATCTGGTCCAGGTGATTTATCCACCTTCAGGCCATTCAGTTTTTCGAGCACCTTCTCCTTGGTGATGGTCATATTCAACTCTGTCCCTTCACTCTTGAATTTTTGGGATATTACTCATGTCTTCCACCGCGAAGACTGATGCAAAGCTCCTCAGCCATTTCCTTATTCCTCACTGTCTCTCCTGCATCATTTCCCAGCAGCCCAATGTACACTTTTGTTTCTCTTTTGCCCTTTATATACCAAAGGAAACTCTTGCAGCCAGTTTCCTGCAATATAAAAGCCAGCCTTTATATTACTGGCTCGCTTAACCTCACATTTAATCTTCTCCCTCTTTATTTCTTGTTTTGTTGCCCTCTGTTGGTCTTTGTAAGCTTCCCAATCCTCTGGCTTCCTACTGCCCTGCACCACACTATATGCTTTCCTGCTATCCCTGACTTCCCTAGTCAGCCATGGTTGCCCCATCCTCCCTGTACCATGCTTCTTTTTCCTCAGGATGAATCTCTGCTGTGTCTCCTGAATTACTCCCAGAAACTCCTGCCATTGCTGTTCCACCGCTAGGCTCCTCTCCCAGTCAATTCTACCCAGCTCCTCCCTTATGCCTCTGTAGTTGCCTTTATTCAGCTGTAATACTGTTACCTCTGATTCGATCTTCTTCTCTCAAATTGCAGAGTAAATTCAATCATATTCACCTTAAGCTCCCTTATCAGTCTGCCTATTGCACAATACTAAATCCAGTATTGCCTGTTCCCTAATGGGCTCCAACACAAGCTGCTCCAGAAAGCCATCTCATAGACATTACGTAAATTCCTTTCCTTGCAATCCACTACCAACCTGATTTTCCAAGTCCACCTACATGTTGAAATCCCCCATGATCACTCTAACTTAGCCTTTCCTACACATCTTTCCTATCTCCTGGTGTATCGCACGCCGCAGCCCCAGCCTGTACATAACTCCATTTATGGTTTCTTTACCTTTTCGATTTCTCAATTCTACACAGACAGATTCTACGTCATCTGACCCCACTTTGTTTCTTAATATTGATTTAATTTCATTTCTTACTAATAAGTCAACCCCAGCCACTCTGTCAACCTGCCTGTCATTACAATAGGATGTGAATATTCAACTCTCAACCTTAATCCCATTGCAGCCCATCTCTATGATTCCGACCATGTCATACCTACCAATTTCAACCTGCACCACCAGCCCAGTTACTTTATTCCTTACACTGCGTGCATTCAGATACAACACCTTCACTCCTGGATCAATCGTCCCTCTTCTCATTGCCATACGTTTGTCCAGTGTGTTTGAAGTTTGATTGCTAACCTTTTCCATACACCCTGTCCTATTTTAGATTAGATTAGATTACTTACAGTGTGGAAACAGGCCCTTCGGCCCAACAAGTCCACACCGCCCCGCCGAAGCGTAACCCACCCATACCCCTACATCTACATCTACCCCTTACCTAACACTACGGGCAATTTAGCATGGCCAATTCACCTGACCTGCACATTTTTGGACTATGGGAGGAAACCGGAGCACCCGGAGGAAACCCATGCAGACACAGGGAGAACGTGCAAACTCCACACAGTCAGTCGCCTGAGGCGGGAATTGAACCCGGGTCTCCGGCGCTATTTGTGTCCATGCTTAATAACCTCTCCTGAGTTCTGAACTCTAAACACCCTTCCGTGCCCCATTTAGTTTAAATCTCTGTCTACAGCCCTAGTTATGCGATTTGCTCAGACTCTAGTCCCAGCACGGTTCAGATAAAGACCGTGCCATTGGAACAAGTCCCTTCTTCCCCAGTTCTGGTGCCAATGTCCCACAAATCCATGGTGAATGGTAGGGCTGTAATGAGTGTCATGGAACTGAGTGGCCTTGGACTTCAGCATCACAGTTCTCTGAACGTAGAGTCACATGTAGACAGGGTAGTGAAGAAGGCTTTTGACACACTGGCCTTCATCAGTCAGGGCGTTGAGAATAGTTGGGAAGTTATATTGCAGTTGTACAGGATGTTGGTGAGGCCGCACTTGACATATTGTGCTCAGTTTTGGTCACCTGGCTATAAGAAGGATGTTATTAAACTGGAAAGAGTGCAGAAGAAATTTACAAGTATGTTGCCGAGATTCAAGCATGTGAGTTAGAATAGAATAGAATGTTCCAGCACAGTACAGGCCCTTTGGCCCTCGATGTTGCACCGACCTGTGAAACCAGTCTGAAGCCCATCTAACCTACACTATTCTATTCTCGTCCATATGCCTATTCAATAACGATTTAAATGCCCTTAACGTTAGCAAGTCTACTACTGTTACAGGCAGTGCGTTCCATGCCCCTACTGCTCTGTGAGTAAAGAAACTACATCTGACATCACACAAAGGCGGCCTTTGTGTGGAGCTGAAGGAGATGGGGCAGACACTAAATGAATATTTTGCATCAGTATTTACTGTGGAAAAGGATATGGAAGATATAGACTGTGGGGAAATAGATGGTGACACCTTGAAAAATGTCAGATTACAGAGGGGGAAGTGCTGGATGTCTTGAAACACATAAAAGTGGATAAATCCCCAGGACCTGATCAGGTGTACCCGAGAACTCTGTGGGAAGGTAGTGAAGTGAATGCTGGGCCTCTTGCTGAGATATTTGTATCATCAATAGTCACAGGTGAGGTGCCAGAAGATTGGAGGTTGGCTAACGTGGTGCCACTGTATAAGAAAGGTGGAAAGGACAAGCCAGGGAATTATAGAGCAGTGAGCCTGACGTCGGTGGTGGGCAAGTTGTTGGAGGGAATCCTGAGGGACAGGATGTACATGTATTTGGAAAGGCAAGGACTGATTAGGGATAGTCAACATGGCTTTGTGCATGGGAAATCATGTCTCACAAACTTGATTGAGTTTTTTGATGAAGTAACAAAGAGGATGATAAGGGCAGAGCGGTAGATATCTTCTATATAGTCTTCAGTAAGGCGTTCAACAAGGTTCCCCATGGGAGATTGATTAGCAAGGTTAGATCTCATGGAATACAGGGAGAACTGGTTCAAAGGGTGGTGGTAGAGGGTTGTTTTTCAGACTGGAGGCCTGTGACCAGTGGATGCCACAAGGATCGGTGCTGGGTCCACTACTTTTCATCATTTATATAAATGATTTGGATGTGAGCATAAGAGGTATAATTAATAAGTTTGCAGATGACACCAAAATTGGAGGTGTGGTGGACAGTGAAGAGGATTACCTCAGATTCCAACAGGACCTTGACCAGATGGGCCAATGGGCTGAGAAGTGGCAGATGGAGTTTAATTCAGATAAATGCGAGGTGCTACATTTTGGGAAAGCAAATCTTATCAGGACGTATACACTTAATGGGAAGGTCCGAGGGAGTGTCGCTGAACAAAGAGACCTTGGAGTGCAGGTTCATAGCTCATTGAAAGTGGAGTCGCAGGTAGATAGGATAGTGAAGAAGACATTTGGTATGCTTTCCTTTATTGGTCAGAGTGTAGAGTATAGGAGTTGGGAGGTCATGTTGCGGCTGTACAGGACATTGGTTAGGCCACTGTTGGAATATTACGTGCAATTCTGGTTTCCTTCCTAACGGAAAGATGTTGTGAAACTTGAAAGGGTTCAGAAAAGATTTACAAGGATATTGCCAGAGTTGGAGGATTTGAGCTATAGGGAGAGGCTGAACAGGCTGGGGCTGTTTTCCCTGGAGCGTCAGAGGCTGAGGGGTGACCTTATAGAGGTTTATAAAATTATGAGGGGCGTGGATAGGATAAATAGACAAAGTCTTTTCCCTGGGGTGGGGGAGTCCAGAACTAGAGGGCATAGGTTTAGGGTGAGAGGGGAAAGATATAAAAGAGACCTAAGGGGCAACATTTTCACTTAGAGGATGGTACGTGTATGGAATGAGCTGCCAGAGGATGTGGTGGAGGCCGGTACAATTGCAATATTTAAGAGGCATTTGGATCGATTTGTGAATAGGAAGGGATTGGAGGGATATGGGCCAGGCACTGGCAGGTGGGACTAGATTGGGTTGGAATATCTAGTCAGCATGGATGACTTGGACCGAAGGGTCTGTTTCCGTGCTGTACATCTCTATGACTCCATGATATCTATCACCCCTCAATTTAAAGCTATGTCCCCTTGTACTAGCCATCACCATCTGAGGAAAAAGGCTCTCACTGTCCACCCTATCTAACCCTCTGATTATCTTATATGTCTCAATTAAGTCACCTCTCAACATTCGTCTCTCTAAGAAAAACAGCCTGAAGTTCCTCAGCCTTTCCTCGTAAGACCTTCCCTCCATACCAGGCAACATCCTTGTAAATCTCCTCTGAATGCTTTCCAAAGCTTCCACATCCTTCTTATAGTGCACTGACCAGAACTGTATGCAATACTCCAAGTGCGGCCGCACCAGAGTTTTATACAGCAGCGGCATGATCTCATGGTTCCGAAACTCAATTCTTCTCCCAATAAAAGCTAACACACCATATGCCTTCTTAACAACCCTATCAACCTGGGTGGCAACTTTCAGGGATCTGTGTACCTGGACACCAAGATCTCTCTGCTCATCTACACTGCCAAGAATCTTACCATTAGTCCAGTACTCTGCATTCCTGTACTCCTTCCAAAGTCAATCACCTCACACTTTTTCACATTAAACTCCATTTGCCACCTCTCGGCCCAACTCTGCAGCTTATCTATATCCCCCAGAGGCCTGCAACATCCTTCCACACTGTTCACAACTCCACCAATCTTAGTGTCTTAGTGTCATCTGCAAACTTACTAACCCATCTTTCTATGCCCTCATCCAGGTCATTTATAAAAATGACAAACAGCAGTGGCCCCAAAACGGATCCTTGCAGTACACCACTAGTAAGTGATCTCTAGGATGAACATTTCCCATCAGCCACCACCCTCTGTCTTCTTTCAGCTAGCCAATTTCTGATCCAAACCACTAAATCACCCTCAATCCTATGCCTCCGTATTTTGTGCAATAGCCTACCACAGGGAACCTTATCAACACCTTACTGAAGTCCAAATATACCACATCAACTGCTTTACCTTCATCTACCTGTTTTGTCACCTTCTCAAAGAACTCAATGAGGTTTGAGGCACGACCTGCCCTTCACAAAACCGTGTTGACTATCCCTAATCAAATTATTCCTCTCTAGATGATTATAAATCCTATTTCTTATAACCGTTTCCAACAGTTTACCAACAACTGAAGTAAGACTCACTAGTCTATAATTTCCAGGGTTGTCTCTACTCCCCTTCTTGAACAGGGGAAACACATTTGCTGTCGTCCAGTCTTCTGGTACTGTTCCTGTAAACAATGTCAATGTAAAGATCAAAGCCAAAGGCTCGGCAATCTCCTCCCTGGCTTCCCATCCAGGCCAGGGGACTTATCTATTTTCACACTTTCATGAATTGCTAACACATCTCCCTTGTGAACCTAATCTTACTCTAGTCATTCTTTTATTCCTGATATATCTGTAGAAAGCCTTAGGGTTTTCCTTGATCCTATCCGGCAACAATTTCTCATGTCCCCTCCTGGCTTTTCTTAGCCCTCTCTTTTGGTTTTTCCTGGCTAACTTGTAACTTTCAAGCACCCTATCTGAGCCATCACATCTCATCCTAACATAAGCCGCCTTCTTCCTCTTGACAAGAGATTCAACTTCCTTCGTAAACCACAGTTCCCGCGCTCAACAACTTCCTATCTGCCTGACAGGTACACACTTATCAATGATCCACAGTGCCTGTTCCTTGAATAAGGTCTACGTTTCAATTCTGCCCAACCCCTGCAGTTTCCTTCCCCATCCTGTGCATCCTAAATCTTACCTAATCGCATCATAATTGCCTTTCCCCGAGCTATAGCTCTTGCCCTGTGGTATATACCTATCCCTTTCTATCACTAAAGTAAACACAACTGAATTATGGTCACTATCACCAAAGTGCTCACCAACCTCCAAATCTAACACCTGGCCTGGTTCCTTACCCAGTACCAAATTTAATGTGGCTTCGCCCCTTGTTGGCCTGTCTACATACTGTATCAGGAAACCCTCCTGCACACATTGGTCAAAAACTGACCCATCTAAAGTACTTGAACTATCATATTTCCAGTCAATATTTGGGAAGTTAAAGAACCCGTAACAACTGCCCTGGCACTCTCGCTCCTATCCAGGAATATCTTTGCTATCCTTTCCTCTACATCTCTGGAACTATTCAGAGGCTTATAGAAAACTCCCAACAGGGTGACCTCTCCTTTCCTGTTTCTAACCTCAGCCCATACTACCTCAGTAGACGAGTCCCCAAACATCCTTTTTGCAACTGTAATACTGTCCTTGACTAACAATGCACCCCCTGCCCCTTTTTACCATTTTCTCTATTCTTACTGAAACATCTAAATCCCGTAACCTGCGATTATCATTCCTGGTTATGGGAGAGGGTGGATAAGCTATGACATTTTTCTTTAGAGTATAGGAGAGGGTGGACCTCAGAGAGGTGTATAAGATCATGAGAGGCATGGACAGGATGAATGCACTCAGTAATTTTCCCAGGCTGGGGAATTAAGGACTTGAGGGCATCAGACTAAGGTTAGAGAGGAAAGAATAAAGGGGGACGTGAGGGGCAATCTTTTTACACAGAGGGTGGTATGCATATGGAATGAGCTGCCAGCAGAAGTGGTTGAGGCGTGTACATTCACTTCATTTAAAAGGCATTCGGACAAATACATAGATAAGATTAGAAGGAACTGGGCCAAGTGCAGTCAACTGGTTACCGTGGATGGATATTTTGGTAGGCATGGACCAGTTTGGGCCAAAGGGCCTGTCTCTGTGCTGGAGGACTCTATGATTCTCTACGACTTCAAATCCATTCCTCCCACACTGTTGTTTGAGCCACGCATTTACCTTCCTAATCTTAGTGACCCTGTGCCAATTAGCTCGTGGGTCAGGTAGTAATCCAGAAATTACTTCCTTGTTGGTTCTGCTTTTTAATTTAGCCCCTGGATGTTGGTACTCCTTTAGCAGAACCTCTGCCCTGGTTTTTACCCAGTGTGACAGAAATATGGAACGCACTGCTTGAGGTGATAGTGGAGGCAAGTACTCTCACAACATTTAATAAGCATTTGAACAAGAACTTAAAATGTTGGGACATAGTACGTTATGGATGAAGGTAAATGGGATGAGTAAATTTGGAGTTTGTTGTTAAACACAAAGGTTGGGTTTTTTTAAATACTGTATGACTGTGACTTTTTTACTTTTAAAAGGGCTGCAGGAAGGGACACCTGAAGGCTTTTGTACACAAATATTCAATAGTGAGAGTAGAGTTGAACAAAACACAGGAAATGGGAGCAGGCCACTCAGCCCATCAAGCTTGTTCTACCATTCGATAAGATCATGGCTGATCATCATAGCTCAGTTTCACCATCCTCTCTGACCTCCATTATCCACAACTCTCTCGATCAAAATTCTATTCCGGTCAGTATTGAATATAGTGAGCAACTCTGCTTCATCTAATGATTGACATAAATATCCTTTGCTTCATTCATTCACAGTATTAGTACTGTAAACAGAAAAAATCCAGCACAGAAGACCACAAGATATAAGAGCAGAATTTGGCCACTGAGCCATTCGACCCATCAAGTCTATACCAACCCTCTGAAGAGTATCCCGCTCAGACCCACCCCCTACCCTATCCCTGAGACCCTGCATTTATCATCGCTAATCCACCCTGACCTGCACATCTTTGGACTGTGGGAGGAAACCGGAGCACACAGAGGAAACCCATGCAGACACGGGGAAAATGTGCAAACTCTACACAGAGAGTTGTCAGAGAGTGAAATCAAACCTGGTCCCTGACGCTGTGAAGAAACTGTGCAAACCACTGGGCCACCCTATGCCAGTACCTTCCACCCAAGTTTACGGGCTCTTGTCTTATTTAGGAACCTACGCTGCTGCATGCTGTTGAAGGCCTTCTGGAAATCCAAACAAATCCATGTGCACTGGCTCTCCTTTGTCTAACCTGCTCAATACCTCCTCAAAAAACTCAAACAATTTGTCAGACATGACCTCCTTTTGATGAAGCCAT
Source organism: Chiloscyllium punctatum (assembly GCF_047496795.1). Classification (NCBI taxonomy): domain Eukaryota; kingdom Metazoa; phylum Chordata; class Chondrichthyes; order Orectolobiformes; family Hemiscylliidae; genus Chiloscyllium; species Chiloscyllium punctatum. Next base: position 7,028,960 of record NC_092741.1, read on the forward strand.
GTGGACTCAGCAGTATTTTATCATGCACCTCCAAATACCCTGAATCCTGTAGCCCTCCACTAATGCCACCTTGCTGAACCAAACATGACTCATTTATACCTCATTCCTGCTTAGTTAACCAATCCTCTATCAATGACAATATGGTACACAATTCAGATTAGTGGTGCTGGAAGAGCACAGCTGTTCAGGCAGCATCCAAGTAGCTTCGAAATCGACGTTTCGGGCAAAAGCCCTTCATCAGGAATAAAGGCAGTCAGCCTGAAGCGTGGAGAGATAAGCTAGAGGAGGGTGGGGGTGGGGAGAGAGTAGCATAGAGTACAATGGGTGAGTGGGGGAGGGGATGAAGGTGATGGGTCAAGGAGGAGAGGGTGGAGTGGATAGGTGGAAAAGGAGATAGGCAGGTAGGACAAGTCCGGACAAGTCAAGGAGACAGTTACTGAGCTGGAGGTTTAGAACTAGGGTGAGGTGGGGGTAGGGGAAATGAGGAAACTGTTGAAGTCCACACTGATGCCCTGGGGTTGAAGTGTTTCGAGGCGGAAGATGAGGCGTTCTTCCTCCAGGCGTCTGGTGGTGAGGGAGCGGTGGTGAAGGAGGCCCAGGACCTCCATGTCCTTGATGGAGTGGGAGGGGGAGTTGAAATGTTGGGCCACGGGGTGGTGTGGTTGATTGGTGCAGGTGTCCCGGAGATGTTCCCAAAAGCGCTCTGCTAGGAGGCGCCCAGTCTCCCCAATGTAGAAGAGACCACATCGGGAGCAACGGATACAATAAATGATATTAGTGGATGTGCAAGTAAAACTTTGATGGTTGTGGAAGGGTCTTTTAGGGCCTTGGATAAAGGTGAGGGAGGAGGTGTGGGCGCAGGTTTTACACTTCCTGCGGTGGCAGGGGAAAGTGCCAGGATGAGAGGGTGGGTTGTAGGGGGGTGTGGACCTGACCAGGTAGTCACGGAGGGAACGGTCTTTGCGGAAGGCGGAAAGGGGTGGGGAGGGAAATATATCCCTGCTGGTGGGGTCTGTTTGGAGGTGGCGGAAATGTCGGCGGATGATTTGGTTTATGCGAAGGTTGGTAGGGTGGAAGGTGAGCACCAGGGGCGTTCTGTCCTTGTTACGGTTGGAGGGGTGGGGTCTGAGGGCGGAGGTGCGGGATGTGGACGAGATGCGTTGGAGGGCATCTTTAACCACGTGGGAAGGGAGATTGCGGTGTCTAAAGAAGGAGGCCATCTGGTGTGTTCTGTGGTGGAACTGGTCCTCCTGGGAGCAGATCCGGTGGAGGCGGAGGAATTGGGAATACAGGATGGCATTTTTGCAAGAGGTAGGGTGGGAAGAGGTGTAATCCAGGTAGCTGTGGGAGTCGGTAGGTTTGTAAAAAATGTCAGTGTCAAGTCGGTCGTCATTAATGGAGATGGAGAGGTCCAGGAAGGGGAGGGAGGTGTCAGAGATGGTCCAGGTAAATTTAAGGTCAGGGTGGAATGTGTTGGTGAAGTTGATGAATTGCTCAACCTCCTCGCGGGAGCACGAGGTGGCGCCAATGCAGTCATCAATGTAGCGGAGGAAGAGGTGGGGAGTGGTGCCGGTGTAATTACGGAAGATCAACTGCTCTACGTAGCCAACAAAGAGACAGGCATAGCTGGGGCCCATACGTGTGCCCATGGCTACCCCTTTGGTCTGGAGAAAGTGGGAGGATTCAAAGGAGAAATTGTTAAGGGTGAGGACCAGTTCGGCCAAACGAATGAGAGTGTCGGTGGAAGGGTACTGTTGGGGACGTCTGGAGAGGAAAATACGGAGGGCTTGGAGGCCCTGGTCATGGCAGATGGAGGTGTAGAGGGATTGGATATCCATGGTGAAGATGAGGCGTTGGGGGCTGGGGCAACGGAAGTCTTGGAGGAGGTGGAGGGCGTGGGTGGTGTCTCGAATGTATGTGGGGAGTCCAGGAACTCTGGGCCTCCTTCACCGCTGCTCCCTCACCACCAGACGCCTGGAGGAAGAACGCCTCATCTGCCGCCTCGGAACACTTCAACTCCAGGACATCAATGTGGACTTCAACAGTTTCCTCATTTCCCCTTCCCCCACCTCACCCTAGTTCCAACCTGCCAGCTCAGCACTGTCCCCATGGCTTGTCCGGGCTTGTCCTACCTGCCTATCTCCTTTTCCACCTATCCACTCTACCCTCTCCTCCCTGACCTATCACCTTCATCCCCTCCCCCACTCACCCATTGGACTCTATGCTACTTTCTCCCCACCCCCACCCTCCTCTAGCTTATCTCTCCACGCTTCAGACTCACTGCCTTTATTCCTGATGAAGGGCTTTTGCCCGAAACGTCGATTTCGAAGCTCCTTGGATGCAGCCTGAACTGCTGTGCTCTTCCAGCACCACTAATCCAGAATCTGGTTTCCAGCATCTGCAGTAATTGTTTTTACCAATATGGTACACAACACTGAAGTTTGTGTCGTAACCTTTTATGTTGCTCTTTATTGAATGCCTTTTGAAATTCATCACATTTACAGGTTTCCCTCTATCCAGCCTGCCTGCTACTTCCCAAAATTGAACTCAAATAAATTCTCCACATGATTTTCCTTTCACAAAACCAAACTTTCAAAGTGCCCTGCTATAGTCTGCTTATAATTTGATAAGAGGGGAGTTTGGTGACAAGGGGAGACACAAATGCTCTTTATCCTTTTCTTTCTCCATTTTCAGTCTCAAGGAAACCGGGAGTTCAAAAGCTGAAGAGGGCGAGGATGAGTTTTGAACTGAGACCAGGAGCTAACACAGGAAGAGTGACAACCTTGGTAACTGAGGCTAGGTCAGCATTTCCACTGTCCAGTCTTGAAACTAAAAATTGTTTTTTTGTTGACAATAAAACTGTTTGAAGTACAGTAGCGCCTCGACATATGAACGACCCCGTTTACAAACAAATCGGTTTATAAACAGGATTGTACGTAAAATTTTGCTTCAACGTACGTACGAAATTCAAGGTACAAACAAAGGTACGAATGCAAAAAGCCCATGTGCGACCATGTGGTTTCATTGTTCTGCTTTGCTACACGCTTGTTGAACGCAAAAGCTCTCGGGCCCCGCATGATCTCATTCAGCTCGTCTTTGGCACGTGCGCTGTGAGCAGCCGTCCAAGCATTCTTACGCCATCCAAACAATGGGAAAAATCGATTCAGTTCGAAAAGTTCACGAACCAGGTCCTGGAACAGATTAGTTCGCTACTGTACAAGGAATATGGGGAATTCAGTGCTAAGTATGTACTGATTTTTCTAATCAAATGGTTAGGGAAGAGAGGGTTATGGACCGTGTGCAGGCAGATGGCATCATGTTGGCACAGTCACGGTGAGCCAAAGGGCCAGCTCCTGCGCTATACTGTTCTGTGATCTAGCGACTCTGATCTCCAGCATCTGCAGTCATTGTTTTTACCTGTTCTGTGATCTATGTTTAACTAGAGGAAGTAAACAGAAAGAGAATACTTTAAGTCATAAGCTAAGTCATGGCAAGTCAGCTGTGCAATAGAATGCTCTTCCAATACAACCTGGGAATAAAGAGACACCTCCAGTCTCCAGGTGACCACAAGCGCAGGACGGGACTCTAGCTGCACCTAGTGGAAATCTGTGTTTCATATCTGAAGTACCTGCAAGTGAGGTGGTCACACTGCAGAGACATGTATACAGGCAAAAAGGAATGAGTGACCACCAGGCAGATAGTGCAGGAGTCCCCTGGGGACATCTTCACTGAGTTATTTCTGTGGCTGCAGATGCAACACCAGAAATGGTATACTGTCCCCCCAGATAAAGGATGTCACTGAACACCTGTAAGATATTCTGAACAACATCAGTGAAAAGAGGAATGGAGTCTGATGAGCAGAATGTAGAAACTAGGAAATAAATTAAAAAGCAGACTCCAAAGACAGAAATCTCAGGATCACACTCAATGCCAGTCCTGAAAAAAGGTTAACTCCTGTGCTCTCTGTGAAAACTCTGAATTCATCCAGGCCAGAATCTGCTGAGTTTCTTCAGCAATTTCTGTTTTGTTCATTTTACTCTCAAATAGATGGGCTAACAAGATCAGGAAAAAGCAAATGGACAACTAAAAGTGAGACTGAAGAGATGGCATCATAGGGAGGAATATGGATTCTCGAGGCACTGGGACCAATTCTGAGAAGATGGAACCTGCACAAGCTAAATTGGTTGCATCACTAAAGGACCTGGACCAACAGCCTCAAAGGGACATTCACTGGTTCTGTAACGGGGGGGGGGTTAAACTAGAGTTGCAGAGGGAAGGGAATGTGAGCCAAGAGGCAATGGTATTTGGAAATGAAAACACATAAGACAAAGGAAACAAGGACTAACAGCAATGGTATTACACAAGGTCATCATGGATTTATAAAATAAAAGTTGCATTTGACAAACCTACTCGACGTTGTGAGGACTTAACAAATAGAATATATGAGCGAAAACCACTGGATGTGATGTATTTGGACTTTCAGAAATTCTCTGATCAAGTTGCACTGATACGCCTTGCTAGGGTAGCACACTGGAATTCAAGTCCTATTATTCCCAGAGTAATTGCACAAATTAAAGATTTTAACAAAATATGCAAAACTACCAAATTTACCTCTCAATTTAGACCCTGGTGAACAAAGAACAAAGAAGGTTTCCACACTTAACAATAATTACTATTTACAGTATTACAAATAAATAGGTTTTGTCTACAGGCAAATAATTACGAACTGTCAAAATATAACTCTACTAGATAAAGCTTTAACCCCTTTAGAAAACTTCACACACAAGCATACACACACATACACATAAAAATGGTGACATGGTTTGAGGGCAAACTGCAGAGGCAGTTCAACAGTCCCTGTCCACAGGGTTGGCTGAGCTGATCCTCCTGGCACTCAAGGATTTAATATTCATTGATCCATCTCTTCTCTTGGTCTACTCACTTGCTTCCAGGAAGCAGACAACAATGGTTCACAACTTGTTTCAATCATTAATGGGATGTGGGCATCGTTGACTGGCAGCGTTTATTGCCCATCCCTAGTTGCCCTTGAGTTGTGTTCCTGAACTGCTGCTTATGCTGTAGGTAGACCCACAATGCCATCAGGGAGAGTGTTTTGGGATCTTGACCCATTGACACTGAAGGGATAGCAATATATTTCCAAGTCAGGATGATGAGTGTTCAAGGGGAGCTTGCGGGGTTGGTGTTCCCAGGAATCTGTTGTTCCCATCCTTCTAGATGACGGTGGTTGTGGGCATGGAACATACCTCAGCACAAATGTTACCTGGCCAGGACTAACTGCATACAACCATAATTTGCTAGGGTATATGAGGAGTCACAAATGACACTGAAGATTGAGCAGCTATGAGTGAACATTCCCACTTCTGACCTTACAATGGAAGGAAGGTCATTTAGGGACCTGTGAAAGATGACTGGGCATAGGATACTGTGCTGAGGACCTTCTGCAGTGATGGATTGAGGTGACTGAACTCCAACAATCACAACCATGTTTTGTGCTACATATAACCACCAAACAATGGAGAGATTTGCCTAATTCCCATTAACTCCAGTTGAACTGGGGTTCCATAATGGGCACTACATCCAGAAACATTCACTCTTTCCACTACTGGCAGAATAGCAGCATTTACATTTTGTCATATATTCTGATGGCGAGTAAATCTTTGCATTTGTCTCTCTCAAAAGGATGCAAACACTTGTTCATCAACTGTATTTAAGACAAAGATGGAAAAATGTCTGTTCTCAGGGAATCCAGGATACAATGAATGGTGAGGAGGAGGAGGAATATCAACAAGGAAGTATTAAATGGAAGTATGAAGGTTTCAAGGACAGAATTATATACTCCAGCTCGGATTATGTGAGACAGTGGGTGAATTATTAATAACTAATACTAGAAATTTACCTGAAATACTGACAACGAGCAGCCAGAATCACTCGATGGGCTGTAAATCGTTTCTTCTCCACGAGGAATGTGACATCGCTGTACTCCTCACGGTGTATCAATGCTCCAACATGTTCAGACAGAATGTGAACATGATTAATTTCACCAATTGAAGTGTATGGCCGCAACTGGTGCCTGTTGCTCATGGTGGCAAGAAGTCTCAACCTAAAATCAGAAACCAATTCAGAGAGATTGATATAGTGCACTGGACAGTGCCTGTCTACCTCTTGTTGCCTATCCCTCACTATTAATCCTTCTCTTTCGGTCTCTGTCTCACACTCTTGCTGACCCTGACTGACTGCCTGTCTGTCTGTTTCCTTGTTTCTCTGTCACTGTCCAATAACATCTACATACCAACAAATAAGAAAAATTCTAAGGCCCAAACCTAGTCATCTTGGTTAATGAAAAAGGTCAGAGCCAATGCCAAACTCAAATAATGATATAGGAGAAAGTGAGGACGGCAGATGCTGGAGATCAGAGCTGAAAATGTGTTGCTGGAAAAGCGCAGCAGGTCAGGCAGCATCCAAGGAACAGGAGAATCGACGTTTCGGGCATGAGCCCTTCTTCAGGAATCTTTCCTGAAGAAGGGCTTATGCCCAAAACGTCGATTCTCCTGCTCCTTGGATGCTGCCTGACCAGCTGCGCTTTTCCAGCAACACATTTTCAGCTCAAATAATGGTATACAATTGCACAAAGAAAGGAGGGAATACAAAACAAAAGGAAACAATTATTCAAAGATTAATGAGGGAAAATAACAGTCTGAGACAATACACAATAAGTACAGGAGTAGGCCATTCGGTCCTTCGAGCCAGCACCACTATTCATTATGATCATGGCTGATCATCTACAATCAGTATCCTGTTCCTGCCTTATCCCCATAACCCTTGATTCCACTATCTTTAAGAGCTCTATCCATCTCTTTCTGGGGCAAAGCATTCCATATATGAAAGTTAGCCAAAAGTATTAAAACATAGAAAAAGCTTCTTCAGATTTGTTTTTAGTCAACAAAATAAGTGTTTTCCTTTCGTAAATGAATCTGGGGATTGGGTAATGGAGGATAAAAATATGGCAGACAAATTGAACAGCCACTTTTCGTCAGTCTTCACTGCAGAGAATTCCAGGAACATCCTGGAAATAGCTGCGAACCAGGAACTGAAAAGGAGGGAGCAGATCAAAAAAAAATTACAACTGCCAGGAATGTGTAAATTGGTGAAACTGCAAGTTCACAAATCCCTGGGCCCATAAGACCACAAAGTATTGGAGTAGAATTAGGCCATCCGGATCGAGTCTGCTCCGTCACTTCATCATAAGGTTAAAGGTTCGAAGAGATAGGATTTATAATCCTCTAGAAAGGAATAAGTTGATTAGAGATAATCAACATAGTTTTGTGAAGGGTAGGCCATGCCACACAAACCTTACTGAGTTCTTTGAGAAGGTGACCAAACAGGTAGATGAGGTTAAAGCGGTTGATGTGATGTATATGGATTTCAGTAAGGCATTTGATAAGGTTCACCACGGTAGGCTACTGCACAAAATACAGAGGCATGGGATTGAGGGTGATTTAGCAGTTTGGATCAGAAATTGGCTAGTTGCAAGGAGACAAAGGGTGGTGGTTGATGGGAAATACTCATCTTGGAGTTCAGTTACTAGTTTACTATAGGCCCCCCAATAGCAGCAGAGATGTGGAGAAACAGATTGGAAAACAGATTTTGGAAAGGTGCAGAAGCCACAGGGTCGTAGTCATTGGCGACTTCAACTTCCCAAATATTGATTGGAAGCTCTTTAGATCAAGTAGATTGGACGGGGCGGTATTTGTGCAGTGTGTCCAGGAAGCTTTTCTAACTCAGTATGTAGATTGTCCGACCAGAGGGGAGGCCATATTGGATTTGGTACTCAGTAACGAACCGGGACAAGTGGTGGGCTTGTTAGTGGGTGAACATTTTGGTGATGGTGACCACAATTCTGTGACTTTCACCTTGGTTATGGAGACAGATGGTTGCGTGCAACAGGGTAGGTTTTACAATTGGGGGAAGGGTAAATACGATGCTGCAAGACAGGATCTGAGGAGCATAAATTGGGAGCATAGGCTGTCAGGGAAGGACGTTGTTGAAATGTGGAACTTTTTCAAGGAACAGATACGACGTGTCCTTGATATGTATGTACCTGTCTGGCAGGAAAGAGATGGTCATGTGAGGGAACCTTGGTTGATGAGGGAGGTTGAATATCTAATAAAGAGGAAGAAGGAGGCTTACATAAGGTTGAGGAAACAAGGTTCAGACAGAGCATTGGAGGGATACAGGATAGCCAGGAGGGAGCTGAAGAAAGGGATTAGGAGAGCTAAGAGAGGGCATGAAAAATCTTTGGCGGGTAGGATCAAGGATAACCCCAAGGCCTTTTATGCGTATGTGAGAAACCTGAGAATGACGAGAACGAGGGGAGGTCCGATCAAGGACAGTAGTGGGAGACTGTGTATTGAGTCGGAAGAGATAGGAGAGGTCTTGAACAAGTACTTCTCTTCAGTATTTACAAATGAGAGGGACCGTACTGTTGAAGAGGAGAGTGTGAAACGGACTGATAAGCTATAAGAGATACTTGTTAGGAAGGAAGATGTGTTGGGCATTTTGAAAAACTTGAGAAGAGACAAGTCCCCCGGGCCTGACGAGATATATCCTAGGATTATGTGGGAAGCAAGAGAGGAAATTGCAGAGCCGTTAGCAATGATCTTCTCGTCTTCACTGTCAACAGGGGTGGTACCAGGGGACTGGAGAGTGGCGAATGTTGTGCCCCTGTTCAAAAAAGGGAATAGAGATAACTCCGGGAATTACAGGCCAGTTAGTCTTACTTCTGTGGTAGGCAAAGTAATGCAAAGGGTACTGAGGGATAGGATTTACGAGTATCTGGAAAGACACTGCTTGATTAGGGATAGCCAGCACGGATTTGTGAGGGGTAGGTCTTGCCTTACAAGTCTTATTGAATTCTTTGAGGAGGTGACCAAGCATGTGGATGAGGGTAGAGCAGTGGATGTAGTGTACATGGATTTTAGTAAGGCATTTGATAAGGTTCCCCAAGGTAGGCTTATGCGGAAAGTCAGGAGGCATGGGATAGTGGGAAATTTGTCCAGTTGGATAGAAAACTGGCTAACCGGTCGAAGTCAGAGAGTGGTGGTAGATGGTAAATATTCAGCCTGGAGCCCAGTTACAAGTGGAGTTCCACAGGGATCAGTTCTGGGTCCTCTGCTGTTTGTAATTTTTCTTAATGACTTGGAAGAGGGAGTCGAAGGGTGGGTCAGTAAATTTGCAGACGATACGAAGATTGGTGGAGTTGTGGACAGTGAGGAGGGCTGTTGTCGGCTGCAGAGGGACTTAGATATGATGCAGAGCTGGGCTGAGGAGTGGCAGATGGAGTTCAACCATGCCAAGTGTGAGGTTGTCCATTTTGGAAGGACAAATAAGAATGCGGAATACAGGGTTAATGGTAGGGTTCTTAGTCAGGTGGAGGAGCAGAGGGATCTTGGGGTCTATGTACATAGATCTTTGAAAGTTGCCACTCAGGTGGATAGAGCTTGTCAGAAGGCCTATGGTGTTTTAGCGGTCATTAGCAGAGGGATTGAATTCAAGAGTCGTGAGGTGATGTTGCAGCTATACAGGACCTTGGTAAGGCCACATTTGGAGTACTGTGTGCAGTTCTGGTCGCCTCACTTTAGGAAAGATGTGGAAGCTTTGGAGAGGGTGCAGAGGAGATTTACCAGGATGTTGCCTGGAATGGAGAATAGGTCGTACGAGGATAGGTTGAGAGTGCTAGGCCTTTTCTCATTGGAACAGCGAAGGATGAGGGGTGACTTGATAGAGGTTTATAAGATGATTAGGGGAATTGATAGAGTAGACAGTCAGAGACTTTTTCCCCGGGTACAACAGAGTGTTACAAGGGGACATAAATTTAAGGTGAAGGGTGGAAGGTATAGGGGGGATGTCAGGAGTAGGTTCTTTACCCAGAGAGTGGTGGGGGCATGGAATGTGCTGCCTGTGGGAGTGGTAGAGTCAGAATCATTGGTGACCTTTAAGCAGCAATTGGATAGGTACATGGATAGGTGCTTAAGCTAGGACAAATGTTCGGCACAACATCGTGGGCCAAAGGGTCTGTTCTGTGCTGTATTGTTCTATGTTGTATTGCAAGACTCTCTTCTGGGGCCACTGCTGTTTGTCATTTTTATAAATGACCTGGATGAGGGCATAGAAAGATGGGTTAGTAAGTTTGCAGATGACACTAAGGTCGGTGGAGTTGGGGACAGTGTGGAAGGATGTTGCAGGCCTCTGAGGGACATAGATAAGCTGCAGAGCTGAGCCGAGAGGTGGCAAATGGAGTTTAATGCGAAAAAGTGAGAGGCGATTGCCTTTAGAAGGAGTACAGGAATGCAGAGTACTGGACTAATGGTAAGATTCTTGGTAGTGTGGATGAAGAAAGAGATTCCCAATGTCCATGTACATAGATCCTTGAAAGTTGCCAACCAGGTTGATAGGGTTGTTAAGAAGGCATGCGGTTTGTTAGCTTTTATTGGTTGAGATATTGAGTTTCAGAGCCACGAGGTCATGCTGCAGCTACACAAGACTCTGGTGTGGCCATATTTGGAATATTGTGTACAGTTCTGGTCAACGCATTATAAGAAGGATGTGGAAGCTTTGGAAAGGGTGCAGAGGAGATTTACTAGGATGTTGCCTGGTATGGAGGGAAGGTCTTACGAGGAAAGGCTGAGGGACTTGAGGCTGTTTTTGTTAGAGAGAAGAAATTGAGAGGTGACTTAATTGAGACATATAAGATAATCGGAGGGTTTGATAGGATGGACAGTGACAGCCTTTTTCCTAGATAGGGATGGCTAGCACAAAGGGACATAACTTTAAATTGAAGGGTGATAGATATAGGACAGATGTCAGAGGTATTTTCTTTACTCAGAGTAGTAGGGGCATTGAATGCCCAGCCTACAACAGTAGTAGACTCGCCAACGTTAAGGGCATTTAAATGGTCATTGGATAAACATATGGATGAAAATGGAATAGTGGAGGTTAGATGGGCTTCAGATTGGTTCCACAGGTCGATGCAACATCGAGGGCCAAGGGGCCTGTACTTCACTGTAATGTTCTATGTTCTATCAGGGCTGATATATTTCTCAACCCATTCTCCTGCCTTCCTTCTGTAACCCTTGATTCCCTCTCTAATCCAGAATCTCTCTCTGTCTTAAATACACTCAATGACTCGGCCTCCACTACCCTCTGTGGCAGATTCTACAGATTCACTATTTGCTGGCTGAACAAATCCCTCCTTATCGGAGTTCTAAAGGATCATGCCTTCACTCTGAGGCACAGCCCTGGGGTCCTAGACTCTCCTACAAATGGAAACATTTTCTCCATGCCCACTCTATCCAGATCTCTCAGTATTCTGTGCATTTCAAAAAGATTCTAACAGTTTTAGAATGGTACAATAATAATTATTGAGAATTCAGATAATGATCACTTTGTGATATTTACTATTATTTGAAATTATGAAAGTTATGCGAGGATATTATGAGAATGATGAAGGATCCTGATGATGACTTTTTACATTAAATGTACAAATTTATGATCAATATAGGATGGCATTACTGAGGACTCTATTAACATTTGTCACATATAATATTATACTACATCTTGATGATTATATCGTGACATTACTATAATGTGTGAGGACTGTGGCAATGACCTCTGTTCCATTACGAAATATAAAATATTATAGTTGTAGGCTGATATTACTGTAATTAACCAGGATTCTGACATTGATCTCTGTGACATTACTACATATTATTCCATGGTAGTTATAGGGTCATATACTAAAATTCACCAAGACTCTGACAAGGAGACATTGGGGACATTTAAGCGACTGCTGGACATTCTGGACATTCACATGGATAGCAATGAGTTGACGGGTGCATAGGTTCAGTTACTGTATATTACATTATGATTAAATCTCGGCACAACATCGTGGGCCAAAGGGCCTGTTCTGTGCTGTACTTTTCTATGGTCTAAGGAACAATTTCATTATTAAATATAAGGCAATATCATCAGAGAAAATCACCACAATCGTTGAATTACAATAATATTCAGCAACCATCAAAACACATTACAATTAACATGGTGCACTGGAGAGATGTCATAAGAATTGACAGCAATTACGATATTATCCTATAACATCATAAAATGATTAAGAATATTGAGATGGTTATTGACCCCTGACCCCCCTCCTCTCCCTCTGCCTGCACCGACCCCTGACCCCCCTCCTCTCACTGTGCCTGTACTGACCCCTGAACTGACCCCTGAACCCCTCCTCTCCCTGTGCCTGTACCGACCCCTGACCCCTAACCCCCCTCCTCACCCTGTGCCTGTATCGACCCCTGACCCCCTCCTCTCCCTGTGCCTGCGCCGACCCCGACCCCCCTTCTCTCCCTGTGCCTGTACCGACCTCGACCCCTGACCCCCCACCTCTCCCTGTGCCTGTACCGACCTCGACCCCTGACCCCCCACCTCTCCCTGTACCGACCCCTGACCCCTGACCTCCCTCCTCTCCCTGTGCTTGCACTGACCCCTAACCCCCAACCCCCCTCCTCTCCCTGTGCCTGTACCGACCCCTGACCCTTGACCCGCCTCCTCTCTCTGTGTCTGTACCGACCCCTGACCCCCCTCCTCTCCCTGTGTCTGTACCGACCCCTGACCCGCCTCCTCTCCCAGTGCCTGCACCGACCCCTGACCCCCCTCCTCTCCCTGTGCCTGTACCGACCCCTGACCCTCCTCCTCTCCCTGTGTCTGTACCGACCCCTGACCCTCCTCCTCTCCCTGTGCCTGTACCAACCCCTGACCCCCTCCTCTCCCTGTGCCTGTACCGATCCCTGACCCCCCTCTCCCTGTGCCTGTACCGATCCCTGACCCCCCTCTCCCTGTGCCTGTACTGACCCCGACCCCTGACCCCCTCCTCTCCCTGTGCCTGTACCGACCCCTGACCCTCCTCCTCTCCCTGTACCGATCCCTGACCCCCCTCTCCCTGTGCCTGTGCCTGTACTGACACTGACCCCGACCCCCGACCCCTGACCCCCTCCTCTCCCTGTGCCTGTACCAACCCCTGACCCTCCTCTCCCTGTGCCTGTACTGACCCCGACCCCTGACCCCCTCCTCTCCCTGTGCCTGTACCAACCCCTGACCCCCTCCTCTCCCTGTGCCTGTACCAACCCCTGACCCCCTCCTCTCCCTGTGCCTGTACCGATCCCTGACCCCCCTCTCCCTGTGCCTGTACCGATCCCTGACCCCCCTCTCCCTGTGCCTGTACCGATCCCTGACCCCCCTCTCCCTGTACCTGTACCGACCTCGACCCCTGACCCCCCACCTCTCCCTGTACCGACCCCTGACCCCTGACCTCCCTCCTCTCCCTGTGCCTGCACCGACCCCTGACCCCCACCTCTCCCTGTACCTGTACCGACCCCTGACCCCTGACCCCCCTCCTCTCCCTGTGCCTGCACCGACCCCTGACCCCCCTCCTCTCCCTGAGCCAGTACCGACCCCTGACCCCCCCTCTCCCCTCTCCCTGAGCCAGTACCGACCCCTGCCCCCTGCCCCCTGACCCCCTCTCTCCCTGACCCCTGACCCTCCCCCCTCTCCTGTTGGTGGTGACGGTGAGGTCTCTCTGATCGTTCACACTGATGGACAATTATAAACCCGCTGATAGTTACCGGGACCCCCCCCCCCCTCCCCCTCCCGCTGATAGTTACCGGGACCCCCTCCCCCTCCCGCTGATAGTTACCGGGACCCCCTCCCCCTCCCGCTGATAGTTACCGGGACCCCCCCTCCCCCTCCCGCTGATAGTTACCGGGACCCCCCCCTCCCGCTGATAGTTACCGGGACCCCCCCCCCCCCTCCCCCTCCCGCTGATAGTTACCGGGACCCCCCCCTCCCCCTCCCGCTGATAGTTACCGGGACCCCCCCTCCCCCTCCCGCTGATAGTTACCGGGACCCCCTCCCCCTCCCGCTGATAGTTACCGGGACCCCCCCCTCCCCCTCCCGCTGATAGTTACCGGGACCCCCTCCCCCTCCCGCTGATAGTTACCGGGACCCCCCCCTCCCCCTCCCGCTGATAGTTACCGGGACCCCCCCCTCCCCCTCCCGCTGATAGTTACCGGGACCCCCCCCTCCCGCTGATAGTTACCGGGACCCCCCCCCCCCCTCCCCCTCCCGCTGATAGTTACCGGGACCCCCCCTCCCCCTCCCGCTGATAGTTACCGGGACCCCCCTCCCCCTCCCGCTGATAGTTACCGGGACCCCCCCTCCCGCTGATAGTTACCGGGACCCCCTCCCCCTCCCCCTCCCGCTGATAGTTACCGGGACCCCCCCCTCCCCCTCCCGCTGATAGTTACCGGGACCCCCCTCCCCCTCCCGCTGATAGTTACCGGGACCCCCCCTCCCCCTCCCGCTGATAGTTACCGGGACCCCCCCTCCCCCTCCCGCTGATAGTTACCGGGACCCCCCTCCCCCTCCCGGGCCCCCCCCTCCCCCTCCCGCTGATAGTTACCGGGACCCCCCCCTCCCGCTGATAGTTACCGGGACCCCCCTCCCCCTCCCGCTGATAGTTACCGGGACCCCCCCCTCCCGCTGATAGTTACCGGGACCCCCCCTCCCCCTCCCGCTGATAGTTACCGGGACCCCCCTCCCCCTCCCGCTGATAGTTACCGGGACCCCCCCCTCCCCCTCCCGCTGATAGTTACCGGGACCCCCCCCCCTCCCGCTGATAGTTACCGGGACCCCCCCTCCCCCTCCCGCTGATAGTTACCGGGACCCCCCCCTCCCCCTCCCGCTGATAGTTACCGGGACCCCCCCCCCTCCCGCTGATAGTTACCGGGACCCCCCCCTCCCCCTCCCGCTGATAGTTACCGGGACCCCCTCTCCCCCTCCCGCTGATAGTTACCGGGACCCCCCCTCCCCCTCCCGCTGATAGTTACCGGGACCCCCTCTCCCCCTCCCGCTGATAGTTACCGGGACCCCCCCCCCCCCCTCCCGCTGATAGTTACCGGGACCACCCCCCCTCCCCCTCCCGCTGATAGTTACCGGGACCCCCCCTCCCCCTCCCGCTGATAGTTACCGGGACCCCCCCTCCCCCTCCCTCTCCCGCTGATAGTTACCGGGACCCCCCCCTCCCCCTCCCGCTGATAGTTACCGGGACCCCCCCCTCCCCCTCCCGCTGATAGTTACCGGGACCCCCCCCTCCCGCTGATAGTTACCGGGACCCCCCCCTCCCCCTCCCGCTGATAGTTACCGGGACCCCCCCCTCCCCCTCCCGCTGATAGTTACCGGGACCCCCCTCCCCCTCCCGCTGATAGTTACCGGGACCCCCCCCTCCCCCTCCCGCTGATAGTTACCGGGACCCCCCCTCCCCCTCCCGCTGATAGTTACCGGGACCCCCCCCCCCCCTCCCGCTGATAGTTACCGGGACCCCCCCCTCCCCCTCCCTCTCCCGCTGATAGTTACCGGGACCCCCCCTCCCCCTCCCTCTCCCGCTGATAGTTACCGGGACCCCCTCCCCCCTCCCGCTGATAGTTACCGGGACCCCCCTCCCCCCTCTCCCGCTGATAGTTACCGGGACCCCCTCCCCCCTCTCCCGCTGATAGTTACCGGGACCCCCCCTCCCCCTCCCTCTCCCGCTGATAGTTACCGGGGACCCCCCCCTCCCCCTCCCTCTCCCGCTGATAGTTACCGGGACCCCCCCTCCCCCTCCCCTCTCCCGCTGATAGTTACCGGGACCCCCCTCCCCCCCCTCCCGCTGATAGTTACCGGGACCCCCTCCCCCCCCTCCCGCTGATAGTTACCGGGACCCCCCTCCCCCCCCCTCCCGCTGATAGTTACCGGGACCCCCCCCTCCCCCTCCCGCTGATAGTTACCGGGACCCCCTCCCCCTCCCGCTGATAGTTACCGGGACCCCCCCTCCCCCTCCCCCTCCCGCTGATAGTTACCGGGACCCCCTCCCCCTCCCGCTGATAGTTACCGGGACCCCCCCTCCCCCTCCCCCTCCCGCTGATAGTTACCGGGACCCCCTCCCCCTCCCGCTGATAGTTACCGGGACCCCCCCCTCCCCCTCCCTCTCCCGCTGATAGTTACCGGGACCCCCTCCCCCTCCCGCTGATAGTTACCGGGACCCCCTCCCCCTCCCGCTGATAGTTACCGGGACCCCCCCCTCCCCCTCCCCCTCCCGCTGATAGTTACCGGGACCCCCCCTCCCCCTCCCTCTCCCGCTGATAGTTACCGGGACCCCCCCCCCCCGATAGTTACCGGGATCTGCCGGTCCCTTTCCCTTATTCCTCCGGGTGAAGGTTCGGCGTCTGACGTCACCGCGCAAGGGCCGCAGCGTCAGCGCCGTGCTGACAGCAGCCAATCAGAGCACAGCTTGGAAAGTGACCATGTGACCTGTCAAACGTCACGTGGTGCTCTTTGTCATCTGTCACAACCCAGTCTCAGACAGAGAAGACAATGCACTGCGAATCATATATCACACCGTGTTCCAAATCATATATCACACCGTGTTCCAAACCATATATCACACCGTGTTCCAAACCATATATCACAATGCACTGCGAATCATATATCACACCGTGTTCCAAATCATATATCACACCGTGTTCCAAACCATATATCACAATGCACTGCAAATCATATATCACACCGTGTTCCAAACCATATATCACACCGTGTTCCAAATCATATATCACACCGTGTTCCAAACCATATATCACAATGCACTGCGAATCATATATCACACCGTGTTCCAAATCATATATCACACCGTGTTCCAAACCATATATCACACCGTGTTCCAAACCATATATCACAATGCACTGCGAATCATATATCACACCGTGTTCCAAATCATATATCACACCGTGTTCCAAACCATATATCACAATGCACTGCAAATCATATATCACACCGTGTTCCAAACCATATATCACACCGTGTTCCAAATCATATATCACACCGTGTTCCAAACCATATATCACAATGCACTGCAAATCATATATCACACCGTGTTCCAAACCATATATCACACCGTGTTCCAAATCATATATCACACCGTGTTCCAAACCATATATCACACCGTGTTCCAAACCATATATCACAATGCACTGCAAATCATATATCACACCGTGTTCCAAACCATATATCACACCGTGTTCCAAATCATATATCACACCGTGTTCCAAACCATACATCACAATGCACTGCATATCATATATCACACCGTGTTCCAAACCATATATCACACCGTGTTCCAAATCATATATCACACCGTGTTCCAAACCATATATCACAATGCACTGCAAATCATATATCACACCGTGTTCCAAACCATATATCACAATGCACTGCAAATCATATATCACACCGTGTTCCAAACCATATATCACACCGTGTTCCAAATCATATATCACACCGTGTTCCAAACCATATATCACAATGCACTGCAAATCATATATCACACCGTGTTCCAAACCATATATCACAATGCACTGCAAATCATATATCACACCGTGTTCCAAACCATATATCACACCGTGTTCCAAATCATATATCACACCGTGTTCCAAACCATATATCACAATGCACTGCAAATCATACATCACACCGTGTTCCAAACCATATATCACAATGCACTGCAAATCATACATCACACCGTGTTCCAAACCATATATCACAATGCACTGCAAATCATACATCACACCGTGTTCCAAACCATATATCACAATGCACTGCAAATCATATATCACACCGTGTTCCAAACCATATATCACAATGCACTGCAAATCATACATCACACCGTGTTCCAAACCATATATCACAATGCACTGCAAATCATATATCACACCGTGTTCCAAACCATATATCACAATGCACTGCAAATCATATATCACACCGTGTTCCAAACCATATATACAATGCACTGCAAATCATACATCACACCGTGTTCCAAACCATATATCATAATGCACTGCAAATCATATATCACACTGTGTTCCAAACCATATATCACAATACACTGCAAATCATATATCACACTGTGTTCCAAACCATATATCATAATGCACTGCAAATCATATATCACACCGTGTTCCAAACCATATATCACAATGCACTGCAAATCATACATCACACCGTGTTCCAAACCATATATCACAATGCACTGCAAATCATACATCACACCGTGTTCCAAACCATATATCACAATGCACTGCAAATCATACATCACACCGTGTTCCAAACCATATATCACAATGCACTGCAAATCATATATCACACCGTGTTCCAAACCATATATCACAATGCACTGCAAATCATATATCACACCGTGTTCCAAACCATATATCACAATGCACTGCAAATCATATATCACACCGTGTTCCAAACCATATATACAATGCACTGCAAATCATACATCACACCGTGTTCCAAACCATATATCATAATGCACTGCAAATCATATATCACACTGTGTTCCAAACCATATATCACAATACACTGCAAATCATATATCACACTGTGTTCCAAACCATATATCATAATGCACTGCAAATCATATATCACACCGTGTTCCAAACCATATATCATAATGCACTGCAAATCATATATCACACCGTGTTCCAAACCATATATCACAATGCACTGCAAATCATATTATACACTGTGTTCCAAACCATATATCATAATGCACTGCAAATCATATATCACACTGTGTTCCAAACCATATATCAAAACATATTCCATATTATACATCACATATCACAAAGCATATGTTCCATATCATATATCACAATGCACTGCAAATCACACTGTATTTCATATCATACATATGATTTGCAGTGCGTTGTGATGAATGATATATGGTTTGGAACACTGATATATGATTTGGAGTGCATTATGATGTATCATATGGAATACATTGCAATATATGATTTTGACTGCATTGTGATGTATGATATGGAATACAGTCTGATATATGGTTTAGAACACTGACATGATTTTGACTGTATTATGATGTATCATATGGTATACAGTGTGATATATGATTTGGAGTTCATTGTGTTGTATGATACGGAACACAGTCTGATATATGATTTGGAGTGCATTGTAATATATGGTTTGCAATGCAGTGTGATATATGATTTGCAGTGCATTATGATGTATGATATGGAATACATTGGGATATATGGTTTGGAATGCATTGTGATCTATGATCTGGAACACAGTGTGATTTATGATTTGGAGTGCATTGTGATGTATGATATGGAATACATTGGGATATATGGTTTGGAATGCATTGTGATCTATGATCTGGAACACAGTGTGATATATGATTTGGATTGCATTGTGATATATGGTTTGGAATGCAGTGTGATATATGATATGGAATACATTGTGGTATATGATTTGCAGTGCATTGTGATGCATGATATTCCGTGAAGAATTCCTGAAGAAGGGCTCATGCCCAAAACGTCGATTCTCCTGCTCATTGGATGCTTCCTGCCCTACTGTGCTTTTCCAGCAACACATTTTCAGCTCTGATCTCCAGCATCTGCAGTCCTCACTTTCTCCTAGGTGTATGATATGGAATACAATGTGATATATGGTTTGGAGTGCATTGTGATATATGGTTTGGAACGCAGTGAGGTACATGTTTTGGAGTGCATTGTGATGTATGATATGGAATACATTGTGATATATGATTTGGAACACAGTTTGATATATGATTTGCAGTGCATTGTGATGTATGATATGGAATACGTTGTGACATATGGTTTGGAGTGCATTGTGATGTATGATATGGAACACAGTGTGATAAATGATTTGGAGTGCATTGTGATGTGTCATATGGAATACATTGTGATATATGATTTGCAGTGCATTGTGATGTATGATGTGGAATACAATGTGATATATGATTTGGAGTGCATGATGTATGATACTGTGTGATATATGGTTCTGATATATGATCTGGAACACTGTGATTTATCATTGGAGTGCATTATGATGTATGGTTTGGAACGCAGTGTGATATATCAGAGTTCCAAACCATATATCACAATGCACTCCAAATCATATATCACAATGTATTCCATATCATAATGTAATCCATATCAAACATCACAACGTGTTCCTAATCATATATCACAATGAATTTCATATCATACATCACAATGCCCTGAAAATCATATATCACACTGTATTCCATATGACACATCACAATGCACTCCAAATCATATATCACAATGCACGCCAAATCATACATTACACTGCGTTCCAAACCATATATAGCAATGCACTCCAAATCATATATCACACTGTATTCCATATCATACATCACAATATATTCCATATCATACACCATAATGCACTGCAATTCATATATCACAGTGTTCCACATCATAAATCACAATGTATTCCATATCATACATCACAATGCACTCCAAATCATATACCAGAATGCACTCCAAAACATATATCACATTCATTCCAAACCAAATATCTCAATGCACTCCAAATCATATATCACAATGCACTCCAAATCAAATATCACACTCTATTCCATATCATACATTACAATGTACTGCAAATCATATGTCACACTGCATTCCAAACCATACATCACAATGCACTCCAAACCATATATCATAATGTATTCCAGATCATATATCACGTTGTATTCCATATCATACATCACAAAGCGCTCCAAATCATATATCACAATGTATTCCATATCATACATCACAATGCCCTGAAAATTATATATCACACTGTATTCCATATGACACATCACAATGCACTCCAAATCAAATATCACAACGCACTCCAAATCATATATCACACTGTATTCCATATCATACATCACAATGTACTACAAATCATGTATCGCACTGAGTTCAAGATCATATATCACAATGCACACCAAACCAAATATCACAATGTACTCCAAACCATATATCACAATGCACTCCAAATCATATATCACACTGCATTCCATACCATACATCACAGTGTATTCCATATCATATATCACACTGCATTCCAATCCATATATCACAACACACTCCACATCATATATCACACTGTGTTCTGTATCATACATCACAATGCACTCCAAATCATATATCACAATGTATTCCATATCATACATCACAATGCGCTCCAAATCATATATCAAACTGTGTTCCAAATCATATTTCACAATATATTTCATATCATACATCACAATGCACTCCAAATCATAAATCAGCGCACCAAACCATATATCACACTGTATTCCATATCATACATCACAATGCACTGAAAATCATATATCACAGTGTTCCACATCATACATCACAATGTATTCCATATCATCTATCACAATGCACTCCAAATCATATATCAAACTGTGTTCCAAATTATATATCACACTGTATTCCACATCATGCATCACAATACCCTCCAAATCATATATCACTCTGTTCCATATCACACATCACAATGCACTCCAACTAATATATCACACTGTATCCCATATCATATATCACACTGCATTCCATATCATACATCACAATGCATTGCAAATCATATATCACAATGCTCTCCAAATCATATGTCACATTGTATTCCATATCATACATCACAATGCACTCTAAGTAATATCACACTGTATTCCATATCATACATCACAATGCACTCCAAATCATATGTCACACTGTATTCCATATCATATATCACACTGCATTCCATATCATACATCACAATGCATTGCAAATCATATATCACAATGCTCTCCAAATCATATGTCACATTGTATTCCATATCATACATCACAATGCACTCTAAGTAATATCACACGGTATTCCATATCATATATCACAATGCACTCCAAATCATATGTCACACTGTGTTCCATATCATACATCACAATGCATTCCAAATCATATATAACAATGCACTCCAAATCATATGTCACACTGTGTTCCAAACCATATATAGCATATCATACATCACATATCATATTCCATATCATACATCACATATCACAAATCCTATGTTCCATATCGTACATCACAATGCACTCCGAATTATACATGAAACAGTGTTCCAAATCATATATTACACTGTATTCCATATCATACATCACAATGCATTCCAAATCATATATCACAATGCACTCCAAACCATTTATCACAATGAACTCCAAATCATATATCACACTGTATTCCATATTAGACATCACAATTCACTCCAAAACATATATCACACTGTTCCAAACTATATATCACAATGCACTCCAAATTATATGTCACATTGTATTCCATATGATACATCACAATGCAATGCAAATCATATATCACGATCTATTCCATATCATACATCACATATCACAAACCCTATGTTCTATATCATACATCACAATGCACTCCAAATTATACATGAAACAGTGTTCCAAATCATATATCACAATGTTTTCCATATCATACATCACAGTGCACTCCAAATCATATATCACAGTGTTCCAAACTATCACAATGCAATCCAAATCATATATCACACTGTATTCCATATCATACATCACAATGCACTCCATATCATATATCACATATCACAAATCCTATGCTAGATATCATACATCACAGTGCACTCCAAAACATATATCACATTGTGTTCCAAAACAAATATCACAATGCACTCCAAATCATATATCACAATGTACTCCATATCATACATCACAATGAACTGCAAATCATATATCACACTGTATTCCATATGACACATCACAATGAACTGCAAATCATATATCACACCGTGTTCCATATCAAACATCACAATGCACTCCAAACCATATATAGCAATGCACTCCAAATCATATATCACACTGTATTCCATATCATATATCAAAATACACTCCAAGTCATAGGTCACACTGTGTTCCAAATCATATATCACACTGTGTTCCATATCATACATCACAATGCATCCAAACCATATGTCACAACTGTGATCTGTATTCCATATCACAGATCACAATGGACTCCAAATCATATATCACAATGCATTCCATATCATACATCACAATGCACTCCAAATCATATATCAATGTTCCAAATCATATATCACAATGTATTTCATATTATACATCATGATGCACTCCAAATTGCATATCACAATGTATTCCATATCATACATCACCGTGTACCCCAAAGCATACATCAAACTGTGTTCCACATCATATATCACAATCTATTCCATATCATACATCACAATGCACTCCAAATCATATAGCACACTGTATTCCATATCGTGCCTCTCAATGCACTCCAAATCATATGTCACCGTGTTCCAAACCTTATATCACACTGTATTCCATATCATACATCACAATTCACTCTACATCATATATCACAATGCACTCCAAATAATATGTCACAACGTATTCCATATCATACATCTCAGTGCACTCCAAACCATATATCAGAATGCACTCCAAATCATATATCACACTGTATTCCATAACATACATCACAATGCACTGCAAATCATATATCACACTGTTTTCCATATGACACATCACAATGCACTGCAAATCATATATCATGCTGTATCCCATAGCACACATCACAATGCACTCCAAATCAAATATCACACCGTGTTCCATATCATACGTCACAATGCACCCCAAATCATATATCACAATGCACTCCAAATCATACATCACACTGTGTTCCAAACTGTATATAGCAATGCACTCTAAATCATATATCACACTGTATTCCATATCATACATCACAATGCACTCCAAATCATATATCACAATGTATACCATATTATATATCAAACTGCACTCCAAATCATATCACAATGCACTCCAAATCATTTAGCACACTGTTCTATATCATACATCACAATGCACTCCAAATCAAATGTCAAACTGTATTTCAAATCACATATCACAAAGTATTCCATATCATACATCACAATGTACTCCAAATCATATATCACACTGTATTCCATATCATACATCACAATACACTGAAAATCATATATTGAACCATTTTCCAAATCATATATTACACCGTATTTCATATCATACATCACAACGCACTTCAAATCATATATCAGAATGTATTCCTTATCATACATCACAATGCACTCCAAATCATATATCACACTGCATTCCAAACCATATATCACAATGGACTCCGAATCATATATCACACTGTGTTCCATATCATATATCACAATGCACTCCAAATCATATATCAAACTGTGTTCCAAATAATATATCACAATGTATTTCATATCATACATCACGATGTACTCCAAATCATACATCACACTGTATTCCATATCATACATCACAACACACTCCAAATCATATATCACAATGTATTCCATAACATACATCACAATGCACTCCAAATCATATATCACACTGTGTTCCAAACCAAATATCACAATGTATTCCATATCATACATCACAATGCATTCCAAATCATATATCAGTGTTCCAAACCATATATCGCAATGCACCCCAAATCGTATATTACACTGTATTCCATATCATACATCACAATGCACTGAAAATTATATATCAGTGTTCCACATCATACATCACAATGTATTCCATATCATACATCACAATGCACTCCAAATCATGTATCAAACTGTATTCCATATCATATATCACACTGTGTTCCAAACCATATATCACAATGTACTCAATCATATATTGCAATGTATTCCATATCATACATCACAATGCACTGCAAATCATATATCACAATGCATTCCACACCATATATCACAATGCACTCCAAATCATATATCACACTGTACTCCATATCATACATCACAATGCACTCCAAATCAGACATCACAATTTATTCCATATCATATATCACACTTCATTCTAAACCATATATCACAATGTATTTCACATCATACAGCGCAATGCACTCCAAATCATATATCAAACTGTGTTCCAAATCATATATCACAATATATTCATATCATATATCACAATGCAATCAAAATCATATCACAATGTATTTCATGTCATACATCACAACGCACTCCAAATCATATTTCACAATTTGTTCCATATCTTACCTCACAATGCACTCCAAACATATATCAAACTGTGTTCCAAATCATATATCACACTGTATTCCATATCATACATCACAATGCACTCCAAATCATATATCACAATGTATTCCATATCATACATCACAATGCACTCCAAATCATATATCACAGTGTTCCACATCATACGTCACAATGTATTCCATATCATATATCACAATGCACTCCAAATCATATATGAAACTGTGTTCCAAATCATACATCCCAAGGTATTCCATATCATACATCACAATGCACTCCAAAACAGATATCACAATGTATTCCATATTATATATCACAATGCACTCCAAATCATAAATCAGAGTTCCAAAGGAATCCCGCCCACTTTCCAAGGACCCCTTCGCCCACCTCCAACACACTCCATCCACCTGGACACTCCGCGCTGGCCTATTACCTGCCCTCGACCTCTTCATTTCTAACTGCCGCAAGGACATTAACCGCCTCAACCCTTCGACACCCCCTCCCCCACTCCAACCTCTCACCCTCACAACGCACAGCCCTCCAATCCCTCTGCTCCAATCCCAACCTCACCATCAAGCCAGCGGATAAAGGGGGCGCAGCGGTAGTCTGGCGCACTGACCTCTACACCACTGAAGCCAAATGCCAACTCGAGGACACCTCTTCCTACGACCCCCTCGACCATGACCCCACCCCCCATCACCAAACCATCATCTCCCAGACCATACAGAACCTCATCACCTCAGGAGATCTCCCACCCACAGCTTCCAACCTCATAGTCCGGGAACCCCGCACTGCCCTGTTCTACCTCCTTCCCAAGAACCACAAGCCTGACCACCCTGGCCGACCCATTGTCTCAGCATGCTCCTGCCCCACTGAACTCATCTCTACCTACCTCGACACTGTCCTATCCCCCCTAGTCCAGGAACTCCCCACATATGTTCGAGACACCACCCACGCCCTCCACCTCCTCCAAGACTTCCGTTTCCCCGGTCCCCAACGCCTCATCTTCACCATGGATATCCAATCACACTACACCTCCATCCACCATGATCAGGGCCTCCAAGCCCTCCATTTTTTTCCTCTCCCGATGTCCCCAACAGTACCCTTCCACCGACACTCTCATTTGTTTGGCCGAACTCGTCATCACCCTTAACAATTTCTCCTTCGAATCCTCCCACTTCCTCTAGACCAAAGGGGTAGCCATGGGAACCCGTATGGGCCCCAGCTATGCCTGTCTCTTTGTTGGCTACATAGAGCAGTCCATCTTATGTAATTACACCAGCACCACTCCCCACCTCTTCCTCCGCTACATTGATGACTGCATCGGCGCCACCTCGTGCTCCCGCGAGGAGGTTGAGCAATTCATCAACTTCACCAACACATTCCACCCTGACCTTAAATTTACCTGGACCATCTCTGACACCTCCCTCCCCTTCCTGGACCTCTCCACCTCCATTAATGACGACCGACTTGACACTGACATTTTTTACAAACCCACCAACTCCCATAGCTACCTGGATTACACCTCTTCCCACCCTACCTCTTGCAAAAATGCCATCCCGTATTCCCAATTCCTCCGCCTCCGCCGTATCTGCTCCCAGGAGGACCAGTTCCACCACAGAACACACCAGATGGCCTCCTTCTTTAGGGACCGCAATTTCCCTTCCCACGTGGTTAAAGATGCCCTCCGACGCATCTCGTCCACATCCCGCACCTCCGCCCTCAGACCCCACCCCTCCAACCGTAACAAGGACAGAACGCCCCTGGTGCTCACCTTCCAACCTACCAACCTTCGCATAAACCAAATCATCCGCCGACATTTCCGCCACCTCCAAACAGACCCCACCACCAGGGATATATTTCCCTCCCCACCCCTTTCCGCCTTCCACAAAGACCGTTCCCTCCGCGACTACCTGGTCAGGTCCACGCCCCCAAACAACCCACCCTCCCATCCTGGCACTTTCCCCTGCCACCGCAGGAACTGTAAAACCTGCGCCCACACCTCCTCCCTCACCTCTATCCAAGGCCCTAAAGGAGCCTTCCACATCCAATAAAGTTTCACCTGCACATCCACCAATATCATTTATTGTATCCGTTGCTCCCGATGCGGTCTCCTCTACATTGAGGAGACTGGGCGCCTCCTAGCAGAGCGCTTTAGGGAACATCTCTGGGACACCCGCACCAATCAACCACACCGCCCTGTGGCCCAACATTTCAACTCCCCCTCCCACTCTGCCGAGGACATGGAGGTCCTGGGCCTCCTTCACCGCTGCTCCCTCACCACCAGATGCCTGGAGGAAGAACGCCTCATCTTCCGCCTCGGAACACTTCAACCCCAGGGCATCAATGTGGACTTCAACAGCTTCCTCATTTCCCCTTCCCCCACCTCACCCTAGTTCTAAACCTCCAGCTCAGTAACTGTCCCCTTGACTTGTCCGGACTTGTCCTACCTGCCTATCTCCTTTTCCACCTATCCACTCCACCCTCTCCTTCTTGACCTATCATCTTCATCCCCTCCCCCACTCACCCATTGTACTCTATGCTACTCTCTCCCCACCCCCACCCTCCTCTAGCTTATCTCTCCACGCTTCAGGCTCACTGCCTTTATTCCTGATGAAGGGCTTTTGTCTGAAACGTCGATTTTGAAGCTCCTTGATTGCAGCCTGAACTGCTGTGCTCTTCCAGCACCACTAATCCAGTTCCAAACCATATATCACAATGCACTCCAAATCATATATCACACTGTATTCCATATCATGCATGAAAATGCACTTAAAATCATATATCACAGTGTTACACATCATACATCACAATGTATTCCAAATCATATATCAAACTGTATTCCAAATCATATATCACAATGTATTTCATATCATACATCACAATGCACTCCAAATTATATATCACTGCTCCAAATAATATATCACAATGCATTCCAAATCATATATCACACTCTGTTCCATATCATACATCACAATGCACTAAAAATCATATATCACAATGTATTCCATATCATTAATCACAATGCACTCCAAGTCATATATCAAACTGTGTTCGCAATCATTTATCACAATATATTCCAAATCATATATCACACTGTATTCCATATCATACCTCACAATGCACTCCAAATCATATATCAAACTGTGTTCCAAATCATATATCACAATTTATTTCATATCATATATCACACTGCATACCAAACCATATATCACAATGCACTCCAAATCATATATCACACTGTGTTCCATATCATACATCACAATGCACCTCAAATCATATTTCACAATGTACACCATATCATACATCACAATGCACTGCAAATCATACATCACACTGCGTTCCATATCATACATCACAATGCACTGCAAACCATATATCACAATGCACTCCAAACCATATATCATACTGTATTCCATATCATACATCACATCCCACTCCAAATCATATATCACACTGTATTCCATTTCATACCTCACAATGCACTCCAAATCATATGTCAGTGTTCCAACCCTTATATCACACTGTATTCCATATCATACATCACAATGCACTGTAAATCATATATCACAGTGTTCCACATCATAGATCACAATGTATTCTATATCATACATCACGATGCACTCCAAATCATATATCACACTGCATTCCAAACCATATATCACAATGCACCCCAAACCATATATCAGTGTTCCAAACCATATATCACAATTCACTCCAAATGATATATCACACTGTATTCCAAATCATACACGACAATGCTCTGCAAATCATATATCAGCGTTCCACATCATACATCACAATGTATTCCATATCATACATCAAACTGTATTCCAAATGATATATCACAATGTATTCCATATCATCTATCATATATCACTGTGTTCCATATCACACATCACAATGCACTCCAAATCATATATCAGTGTTCCAAACCATATATCACAATGCACTCCAAATCATATATGACACAGTATTCTATATCATACATCACAATGCACTCCAAATCATATATCATAATGCATTCCAAACCACATATCACAATGAACTCCAAATCATATATCACACTGTATTCCATATCATACATCACAATGCACTCCAAATCACATATCAAACAGTGTTTCAAATCATGTATCACAATGTATTTCATATCATACATCACAATGCACTCCAAATCATATATCACATTGTTCCAAACCATATATCAAAATGCACTCCAAATGATATATCACACTGTATTCCAAATCATACATGACAATGCACTGCAAAACATATATCAGTGTTCCACATCATACATCACAATATAATCCATATCATACATCACAATGCACGCCAAACCGTATATCAGTTTTTCAAATCATATATCACAATGTATTCCAAATCATACATCACAATGCACTCCAAATCATATATCAAACTGTGTTCCAAATCATATATCACAATGTATTCCATATCATATATCATATATCACTGTGTTCCATATCACACATCACAATGCACTCCAAAACATCACACTGTATTCCAGATCATATTAAATTAGATTACTTACAGTGTGGAAACAGACCCTTCGGCCCAACAAGTCCACACCGCCCCGCCGAAGCGCAACCCACCCATACCCCTACATTTACCCCTTACCTAACACTACGGGCAATTTAGCATGGCCAATTCACCTGACCTGCACATCTTTGGACTGTGGGAGGAAACCGGAGCACCCGGAGGAAACCCACGCAGACACGGGGAGAATGTGCAAACTCCACACAGTCAGTCGCCTGAGGCGGGAATTGAACCCGGGTCTCTGGCGCTGTGAGGCAGCAGTGCTAACCACTGTGCCACCGTGCCGCCCACAAATCACATATCAAACTGTGTTTCAAATCATATATCACACTGTATTCCATATCATATATCACAATGCACTCCAAATCATACATCACAATGCATTCCCATTCATATAGCACACTGTGTTCCATATCATACATTGCACTGCACTCCAAATCACATATCACAATGCACTCCAAATCATATATCACACTACGTTCCAAACCATATATCACAATGTACTGCAAATCATAAGTAACACTGTGTTCCAGATCATATATCACAATGCTCTCCAAATCATATACCACAATGTATTCCATATCATACATCACAACGCCCTCCAAATCATATACCACAATGTATTCCATATCATACATCACAAAGCCCTCCAAATCATATATCACAATGTATTCCATATCATATATCACACTCCGTTCCAAATCATATATCACACAGTGTTCTATATCATACATCACAATGTATTCCAGATCATACATCACAATGCACTCCAAATCACACATCACAATGTATTTCATACCATATATCACACCGTGTTCCAATCCATACATCACAATGCACTCCAAATCATATATCACAATGTATTCCATATCATATATCACACTGTGTTCCAAACCATACATCACAATGCACTCCAAATCATATATCACAATGTATTCCATATCATAAATCACAATGCACTCCAAATCATACATCACAATACACTCCAAAACATACATCACACTGTGTTCCAAATCATATCTCACAATGCACTCCAAATCATATGTCAAACTGTGTTCGAAATCATATATCACAATGGATTCCATATCATCCATCACAATGCACTCCATATCATATACCACATTTCAATCCAAATCATATATCACAATGCATTGTATATCATATAACACTGTGCACTCTCCTCAACTCTGTTCTAAATGGCCTACCCCTTATTTTTAAACTGTGTCCTCTGGTTCATGACTCCCCCATCAGTGGAAACATGCTTCCTGCCTCCAGAGTGTCCAATCCTTTAATAATCTTATACGTCTCAATCAGATCCCCTCTCAGCCTTCTAAACTCAAGGATATACAAGTCCAGTCGCTCCAAACTTTCAACGTAAGATAGTCCCGCCATTCCGGGAATTGACCTCGTGAACCTACACTGCACTCCCTCAATAGCCAGAATGTCTTCCCTCAAATTTGGAGACCAGAACTGTACACAGTACTCCAGGTGTGGTCTTACAGAGCGTACAGCTGCAGAAGGACCTATTTGTTTCTATACTTAATCCCTCTTGTTATGAAGGCCAGCATGCTATTAGCCTTCTTCTCTACCTGCTGTACCTGCATGGTTACCTTCATTGACTGGTGTACAAGAACACCCAGATCTCGTTGTACTGTCCCTTTACCTAACTTGACTCCATTTAGATAGTAATCTGCCTTCCTGTTCTTGCCACCAAAGTGGATCACACATTTATCCACATTAAACTGCATCTGCCATGCATCTGACCACTCAACTAACCTGTCCAGGTCACCCTGTAATCTCTGAACATCCTCCTCACATTTCACCCTGCCACCCAGCTTTGTGTCATCAGTAAATTTGGTAATATTACTTTTAATACCATCATCTATGTCATTAATGTATATTGTAAAAAGCTGGAGTCCCAGCACTGATCCCTGCGGTACCCCACTGGTCATCGCCTGACATTCCGAAAGGGAGCCATTTATCACTACTCTTTGTTTCCTGTCAGCCAACCCCCAATTTTCAATCCAAGTCAGTATTTTGCCCCCAATACCATGCACCCTAATTTTGCTCACTAACCTCCTATGTGGGACTTTACAAAGGCTTTCTGAAAGTCCAGGTACACTACGTCCACTGGATCTCCCTCGTCCATCTTCAGAGTTACATCCTCAAAAAATTCCACAAGATTAGTCAAGCATGATTTCCCCTTCATAAATCCATGCTGACTCTGACCTATCCTGTTACTGCTATCCAGATGTGTCGTAATTTCATCCTTTATAATTGACTCCAGCATCTTTCCCACCACTGAGGTCAGACGAACTGGTCTATAATTCCCTGCTTTCTCTCTCCCTCCTTTCTTAAAAAGTGGGACAACATTAGCCACCCTCCAATCCGCAGGAACTGATCCTGAATCTATAGAACATTGGAAAATGATCACCAATACATCCACGATTTCTAGAGCCACCTCCTTCAGTACCCTGGGATGTAGACCATCAGGCCCCGGGGACTTATCAACCTTCAGACCTAACTGTCTCTCCAACACCATTTCCTTCCAAATATAAATTCCCTTCAGTTCATCCATTACCCTCGGTCCTTTAGCCACTATTATATCTGGGAGATTGCATCGTGTCTTCCCCAGTGAAGACAGATCCAAAGTACCTATTCAACTCTCTGCCATTTCATTGTTCCCCATAATAAATGCACCCGTTCGTGTCTTCAAGGACCCAATTTTAGTCTTAACCATTTTTTTTTCACATACGTAAAAAAGATTTTGCTCTCCTCCTTTATATTTTTGGCCAGTTTGCCTTCGTACCTGGGAAGGTCCAAGGAAAACTGCCCCAGCCTGTTCAGCCTCTCCCTGTAGCTCAGATCCTCCAACCCTGGCAACATCCTTGTAAATCTTTTCTGAACCCTTTCAACTTTCACAACATCTTTCCGATAGGAAGGAGACCAGAATTGCATGCAATATTCCAGCAGTGGCCTAACCAATGTCCTGTACAGCTGCAACATGACCTCCTAATCCCTGTACTCAATACTCTGACCAATAAAGGAAAGCATACCAAATGCCTTCTTCACTATCGTATCTACCTGAGACTCCACTTTCAAGGAGCTATGAACCTGTACTCCAAGGTCTCTTTGTTCAGTAACACTCCCTAGGACCTTACCATTAAGTGTATAAGTCCTGCTAAGATTTGCTTTCCCAAAATGCAGCACCTCGCATTTATCTAAATTAAATTCCATCTGCCACTTCTCAGCCCATTGGCCCATCTGGTCCAGATCCTGTTGTAATCTGAGGTAACCCTCTTCGCTGTCCACTACACCTCCAATTTTGGTGTCATCTGCAAACTTACCAACTGTACCTCTTATGCTCGCATCCAAATCATTTATGTAAATGACAAAAAGTAGAGGACCCAGCACCGATCCTTGTGGCACTCCACTGGTCACAGGCCTCCAGTCAGAAAAAAAACTCTCCACCACCACCCTCTGTCTTCTACCTTTGAGCCAGTTCTGTATCCAAATGGCTAGCTCTCCCTGTATTCCATGAGATCGAACCTTGCTAATCAGTCTCCCATGGGGAACCTTGTCAAACGCCTTACTGAAGTCCATATAGATCACATCTACTGCTCTGCCCTCGTCAATCTTCTTTGTTACTTCTTCAAAAAACTCAATCAAGTTTGTGAGACATGATTTCCCACACACAAAGCCATGTTGACTATCCTGAATCAGTCCTTGCCTTTCCAAATACATGTACATCCTGTCCCTCAGGATTCCCTCCAACAACTTGCCCACCACCGAGGTCAGGCTCACCGGTCTATAGTTCCCTGGCTTCTCCTCACCGCCCTTCTTAAACAGTGGCATTACGTTTGCCAACCTCCAGTCTTCTGCCACCTCACCTGTGACTATCGATGATACAAATATCTGAGCAAGAGGCCCAGCAATCACTTCTCTAGCTTCCCACAGAGTTCTCGGGTACACCTGATCAGGTCCTGGGGATTTATCCACATTTAACCGTTTCAAGACATATATCATTGTGATATATGATTTAGAATGCATTGTGATATTTGATTTGGAGTGAATTGTTATATATGATATTGAGTGCATTGTGAGGTATGATATGGGATACATTGTGATTTATGATTTGGAGAGCATTGTGATATATGATATAGAGTGTGTTGTGATAAATGATATGGAATACATGCTGACATATAAGTTGGAATACATTGTGATGCGTGATGTGGAATACATTGTGATATATGATTTGAAATGCATTGTGATATATGACTTGGAGTGATACATAGCAATGCACTCCATATTATATAGCACAAAGCTCCCCAAATCACGTATCACAATGTATTCCATATCATATACCACAATTTGGAATACATTGTGATGCATGATATGGAATACATTCTGATCTATGAATTGGAGTACATTGTGATGTACAATATGGATGCATTGTGCTATATGATTTGGAGTGTATTGGGATATATAATATAGAATACATTGTGATCTGTGATATGGAGTGCATTGTGATATATGATGTGGAGTGAATTGTGGTATATGATTTGGAGTGCATTGTGATATATAGAGTGCATTGTGAGGTATGATATGGAATGCAATGTGATATATGATTTGGAGAGCATTGTGATATATGATGTGGAGGCCATTGTGATGCATGATATGGAATACACTCTGGCACATGATTGAGTGCACGGTGATATTTGATTTGGAGTGAATTGTGATATATGATATTAAATGCATTGTGATATATCACAATTCTCCCCAAATCATATATCACAATGCATTTAATATCATATATCATAATTCACCCCAAATCATATACGATATTAAATGCACTGTGATATATGGTTTGGGGCGAATTGTGATATACGATATTAAATGCATTGTGTTATATGAAGTGGAGTGCATTGTTACGTATGATTTGGAGTGAATTAGAACATTGAACAATACAGCGCAGAACAGGCCCTTCGGCCCTCGACGTTGCGCTGACCTGTGAACTATTCTCAGCTCATCCCCCTACCCTATCCCAAAATCATCCACGTGCTTACCTAAGGATTGTTTAAATCTCCCTAATGTGGCTGAGTTGTCTACATTAGCAGGTAGGGCATTCCACACCCTCACCACTCTCTGAGTAAAGAACCTGCCTCTGACATCTGTCTTAAATCTATCACCCCTCAATTTGTAATTATGCCCCCTCGTACAAGCTGATGTCATCATCCTAGGAAAAAGAGTTTCCCTGTCTACCCTATCTAATCCTCTGATCATTCTGGGCAGCACGGTGGCACAGTGGTTAGCACTGCCGCCTAACAGCGCCAGAGACCCGGGTTCAATTCCTGCCTCAGACGACTCCCTGTGTGGAGTTTGCACGTTCTCCCCGTGTCTGCGTGGGTTTTCTCTGGGTGCTCTGGTTTCCTCCCACAATCCAAAAATGTGCAGGTTAGGCAAATTGGCCATGCTAAATTGCCCGTAGTGTTAGTTGAAGGGGTAAATGTAGGGAAATGGGACTGGGTGGGTTGCGCTTTGGTGGTCGGTGTGGACTTGTTGGGCTGAAGGGCCTGTTTCCACACTGTAAGTAATCTAATCTAATCTTGTATGTCTCTATCAAATCCCCTCTTAGCCGCTTTCTCTCCAATGAGAACAAATTCAAGTCTCTCAGCCTTTCCTCATAAGACCTTCCCTCCAGATCAGGCAACATCCTGGTAAATCTCCTCTGCACCTTTTCCAATGCTTCCACATCCTTCCCGAAATATGGGGACCAGAACTGTACACAATATTCCAAGTGTGGTCACACCAGCGTTTTGTAAGTTGCAGCATGATATTGCGGCTCCGGAACTCAATCCCTCTACGAGTGAAACCTAACAGCCTTCTTAACAGCACTATCCACCCGGGTGGCAACTTTCAGGGATCTACGTACATGGACTCCAAGATCACTCTGCACATCCACACTACCAAGAATCTTTCCATCGACTCAGTACTCTGCCTTCCTGTTATTCTTCCCAAAGTGCATCACCTCACATTTAGCTGCATTGAACTCCATTTGCCACCTCTCAGCCCAATTCTGCAGTTTATCCAAGTCCCCCTGCAACCTGTAACATTCTTCCACACTGACCACTACTCCACCGACTTTAGCGTCGTCTGCAAATTTACTAATCCATCCACCTATGTTATGCCTGCGTCTAAGTCATTTATAAAAATGACAAACAGCAGTGGTCCCAAAACAGACCCTTGTGGAACACCACTAGTAACCAGACTCCAGGCTGAATATTTTCCATCAACCACCACTCGCTGCCTTCTTTCAGAAAGCCAGTTTCTAAGCCAAACTGCTAAATCACCCTCAACTCCATGCCTCTGCATTTTCTCCAACAGCCTACCTCGTGGAATCTTATCAAAGGCTTTACTGAAGTCCATGTATACCACATCAACTGCCCTACCCTCATCTACATGCTTGGTCACCTTCTCAAAAAACTCAGAGGTTTGTGAGACACGACCTGCCCTTGATGAAACCATGTTAACTATCTCCAATCAAATTGTCACTTGCTAGATGATTATAAATCTTATCTCTTAGAATCCTTTCTATGTGGAGACATTTGAAATGCAGACATGAGAAATGCGGAGACATTTCTTCAGCCAGAGAGAGTGGTGGGCCTGTGGAATTCATTGCCGCAGAGTGCAGTGGAGGCCGGGACGCTAAATGTCTTCAAGGCCGAGATTGATAAATTCTTGATGTCACAAGGAACTAAGGGTTACGGGGAGAATGCGGGTAAGTGGAGTTGAAATGCCCATCAGCCATGATTGAATGGCGGAGTGGACTCGATGGGCCGAATGGCCTTACTTCCTCTCCTATGTCTTATGGTCTTTCCAAGCCATTTCCTACAACAGAGGTAAGGCTCACTGGTCTATTATTACCTGGGTCATCTCTACTGCCCTTCTTGAACAAGGGCACAACATTTGCAATCCTCCAGTCCTCAGGTATCAAACCTGTGGACAATGATGACTCAAATATCAAAGCCAAAGGCTCTGCTATCTCCTCCCTAGCTTCCCAAAGGATCCACGGATAAATCCCATCTGGCCCAGGAGACTTATCTACTTTCACTCCTTCTAGAATTAATAACACCTGTTCATAACTAACCTCTATCCTTTCTAGTCTAATAGCCCGTAACTCATTCTTCTCCTCTACAATATTCTCCTTTTCCTGAGTGAAAAGCGATGAGAAATGTTCATTTAGCACCTCTCCACTCTCCACAGGGTCCACACTCAACTTCCCACTTCTGTCTTTGACTGGCCCTATTCCTACCCTAATCATCCTTTTATTCCTCACATACCTATAGAAAGCTCTAGGGTTCTCCTTTACTCTATTTGCCAAAGACTGCTCGTGTCCTCTCTTTGCTCTTCTTAACTCTCTCTTTAAATCCTTCCTAGCTGATCTGTAACTTTCCATCGCCTCATCTGTACCATCTCACCTCATCGTCATATAAGATTCCTCCTTCTTCCGCTTAACAAGAGATGCAATTTCTGTTGTAAACCACGGTTCCCTAACATTATCACTTCCTCCCTGCCTGACAGGGACATACCTATCAAGGACACGTAATATCTGTTCCTTAAACCAGCTCCACATTCCCATTGTCCCCATCTCCTGCATTTTGCTACCCCATTCTATGCATCCTAATTCTTGCCTAATCATATTGTAATTGGCCTTGACCCATCTTTAACTTTTGACCTGTGGCATGTACCTATCCCTTTCCATCACTAAACTAAACGTAACTGAATTATGGTCACTCTCCACAAAGTGCTCTCCTACAACTAAATCAAACGCCTGGCCTGGTTCATTACCAAGCACCAGATCCAGTGTGCCCTCCCCTCTCGTCGGCCCTTTGACATACTGGGTCAGGAAACCCTCCTGGACACATTGGACAAAAACTGGTCCAACCGACGCACTGGAGCTATAACATTTCCAGTCAATGTTGGGGAAGTTAAAGCCCCCCATAATGACCACCCTGTTCCTTTCACTCCTACCCAGAATAATTTTGCTAATCCTCTCCTCCACCTCTCTGGAACTCTGCGGAGACCTATAAAAAACTCCCAGCAGTGTGACCTCTCCTCTCCTGTTTCTAACCTCAGCCCATACCACCTCACTAGACGAGTCCTCATCAAAAGTTCTTTCAGCCACCGTTATACTATCCTTGACTAACAAGGCCACGCCTCCCCCTCTTTTACCACCTTGCCTATTCTTAATGAAAGATCTAAACCCTAGAACCTGCAACATCCATTCCTCACCCTGCTCCATCCATGTCTCCAAAATAGCCACAATATTGAAGTCCCAGGTACCTATCCATGCTGCAAGCTCACCTACCTTATTTCGGATACTTCTGGCGTTGAAGTAGACGCACTTCAAACCACTTCACTGTCTGTCAGCATATTCCTGTGACCCTGAAATCCTGGCCCTCTCCTTCCTACTCTCATCCTCCTGTGCAATGCAACTACACCTCAGGTTCCCATTCCCCTGCTGAGCTAGTTTAAACCCACCCGAATAGCACCAGCAAATTTCCCACCCAGGATATTAGTACCCCTCTGGTTCAAGTGAAGACCATCCTGTTTGTACAAGTCCCACCTTCCCCAGAATGAGCTACATGTCATACTACAGGTGACCCCACTGCACTACACACACTGTCTCACACACCCACACACTCTCCCTCATACACATGCTCTCTCTCATATGCATACGTATACAACCATCCCTCCACCCCCCGGCACTCACACTGACACACACACCCTCTCACACATACCCCATCTCATTCACACACGCACCCTCTCACACATACCCCATCTCATTCACACACACACCCTCTCACACATACCCCATCTCATTCACACACACACCCTCTCACACATACCCCATCTCATTCACACACACACCCTCTCACACATACCCCATCTCATTCACACACGCACCCTCTCACACATACCCCATCTCATTCACACACGCACCCTCTCACACATACCCCATCTCATTCACACACGCACCCTCTCACACATACCCCATCTCATTCACACACGCACCCTCTCACACATACCCCATCTCATTCACACACGCACCCTCTCACACATACCCCATCTCATTCACACACACACCCTCTCACACATACCCCATCTCATTCACACACACACCCTCTCACACATACCCCATCTCATTCACACACACACCCTCTCACACATACCCCATCTCATTCACACACACACCCTCTCACACATACCCCATCTCATTCACACACACACCCTCTCACACATACCCCATCTCATTCACACACGCACCCTCTCACACATACCCCATCTCATTCACACACGCACCCTCTCACACATACCCCATCTCATTCACACACGCACCCTCTCACACATACCCCATCTCATTCACACACGCACCCTCTCACACATACCCCATCTCATTCACACACGCACCCTCTCACACATACCCCATCTCATTCACACACGCACCCTCTCACACATACCCCATCTCATTCACACACACACCCTCTCACACATACCCCATCTCATTCACACACACACCCTCTCACACATACCCCATCTCATCCATACCCAATCTGTCACTCCTACACGTGTACACATAAACTTATGGGGTGAATTTGTTTCTGCAGAATTATATTTTATTTTGCCCAAAAACTGGATGAATCCATGTAAAACTCTGTAAAACTATACAGAGGGTTTGTCAGTCTGACATCACATTAAAACACAGACTGACCTCACACCTGCAGTGTAAAAAGCTGAGCTATCTTGAGAATGTAATTTAAAAGAAGGGCTGGGATTTACATTTTGGATGTAGGTTTGCTCGCTGAGCTGGGAAGTTCATGGTTTTTAATATTCCCTGTTAAACTTAAAGAATAAAGTTGTTAATTTTTACTTTAAATAGTGACCTCTGGGAGAGTTCTTTGCCTCTCGAGTTTTAACAGATTACAGCACAGGGTGAATCCTTTCTGTGTATCTGGCTTAAATTAGCAGAGGGGGGCTTATCCTGGGTTGTAACACTATCTCTATGCGATTGTAGCTGATATAAATGAGTGTATACACTTGTGTTGTCTCTATGTTTGTGTGTGTCTCTGTGCCTGTGTGCAATGGGGACTCTGTTCCCTTAGTGGTGAATCCATTAAAATGGGTTTAACCCTCTTTTTCTCTCTTTTACTTGTGTTTCAGGTGATACAACAATGATGGTCAGGTTCATGTGTGTCCCCTGTGTGTTTGTGTCTGTGGGTCTCTGAATGGATTAAAAAATGAGAGTCAGAGTCTCTCTCTCTCTCTCTCCTGTTCACTCTTGTGTTTAAAATGATACAATGCTCCCCTCTGGTGGCCTCCCCATGCCACTACACAAGCAATGGATTTTTTTTGGAGAAAGCACCACAGCCTGCGAATCTCTCAGATTACACAATTGTTTCCTTCTTCAAGCAATGTCTTTGGAGACACAGAGCAGGTTTGTTTAGTCAGTGTTGCCCCTGAGATATTAGCAGAAATATATAAACAAACTGGTCTCAGGCCCTCCAGTTTTCAATTTGTTTCTCACTTAGAAACAGAGAGTAGGTTACAAAACATTAGAAATCGCAGAAAGTCCAATAACATTCACCATGTCTCCTTTCAAAATGGTTCACTCCGAGGTGCCTGGATACAGTTGCATGAAATACTCTACTTAGTGTGTATAATGTCAGGAAAACTGCCCAAAGACAAATCATTTCTACATTGCGGAGGGAACACATAGATATCTGAGCATGATTTGGAGATGCCGGTGTTGGACTGGGGTGTACAACGTTAAAAATCACACAACATCAGGTTATAATCCAACACGTTTAATTGGAAGCACACTAGCTTTCGCGATGCTCCTTCATCAATATCTGAGCATGGTTATAAATCACACAACACCAGGTTACAGACGATAGGTTTATTCAAAATTACAAGCCTTTGGAGCGCTGCTCCTTCGTCAGGTAACTTGCGGGCAGTTGAACATGAGCATGTTTCACTCTGAGGAGTCTCAGTACAATTTCAAACCTCTCCACATTAACATAGTCTGTGTCTGTGTCTGTGTCATAGGCTGAGAAGTGGCAGATGGAGTTTAATTCAGATAAATGCAAGGGGCTGTATTTTGGAAAAGCAAATCTTAGCAGGACTTATACACTTAATGGTAAGGTCCTAGGGAGCGTTGCTGAACAAAGAGATCTTGGAGTGCAGGTTCATAGCTCCTTGAAAGTGGAGTCGCAGGTAGATAGGATAGTGAAGGCGGCGTTTGGTATGCTTTCCTTTACTGGTCAGAGTATTGAGTACAGGACTTGGGAGGTCATATTGCGGCTGTACAGGACATTGGTTAGGCCATTTTTGGAATATTGCGTGCAATTCTGGTCTGGATGTAGGTTTACTTGCTAAGCTGGAAGGTTCATTTCCAGATGTTTCGTCACCATACTAGGTAACATCTTCAATGGGCGTCCGGGTAATGCACAGTTCATCATTCCTGCTTTCTATTTATATGTTTAGGTTTCTTTGGGTTGATGATGTCATTTCCTGTGGTGGTGTCATTTCCTGTTCTTTTTCTCAGGGAGTGGTAAATGGGATCCAAGTCAATGTGTTTGTTGATAGAGTTCCGGTTGGAATGCCATGTTTCTAGGAATTCTCGTGCGTGTCTTTGTTTGGCTTGTCCAAGGATGGATGTGTTTTCCCAGTCGAAGTGGTGTCCTTCCTCATCTGTATGTGAGGATACTAGTGATACTAGGGAGTAGGGATAATCCTAGTAACTATAGGCCAGTGAGTCTCACTTCTGTTGTGGGCAAAGTCTTAGAGAGAATTTTAAGGGATAGGATTTATGCACATCTGGATAAGAGTGATGTGATCAAGGATAGTCAGCATGGTTTTGTGAAGGGCAGGTCGTGCCTCACAAACCTTATTGAATTCTTTGAGAAGGTGACTAAGGAGGTAGATGAGGGGAAAGTGGTAGATGTGGTATATATGGATTTTAGTAAGGCGTTTGATAAGGTTCCCCATGGTAGGCTACTGCAGAAAATACAGAGATATGGCATTGAGGGTGAGTTGGAGGTTTGGATTAGGAATTGGCTCTCTGGAAGAAGACAGAGGGTAGTAGTTGATGGCAAAGGTTCATCTTGGAGTGCCGTCACTAGCAGTGTTCCGCAAGGATCTGTTTTGGGACCATTGCTATTTGTCATTTTTATAAATGACCTGGAGGAAGGGTTACAAGGTTGGGTGAGCAAGTTTGCGGATGATACAAAAGTCGGAGGAGTTGTAGACAGTGAGAAAGGATGTGTCAGGTTACAGCGGGATATAGAGAAGCTGCAGAGCTGGGCAGAAAGGTGGCAAATGGAGTTCAATGTAGCTAAGTGTGAGGTGATTCACTTTGGTAAGAGTAACAAAAAGATGGGGTACTGGGCTAATGGTCGGATACTTGGTAGTGTGGATAAGCAGAGGGATCTTGGTGTCCATGTACACAGATCTCTGAAAGTTGCCACCCAGGTAAATAGTGCAGTGAAGAAGGCATATGGCGTACTGGCTTTTATTGGTAGAGGAATTGAGTTCCGGAGTCCTGAGGTCATGCTGCAGTTGTATAAGACTCTGGTGCGGCCGCATCTGGAATATTGTGTGCAGTTTTGGTCGCCATACTACAGGAAAGATGTGGAGGCACTGGAACGGGTGCAGAGGAAGTTTACCAGGATGTTGCCTGGTATGGTAGGAAGATCCTATGAGGAAAGGCTGAGGCACTTGGGGTTGTTTTCATTGGAGAAAAGAAGGTTTCGGGGTGACTTGATAGAGGTGTACAAGATGATTAGGGGGTTAGATAGGGTTGACCATGAGAACCTTTTTCCACGTATGGAGTCAGCTATTACAAGGGGGCATAGCTTTAAATTAAGGGGTGGTAGGTATAGGACAGATGTTAGGGGTAGATTCTTTACTCAGCGAGTTGTAAGTTCATGGAATGCCCTGCCAGTAGCAGTGGTGGACTCTCCCTCTTTATGGGTATTTAAGCGGGCATTGGATAGGTATATGGAAGATAGTGGGCTAGTGTAGGTTAGGTGGGCTTTGATCGGCGCAACATCGAGGGCCGAAGGGCCTGTACTGCGCTGTAATGTTCTATGTTCTATGTTCTATGTTCTATGATACACAGCCCTACTCAAAAAACTTCAGAAATCTGGAGAAATAATGGTCTCCTTTGACATAACAGCCCTGTTCACATCCATCAACATTAACCTGGCCAAAGAAACACTACACCAAATACAACTAACTTCACCAACAAGGAGAATATCACCAAGCCAGTGGACCTATGCCTTACCACCCACTTCAACTT
This sequence comes from Chiloscyllium punctatum, assembly GCF_047496795.1. Classification (NCBI taxonomy): domain Eukaryota; kingdom Metazoa; phylum Chordata; class Chondrichthyes; order Orectolobiformes; family Hemiscylliidae; genus Chiloscyllium; species Chiloscyllium punctatum. The sequence continues at coordinate 7,071,999 of NC_092741.1, forward strand.
CAACAACAAAACCTACAGACAAATCAACGGAACATCCATGGGATCTCTGATGTCAGGGTTCTTAGCAGAGGCAGTAATACAGAGATTCGAACAAACAGCTCTGCCCACCATCCAACCCAAACTCTGGGTCCACGACGTGGATGACACCTTTGTCATCACTAAACGAAACCAATTGCAGGAAACCTTCAAGACCATCAATAATACCCTTACTGGCATAAAATTCACTAAAGAGGAGGAAAACAACAACAAAGTGCCATTCCTAGATGTCACAGTAGAGTGAACAGCCAATGGGGAACTTCAAACCAGCGTCTACAGGAAAACAACACATACGGACCAAATACTGAACGACAGAAGCAATCATCCCAACACCCACAAATGAAATTGCATCAGAACATTATTTCAATGAGCCAACACACACTGCAGCACAGAGGAACTACACAGAGCAGAGAAAGATCACCTATACAGTGTATTCAAAAAGAATGGGTACTTAATGAACACAGTCCACTGATTTCTCAGCAACAAACCCCAAACAAGCAGACAAAACGCGTCCAGAAACCCTAGCCACTCTCCCCTACATCAAAGACATCTCAGAAATGACTGCCAGAATACTCAGACCCCTTGGCATCATGGTATCCCACAAACCCACCAACACGCTAAAACAGCAGCTGATGAACCTCAAAGACCCTATACAGACAACAAACAAAACTAACGTCATGTACAAAATACCGTGCAAGGGCTGTAACAAACACTACATTGGACAAACAGGCAGAAAACGAACCACCAGGATACATGAATAGCAACTAGCCACAAAACAACATGACCCTCTCTCACTAATAACCTTACATACAGATAAAGAAGGACACCACTTCAACTGGGACAACACATCCATCTGAGGACAAGCCAAACAGAGAAACACACAAGAATTCCTAGAATCATGTCATTCCAACCAGAACTCTATCAACAAACACATCGAGTTAGACCCCATCTACCACCCCTTGAGAAAAAAAACAAGAAATGACAACACCACAGGAAATGATATCACCAACCCAAATAAACCCAAATATATCAATAGAAAGCAGGAATTATCAACAGTGCTTTGCCGGAGGCCCACTGAAGATGTTACCTAGTATGGTGACGAAACGTCTGGAAATGAACCTTCCAACTCAGCGAGCAAACCTACATCCAGAACCTCAACCTGAGCTACAACTCTTCTCCAAACTCATTAAGTTCTGGTCTTCTTCCTATCAGAAGGATGTTGTGAAATGTGAAAGGGTTCAGAAAAGATTTACAAGGATGTTGTCAGAGTTAGAGGGTTTGAGCTATAGGGAGAGGCTGGGGCTGTTTTCCCAGGAGCGTCGGAGGCTGAGGGGTGACCTTATAGATATTTATAAAATCATGAGGGGCATGGATAGGTTAAATAGACAAGGTATTTTCCCTGAGTGGGGGAGTCCAGAACTAGAGGGCATAGGTTTAGGGTGAGAAGGGAAAGATATAAAAGGGACCTACAGGGCAACGTTTTCACACAGAGGATGGTACATGTATGGAATGAGCTGCCAGAGGAAGTGGTGGAGGCTGGTACAATTACAACAGATTTACAGGGATATGAGCCTAGTCCTGGCAAATGGGACTAGATTAGATTGAGATATCTGGTTGGCATGGACGAGTTAGACTGAAGGGTCTGTTTCTGTGCCGTATATGTCTATGACTCTTAAACACGGCTGTGAGCTACTCTCTCTCTCTGACTGAACCCCTAATGATTTTCACTCTCCAACATCCCCTGTGCAATGACATGGGGAGGCCAGCAGAGGATGACATTCATCACTTAAACACAAGGGAGCAATTAGAGAAAGACCCAGAACCTTTCTCTCCATCTCTCTCTCCCTCTCACTATCTCTTTCTCATCCCCTCCCCCTCCTCTCTTTGTCCTTCAATCTCCATAACACTCTCTTTCTCTCCCACCCCACCGTCTCTCCAACTTTCTCTATCTCTCCCTCTCACTCCTTCTCTGTTTCTCTCCATCTGTCTCCCTTCTGTACCTCTCTGTCTCCTGCTGTCTCTCTCCCAATACCTCTTTCTCTCCCCCCTCCATCTCTCTCTCTCTCTCTCCCTGTCTCGCATTTCCCATCCCTCTCTCTTTCCTCTGTGTCTGTCTTTCATACTCCCCGATCTCTCCCCAGTCTGGTAATTCCACTACAACTTCCTTTCCTGTATTCTTTAATTTCCCCTCCTGGTTCAGCCAGTGTCTTTGTAATCTTGTTATCACAGAGACAGGAAAAATCCCAGGATATAATTTCTCTAAGACCATAAGACATAGGAGTGGAAGTAAGGCCATTCGGCCCATCCAGCCCACTATGCTATTCAATCATGGCTGATGGGCATTTCAACTCCACTTACCCACACTCTCCATGTAGCCCTTAATTCCCCGAGACAACAAGAATTTATCAATCTCGGCCTTGGAGACATTTAGCGTCCCGGCCTCCACTGCACTCTGCGGCAATGAATTCCACAGGCCCACCACTCTCTGGCTGAAGAAATGTCTCCGCATTTCTGTTCTGAATTGACCCCCTCTAATTCCAAGGCTGTGCCCACAGATCCTAGTATGCCCGCCTGATGGAAACAACTTCCCAGCATCCACCCTTTCTAAGCCATGCATTATCTTGTCAGTTTCTATTAGATCTCCCCTCAAACTTCTAATCTCAAATATACACAATCCCAGGATCCTGAGCCATTCATTGTATGTTAGACCTATCATTCCAGGGATCATCTGTGTGAATCTCCGCTGGACACGTTCCAGTGCCAGTATGTCCTTCCTGAGATGTGGGGCCCAAAATTGGACACAGTATTCCAAATGGGGCCTAACCAGAGCTTTATAAAGTCTCAGTAGTACATCTCTGCTTTTATATTCCAACCCTCTTGAGATAAGTGATAACATTACATTCGCTTTCTTAATCACGAACTCAACCTGCATGTTGACCTTTAGAGAATCTGGACTAGCACTCCCAGATCCCTTTGTACTTTGGCTTTATGTATTTTCTCACTGTTTATAAAATACTCCACGCCTCTATTCTTTTTTCCAAAGTGCTAGACCTCACATTTGCTCACGTTGAATTCCATCAGCCATTTCCTGGACCACTCTCCTAAAATGCCTAAATCTTTCTGCAACCTCCCCACTTCCTCAGTACTACCTGCCTGTCTGCCTAACTTTGTATCATCAGCAAACTTCGCTAGAATGTCCCCAGTCCCTTCATCCAGATCATTAATATATAACGTGAACAGCTGCGGCCCCAACACTGAACCCTGCGGGACACTGCTCGTCACCGGCTGCCATTCTGAAAAAGAACCTTTTATCCCAATTCTCTGCCTCTGTCAGACAGCCAATCCTCAATCCATGGCAAAAGTGAGGACTGCAGATGCTGGAAACCAGAGTTTAGATCAGAGTGGTACTGGAAAAGCACAGCAGTTCAGGCAGCATCCGAGGAGCAGGAAAATCAACGTTTCAGGCAAAAGCCCTTCATCAGGAATAGAGGCAGGGAGCCTCCAGGGTGGAGAGATAAATGGGGGGGGGGGTAGGACTGGGGAGAAGGTCGCAAAGAGTACAATAGGTGAGTGGCGGAGGGGATGAAGGTGATAGGTCAGGGAGGAGGTTGGAGTGGATAGGTGGAAAAGAAGATAGGCAGGTCGGACAGGTCATGGGGACAGTTACTGAGCTGGAAGTTTGGAACTAGGGTGAGGTGGGGGAAGGGGAAATGAGGAAACTGGTGAAGTCCACATTGATGCCCTGGGGTTGAAGTGTTCCGAGGCGGAAGATGAGGCATTCTTCCTCCAGGCATCTGGTGGTGAGGGAGCAGCGGTGAAGGAGGCCCAGGACCTCCATGTCCTCGGCAGAGTGGGAGGGGGAGTTGAAATGTTGGGCCACAGGGCGGTGTGGTTGATTGGTGCGGGTGTCCCGGAGATGTTCCCTAAAGTGCTCTGCTAGGAGGCGTCCAGTTGGGGAGAGGTAGAAACGGGGGCCCTGGTCTTGGTGGATGGAGGTGCAGAGGGATTGGATATCCATGGTGAAGGTGAGGCGTTGGGGGCCGGGGAAATGGAAGTCTTGGAGGAGGTGGAGGGCGTGGGTGGTGTCTCAAAAGTATGTGGGGAGTTCCGGACTAGGGAGAATAGGACAGTGTTGAGGTAGGTAGAGATGAGTTCAGTGGGGCAGGAGCATGTTGAGACAATGGGTCGGCCAGGGTGGTCAGGCTTGTGGATCTTGGGAAGGAGGTAGAACCGGGCAGTGCGGGGTTCCCGGACTATGAGGTTGAAAGCTGTGGGTGGGAGATCTCCTGAGGTGATGAGGTTCTGTATGGTCTGGGAGATGATGGTTTGGTGATGGGGGTGTGGGGTCATGGTTGAGGGGGGGGTAGGAGGAGGTGTCTTCGAGTTGGCGAGTGGCTTCAGCGGTGTAGAGGTCAGTGCGCCAGACTACCAGTAGCTCACCTCAAACACCATGGGCCCTCACCTTTCTCAGCAGCCTCCCATGAGACACATTATCAAAGGCCTTTTGGAAGTCTAGGCGATAACATCCACTGGGTTTCCCTGGTCTAACCTACTTGTTATCTCTTCAAAGAATTATAACAGGTTTCTCAGACATGACCTCCCCTTACTAAATCCATGCTGACTTGTTCTAATGTGACCCTGCACTGCCAAGAATTTTACCTACAACTGAGGTTAGGCTAATCGGCCTATAACTTTCCATCTTGTGTCTTGATTCTTTCTTGAACAAGAGGGTTACAACAGAGATTTTCCAATCATCTGGGACATTCCCTGACTCCAGTGATTTTTGAAAGATCACAGTCAGAGCATCCACTATTTCCTCAGCCATCTCCCTCAGAACTCTAGGATGTAGCCCATCGAGGCCAGGAGATTTATCAATTTTTAGACCTTTTAGTTTTTCTAGCACTTTCTCTTTTGTAATGGCTACCATATTCAACTCTGCCCCCAACTCTCCTTAATTATTGGGATATTACTCACGTCTCCCACTGTGAAGACTGACGCAAAGTACTTATTAAGTTCTCCAGCTATTTCCTTATCTCCCATCACTAGCCTTCCTGCATTAATTTGGAGCGGCCCAATGTCTACTTTTGCCTCTTGTTTGTTCCTTATGTATTGAAAGAAACTTTTACTATCATTTTGAATATTACTGGCTAGCCTACCTTCATATTTGATCCTCTCCTTCCTTTTTTCTCTCCTTGCTATCCACTGTTGTTTTTGTAGCCTTCCCAATCTTCTGATTTCCCACTGCTCTTGGCCACTTTATAGGATCTCTCTTTTTCTTTGATACATTTCCTGACTTCCTTTGTCAGCCCTGGCTATCTAACCCCTCCCCGGGTAATCTTTATTTTCTTTGGGATGAACCTCTGTACTGTTGAGGATCTAAAATTTGAATTTTGAGGCAACAAAATATGTAGATTTTTATTATGACAAGATGGTTCCTCGATTTAAAAGAATACTATAAAATGGCCTGTGAACATACTGCTGATTTGTAGAATTAAGTTGCAGTTCAGAGATAAGAGGACAATAGAGTTTTCAAAAGCTGAATACTGACACATTAATTGACCATTTGAATGAACCTTGAACCAGTACATGGCATGACAATTTACATAAATAAGATATCTTTTAGCATAGAATACCATTGGGTTAGCCTGTCTTCAATCATGTCACCTTATTACAGTTGATTGAACCTTTCCTGTAATTAAGAACCCTTTCCCAGGAAGTATCATTGGATTAACTTGCTGTAAATCATGTCACCTTATTATATGTGATTGGTCTTTCTTGTAATTAAGGCTGTACTATTTCTTTAAAAACATATAAATAATGTCTAATTTTCAAATGTAATTGCGCAACTTCATCACGGAACACAGAAGCTTCAATCTCTGTGTTGCTAGATAGAATTGCGTCAAGGTACCTTAATTCAATAAACTAATGACCCTTGCTTTTTGAATAGACCGCATTTGTCGATCCCTTTGACCGATCTTGAACCACGAGGCCCCTCTTGAGGGGACGCAGATCTTCACTGTGCCCTCAATTACACCCAGAAACTCCTGCCATTGTTGCTCTACTGTCTTCCCCACTAGGCTCTGCTTCTAGTCTATTTTCATTGGTTCATAGAACATAGAACATAGAACATAGAACAATACAGCACAGAACAGCCCCTTCGGCCCACGATGTTGTGCCGAACTTCTATCCTAGATTAAGCACCCATCCATGTACCTATCCAAATGCCGCTTAAAGGTCGCCAATGAATCTGACTCTACCACTCCCTCGGGCAGCGCATTCCATGCCCCCACCACTCTCTGGGTAAAGAACCCACCCCTGACATCTCCCCTATACCTTCCACCCTTCACCTTAAATTTATGTCCCCTTGTAACACTCTGTTGTACCCGGGGAAAAAGTTTCTGACTGTCTACTCTATCTATTCCTCTGACCATCTTATAAACCTCTATCAAGTCACCCCTCATCCTTCGCCGTTCCAACGAGAAAAGGCCGAGAACTCTCAACCTATCTTCGTACGATCTACTCTCCATTCCAGGCAACATCCTGGTAAATCTTCTCTGCACCCTCTCCAAAGCTTCCACATCTTTCCTAAAGTGAGGCGACCAGAACTGCACACAGTACTCCAAATGTGGCCTAACCAAAGTCCTGTACAGCTGCAACATCACCTCACGACTCTTGAATTCAATCCCTCTGCTAATGAACGATAATACTCCATAGGCCTTCTTACAAACTCTATCCACCTGAGTGGCAACCTTCAAAGATCTATGTACATAGACCCCAAGATCCCTCTGCTCCTCCACCTGACTAAGAACCCTACCGTTAACCCTGTATTCCGCATTCTTATTTGTCCTTCCAAAATGGACAACCTCACACTTGGCAGGGTTGAACTCCATCTGCCACTCCTCAGCCCAGCTCTGCATCATATCTAAGTCCCTCTGCAGCCGACAACAGCCCTCCTCACTGTCCACAACTCCACCTATCTTTGTATCATCTGCAAATTTACTGACCCACCCTTCGACTCCCTCCTCTAAGTCCTCTCTCATGCCCTCATAATTACCTTTATTTAACTGTAACACCATTACATCTGATTTTGCCTTCTCTCTTTCAAACTGCAGACTGAACTCTACCATATTATGATCGCTGCTTCCTAAGTGTTCCCTTACTTTAAGATCTTTTATAAAGTCTGGCTCATTACATAGCACTAAGTCCAGAATAGCCTGCTCCCTTGTGGGCTCCATCACAAGCTGTTCCAAAAAGCAGTTCTGTAAACATTCCATGAATTCCCTTTCTTTGGATCCACCGGCAACACTATTCACCCAGTCCATTTACATATTGAAGTCCCCCATGATCACCGTGACCTTGCCTTTCTGACATGCCCTTTCTATGGCTGGAGGAAGAACGCCCTCATCTTCCGCCTAGGAACCCTCCAACCACAAGGGATGAACTCAGATTTCTCCAGTTTTCTCATATCCCCCCCCCCCGCCACCTTGTCTCAGTCCCAACCCTCGAACTCAGCACCACCTTCCTAACCTGTAATCTTCTCCTTGACCTCTCCACCCCCCCACCCGACTCCAGCCTATCACCCTCACCTTAATCTCCTTCCACCTATCGCATTCCCAACATCCCCCCAAGTCCCTCCTCCCTACCTTTTAACATGGCATGCTTGGCACACCTTCCTCATTCCTGAAGAAGGGTTTATGCCCAAAATGTCGATTCTCCTGTTCCTTGGATGCTGCCTGACCTGCTGCGCTTTTCCAGCAACACTTTTTCGGCTCCTACCTCTGATCCAATCACAAGACGCTGTACTCCTACCTGCGATCCAATCACAGAAGGCTGTACTCCTACCTGCGATCCAATCACAGGAGGCTGTACTCCGACCTGCGATCCAATCACAGGAGGCTGTACTCCTACCTGCGATCCAATCACAGGAGGCTGTACTCCGACCTGTGATCCAATCACAGGAGGCTGTACTCCAACCTGCGATCCAATCACAGGAGGCTGCACTCCTACCTGCGATCCAATCACAGGAGGCTGTACTCCTACCTGCGATCCAATCACAGGAGGCTGTACTCCTACCTGCGATCCAATCACAGGAGGCTGTACTCCTACCTGCGATCCAATCACAGGAGGCTGTACTCCTACCTGCGATCCAATCACAGGAGGCTGTACTCCGACCTGCGATCCAATCACAGGAGGCTGTACTCCGACCTGCGATCCAATCACAGGAGGCTGTACTCCGACCTGTGATCCAATCACAGGAGGCTGCACTCCTTCCTGTGATCCAATCACAAGAGGCTGCACTCCTTCCTGTGATCCAAACACAGGAGGCTGCACTCCTCCCTGTGATCCAATCACAAGAGGCTGCACTCCTTCCTGTGATCCAATCACAAGAAGCTGCACTCCTTCCTGTGATCCAATCACAGGAGGCTGTACTCCTACCTGTGATCCAATCACAGGAGGCTGTACTCCGACCTGTGATCCAATCACAGGAGGCTGTACTCCTTCCTGTGATCCAATCACAGGAGGCTGCACTCCACCCTGTGATCCAATCACAAGAGGCTGCACTCCTTCCTGTGATCCAATCACAAGAGGCTGCACTCCTCCCTGTGATCCAATCACAAGAGGCTGCACTCCTTCCTGTGATCCAATCACAGGAGGCTGTACTCCTATCTGTGATCCAATCACAGAAGGCTGTACTCCTACCTGTGATCCAATCACAGGAGGCTATACTCCTACCTGCGATCCAATCACAGGAGGCTGTACTCCGACCTGTGATCCAATCACAGGAGGCTGCACTCCTCCCTGCGATCCAATCACAGGAGGCTGTACTCCGACCTGTGATCCAATCACAGGAGGCTGTACTCCAACCTGCGATCCAATCACAGGAGGCTGTACTCCGACCTGCGATCCAATCACAGGAGGCTGTACGCCTACCTGCGATCCAATCACAGGAGGCTGCACTCCTACCTGCGATCCAATCACAGGAGGCTGTACTCCGACCTGCGATCCAATCACAGGAGGCTGTACTCCGACCTGTGATCCAATCACAGGAGGCTGTACTCCTTCCTGTGATCCAATCACAGGAGGCTGCACTCCTCCCTGTGATCCAATCACAAGAGGCTGCTCTCCTTCCTGTGATCCAATCACAGGAGGCTGTACTCCTATCTGTGATCCAATCACAGAAGGCTGTACTCCTACCTGTGATCCAATCACAGGAGGCTGTACTCCTACCTGTGATCCAATCACAGGAGGCTGTACTCCTCCCTGTGATCCAATCACAGGAGGCTGTACTCCGACCTGCGATCCAATCACAGGAGGCTGTACTCCGACCTGTGATCCAATCACAGGAGGCTGTACTCCTATCTGTGGTCCAATCACAGGAGGCTGTACTCCTATCTGTGATCCAATCACAGGAGGCTGTACTCCGACCTGTGATCCAATCACAGGAGGCTGTACTCCTACCTGTGGTCCAATCACAGGAGGCTGTACTCCTACCTGCGATCCAATCACAGGAGGCTGTACTCCTACCTGCGATCCAATCACAGGAGGCTGTACTCCTACCTGCGATCCAATCACAGGAGGCTGTACTCCTACCTGTGATCCAATCACAGGAGGCTGTACTCCTACCTGCGATCCAATCACAGGAGGCTGTACTCCGACCTGTGATCCAATCACAGGAGGCTGTACTCCTACCTGCGATCCAATCACAGGAGGCTGCACTCCTCCCTGCGATCCAATCACAGGAGGCTGTACTCCTACCTGCGATCCAATCACAAGAGGCTGCACTCCTTCCTGTGATCCAATCACAAGAGGCTGCACTCCTTCCTGTGATCCAATCACAGGAGGCTGTACTCCGATCTGTGATCCAATCACAGAAGGCTGTACTCCTACCTGTGATCCAATCACAGGAGGCTATACTCCGACCTGTGATCCAATCACAGGAGGCTATACTCCTACCTGCGATCCAATCACAGGAGGCTGTACTCCGACCTGTGATCCAATCACAGGAGGCTGCACTCCTCCCTGCGATCCAATCACAGGAGGCTGTACTCCGACCTGTGATCCAATCACAGGAGGCTGTACTCCGACCTGCGATCCAATCACAGGAGGCTGTACTCCGACCTGCGATCCAATCACAGGAGGCTGTACTCCTACCTGTGATCCAATCACAGGAGGCTGCACTCCTACCTGCGATCCAATCACAGGAGGCTGTACTCCGACCTGCGATCCAATCACAGGAGGCTGCACTCCTCCCTGCGATCCAATCAATGGAGGCTGTACTCCTACCTGCGATCCAATCACAAGAGGCTGTACTCCTACCTGCGATCCAATCACAGGAGGCTGTACTCCGACCAGTGATCCAATCACAGGGGGCTGTACTCCGACCTGCGATCCAATCACAGGAGGCTGTACTCCGACCTGCGATCCAATCACAGGAGGCTGTACTCCTACCTGTGATCCAATCACAGGAGGCTGCACTTCTACCTGCGATCCAATCACAGGAGGCTGCTCTCCTCCCTGTGATCCAATCACAGGAGGCTGTACTCCTATCTGTGATCCAATCACAGAAGGCTGTACTCCTACCTGTGATCCAATCACAGGAGGCTGTACTCCTACCTGTGATCCAATCACAGGAGGCTGTACTCCTCCCTGTGATCCAAACACAGGAGGCTGTACTCCGACCTGCGATCCAATCACAGGAGGCTGTACTCCGACCTGCGATCCAATCACAGGAGGCTGTACTCCTATCTGTGGTCCAATCACAGGAGGCTGTACTCCTATCTGTGATCCAATCACAGGAGGCTGTACTCCGACCTGTGATCCAATCACAGGAGGCTGTACTCCTACCTGTGGTCCAATCACAGGAGGCTGTACTCCTACCTGCGATCCAATCACAGGAGGCTGTACTCCTACCTGCGATCCAATCACAGGAGGCTGTACTCCTACCTGCGACCCAATCAGAGGAGGCTGTACTCCTACCTGCGATCCAATCACAGGAGGCTGTACTCCTACCTGCGATCCAATCACAGGAGGCTGTACTCCGACCTGCGATCCAATCACAGGAGGCTGTACTCCGACCTGTGGTCCAATCACAGGAGGCTGTACTCCGACCTGTGATCCAATCACAGGAGGCTGCACTCCTTCCTGTGATCCAATCACAAGAGGCTGCACTCCTTCCTGTGATCCAATCACAAGAGGCTGCACTCCTTCCTGTGATCCAATCACAGGAGGCTGCACTCCTACCTGTGATCCAATCACAAGAGGCTGCACTCCTTCCTGTGATCCAATCACAAGAAGCTGCACTCCTTCCTGTGATCCAATCACAGGAGGCTGTACTCCGACCTGTGATCCAATCACAGGAGGCTGTACTCCGACCTGCGATCCAATCACAGGAGGCTGTACTCCGACCTGCGATCCAATCACAGGAGGCTGTACTCCGACCTGTGATCCAATCACAGGAGGCTGTACTCCTCCCTGCGATCCAATCACAGGAGGCTGTACTCCTATCTGTGATCCAATCACAGAAGGCTGTACTCCTACCTGTGATCCAATCACAGGAGGCTGTACTCCGACCTGTGGTCCAATCACAGGAGGCTGTACTCCTCCCTGTGATCCAATCACAGAAGGCTGTACTCCTACCTGTGATCCAATCACAGGAGGCTGTACTCCGACCTGCGATCCAATCACAGGAGGCTGTACTCCGACCTGTGATCCAATCACAGGAGGCTGTACTCCTATCTGTGGTCCAATCACAGGAGGCTGTACTCCTATCTGTGATCCAATCACAGGAGGCTGTACTCCGACCTGTGATCCAATCACAGGAGGCTGTACTCCTACCTGTGGTCCAATCACAGGAGGCTGTACTCCTACCTGCGATCCAATCACAGGAGGCTGTACTCCTACCTGCGATCCAATCACAGGAGGCTGTACTCATACCTGCGATCCAATCACAGGAGGCTGTACTCCTACCTGTGATCCAATCACAGGAGGCTGTACTCCTACCTGCGATCCAATCACAGGAGGCTGTACTCCGACCTGTGATCCAATCACAGGAGGCTGTACTCCGACCTGTGATCCAATCACAGGAGGCTGCACTCCTTCCTGTGACCAATCACAAGAGGCTGCACTCCTCCCTGCGATCCAATCACAGGAGGCTGTACTCCTACCTGCGATCCAATCACAAGAGGCTGTACTCCTACCTGCGATCCAATCACAGGAGGCTGTACTCCGACCTGTGATCCAATCACAGGAGGCTGTACTCCGACCTGCGATCCAATCACAGGAGGCTGTACTCCGACCTGCGATCCAATCACAGGAGGCTGTACTCCTACCTGTGATCCAATCACAGGAGGCTGCACTCCTACCTGCGATCCAATCACAGGAGGCTGCACTCCTCCCTGTGATCCAATCACAAGAGGCTGCTCTCCTTCCTGTGATCCAATCACAGGAGGCTGTACTCCTATCTGTGATCCAATCACAGGAGGCTGTACTCCGACCTGCGATCCAATCACAGGAGGCTGTACTCCGACCTGTGATCCAATCACAGGAGGCTGTACTCCGACCTGTGATCCAATCACAGGAGGCTGTACTCCGACCTGTGATCCAATCACAAGAGGCTGCACTCCTTCCTGTGATCCAATCACAAGAGGCTGCTCTCCTTCCTGTGATCCAATCACAGGAGGCTGTACTCCTATCTGTGATCCAATCACAGAAGGCTGTACTCCTACCTGTGATCCAATCACAGGAGGCTGTACTCCTACCTGCGATCCAATCACAGGAGGCTGTACTCCGACCTGCGATCCAATCACAGGAGGCTGTACTCCGACCTGTGATCCAATCACAGGAGGCTGTACTCCTATCTGTGGTCCAATCACAGGAGGCTGTACTCCTATCTGTGATCCAATCACAGGAGGCTGTACTCCGACCTGTGATCCAATCACAGGAGGCTGTACTCCTACCTGTGGTCCAATCACAGGAGGCTGTACTCCTATCTGTGATCCAATCACAGGAGGCTGTACTCCGACCTGCGATCCAATCACAGGAGGCTGTACTCCGACCTGCGATCCAATCACAGGAGGCTGTACTCCTACCTGTGATCCAATCACAGGAGGCTGCACTTCTACCTGCGATCCAATCACAGGAGGCTGTACTCCTTCCTGTGATCCAATCACAAGAGGCTGCTCTCCTTCCTGTGATCCAATCACAGGAGGCTGTACTCCTATCTGTGATCCAATCACAGAAGGCTGTACTCCTACCTGTGATCCAATCACAGGAGGCTGTACTCCTACCTGCGATCCAATCACAGGAGGCTGTACTCCTCCCTGTGATCCAATCACAGGAGGCTGTACTCCGACCTGCGATCCAATCACAGGAGGCTGTACTCCGACCTGTGATCCAATCACAGGAGGCTGTACTCCTATCTGTGGTCCAATCACAGGAGGCTGTACTCCTATCTGTGATCCAATCACAGGAGGCTGTACTCCGACCTGTGATCCAATCACAGGAGGCTGTACTCCTACCTGTGGTCCAATCACAGGAGGCTGTACTCCTACCTGCGATCCAATCACAGGAGGCTGTACTCCTACCTGCGATCCAATCACAGGAGGCTGTACTCCTACCTGCGATCCAATCACAGGAGGCTGTACTCCTACCTGCGATCCAATCACAGGAGGCTGTACTCCGACCTGCGATCCAATCACAGGAGGCTGTACTCCGACCTGTCATCCAATCACAGGAGGCTGCACTCCTTCCTGTGATCCAATCACAAGAGGCTGCACTCCTTCCTGTGATCCAATCACAAGAGGCTGCACTCCTTCCTGTGATCCAATCACAGGAGGCTGCACTCCTACGTGTGATCCAATCACAAGAGGCTGCACTCCTTCCTGTGATCCAATCACAAGAAGCTGCACTCCTTCCTGTGATCCAATCACAGGAGGCTGTACTCCGACCTGTGATCCAATCACAGGAGGCTGTACTCCGACCTGCGATCCAATCACAGGAGGCTGTACTCCGACCTGCGATCCAATCACAGGAGGCTGTACTCCGACCTGTGATCCAATCACAGGAGGCTGTACTCCTCCCTGCGATCCAATCACAGGAGGCTGTACTCCTATCTGTGATCCAATCACAGAAGGCTGTACTCCTACCTGTGATCCAATCACAGGAGGCTGTACTCCGACCTGTGGTCCAATCACAGGAGGCTGTACTCCTCCCTGTGATCCAATCACAGAAGGCTGTACTCCTACCTGTGATCCAATCACAGGAGGCTGTACTCCTACCTGTGATCCAATCACAGGAGGCTGTACTCCTCCCTGTGATCCAATCACAGGAGGCTGTACTCCGACCTGCGATCCAATCACAGGAGGCTGTACTCCGACCTGTGATCCAATCACAGGAGGCTGTACTCCTATCTGTGGTCCAATCACAGGAGGCTGTACTCCGACCTGTGATCCAATCACAGGAGGCTGTACTCCTACCTGTGGTCCAATCACAGGAGGCTGTACTCCTACCTGCGATCCAATCACAGGAGGCTGCACTCCACCCTGCGATCCAATCACAGGAGGCTGTACTCCTACCTGCGATCCAATCACAAGAGGCTGTACTCCTACCTGCGATCCAATCACAGGAGGCTGTACTCCGACCTGTGATCCAATCACAGGAGGCTGTACTCCGACCTGCGATCCAATCACAGGAGGCTGTACTCCGACCTGCGATCCAATCACAGGAGGCTGTACTCCTACCTGTGATCCAATCACAGGAGGCTGCACTCCTACCTGCGATCCAATCACAGGAGGCTGCACTCCTCCCTGTGATCCAATCACAAGAGGCTGCTCTCCTTCCTGTGATCCAATCACAGGAGGCTGTACTCCTCCCTGTGATCCAATCACAAGAGGCTGCTCTCCTTCCTGTGATCCAATCACAGGAGGCTGTACTCCGACCTGCGATCCAATCACAGGAGGCTGTACTCCGACCTGTGATCCAATCACAGGAGGCTGTACTCCGACCTGTGATCCAATCACAGGAGGCTGTACTCCGACCTGTGATCCAATCACAAGAGGCTGCACTCCTTCCTGTGATCCAATCACAAGAGGCTGCTCTCCTTCCTGTGATCCAATCACAGGAGGCTGTACTCCTATCTGTGATCCAATCACAGGAGGCTGTACTCCGACCTGTGATCCAATCACAGGAGGCTGTACTCCTATCTGTGGTCCAATCACAGGAGGCTGTACTCCTATCTGTGATCCAATCACAGGAGGCTGTACTCCGACCTGTGATCCAATCACAGGAGGCTGTACTCCTACCTGTGCTCCAATCACAGGAGGCTGTACTCCTACCTGCGATCCAATCACAGGAGGCTGTACTCCTACCTGCGATCCAATCACAGGAGGCTGTACTCCTACCTGCGATCCAATCACAGGAGGCTGTACTCCTACCTGTGATCCAATCACAGGAGGCTGTACTCCTACCTGCGATCCAATCACAGGAGGCTGTACTCCGACCTGTGATCCAATCACAGGAGGCTGTACTCCGACCTGTGATCCAATCACAGGAGGCTGCACTCCTTCCTGTGACCAATCACAAGAGGCTGCACTCCTCCCTGCGATCCAATCACAGGAGGCTGTACTCCTACCTGCGATCCAATCACAAGAGGCTATACTCCTACCTGCGATCCAATCACAGGAGGCTGTACTCCGACCTGTGATCCAATCACAGGAGGCTGTACTCCGACCTGCGATCCAATCACAGGAGGCTGTACTCCGACCTGCGATCCAATCACAGGAGGCTGTACTCCTACCTGTGATCCAATCACAGGAGGCTGCACTCCTACCTGCGATCCAATCACAGGAGGCTGCACTCCTCCCTGTGATCCAATCACAAGAGGCTGCTCTCCTTCCTGTGATCCAATCACAGGAGGCTGTACTCCTATCTGTGATCCAATCACAGGAGGCTGTACTCCGACCTGCGATCCAATCACAGGAGGCTGTACTCCGACCTGTGATCCAATCACAGGAGGCTGTACTCCGACCTGTGATCCAATCACAGGAGGCTGTACTCCGACCTGTGATCCAATCACAAGAGGCTGCACTCCTTCCTGTGATCCAATCACAAGAGGCTGCTCTCCTTCCTGTGATCCAATCACAGGAGGCTGTACTCCTATCTGTGATCCAATCACAGAAGGCTGTACTCCTACCTGTGATCCAATCACAGGAGGCTGTACTCCTACCTGCGATCCAATCACAGGAGGCTGTACTCCTCCCTGTGATCCAATCACAGGAGGCTGTACTCCGACCTGCGATCCAATCACAGGAGGCTGTACTCCGACCTGTGATCCAATCACAGGAGGCTGTACTCCTATCTGTGGTCCAATCACAGGAGGCTGTACTCCTATCTGTGATCCAATCACAGGAGGCTGTACTCCGACCTGTGATCCAATCACAGGAGGCTGTACTCCTACCTGTGGTCCAATCACAGGAGGCTGTACTCCTACCTGCGATCCAATCACAGGAGGCTGTACTCCTACCTGCGATCCAATCACAGGAGGCTGTACTCCTACCTGCGATCCAATCACAGGAGGCTGTACTCCTACCTGCGATCCAATCACAGGAGGCTGTACTCCTACCTGCGATCCAATCACAGGAGGCTGTACTCCGACCTGCGATCCAATCACAGGAGGCTGTACTCCGACCTGTGATCCAATCACAGGAGGCTGTACTCCGACCTGTGATCCAATCACAGGAGGCTGCACTCCTTCCTGTGATCCAATCACAAGAGGCTGCACTCCTTCCTGTGATCCAATCACAAGAGGCTGCACTCCTTCCTGTGATCCAATCACAGGAGGCTGCACTCCTCCCTGTGATCCAATCACAAGAAGCTGCACTCCTTCCTGTGAACCAATCACAGGAGGCTGTACTCCTACCTGTGATCCAATCACAGGAGGCTGTACTCCGACCTGCGATCCAATCACAGGAGGCTGTACTCTGACCTGTGGTCCAATCACAGGAGGCTGTACTCCTCCCTGTGATCCAATCACAGGAGGCTGTACTCCGACCTGCGATCCAATCACAGGAGGCTGTACTCCTCCCTGTGATCCAATCACAGGAGGCTGTACTCCTCCCTGCGATCCAATCACAGGAGGCTGTACTCCTACCTGTGATCCAATCACAGGAGGCTATACTTCGACCTGTGATCCAATCACAGGAGGCTGTACTCCGACCTGTGATCCAATCACAGGGGGCTGTACTCCTACCTGTGGTCCAATCACAGGAGTCTGTACTCCGACCTGTGATCCAATCACAGGGGGCTGTACTCCGACCTGCGATCCAATCACAGGAGGCTGTACTCCGACCTGCGATCCAATCACAGGAGGCTGTACTCCTACCTGTGATCCAATCACAGGAGGCTGCACTTCTACCTGCGATCCAATCACAGGAGGCTGCTCTCCTTCCTGTGATCCAATCACAGGAGGCTGTACTCCTATCTGTGATCCAATCACAGAAGGCTGTACTCCTACCTGTGATCCAATCACAGGAGGCTGTACTCCTACCTGTGATCCAATCACAGGAGGCTGTACTCCTCCCTGTGATCCAAACACAGGAGGCTGTACTCCGACCTGCGATCCAATCACAGGAGGCTGTACTCCGACCTGTGATCCAATCACAGGAGGCTGTACTCCTATCTGTGGTCCAATCACAGGAGGCTGTACTCCTATCTGTGATCCAATCACAGGAGGCTGTACTCCGACCTGTGATCCAATCACAGGAGGCTGTACTCCTACCTGTGGTCCAATCACAGGAGGCTGTACTCCTACCTGCGATCCAATCACAGGAGGCTGTACTCCTACCTGTGATCCAATCACAAGAGGCTGCACTCCTCCCTGCGATCCAATCACTGGAGGCTGTACTCCTACCTGCGATCCAATCACAAGAGGCTGTACTCCTACCTGCGATCCAATCACAGGAGGCTGTACTCCGACCTGTGATCCAATCACAGGGGGCTGTACTCCGACCTGCGATCCAATCACAGGAGGCTGTACTCCGACCTGCGATCCAATCACAGGAGGCTGTACTCCTACCTGTGATCCAATCACAGGAGGCTGCACTTCTACCTGCGATCCAATCACAGGAGGCTGCTCTCCTTCCTGTGATCCAATCACAGGAGGCTGTACTCCTATCTGTGATCCAATCACAGAAGGCTGTACTCCTACCTGTGATCCAATCACAGGAGGCTGTACTCCTACCTGTGATCCAATCACAGGAGGCTGTACTCCTCCCTGTGATCCAAACACAGGAGGCTGTACTCCGACCTGCGATCCAATCACAGGAGGCTGTACTCCGACCTGTGATCCAATCACAGGAGGCTGTACTCCTATCTGTGGTCCAATCACAGGAGGCTGTACTCCTATCTGTGATCCAATCACAGGAGGCTGTACTCCGACCTGTGATCCAATCACAGGAGGCTGTACTCCTACCTGCGGTCCAATCACAGGAGGCTGTACTCCTACCTGCGATCCAATCACAGGAGGCTGTACTCCTACCTGCGATCCAATCACAGGAGGCTGTACTCCTACCTGCGATTCAATCACAGGAGGCTGTACTCCTACCTGTGATCCAATCACAGGAGGCTGTACTCCTACCTGCGATCCAATCACAGGAGGCTGTACTCCTACCTGCGATCCAATCACAGGAGGCTGTACTCCGACCTGTGATCCAATCACAGGAGGCTGTACTCCGACCTGTGATCCAATCACAGGAGGCTGCACTCCTTCCTGTGATCCAATCACAAGAGGCTGCACTCCTCCCTGCGATCCAATCACAGGAGGCTGTACTCCTACCTGCGATCCAATCACAAGAGGCTGTACTCCTACCTGCGATCCAATCACAGGAGGGTGTACTCCGACCTGTGATCCAATCACAGGAGGCTGTACTCCGACCTGCGATCCAATCACAGGAGGCTGTACTCCGACCTGCGATCCAATCACAGGAGGCTGTACTCCTACCTGTGATCCAATCACAGGAGGCTGCACTTCTACCTGCGATCCAATCACAGGAGGCTGTACTCCGACCTGCGATCCAATCACAGGAGGCTGTACTCCGACCTGTGATCCAATCACAGGAGGCTGTACTCCTTCCTGTGATCCAATCACAGGAGGCTGCACTCCTTCCTGTGATCCAATCACAAGAGGCTGCTCTCCTTCCTGTGATCCAATCACAAGAGGCTGCACTCCTCCCTGTGATCCAATCACATGAGGCTGCTCTCCTTCCTGTGATCCAATCACAGGAGGCTGTACTCCTATCTGTGATCCAATCACAGAAGGCTGTACTCCTACCAGTGATCCAATCACAGGAGGCTGTACTCCTACCTGCGATCCAATCACAGGAGGCTGTACTCCTCCCTGTGATCCAATCACAGGAGGCTGTACTCCGACCTGCGATCCAATCACAGGAGGCTGTACTCCGACCTGTGATCCAATCACAGGAGGCTGTACTCCTATCTGTGGTCCAATCACAGGAGGCTGTACTCCTATCTGTGATCCAATCACAGGAGGCTGTACTCCGACCTGTGATCCAATCACAGGAGGCTGTACTCCTACCTGTGGTCCAATCACAGGAGGCTGTACTCCTACCTGCGATCCAATCACAGGAGGCTGTACTCCTACCTGCGATCCAATCACAGGAGGCTGTACTCCTACCTGCGACCCAATCAGAGGAGGCTGTACTCCTACCTGCGATCCAATCACAGGAGGCTGTACTCCTACCTGCGATCCAATCACAGGAGGCTGTACTCCGACCTGCGATCCAATCACAGGAGGCTGTACTCCGACCTGTGATCCAATCACAGGAGGCTGTACTCCGACCTGTGATCCAATCACAGGAGGCTGCACTCCTTCCTGTGATCCAATCACAAGAGGCTGCACTCCTTCCTGTGATCCAATCACAAGAGGCTGCACTCCTTCCTGTGATCCAATCACAGGAGGCTGCACTCCTACCTGTGATCCAATCACAAGAGGCTGCACTCCTTCCTGTGATCCAATCACAAGAAGCTGCACTCCTTCCTGTGATCCAATCACAGGAGGCTGTACTCCGACCTGTGATCCAATCACAGGAGGCTGTACTCCGACCTGCGATCCAATCACAGGAGGCTGTACTCCGACCTGCGATCCAATCACAGGAGGCTGTACTCCGACCTGTGATCCAATCACAGGAGGCTGTACTCCTCCCTGCGATCCAATCACAGGAGGCTGTACTCCTATCTGTGATCCAATCACAGAAGGCTGTACTCCTACCTGTGATCCAATCACAGGAGGCTGTACTCCGACCTGTGATCCAATCACAGGAGGCTGTACTCCGACCTGCGATCCAATCACAGGAGGCTGTACTCCGACCTGTGGTCCAATCACAGGAGACTGTACTCCTCCCTGTGATCCAATCACAGGAGGCTGTACTCCGACCTGCGATCCAATCACAGGAGGCTGTACTCCTACCTATGATCCAATCACAGGAGGCTGTACTCCTCCCTGTGATCCAATCACAGGAGGCTGTACTCCTCCCTGCGATCCAATCACAGGAGGCTGTACTCCTACCTGTGATCCAATCACAGGAGGCTATACTCCGACCTGTGATCCAATCACAGGAGGCTGTACTCCGACCTGTGATCCAATCACAGGAGGCTATACTCCGACCTGTGATCCAATCACAGGCGGCTATACTCCTATCTGTGATCCAATCACAGGAGGCTGTACTCCGACCTGTGATCCAATCACAGGAGGCTGAACTCCTCCCTGCGATCCAATCACAGGAGGCTGTACTCCTATCTGTGGTCCAATCACAGGAGGCTGTACTCCGACCTGTGATCCAATCACAGGAGGCTGTACTCCTCCCTGCGATCCAATCACAGGAGGCTATACTCCTATCTGTGATCCAATCACAGGAGGCTGTACTCCGACCTGTGATCCAATCACAGGAGGCTGAACTCCTCCCTGCGATCCAATCACAGGAGGCTGTACTCCTATCTGTGGTCCAATCACCGGAGGCTGTACTCCTACCTGCGATCCAATCACAGGAGGCTGTACTCCTATCTGTGGTCCAATCACAGGAGGCTGTACTCCTACCTGTGGTCCAATCACAGGAGGCTGTACTCCGACCTGCGATCCAATCACAGGAGGCTGTACTCCTACCTGCGATCCAATCACAGGAGGCTGTACTCCTATCTGTGGTCCAATCACAGGAGGCTGTACTCCTATCTGGGGTCCAATCACAGGAGGCTGTACTCCTATCTGTGGTCCAATCACAGGAGGCTGTACTCCTATCTGTGGTCCAATCACAGGAGGCTGTACTCCTATCTGTGGTCCAATCACAGGAGGCTGTACTCCTATCTGTGGTCCAATCACAGGAGGCTGTACTCCTATCTGTGGTCCAATCACAGGAGGCTGTACTCCGACCTGTGGTCCAATCACAGGAGACTGCACTCCTCCCTGCGATCCAATCACAGGAGGCTGTACTCCTACCTGTGATCCAATCACAGGAGGCTGCACTCCTACCTGTGATCCAATCACAGGAGGCTGTACTCCGACCTGTGATCCAATCACAGGAGGCTGTACTCCTACCTGCGATCCAATCACAGGAGGCTGTACTCCTACCTGCGATCCAATCACAGGAGGCTGTACTCCTACCTGCGATCCAATCACAGGAGGCTGTACTCCGACCTGCGATCCAATCACAGGAGGCTGTACTCCGACCTGCGATCCAATCACAGGAGGCTGTACTCCGACCTGTGATCCAATCACAGGAGGCTGCACTCCTTCCTGTGATCCAATCACAGGAGGCTGCACTCCTTCCTGTGATCCAATCACAAAAGGCTGCACTCCTTCCTGTGATCCAATCACAGGAGGCTGCACTCCTCCCTGTGATCCAATCACAAGAGGCTGCACTCCTTCCTGTGATCCAATCACAAGAAGCTGCACTCCTTCCTGTGATCCAATCACAGGAGGCTGTACTCCTACCTGTGATCCAATCACAGGAGGCTGTACTCCGACCTGTGATCCAATCACAGGAGGCTGTACTCCTTCCTGTGATCCAATCACAGGAGGCTGCACTCCTCCCTGTGATCCAATCACAAGAGGCTGCACTCCTTCCTGTGATCCAATCACAAGAGGCTGCACTCCTCCCTGTGATCCAATCACAAGAGGCTGCACTCCTTCCTGTGATCCAATCACAGGAGGCTGTACTCCTACTGTGATCCAATCACAGAAGGCTGTACTCCTACCTGTGATCCAATCACAGGAGGCTATACTCCGACCTGTGATCCAATCACAGGAGGCTATACTGCTACCTGCGATCCAATCACAGGAGGCTGTACTCCGACCTGTGATCCAATCACAGGAGGCTGCACTCCTCCCTGCGATCCAATCACAGGAGGCTGTACTCCGACCTGTGATCCAATCACAGGAGGCTGTACTCCGACCTGCGATCCAATCACAGGAGGCTGCACTCCTCCCTGCGATCCAATCACAGGAGGCTGTACTCCTACCTGCGATCCAATCACAAGAGGCTGTACTCCTACCTGCGATCCAATCACAAGAGGCTGTACTCCGACCTGTGATCCAATCACAGGAGGCTGCACTCCTTCCTGTGATCCAATCACAGGAGGCTGCACTCCTCCCTGCGATCCAATCACAGGAGGCTGTACTCCTACCTGCGATCCAATCACAAGAGGCTGTACTCCTACCTGCGATCCAATCACAGGAGGCTGTACTCCGACCTGTGATCCAATCACAGGAGGCTGTACTCCGACCTGCGATCCAATCACAGGAGGCTGTACTCCGACCTGCGATCCAATCACAGGAGGCTGTACTCCTACCTGTGATCCAATCACAGGAGGCTGCACTCCTACCTGCGATCCAATCACAGGAGGCTGTATTCCGACCTGCGATCCAATCACAGGAGGCTGTACTCCGACCTGTGATCCAATCACAGGAGGCTGTACTCCTTCCTGTGATCCAATCACAGGAGGCTGCACTCCTCCCTGTGATCCAATCACAAGAGGCTGCACTCCTTCCTGTGATCCAATCACAAGAGGCTGCTCTCCTTCCTGTGATCCAATCACAGGAGGCTGTACTCCTATCTGTGATCCAATCACAGAAGGCTGTACTCCGACCTGTGATCCAATCACAGGAGGCTGTACTCCTACCTGTGATCCAATCACAGGAGGCTGTACTCCTCCCTGTGATCCAATCACAGGAGGCTGTACTCCGACCTGCGATCCAATCACAGGAGGCTGTACTCCGACCTGTGATCCAATCACAGGAGGCTGTACTCCTATCTGTGGTCCAATCACAGGAGGCTGTACTCCTATCTGTGATCCAATCACAGGAGGCTGTACTCCGACCTGTGATCCAATCACAGGAGGCTGTACTCCGACCTGTGGTCCAATCACAGGAGGCTGTACTCCTACCTGCGATCCAATCACAGGAGGCTGTACTCCTACCTGCGATCCAATCACAGGAGGCTGTACTCCTACCTGCGATCCAATCACAGGAGGCTGTACTCCTACCTGTGATCCAATCACAGGAGGCTGTACTCCTACCTGCGATCCAATCACAGGAGGCTGTACTCCTACCTGCGATCCAATCACAGGAGGCTGTACTCCGACCTGTGATCCAATCACAGGAGGCTGTACTCCGACCTGTGATCCAATCACAGGAGGCTGCACTCCTTCCTGTGATCCAATCACAAGAGGCTGCACTCCTCCCTGCGATCCAATCACAGGAGGCTGTACTCCTACCTGCGATCCAATCACAAGATCTGTACTCCTACCTGCGATCCAATCACAGGAGGCTGTACTCCGACCTGCGATCCAATCACAGGAGGCTGTACTCCGACCTGTGATCCAATCACAGGAGGCTGTACTCCTTCCTGTGATCCAATCACAGGAGGCTGCACTCCTTCCTGTGATCCAATCACAGGAGGCTGCATTCCTTCCTGTGATCCAATCACAAGAGGCTGCTCTCCTTCCTGTGATCCAATCACAGGAGGCTGTACTCCTACCTGTGATCCAATCACAGGAGGCTGTACTCCTACCTGCGATCCAATCACAGGAGGCTGTACTCCTCCCTGTGATCCAATCACAGGAGGCTGTACTCCGACCTGCGATCCAATCACAGGAGGCTGTACTCCAACCTGTGATCCAATCACAGGAGGCTGTACTCCTATCTGTGGTCCAATCACAGGAGGCTGTACTCCTATGTGTGATCCAATCACAGGAGGCTGTACTCCGACCTGTGATCCAATCACAGGAGGCTGTACTCCTACCTATGGTCCAATCACAGGAGGCTGTACTCCTACCTGCGATCCAATCACAGGAGGCTGTACTCCTACCTGCGATCCAATCACAGGAGGCTGTACTCCTACCTGCGATCCAATCACAGGAGGCTGTACTCCTACCTGCGATCCAATCACAGGAGGCTGTACTCCTACCTGCGATCCAATCACAGGAGGCTGTACTCCGACCTGCGATCCAATCACAGGAGGCTGTACTCCGACCTGTGATCCAATCACAGGAGGCTGTACTCCGACCTGTGATCCAATCACAGGAGGCTGCACTCCTTCCTGTGATCCAATCACAAGAGGCTGCACTCCTTCCTGTGATCCAATCACAAGAGGCTGCACTCCTTCCTGTGATCCAATCACAGGAGGCTGCACTCCTCCCTGTGATCCAATCACAAGAGGCTGCACTCCTTCCTGTGATCCAATCACAAGAAGCTGCACTCCTTCCTGTGATCCAATCACAGGAGGCTGTACTCCGACCTGTGATCCAATCACAGGAGGCTGTACTCCGACCTGCGATCCAATCACAGGAGGCTGTACTCCGACCTGCGATCCAATCACAGGAGGCTGTACTCCGACCTGTGATCCAATCACAGGAGGCTGTACTCCTCCCTGCGATCCAATCACAGGAGGCTGTACTCCTATCTGTGATCCAATCACAGAAGGCTGTACTCCTATCTGTGATCCAATCACAGGAGGCTGTACTCCTACCTGTGATCCAATCACAGGAGGCTGTACTCCTACCTGTGATCCAATCACAGGAGGCTGTACTCCGACCTGCGATCCAATCACAGGAGGCTGTACTCCGACCTGTGGTCCAATCACAGGAGGCTGTACTCCTCCCTGTGATCCAATCACAGGAGGCTGTACTCCGACCTGCGATCCAATCACAGGAGGCTGTACTCCTCCCTGTGATCCAATCACAGGAGGCTGTACTCCTCCCTGCGATCCAATCACAGGAGGCTGTACTCCTACCTGTGATCCAATCACAGGAGGCTATACTCCGACCTGTGATGCAATCACAGGAGGCTGTACTCCGACCTGTGATCCAATCACAGGAGGCTATACTCCGACCTGTGATCCAATCACAGGAGGCTATACTCCTACCTGCGATCCAATCACAGGAGGCTGTACTCCGACCTGTGATCCAATCACAGGAGGCTGCACTCCTCCCTGCGATCCAATCACAGGAGGCTGTACTCCTATCTGTGATCCAATCACAGGAGGCTGTACTCCGACCTGTGATCCAATCACAGGAGGCTGTACTCCTATCTGTGGTCCAATCACAGGAGGCTGTACTCCTATCTGTGATCCAATCACAGGAGGCTGTACTCCGACCTGTGATCCAATCACAGGAGGCTGTACTCCTACCTGTGGTCCAATCACAGGAGGCTGTACTCCTATCTGTGATCCAATCACAGGAGGCTGTACTCCGACCTGCGATCCAATCACAGGAGGCTGTACTCCGACCTGCGATCCAATCACAGGAGGCTGTACTCCTACCTGTGATCCAATCACAGGAGGCTGCACTTCTACCTGCGATCCAATCACAGGAGGCTGTACTCCTTCCTGTGATCCAATCACAAGAGGCTGCTCTCCTTCCTGTGATCCAATCACAGGAGGCTGTACTCCTATCTGTGATCCAATCACAGAAGGCTGTACTCCTACCTGTGATCCAATCACAGGAGGCTGTACTCCTACCTGCGATCCAATCACAGGAGGCTGTACTCCTCCCTGTGATCCAATCACAGGAGGCTGTACTCCGACCTGCGATCCAATCACAGGAGGCTGTACTCCGACCTGTGATCCAATCACAGGAGGCTGTACTCCTATCTGTGGTCCAATCACAGGAGGCTGTACTCCTATCTGTGATCCAATCACAGGAGGCTGTACTCCGACCTGTGATCCAATCACAGGAGGCTGTACTCCTACCTGTGGTCCAATCACAGGAGGCTGTACTCCTACCTGCGATCCAATCACAGGAGGCTGTACTCCTACCTGCGATCCAATCACAGGAGGCTGTACTCCTACCTGCGATCCAATCACAGGAGGCTGTACTCCTACCTGCGATCCAATCACAGGAGGCTGTACTCCGACCTGCGATCCAATCACAGGAGGCTGTACTCCGACCTGTCATCCAATCACAGGAGGCTGCACTCCTTCCTGTGATCCAATCACAAGAGGCTGCACTCCTTCCTGTGATCCAATCACAAGAGGCTGCACTCCTTCCTGTGATCCAATCACAGGAGGCTGCACTCCTACGTGTGATCCAATCACAAGAGGCTGCACTCCTTCCTGTGATCCAATCACAAGAAGCTGCACTCCTTCCTGTGATCCAATCACAGGAGGCTGTACTCCGACCTGTGATCCAATCACAGGAGGCTGTACTCCGACCTGCGATCCAATCACAGGAGGCTGTACTCCGACCTGCGATCCAATCACAGGAGGCTGTACTCCGACCTGTGATCCAATCACAGGAGGCTGTACTCCTCCCTGCGATCCAATCACAGGAGGCTGTACTCCTATCTGTGATCCAATCACAGAAGGCTGTACTCCTACCTGTGATCCAATCACAGGAGGCTGTACTCCGACCTGTGGTCCAATCACAGGAGGCTGTACTCCTCCCTGTGATCCAATCACAGAAGGCTGTACTCCTACCTGTGATCCAATCACAGGAGGCTGTACTCCTACCTGTGATCCAATCACAGGAGGCTGTACTCCTCCCTGTGATCCAATCACAGGAGGCTGTACTCCGACCTGCGATCCAATCACAGGAGGCTGTACTCCGACCTGTGATCCAATCACAGGAGGCTGTACTCCTATCTGTGGTCCAATCACAGGAGGCTGTACTCCTATCTGTGATCCAATCACAGGAGGCTGTACTCCGACCTGTGATCCAATCACAGGAGGCTGTACTCCTACCTGTGGTCCAATCACAGGAGGCTGTACTCCTACCTGCGATCCAATCACAGGAGGCTGTACTCCTACCTGCGATCCAATCACAGGAGGCTGTACTCCTACCTGCGATCCAATCACAGGAGGCTGTACTCCTACCTGTGATCCAATCACAGGAGGCTGTACTCCTACCTGCGATCCAATCACAGGAGGCTGTACTCCGACCTGTGATCCAATCACAGGAGGCTGTACTCCGACCTGTGATCCAATCACAGGAGGCTGCACTCCTTCCTGTGACCAATCACAAGAGGCTGCACTCCACCCTGCGATCCAATCACAGGAGGCTGTACTCCTACCTGCGATCCAATCACAAGAGGCTGTACTCCTACCTGCGATCCAATCACAGGAGGCTGTACTCCGACCTGTGATCCAATCACAGGAGGCTGTACTCCGACCTGCGATCCAATCACAGGAGGCTGTACTCCGACCTGCGATCCAATCACAGGAGGCTGTACTCCTACCTGTGATCCAATCACAGGAGGCTGCACTCCTACCTGCGATCCAATCACAGGAGGCTGCACTCCTCCCTGTGATCCAATCACAAGAGGCTGCTCTCCTTCCTGTGATCCAATCACAGGAGGCTGTACTCCTATCTGTGATCCAATCACAGGAGGCTGTACTCCGACCTGCGATCCAATCACAGGAGGCTGTACTCCGACCTGTGATCCAATCACAGGAGGCTGTACTCCGACCTGTGATCCAATCACAGGAGGCTGTACTCCGACCTGTGATCCAATCACAAGAGGCTGCACTCCTTCCTGTGATCCAATCACAAGAGGCTGCTCTCCTTCCTGTGATCCAATCACAGGAGGCTGTACTCCTATCTGTGATCCAATCACAGGAGGCTGTACTCCGACCTGTGATCCAATCACAGGAGGCTGTACTCCTATCTGTGGTCCAATCACAGGAGGCTGTACTCCTATCTGTGATCCAATCACAGGAGGCTGTACTCCGACCTGTGATCCAATCACAGGAGGCTGTACTCCTACCTGTGCTCCAATCACAGGAGGCTGTACTCCTACCTGCGATCCAATCACAGGAGGCTGTACTCCTACCTGCGATCCAATCACAGGAGGCTGTACTCCTACCTGCGATCCAATCACAGGAGGCTGTACTCCTACCTGTGATCCAATCACAGGAGGCTGTACTCCTACCTGCGATCCAATCACAGGAGGCTGTACTCCGACCTGTGATCCAATCACAGGAGGCTGTACTCCGACCTGTGATCCAATCACAGGAGGCTGCACTCCTTCCTGTGACCAATCACAAGAGGCTGCACTCCTCCCTGCGATCCAATCACAGGAGGCTGTACTCCTACCTGCGATCCAATCACAAGAGGCTATACTCCTACCTGCGATCCAATCACAGGAGGCTGTACTCCGACCTGTGATCCAATCACAGGAGGCTGTACTCCGACCTGCGATCCAATCACAGGAGGCTGTACTCCGACCTGCGATCCAATCACAGGAGGCTGTACTCCTACCTGTGATCCAATCACAGGAGGCTGCACTCCTACCTGCGATCCAATCACAGGAGGCTGCACTCCTCCCTGTGATCCAATCACAAGAGGCTGCTCTCCTTCCTGTGATCCAATCACAGGAGGCTGTACTCCTATCTGTGATCCAATCACAGGAGGCTGTACTCCGACCTGCGATCCAATCACAGGAGGCTGTACTCCGACCTGTGATCCAATCACAGGAGGCTGTACTCCGACCTGTGATCCAATCACAGGAGGCTGTACTCCGACCTGTGATCCAATCACAAGAGGCTGCACTCCTTCCTGTGATCCAATCACAAGAGGCTGCTCTCCTTCCTGTGATCCAATCACAGGAGGCTGTACTCCTATCTGTGATCCAATCACAGAAGGCTGTACTCCTACCTGTGATCCAATCACAGGAGGCTGTACTCCTACCTGCGATCCAATCACAGGAGGCTGTACTCCTCCCTGTGATCCAATCACAGGAGGCTGTACTCCGACCTGCGATCCAATCACAGGAGGCTGTACTCCGACCTGTGATCCAATCACAGGAGGCTGTACTCCTATCTGTGGTCCAATCACAGGAGGCTGTACTCCTATCTGTGATCCAATCACAGGAGGCTGTACTCCGACCTGTGATCCAATCACAGGAGGCTGTACTCCTACCTGTGGTCCAATCACAGGAGGCTGTACTCCTACCTGCGATCCAATCACAGGAGGCTGTACTCCTACCTGCGATCCAATCACAGGAGGCTGTACTCCTACCTGCGATCCAATCACAGGAGGCTGTACTCCTACCTGCGATCCAATCACAGGAGGCTGTACTCCTACCTGCGATCCAATCACAGGAGGCTGTACTCCGACCTGCGATCCAATCACAGGAGGCTGTACTCCGACCTGTGATCCAATCACAGGAGGCTGTACTCCGACCTGTGATCCAATCACAGGAGGCTGCACTCCTTCCTGTGATCCAATCACAAGAGGCTGCACTCCTTCCTGTGATCCAATCACAAGAGGCTGCACTCCTTCCTGTGATCCAATCACAGGAGGCTGCACTCCTCCCTGTGATCCAATCACAAGAAGCTGCACTCCTTCCTGTGAACCAATCACAGGAGGCTGTACTCCTACCTGTGATCCAATCACAGGAGGCTGTACTCCGACCTGCGATCCAATCACAGGAGGCTGTACTCTGACCTGTGGTCCAATCACAGGAGGCTGTACTCCTCCCTGTGATCCAATCACAGGAGGCTGTACTCCGACCTGCGATCCAATCACAGGAGGCTGTACTCCTCCCTGTGATCCAATCACAGGAGGCTGTACTCCTCCCTGCGATCCAATCACAGGAGGCTGTACTCCTACCTGTGATCCAATCACAGGAGGCTATACTTCGACCTGTGATCCAATCACAGGAGGCTGTACTCCGACCTGTGATCCAATCACAGGGGGCTGTACTCCTACCTGTGGTCCAATCACAGGAGTCTGTACTCCGACCTGTGATCCAATCACAGGGGGCTGTACTCCGACCTGCGATCCAATCACAGGAGGCTGTACTCCGACCTGCGATCCAATCACAGGAGGCTGTACTCCTACCTGTGATCCAATCACAGGAGGCTGCACTTCTACCTGCGATCCAATCACAGGAGGCTGCTCTCCTTCCTGTGATCCAATCACAGGAGGCTGTACTCCTATCTGTGATCCAATCACAGAAGGCTGTACTCCTACCTGTGATCCAATCACAGGAGGCTGTACTCCTACCTGTGATCCAATCACAGGAGGCTGTACTCCTCCCTGTGATCCAAACACAGGAGGCTGTACTCCGACCTGCGATCCAATCACAGGAGGCTGTACTCCGACCTGTGATCCAATCACAGGAGGCTGTACTCCTATCTGTGGTCCAATCACAGGAGGCTGTACTCCTATCTGTGATCCAATCACAGGAGGCTGTACTCCGACCTGTGATCCAATCACAGGAGGCTGTACTCCTACCTGTGGTCCAATCACAGGAGGCTGTACTCCTACCTGCGATCCAATCACAGGAGGCTGTACTCCTACCTGTGATCCAATCACAAGAGGCTGCACTCCTCCCTGCGATCCAATCACTGGAGGCTGTACTCCTACCTGCGATCCAATCACAAGAGGCTGTACTCCTACCTGCGATCCAATCACAGGAGGCTGTACTCCGACCTGTGATCCAATCACAGGGGGCTGTACTCCGACCTGCGATCCAATCACAGGAGGCTGTACTCCGACCTGCGATCCAATCACAGGAGGCTGTACTCCTACCTGTGATCCAATCACAGGAGGCTGCACTTCTACCTGCGATCCAATCACAGGAGGCTGCTCTCCTTCCTGTGATCCAATCACAGGAGGCTGTACTCCTATCTGTGATCCAATCACAGAAGGCTGTACTCCTACCTGTGATCCAATCACAGGAGGCTGTACTCCTACCTGTGATCCAATCACAGGAGGCTGTACTCCTCCCTGTGATCCAAACACAGGAGGCTGTACTCCGACCTGCGATCCAATCACAGGAGGCTGTACTCCGACCTGTGATCCAATCACAGGAGGCTGTACTCCTATCTGTGGTCCAATCACAGGAGGCTGTACTCCTATCTGTGATCCAATCACAGGAGGCTGTACTCCGACCTGTGATCCAATCACAGGAGGCTGTACTCCTACCTGCGGTCCAATCACAGGAGGCTGTACTCCTACCTGCGATCCAATCACAGGAGGCTGTACTCCTACCTGCGATCCAATCACAGGAGGCTGTACTCCTACCTGCGATTCAATCACAGGAGGCTGTACTCCTACCTGTGATCCAATCACAGGAGGCTGTACTCCTACCTGCGATCCAATCACAGGAGGCTGTACTCCTACCTGCGATCCAATCACAGGAGGCTGTACTCCGACCTGTGATCCAATCACAGGAGGCTGTACTCCGACCTGTGATCCAATCACAGGAGGCTGCACTCCTTCCTGTGATCCAATCACAAGAGGCTGCACTCCTCCCTGCGATCCAATCACAGGAGGCTGTACTCCTACCTGCGATCCAATCACAAGAGGCTGTACTCCTACCTGCGATCCAATCACAGGAGGGTGTACTCCGACCTGTGATCCAATCACAGGAGGCTGTACTCCGACCTGCGATCCAATCACAGGAGGCTGTACTCCGACCTGCGATCCAATCACAGGAGGCTGTACTCCTACCTGTGATCCAATCACAGGAGGCTGCACTTCTACCTGCGATCCAATCACAGGAGGCTGTACTCCGACCTGCGATCCAATCACAGGAGGCTGTACTCCGACCTGTGATCCAATCACAGGAGGCTGTACTCCTTCCTGTGATCCAATCACAGGAGGCTGCACTCCTTCCTGTGATCCAATCACAAGAGGCTGCTCTCCTTCCTGTGATCCAATCACAAGAGGCTGCACTCCTCCCTGTGATCCAATCACATGAGGCTGCTCTCCTTCCTGTGATCCAATCAC
The DNA here is from genome assembly GCF_047496795.1 of Chiloscyllium punctatum. Taxonomy (NCBI): domain Eukaryota; kingdom Metazoa; phylum Chordata; class Chondrichthyes; order Orectolobiformes; family Hemiscylliidae; genus Chiloscyllium; species Chiloscyllium punctatum. The sequence goes on from NC_092741.1 coordinate 7,104,273, forward strand.
AGGAGGCTGTACTCCTATCTGTGATCCAATCACAGAAGGCTGTACTCCTACCTGTGATCCAATCACAGGAGGCTGTACTCCTACCTGCGATCCAATCACAGGAGGCTGTACTCCTCCCTGTGATCCAATCACAGGAGGCTGTACTCCGACCTGCGATCCAATCACAGGAGGCTGTACTCCGACCTGTGATCCAATCACAGGAGGCTGTACTCCTATCTGTGGTCCAATCACAGGAGGCTGTACTCCTATCTGTGATCCAATCACAGGAGGCTGTACTCCGACCTGTGATCCAATCACAGGAGGCTGTACTCCTACCTGTGGTCCAATCACAGGAGGCTGTACTCCTACCTGCGATCCAATCACAGGAGGCTGTACTCCTACCTGCGATCCAATCACAGGAGGCTGTACTCCTACCTGCGACCCAATCAGAGGAGGCTGTACTCCTACCTGCGATCCAATCACAGGAGGCTGTACTCCTACCTGCGATCCAATCACAGGAGGCTGTACTCCGACCTGCGATCCAATCACAGGAGGCTGTACTCCGACCTGTGATCCAATCACAGGAGGCTGTACTCCGACCTGTGATCCAATCACAGGAGGCTGCACTCCTTCCTGTGATCCAATCACAAGAGGCTGCACTCCTTCCTGTGATCCAATCACAAGAGGCTGCACTCCTTCCTGTGATCCAATCACAGGAGGCTGCACTCCTACCTGTGATCCAATCACAAGAGGCTGCACTCCTTCCTGTGATCCAATCACAAGAAGCTGCACTCCTTCCTGTGATCCAATCACAGGAGGCTGTACTCCGACCTGTGATCCAATCACAGGAGGCTGTACTCCGACCTGCGATCCAATCACAGGAGGCTGTACTCCGACCTGCGATCCAATCACAGGAGGCTGTACTCCGACCTGTGATCCAATCACAGGAGGCTGTACTCCTCCCTGCGATCCAATCACAGGAGGCTGTACTCCTATCTGTGATCCAATCACAGAAGGCTGTACTCCTACCTGTGATCCAATCACAGGAGGCTGTACTCCGACCTGTGATCCAATCACAGGAGGCTGTACTCCGACCTGCGATCCAATCACAGGAGGCTGTACTCCGACCTGTGGTCCAATCACAGGAGACTGTACTCCTCCCTGTGATCCAATCACAGGAGGCTGTACTCCGACCTGCGATCCAATCACAGGAGGCTGTACTCCTACCTATGATCCAATCACAGGAGGCTGTACTCCTCCCTGTGATCCAATCACAGGAGGCTGTACTCCTCCCTGCGATCCAATCACAGGAGGCTGTACTCCTACCTGTGATCCAATCACAGGAGGCTATACTCCGACCTGTGATCCAATCACAGGAGGCTGTACTCCGACCTGTGATCCAATCACAGGAGGCTATACTCCGACCTGTGATCCAATCACAGGCGGCTATACTCCTATCTGTGATCCAATCACAGGAGGCTGTACTCCGACCTGTGATCCAATCACAGGAGGCTGAACTCCTCCCTGCGATCCAATCACAGGAGGCTGTACTCCTATCTGTGGTCCAATCACAGGAGGCTGTACTCCGACCTGTGATCCAATCACAGGAGGCTGTACTCCTCCCTGCGATCCAATCACAGGAGGCTATACTCCTATCTGTGATCCAATCACAGGAGGCTGTACTCCGACCTGTGATCCAATCACAGGAGGCTGAACTCCTCCCTGCGATCCAATCACAGGAGGCTGTACTCCTATCTGTGGTCCAATCACCGGAGGCTGTACTCCTACCTGCGATCCAATCACAGGAGGCTGTACTCCTATCTGTGGTCCAATCACAGGAGGCTGTACTCCTACCTGTGGTCCAATCACAGGAGGCTGTACTCCGACCTGCGATCCAATCACAGGAGGCTGTACTCCTACCTGCGATCCAATCACAGGAGGCTGTACTCCTATCTGTGGTCCAATCACAGGAGGCTGTACTCCTATCTGGGGTCCAATCACAGGAGGCTGTACTCCTATCTGTGGTCCAATCACAGGAGGCTGTACTCCTATCTGTGGTCCAATCACAGGAGGCTGTACTCCTATCTGTGGTCCAATCACAGGAGGCTGTACTCCTATCTGTGGTCCAATCACAGGAGGCTGTACTCCTATCTGTGGTCCAATCACAGGAGGCTGTACTCCGACCTGTGGTCCAATCACAGGAGACTGCACTCCTCCCTGCGATCCAATCACAGGAGGCTGTACTCCTACCTGTGATCCAATCACAGGAGGCTGCACTCCTACCTGTGATCCAATCACAGGAGGCTGTACTCCGACCTGTGATCCAATCACAGGAGGCTGTACTCCTACCTGCGATCCAATCACAGGAGGCTGTACTCCTACCTGCGATCCAATCACAGGAGGCTGTACTCCTACCTGCGATCCAATCACAGGAGGCTGTACTCCGACCTGCGATCCAATCACAGGAGGCTGTACTCCGACCTGCGATCCAATCACAGGAGGCTGTACTCCGACCTGTGATCCAATCACAGGAGGCTGCACTCCTTCCTGTGATCCAATCACAGGAGGCTGCACTCCTTCCTGTGATCCAATCACAAAAGGCTGCACTCCTTCCTGTGATCCAATCACAGGAGGCTGCACTCCTCCCTGTGATCCAATCACAAGAGGCTGCACTCCTTCCTGTGATCCAATCACAAGAAGCTGCACTCCTTCCTGTGATCCAATCACAGGAGGCTGTACTCCTACCTGTGATCCAATCACAGGAGGCTGTACTCCGACCTGTGATCCAATCACAGGAGGCTGTACTCCTTCCTGTGATCCAATCACAGGAGGCTGCACTCCTCCCTGTGATCCAATCACAAGAGGCTGCACTCCTTCCTGTGATCCAATCACAAGAGGCTGCACTCCTCCCTGTGATCCAATCACAAGAGGCTGCACTCCTTCCTGTGATCCAATCACAGGAGGCTGTACTCCTACTGTGATCCAATCACAGAAGGCTGTACTCCTACCTGTGATCCAATCACAGGAGGCTATACTCCGACCTGTGATCCAATCACAGGAGGCTATACTGCTACCTGCGATCCAATCACAGGAGGCTGTACTCCGACCTGTGATCCAATCACAGGAGGCTGCACTCCTCCCTGCGATCCAATCACAGGAGGCTGTACTCCGACCTGTGATCCAATCACAGGAGGCTGTACTCCGACCTGCGATCCAATCACAGGAGGCTGCACTCCTCCCTGCGATCCAATCACAGGAGGCTGTACTCCTACCTGCGATCCAATCACAAGAGGCTGTACTCCTACCTGCGATCCAATCACAAGAGGCTGTACTCCGACCTGTGATCCAATCACAGGAGGCTGCACTCCTTCCTGTGATCCAATCACAGGAGGCTGCACTCCTCCCTGCGATCCAATCACAGGAGGCTGTACTCCTACCTGCGATCCAATCACAAGAGGCTGTACTCCTACCTGCGATCCAATCACAGGAGGCTGTACTCCGACCTGTGATCCAATCACAGGAGGCTGTACTCCGACCTGCGATCCAATCACAGGAGGCTGTACTCCGACCTGCGATCCAATCACAGGAGGCTGTACTCCTACCTGTGATCCAATCACAGGAGGCTGCACTCCTACCTGCGATCCAATCACAGGAGGCTGTATTCCGACCTGCGATCCAATCACAGGAGGCTGTACTCCGACCTGTGATCCAATCACAGGAGGCTGTACTCCTTCCTGTGATCCAATCACAGGAGGCTGCACTCCTCCCTGTGATCCAATCACAAGAGGCTGCACTCCTTCCTGTGATCCAATCACAAGAGGCTGCTCTCCTTCCTGTGATCCAATCACAGGAGGCTGTACTCCTATCTGTGATCCAATCACAGAAGGCTGTACTCCGACCTGTGATCCAATCACAGGAGGCTGTACTCCTACCTGTGATCCAATCACAGGAGGCTGTACTCCTCCCTGTGATCCAATCACAGGAGGCTGTACTCCGACCTGCGATCCAATCACAGGAGGCTGTACTCCGACCTGTGATCCAATCACAGGAGGCTGTACTCCTATCTGTGGTCCAATCACAGGAGGCTGTACTCCTATCTGTGATCCAATCACAGGAGGCTGTACTCCGACCTGTGATCCAATCACAGGAGGCTGTACTCCGACCTGTGGTCCAATCACAGGAGGCTGTACTCCTACCTGCGATCCAATCACAGGAGGCTGTACTCCTACCTGCGATCCAATCACAGGAGGCTGTACTCCTACCTGCGATCCAATCACAGGAGGCTGTACTCCTACCTGTGATCCAATCACAGGAGGCTGTACTCCTACCTGCGATCCAATCACAGGAGGCTGTACTCCTACCTGCGATCCAATCACAGGAGGCTGTACTCCGACCTGTGATCCAATCACAGGAGGCTGTACTCCGACCTGTGATCCAATCACAGGAGGCTGCACTCCTTCCTGTGATCCAATCACAAGAGGCTGCACTCCTCCCTGCGATCCAATCACAGGAGGCTGTACTCCTACCTGCGATCCAATCACAAGATCTGTACTCCTACCTGCGATCCAATCACAGGAGGCTGTACTCCGACCTGCGATCCAATCACAGGAGGCTGTACTCCGACCTGTGATCCAATCACAGGAGGCTGTACTCCTTCCTGTGATCCAATCACAGGAGGCTGCACTCCTTCCTGTGATCCAATCACAGGAGGCTGCATTCCTTCCTGTGATCCAATCACAAGAGGCTGCTCTCCTTCCTGTGATCCAATCACAGGAGGCTGTACTCCTACCTGTGATCCAATCACAGGAGGCTGTACTCCTACCTGCGATCCAATCACAGGAGGCTGTACTCCTCCCTGTGATCCAATCACAGGAGGCTGTACTCCGACCTGCGATCCAATCACAGGAGGCTGTACTCCAACCTGTGATCCAATCACAGGAGGCTGTACTCCTATCTGTGGTCCAATCACAGGAGGCTGTACTCCTATGTGTGATCCAATCACAGGAGGCTGTACTCCGACCTGTGATCCAATCACAGGAGGCTGTACTCCTACCTATGGTCCAATCACAGGAGGCTGTACTCCTACCTGCGATCCAATCACAGGAGGCTGTACTCCTACCTGCGATCCAATCACAGGAGGCTGTACTCCTACCTGCGATCCAATCACAGGAGGCTGTACTCCTACCTGCGATCCAATCACAGGAGGCTGTACTCCTACCTGCGATCCAATCACAGGAGGCTGTACTCCGACCTGCGATCCAATCACAGGAGGCTGTACTCCGACCTGTGATCCAATCACAGGAGGCTGTACTCCGACCTGTGATCCAATCACAGGAGGCTGCACTCCTTCCTGTGATCCAATCACAAGAGGCTGCACTCCTTCCTGTGATCCAATCACAAGAGGCTGCACTCCTTCCTGTGATCCAATCACAGGAGGCTGCACTCCTCCCTGTGATCCAATCACAAGAGGCTGCACTCCTTCCTGTGATCCAATCACAAGAAGCTGCACTCCTTCCTGTGATCCAATCACAGGAGGCTGTACTCCGACCTGTGATCCAATCACAGGAGGCTGTACTCCGACCTGCGATCCAATCACAGGAGGCTGTACTCCGACCTGCGATCCAATCACAGGAGGCTGTACTCCGACCTGTGATCCAATCACAGGAGGCTGTACTCCTCCCTGCGATCCAATCACAGGAGGCTGTACTCCTATCTGTGATCCAATCACAGAAGGCTGTACTCCTATCTGTGATCCAATCACAGGAGGCTGTACTCCTACCTGTGATCCAATCACAGGAGGCTGTACTCCTACCTGTGATCCAATCACAGGAGGCTGTACTCCGACCTGCGATCCAATCACAGGAGGCTGTACTCCGACCTGTGGTCCAATCACAGGAGGCTGTACTCCTCCCTGTGATCCAATCACAGGAGGCTGTACTCCGACCTGCGATCCAATCACAGGAGGCTGTACTCCTCCCTGTGATCCAATCACAGGAGGCTGTACTCCTCCCTGCGATCCAATCACAGGAGGCTGTACTCCTACCTGTGATCCAATCACAGGAGGCTATACTCCGACCTGTGATGCAATCACAGGAGGCTGTACTCCGACCTGTGATCCAATCACAGGAGGCTATACTCCGACCTGTGATCCAATCACAGGAGGCTATACTCCTACCTGCGATCCAATCACAGGAGGCTGTACTCCGACCTGTGATCCAATCACAGGAGGCTGCACTCCTCCCTGCGATCCAATCACAGGAGGCTGTACTCCTATCTGTGATCCAATCACAGGAGGCTGTACTCCGACCTGTGATCCAATCACAGGAGGCTGTACTCCTACCTGTGGTCCAATCACAGGAGGCTGCACTCCTCCCTGCGATCCAATCACAGGAGACTGCACTCCTCCCTGCGATCCAATCACAGGAGGCTGTACTCCTACCTGTGATCCAATCACAGGAGGCTGCACTCCTACCTGTGATCCAATCACAGGAGGCTGTACTCCGACCTGTGATCCAATCACAGGAGGCTATACTCCGATATGTGATCCAATCACAGGAGGCTATACTCCGACCTGTGATCCAATCACAGGAGGCTGCACTCCTCCCTGCGATCCAATCACAGGAGGCTGTACTCCTATCTGTGATCCAATCACAGGAGGCTGTACTCCGACCTGTGATCCAATCACAGGAGGCTGTACTCCGACCTGTGGTCCAATCACAGGAGGCTGTACTCCTACCTGTGGTCCAATCACAGGAGGCTGTACTCCGACCTGCGATCCAATCACAGGAGGCTGTACTCCGACCTGTGATCCAATCACAGGAGGCTGTACTCCTCCCTGCGATCCAATCACAGGAGGCTGTACTCCTATCTGTGGTCCAATCACAGGAGGCTGTACTCCTACCTGCGATCCAATCACAGGAGGCTGTACTCCTATCTGTGGTCCAATCACAGGAGGCTGTACTCCTACCTGTGGTCCAATCACAGGAGGCTGTACTCCGACGTGCGATCCAATCACAGGAGGCTGTACTCCTACCTGCGATCCAATCACAGGAGGCTGTACTCCTATCTGTGGTCCAATCACAGGAGGCTGTACTCCTATCTGTGGTCCAATCACAGGAGGCTGTACTCCTATCTGTAGTCCAATCACAGGAGGCTGTACTCCTATCTGTGGTCCAATCACAGGAGGCTGTACTCCTATCTGTGGTCCAATCACAGGAGGCTGTACTCCGACCTGTGGTCCAATCACAGGAGGCTATACTCCTATCTGTGGTCCAATCACAGGAGGCTGTACTCCGACCTGTGGTCCAATCACAGGAGGCTGTACTCCGACCTGTGGTCCAATCACAGGAGGCTATACTCCTATCTGTGGTCCAATCACAGGAGGCTGTACTCCGACCTGTGATCCAATCACAGGAGGCTGTACTCCTATCTGTGGTCCAGCTGTATTGTTGTGGAGCTGAGATTTTTCTCCATTAAGATGGTACTGGATATGGTTGACTTCTTGTGAGCTCCTGAGTACAGATCTACAATCGTTCTACACTCTTTAAACTTAATAGCATATTTTTTAAAATGACTAATAACTCTGTTTTATCTAAACTCAAAGGTTTGAAGCTCCTCCAATCCTCAAAGCCAGTTTATTGGATGAAGGTAGCAGATCACGTGGTGCCCATGACCCAACTGACCTCCAATCTCCAGAATCCATCTACCAGACCCACTGTCAAGGAAAGGCCGCCAGCATTCTCAAAGATCCATCCCACCCTGGCAATGTTTTTCTACAATCTCTACCATCGGGGAGAAGGGACAGAAGCCTGAATACTTGCACTCGGCAGTTTCGAAACAGTTTCTACCCTACTGTTGTAAGAATACTGAATGGACTCACAAGCTCTTAACATTCGCCTGTACCTGTGTTTTTGTTTTTTTGCCACTGTTTACCTATTATTTATTTATCTATGTTACTTAACTCTGATCTGCCTGGATTGCTCGCTAGATAAAGCTTTTCACTCTCCATCCCATCCCAGTCCAGTCCTTTCAGTTCTCCTACCATCACTGCTCCACTTTTCACTGGACACTCCAACCTCACTTTACATAATGGAGCATTTCACCATGAATTCCATATACTAGCTCTTTTTCTGGCAATTGTGGGCGGCACGGTGGAACAGTGGTTAGCACTGCTGCCTCACAGCGCCTGAGACCCGGGTTCAATTCCCGCCTCAGGCGACTGACTGTGTGGAGTTTGCACTTTCTCCCCGTGTCTGCGTGGGTTTCCTCCGGGTGCTCCGGTTTCCTCCCACAGTCCAAAGATGTGCAGGTCAGGTGAATTGGCCATGTTAAATTGCCCGTAGTGTTAGGTAAGGGGTAGATGTAGATGTAGGGGTATGGGTGGGTTACGCTTCGGCGGGGCGGTGTGGACTTGTTGGGCCGAAGGGCCTGTTTCCACACTGTAAGTAATCTAATCTAATCTAATCTAAAAAAGTAATCTAATCTAAAAAAATAAGTTCTTCTGAGTTACATATCTCCTCATCACTCAACATCAAAGATTTCCAACATCTCTAATAATATCTTCTGAGTTATCGTTTCTATTTACTTCTTTCAGAGTCTGCCTTGTAGTCAGACCCTCCTGCACACATGCGAACCTGCAGCTTACGTTTCTATTTACCATCATACTCCCTACTGTTATTAATGGGTTGGTAAAGAAGTGTGGAACCTGAACGTGAAACTGTTGAAACACATTGTAATCCCTTTCCAGTCCATTAAAAACAAGTAGGAGAACTGGCAAGTTACCAGTGGACTCGTTGCAAACACAATGTTCTTCATTTCTTAAAAAGAAAAGGCCTTCGACAGGGTATTGTACACCCACCCCACACTCTAACAGTGTATATTACACTGACCCCACACTCTAAAAGGGCATATTACACTGACCCCACACTCTAACAGGGCATATTACACTGACCCCACACTCTAACAGAGTATATTACACTGACCCCACACTCTAACAGAGTATATTACACTGACCCCACACTCTAACAGGGTATTGTACACCCACCCACCCCACACTCTAACAGGGTATTGTACACCCACCCACCCCACACTCTAACAGGGTATATTACACCGACCCCCACACTCTAACAGGGTATTGTACACCCACCCACCCCACACTCTAACAGGGTATATTACACTGACCTAATATTTACAGCAACATGATGGCAGAGTAGGATCCTCCACCCAAAGCCTTTTCTTTTGCTTTCTTTTCTTTTTTTTCTCTTTTTAGCAGTCACTGAGAAGCACCACAGGGGGAGACAGGTGCAGACTGAGGCTCAGTGGGGAGTGGGAGCCATTGTTGGACTGGTGCAGGGGTGGGGCCTGTTATTGGACTGATGCATGGTGTGGGGTTGGGGCCTATTGTTGGACTGGGGCTTGGTGATGGACTGGTGCCATGTGCAGGCTGGGGCCTGGTGTTGGACTGGGGCCCTGTGCAGAGTGGGGCCTGGTGTTGGACTGGGGCCCTGTGCAGAGTGGGGCCTGGTGTTGGACTGGGGCCCTGTGCAGAGTGGGGCCTGGTGTTGGACTGGGGCCCTGTGCATAGTGGGGCCTGGTGTTGGACTGGGGCCCTGTGCAGAGTAGGGCCTGTTGCTGGACTGGGGCCTGTTGCTGGAGTGGGGCCTGGTGCTGGAGTGGGGCCTGGTGCTGAAGTGGGGCCTGGTGCTGGAGTGGGGCCTGGTGTTGGACTGGGGCCCTGTGCAGAGTGGGGCCTGGTGTTGGACTGGGGCCCTGTGCAGAGGGGGGCCTGGTGTTGGACAGGGGCCCTGTGCAGAGTGGGGCCTGGTGTTGGACTGAGATCTGGTGAAGGCTGGGGCCTGGTGTTGGACTGGGGCCTGGTGCAGAGTGGGGCCTGGTGTTGGACTGGGGCCCTGTGCAGAGTGGGGCCTGGTGTTGGACTGGGGCCCTGTGCAGAGTGGGGCCTGGTGTTGGACTGGGGCCCTGTGCAGAGTAGGGCCTGTTGCTGGACTGGGGCCTGTTGCTGGACTGGGGCCTGTTGCTGGACTGGGGCCTGTTGCTGGACTGGGGCCTGTTGCTGGACTGGGGCCTGGTGCTGGAGTGGGGCCTGGTGTTGGACTGGGGCCCTGTGCAGAGTGGGGCCTGGTGTTGGACTGGGGCCCTGTGCAGAGGGGGGCCTGGTGTTGGACAGGGGCCCTGTGCAGAGTGGGGCCTGGTGTTGGACTGAGATCTGGTGAAGGCTGGGGCCTGGTGTTGGACTGGGGCCCGGTGCAGAGTGGGGCCTGGTGTTGGACTGGGGCCCGGTGCAGAGTGGGGCCTGGTGTTGGACTGGGGCCCTGTGCAGAGTGGGGCCTGGTGTTGGACTGGGGCCCTGTGCAGAGTGGGGCCTGGTGTTGGACTGGGGCCCTGTGCAGAGTGGGGCCTGGTGTTGGACTGGGGCCCTGTGCAGAGTGGGGCCTGGTGTTGGACTGGGGCCCTGTGCAGAGTGGGGCCTGGTGTTGGACTGGGGCCCTGTGCAGAGTGGGGCCTGGTGTTGGACTGGGGCCCTGTGCAGAGTGGGGCCTGGTGTTGGACTGGGGCCTGTTGCTGGAGTGGGGCCTGGTGCTGGAGTGGGGCCTGGTGCTGGAGTGGGGCCTGGTGCTGGAGTGGGGCCTGGTGCTGGAGTGGGGCCTGGTGTTGGACTGGGGCCCTGTGCAGAGTGGGGCCTGGTGTTGGACTGGGGTCCAGTGTTGGACTGGGGCCCTGTGCAGAGTGGGGCCTGGTGTTGGACTGGGGCCCTGTGCAGAGTGGGGCCTGGTGTTGGACTGGGGCCCTGTGCAGAGTGGGGCCTGGTGTTGGACTGGGGCCTGTTGCTGGAGTGGGGCCTGGTGCTGGACTGGGGCCCTGTGCAGAGTGGGGCCTGGTGTTGGACTGGGGCCTGTTGCTGGAGTGGGGCCTGGTGCTGGAGTGGGGCCCTGTGCAGAGTGGGGCCTGGTGTTGGACTGGGGCCCTGTGCAGAGTGGGGCCTGGTGTTGGACTGGGGCCCTGTGCAGAGTGGGGCCTGGTGTTGGACTGGGGCCCTGTGCAGAGTGGGGCCTGGTGTTGGACTGGGGCCCTGTGCAGAGTGGGGCCTGGTGTTGGACTGGGGCCTGTTGCTGGAGTGGGGCCTGGTGCTGGAGTGGGGCCCTGTGCAGAGTGGGGCCTGGTGTTGGACTGGGGCCCTGTGCAGAGTGGGGCCAGGTGTTGAACTGGGGTCCAGTGTTGGACTGGGGCCCGGTACGGGCAGACAGATCACATGCCTGCTAACCAACTGCAATGCAATATTGATCTGAAATTCATTATCTGATTGAATGTCAATACTATAACTAAATGAGTTTTTTGCTTCGGTTTTCACCAAGGGAAGGGACTTGTTGTAAATGAAAACTTAGAGGAGCTGGGACGCAATCTTGACCAGATCAAGATTGATGAAGTTGATGTGCTAGAAATTCTGGAAAATATTGAGATTGATAAGTCCCCAGGGCCAGACCAGATTTATCCTTGGCTGCGCCGGGAAGCGAGAAAGGAGGTTGCTAAGCTGCTGGTGACGATATTTGCCTCCTCACTCTCCACGGGAGTCGTACTGGAGGATTGAAAGGAGGCAAATATTATTCCACTTTTCAAGAAGGGTAATAGGGAAATCCCTGGCAATTATAGACCAGTCAGTCTTACGTCTGTGGTCAGCAAAGTTTTGGAAAGAATTCTGAGGGATAGGATTTATGACTATTTGGCAAAGCATAGTGTGATTAAAGGCAGTCAGCATGGCTTTGTGAGGGGCAGGTCATGCCTCACAAATCTTATTGACTTCTTTGAGGAGGTGTCAAGACAGGTCGACAACGGTAGAGTCGTGGATGTGGTGTATTTGGATTTCAGCAAGGCATTTGATAGGGTTCCCTACGGTAGGCTCATGCATAAAGTCAGGAAGTATGGGATACAGGGAGATTTGTGGGCGGCACGGTGGCACAGTGGTTAGCACTGCTGCCTCACAGTGCCAGAGACCCGGGTTCAATTCCCGCCTCAGGCAACTGACTGTGTGGAGTTTGCACGTTCTCCCCGTGTCTGCGTGGGTTTCCTCCGGGTGCTCCGGTTTCCTCCAACAGTCCAAAGATGTGCAGGGTCAGGTGAATTGGCCATGCTAAATTGCCCATCATGTTAGGTAAGGGGTAAATGTAGGGGTATGGGTGGGTTGCGCTTCGGCGAGTCGGTGTGGACTTGTTGGGCCAAAGGGCCTGTTTCCACACTGTAATGTAATCTGTAATCTAATTCGGCTGTCTGGATTCAGAATTGGCTGGCTGACAGAAGGCAGAGAGTGGTTGTTAATGGAAAGTATTCTGCCTGGAGGACAGTGTTGAGTGGGGTCCCGCAGGGCTCTGTTCTTGGGGCCTCTGCTCTTTGTAGTTTTTATAAATGACTTGGATGAGGAGTGAGTTAGTAAATTTTCAGATGACACGAAGGTTGGAGGTGTCGTTGATAGTATCGTGGGCTACTGCAGGCTGCAGTGTGACATAGACAGGATGCAGAGCTGGGCTGAGAAATGACAGATGGAGTTCAACCTGGATAAATGTGAAGTGATGCATTTTGGAAGGTCGAACTCGAATTCTGAATATAGGATTAAAGACAGGATTCTTTGCAGTGTGGAGGAACAGAGGGATCTGGGTGTGCAAGTACATAGATCCCTCAAAGTTGCCACCCAAGTGGATAGGGTTGTTAAGAAAGCATATGGTGTTTTGGCTTTTATTAACGAATTTAAGAGCCACAAGGTTTTTCAACAGCTCTACAAGTCCCTGGTGAGACCACACTTGGAATATTGTGTCCAGTTCTGGTCACCCAACTGTAGGGAAGATACAGAGGCTTTAGAGAGGGTACAAAGAAGGTTTACCAGGATGCTGCCTGGACTGGAGGGCTTGCCTCATGAAGAAAGGTTGACTAAGCTCAGACTTTTCTCTCTGGAGAGAAGGAGGAAGAGAGGAGACCTGATCAAGGTGTACAAGAGAATGAGAGGCATGGATAGAGTCAATAGCCAGAGATTTTTCCCCAGGACAGGATTGACTGGCACAAGGGGTCATAGTTTGAAGATATTAAGAGAATGGTGCAGAGGGGACATCAGAGAAAGGTTCTTTATGCAGAGAGTTGTGAATGCATGGAATGCGTTGCCAGTGGTGGTGGTGGAAGCAGAGTCATTGGGGACATTTAAGTGACTGCTGGACATTCATATGGATAGCAGTGAATTGAGGGATGTGTTGGTTAGGTTATTTTATATTAGATTAGGATTAATCCTCAGCACAACATTGTGGGCCAAAGGGCCTGTTCTGTGCTGTACATTTCTATGTTCTATTTCGAAGAGGTAATGTTGGGTAAGCTAATAGAGCTAAGGATAGACAAGTCTTCGCGCCCTGCATCCCAGGGTACTAAAAGAAATGGCAGGAGAAATAGCAAGTGCACTGGTGGTAATTTTCCAAAATTCACTTGACTGTGGAGCAGTAGATTGAAAAACAGCCATTGTGTGGAAAGGGAGATAGACAAAAGACAGGGAATTATAGACTGATTAGCTTAACCTCTGAAGTGGGGAAGATGCCTGAGTCTATTATCAAGGAAGAAATAGCAAGGCATCTCGATAGAAATTGTCCTGTTGGGCAGACGCAGCATGGGTTCATAAAGGGCAGATTGTGTTTAACAAATCTTTTTAAATTCTATGAAGACATTACAAGCACGGTGCACAACAGGGACCAGTAGATGTGGTGTACCTAGATTTCCAAAAGGCATTCGACAAGGCGCTGCACAAAAGGGCTGCTGCATAAGATGCATGGCGTTACAGGTAAAGTATTCGCATGGATACAGGATTGGTTGATTAACATGAAGCAATGAGTGGGGAATACGTGAGTACTATTCTGGTGTGCCTCAGTGTTGGGACCAAAATTAATAGATGATTTGGAATTGGGGACCACGTGTAGTGTGTCAAAGTTTGCAAATGACATGAAGATGAGTGGCAGAGCAGAGTCGGCAGAGGACTGTGAAACTTTGCAGAGGAACACAGATACATTGAGTGAGTGGGCAAAGGTCCAGCAGAAGGAATACAATGTTAATAAATATGAAGTCATCCATTTTGGTAGCAGAATAGTAAAAAGGACTATTACTTGAATGGTAAAATGTTGCAGCATGCTGCTGTGCAGAGGGACCTGGGTGTCCTTGAATCACAGAGGGTTGGTCTGCAGGTACAACAGGTAATTAGGAAGGCAAATGGAATTTTGTTCTTCATTGCTAAAGGATTGAGTTTAAGAGCAAGGAAGTTACATTGCAGCTGTACAGGATGCTGGTGAGGGCACACCTGGAGGACTGCGTGCTGTTTTGGTTTCCTTACTTGAGAAAGGATGTACTAGCCCTGGAGGGGGTGCAGAGGAGGTGTACTAGGTTAATTCCAGAGTTGAGGGGGTTGGCTTATGGAAGAGAGATTGAGTAGACTGGGATTCTATTCATTGGAATTTAAGAATGGAGGGGAGGGGATCTTATAGAAACATGAAGGTGGCACAGTGGCTCAGTGGTTAGCACTGCTATCTCAGTGCCAGGGACCTGGGTTCGATTCCAGCCTCAGGCATCTGTCTGTGTGGAGTTTGCACATTCTCCCCGTGTCTGCATGGGTTTCCTCCGGATGCTCCGGTTTCCTCCCACATTCCAAAAGCTGTGCAGATCAGGTGGATTGGCCGTGCTAAATTAGCCCGTAGTGATAGGTGCATTAGTCAGGGGTAAATGTAGGGAAATGGGTCTGGGTGGGTTACTCTTCTGAGGTTCGGTGTGAACTTATTGGGCCGAACGGCCTGTTTCCACACTGTAGGGAATCTAAAAAAAAATCTAAAATTATGAATGGAATAGAGAGGATGTTTCTAGTGGCAGGTGAAACTAAGACAAGAGGGCATAGCCTCAAAATTAGAGGGAGCAGATTTAGGATTGAATTGCGAAAGAACTTCTTCACCCAGAGGGTTGTGAATGTATGGAATTCCATGCCCAGTGAAGTAGTTGATGTTGCTTCAGTAAAGGTTTTTAAAGCTAAGATACATATGTTTTGAACAATGAAGTAATTAAGGGTTATGGTGAGAGGGTGGGTAAGTGAAGCTGAGGCCTGTAAAGATCAGCCATGACCTTATCGAATGGTGGAGCAGGCTCAAGGGGTCAGATAGCCTACTCCTTATGTTCTACTAGCCACAGATAAAACCGGCTGGTCCATGTAAACCAGTGAAAAGTCTTTGGCACACAACATAGCCACTCTCACCAACTTAGTGTATGTATGGCAGGTGACACGATTTCAAAACAAATAATATTGGATAGGTATATGGAGGATAGTGGGTTAGTGTAGGTTAGGTGGGCTTTGATCGGCGCAACATCGAGGGCCGAAGGGCCTGTACTGCGCTGTATTCTTCTATGTTCTATGTTCTAATATGACCAAGGACACCCCATGACACATTCTCACAGGCTTCTCTCTGATGGAAATGATACACTTCCACCACTGTCACCTACACTGGCTTCCACATCCAAGGAAACCCTGACCGCAGGGAAACAGGTATAACTGGGGGAGAGGAAATTATGATGCCATTAAACAAGATTTAGGATGCATCAGATAGGGAAAGAAACTGTAGGGGCTGGATATCAAGGGATAGCTGCTGTGGGTCCTTGATAAGTATATACCTGTCAGGCAGGGAGGTAGTTGTCGAGAGAGGGAGCCATGGTTTACTAAAGAAGTTGAAGCTCTTGTCAAGAGGAAGAAGGTGACTTATGTGAGGATGAGGTGTGAAGGCTCAGTTAGGGGGATTGAGAGTTATACAGATCAAAGATGAAAACCAGTAAGGGACATGAGAAGTTGTAGGTGAATAGGATCAAGGAAAACCCTTACGCCTTCTGGAGGTATATCCGGAATAAAAGAATGACTAGAGTAAGATTAGGGCCAATCAAAGATAGTAGTGGGAAGTTGTGTGTGGAATCTTAGGACACCGAGGAAGTGCTTAATGAATATTTTCCCCTCAGTATTCACATTGAAAAAGGGCAATGTTGGTGAGAATATAGAGATCCAGGCTCCAAGATTAGATAGATAAAGAGGAGGTTTTGACAATTTTGGAAGATTTGAAAATAGATAAGATCTCGAGGCTAGATGGGATTTATCCTTGGATTCTCTGGGAAGCCAGGGAGGTGATTGCAGAGCATTCAGCTTCAATCTTTATTGTCATCATTGTCAACAGGCGTAGTGCCAGAAGACTGAAGGATAGCCAATGTTGTTCCCTTGTTTAAGAAGGGGAGTCGGGACTACACTGGAACTTATAGGCCAGTGAGCCTTACTTCAGTTGTGGAAAATGTGTTGGAAAAGGTTAAGAGATAGGATTTATAATCATCTGGAAAGGAATAATTTGATTAGGGATAGTCAACACGGTTTTGTGAAGGGTAGGTCGTGCCTCACTAACCTTATTGAGTTCTTGAAGAGGGTGACAAAACAGGTGAAGGTAAAGCGGTTGATGTGGTGTTGATGGACTCTAGTAAGGGATTTGATAAGGTTTCACATGGTAGGCTATTGCACAAAATTCTGGATTAGTGGTGCTGGAAAAGCACAGCAGTTCAGGCAGCATCTGAGGAGCAGTAAAATCGACATTTCGGGCAAAAGCCCTTCATCAGGAATAAAGGCAGTGAGCCTGAAGCGTGGAGAGATAAGCTAGAGGAGGGTGGGGGTGGGGAGAGAGGAGCATAGAGTACAATGGGTGAGTGGGGGAGGAGATGAAGGTGATAGGTCAAGAAGGAGAGGGTGGAGTGGATAGGTGGAAAAGGAGATAGGCAGGTAGGTCAAGTCATGGGGACAGTTACTGAGCTGGAAGTTTAGAACTAGGGTGAGGTGGGTGAAGGGGAAATGAGGAAACTGTTGAAGTCCACATTGATGCCCTGGGGTTGAAGTGTTCCGAGGCGGAAGATGAGGCGTTCTTCTTCCAGGCGTCGGGTGGTGAGGGAGCGGCGGTGAAGGAGGCCCAGGACCTCCATGTCCTCGACAGAGTGGGAGGGGGAGTTGAAATGTTGGGCCACGGGGCGGTGTGGTTGATTGGTGCGGGTGTCCCGGAGATGTTCCCTAAAGCGCTCTGCTAGGAGGCGCCCAGTCTCCCCAATGTAGAGGAGATCACATCGGGAGCAATGGATACAATAAATGATATTAGTGGATGTGCAGGTGAAACTTTGATGGATGTGGAAGGCTCCTTTAGGACTTTGGATAGAGGTGAGGGAGGAGGTGTGGGCGCAGGTTTTACACTTCCTGCGGTGGCAGGGGAAAGTGCCAGGATGGGAGGGTGGGTTGTAGGGGGGCGTGGACCTGACCAAGTAGTCACGGAGGGAACAATCTTTACGGAAGGCGGAAAGGGGTGGGGAGGGAAATATATCCCTGGTAGTGGGGTCCGTTTGGAGGTGGCGGAAATGTCGATGGATGATGCGGTTTATGTGAAGGTTGGTAGGGTGGAAGGTGAGCACCAGGGGCGTTCTGTCCTTGTTACGGTTGAAGGGGTGGGGTCTGAGGGTGGAGGTGCGGGATGTGGACGAGATACGTTGGAGGGCATCTTTAACCACGTGGGAAGGGAAATTGCGGTCTCTAAAGAAGGAGGCCATCTGGTTTGTTCTGTGGTGGAACTGGTCCTCCTGGGAGCAGATACGGCGGAGGCGGAGGAATTGGAAATACGGGATGGCATTTTTGCAAGAGGTAGGGTGGGAAGAGGTGTAATCCAGGTAGCTGTGGGAGTCGGTGGATTTGTAAAAAATGTCAGTGTCAAGTCAGTCGTCATTAATGGGGATGGAGAGGTCCAGGAAGGGGAGGGAGGTGTCAGAGATGATCCAGGTAAATTTAAGGTCAGGGTGGAATGTGTTGGTGAAGTTGGTGAATTGCACAATCTCCTCGCGAGAGCACGAGGTGGCGCCAATGCAGTCATCAATGTAGCGGAGTAAGAGGATGGGAGTGGTGCTGGTGTAATTACATAAGATGGACTGCTCTATGTAGCCAACAAAGAGACAGGCATAGCTGGGGCCCATACGTGTGCCCATGGCTACCCCTTTGGTCTAGAGGAAGTGGGAGGATTCAAAGGAGAAATTGTTAAGGATGAGGACCAGTTCGGCCAAACGAATGAGAGTGTCGGTGGAAGGGTATTGTTGGGGACGTTGGGAGAGGAAGAAACGGAGGACTTGGAGGCCCTGGTCATGACTGATGGAGGTGTAGAGGGATTGGATATCCATGGTGAAGATGAGGCATTGGGGGCCGGGGAAACGGAAGTCTTAGAGGAGGTGGAGGGCTTGGGTGGTGTCTTGAACATATGTGGGGAGTTCCTGGACTAGGGGGGATAGGACAGTGTCGAGGTAGGTAGAGATGAGTTCAGTGGGGCAGGAGCATGCTGAGACAATGGGTCGGCCAGGGTGGTCAGGCTTGTGGATCTTGGGAAGGAGGTAGAACCAGACAGTGCGGGGTTCCCGGACTATGAGGTTGGAAGCTGTGGGTGGGAGATCTCCTGAGGTGATGAGGTTCTGTATGGTCTGGGAGATGATGGTTTGGTGATGGGGGGGTGGGGTCATGGTTGAGGGGGCAGTAGGAAGAGGTGTCCTCGAGTTGACGTTTGGCTTCAGTGGTGTAGAGGTCAGTGCGCCAGACTACCACTGCGCCCCCTTTGTCTGCTGGCTTGATGGTGAGGTCGGGTTTGGAGCAGAGGGATTGGAGGGCTGGAGGATGAGAGGTTGGAGTGGGGGAGGAGAGTAGACAGGTTGGTGCAGTTAATGTCCTGGCAGTAGTTGGAAATGAAGAGGTCGAGGGCGGGTAATAGGCCAGTGCAGGGTGTCCAGGTGGATGCAGTGTGTTGGAGGTGGGCGAAGGGGTCCTCGGAAGGTGGCAGGTGTTCTGATTGTGAAAGTAAGCTCGGAGGCGGAGGGAGAAGTGTTCGATGTCACGGAGTGTATTAAATTCATTGATGCGTGGGCAGAGGGGGATGAAGGTGAGGCTTTTGCTGAGGACTGATCGTTCGTCCTCAGTGAGGGGGAGGTCTGGGGGGATGGTGAAAACTCAGCAGGGCTGGGAGCTGGGATCTGGTGTGGGTGTGGAGCTGGGAGTGGGGGCGGAGCCTGTAACTGGAGTGGGTGTGATGGTGGGGGGAATGGGGGTGGAGTCATGAGCAGGGGTGGAGTTCCCCTCGGGGTTCTGGGGGCCGGGAATGGTGACATTGGGGTCTGTGGGGGGCGTGTCAGCAGAATGCAGGTGAGTGGTGTTGGTGGGTCGGAAGTGGTGGCAGACACAGCAGTAGGGGGGGTGGAAATCACAGAGCGTGTGACATCAGCGATGATGTGAGGGGCGGAAGTGATGTCACATGTGGTGCATGAGGAGTTGTGAGGGGCGGAAGTGGCTGTGGGAGTGGCCGTGATGGGGGGCGGAAGTGACATCATCAATCAACTTAGGGGTGGCAGCTGCACCAGCCGCATGGCTAATGGCGTCTCAGAACATCCGGAGGCCAGGGGAATCTACTGGAATGTTTGAGGAGCACTGGTTATGGAGGTGTCCAGAGGCCAGGGGAATCATGGGATTGAGGATGATTTAGTGGATCAGAAATTGGCTAGCTGAAAGAAGACAGGGTGGTGGTTGATGGGAAATGTTCATCCTGGAGTTCAGTTACGAAAAGTGGTGTGCTGCAAGGATCTGTTTTGGGTCCCTGCTGTGGTCTGTATGATCTGCATGTGGGCATAGGAGGATGGGTTAGTAAATCTATGGATGATACTAAGGTAGGCAGAGTTGTGGATGGTGCTGAAAGATGTTGTGCGTTATAGAGGGACATAGATAAGATGCAGAGCTGGGCTGAGAAGTGGCAAATGGAGTTTAATACAGAATAGTGTGAGGTAGTTCACTTCAGAAGAAGTAACAGGAATGCAGGGTTCTGGACTAATGGTAAAATTCTTGGCAGTGTGGCTGAACAGAGACCTCTCGGTGTCCAGATGCATAAATCCCTGAAGGTTGCCACCTGGATTGATTGGGTTGTTAAGAAGGCATATGGTGTGTTGGAGTTTAAGGAAAGTCCACATTTGAGATGTGAGAGGCTTTCAAAGATAGGTTAAAGATAATGCAGGACAGGCAGGCCCCTTTGAAAATAAGGGACAGGAAAGGCAAGATTCGTGAAATGTGGATGACAGGCTAGCCAAGAGGAAAAGGGAAGAGTACATAAATTCTGGGCAGCTAAGAACAGAACGGGCCCTGGAAGAATATCGGAAGAGTAGAACCAGTCTTAAATGAGGAATCAAGCATGCTAAAAGGGGTCATGAAATAGCTTTAGTGAGCAGAATTAAGGAGAATCCCAAGGCCTTTTATTCTTATATAAGAGGGTAACTAGAGAAAGGATTGGTCCACTAAAGGATAATGAAGGAAGGCTGTGTGTCGAATCTGAGAGAATGGGTGAGATTCTCAATGATTACTTTGCATCAGTGTTCACTGAGGAGAGGAACATGATGAATGTTGAGATTAGAGATAGAAGTTTGATTAGTCTGGATCACGTTGACATAAGTAGGGGAGATGTGTTGGGTAGGCTAAGGGATATTAAGGTGGACAAATCCCCAGGACCAGATGGGATCTATCCTAGGTTGCTGAGGGAGGCGAGAGAGGAAATAGCTGGGGCCCTGACAGATATCTTTGTAGCATCCTTAAATACAGGTGAGGTGCCGGAGGACTGGAGGGTTGCTCACGTTGTCCCCCTGTACATTCCAGGTAACTACAGACCAATGAGCCTGATGTCAGTGCTGTGGAAGTTGCTAGAGAAGGCACTGAGAGATGAAATCTATTTATATTTGGAAAAGAACGAGCTTATCAGTGATAGGCAACATGGTTTTGTGCGGGGAAGATCATGCCTTACCTGGTGAGGTTGGTAAACTTGAAAGTCTGAGCTATCTGGGGCTCAACACAATTTAACAGAGTCTGTACTCCCAAAGGATCATTCCTTCGAGAGGCACTCCTGCAGATGATTACCATGTGTCCTTAAAACAGGATAAGATATCAACATGGGTTCCCCTTTCTTCTGAAGGCATGGAGTGACCTCCCCAGAGTCACTGTGCTGCCTGGCCCCATGTGGAATGGCCTGCAGAGCTCGGTTCTGGAGCCACTCATCCCGGGGAATATTTCCCTGACCCTGCTGCTCCTCTGTGGGTTCCTTGATCTAATCCCCATTTTCCCTGGCCAGGACTGAAAAGGAATCCCCCAGAAGGTGCCATCTGCAGCTTTACATTGGAGAAGAACATCCCGAGGCAAGGGGTTATAGATTTGGCAGGTTTGGACCAGCCAGCTATGGAAGGGAATTGGCTCCTTTAATTAGGTTAGGGGCCTCATTGATAATGCTTCTAACCTCAGAGAGAGATCAAGGCTTCAGGATTGCTATATTACTGACCATCAGTCGGGGAGGTTCGGTGATGGGAGGGCTGGAACTAGAAGGTTTATATGCATCAGAGGGCGGAGGGTGTCTCAGATGCCATATCCAGGTGACACATTTCAGTCTGACTGAGAGTCCGCATCAGAGTGGGTTGGGTAGAATCAGGTGGGGCTGTAGGCAGGCCAGTAATATGGACAACATCCAGTGCACATGGAGTATGGACTACATCCTGGTCATGGAGAGTATGGACTACATCCTGTTCACGTGGAGTATGGACTACATCCTGGTCACGTGGAGTATGGACTACATCCTGGTCACGTGGAGTATGGACTACATCCTGGTCACGTGGAGTATGGACTACATCCTGGTCACGTGGAGTATGGACTACATCCTGTTCACGTGGAGTATGGACTACATCCTGTTCACGTGGAGTATGGACTACATCCTGGTCATGTGGAGTATGGACTACATCCTGGTCACGTGGAGTATAGACTACATCCTGGTCACGGAGAGTATGGACTACATCCTGGTCACGTGGAGTATGGACAACACTCTGGTCACGTGGAGTATGGACTACATCCTGTTCACGTGGAGTATGGACTACATCCTGGTCACGTGGAGTATGGACTACATCCTGGTCACGTGGAGTATGGACTACATCCTGTTCACGTGGAGTATGGACTACATCCTGTTCACGTGGAGTATGGACTACATCCTGTTCACGTGGAGTATGGACTACATCCTGGTCACGGAGAGTATGGACTACATCCTGGTCACGGGGAGTATGGACAACACTCTGGTCACGGGGAGTATGGACTACATCCTGTTCACGTGGAGTATGGACTACATCCTGTTCACGTGGAGTATGGACTACATCCTGTTCACGTGGAGTATAGACTACATCCTGGTCACGGAGAGTATGGAATACATCCTGGTCGTGTGGAGTATGGACTATATTCTGGTCACGGGGAGTATGGACAACATCCTGGTCACGTGGAGTATGGACAACACTCTGGTCACGGGGAGTATGGACTACATCCTGTTCACGTGGAGTATGGACTACATCCTGTTCACGTGGAGTATAGACTACATCCTGGTCACGGAGAGTATGGAATACATCCTGGTCGTGTGGAGTATGGACTATATTCTGGTCACGGGGAGTATGGACAACATCCTGGTCGTGTGGAGTATAGACTACATCCTGGGGTCACGGGGAGTATAGACTACATCCTGGTCACAGGAGTATGGACTCCATCCTGGTCACGTGGAGTATGGACTCCATCCTGGTCACGGGGAGTATGGACTACATCCTGGTCACGGGGAGTATGGACAACACCCTGGTCACGTGGAGTATGGACAACACCCTGGTCACGTGGAGTATGGACAACACCCTGGTCACGTGGAGTATGGACTACATCCTGGTCGTGTGGAGTATAGACTACACCCTGGTCACGGGGAGTATGGACAACACCCTGGTCGTGTGGAGTATAGACTACACCCTGGTCGTGTGGAGTATGGACAACACCCTGGTCATGTGGAGTATAGACAACACCCTGGTCACGGGGAGTATGGACAACATCCTGGTCACGGGGAGTATGGACAACACCCTGGTCACGGGGAGTATGGACAACACCCTGGTCACGGGGAGTATGGACAACACCCTGGTCACGGGGAGTATGGACAACACCCTGGTCACGGGGAGTATGGACAACACCCTGGTCACGGGGAGTATGGACAACATCCTGGTCACGGGGAGTATGGACAACACCCTGGTCACGGGGAGTATGGACAACACCCTGGTCGTGTGGAGTATAGACTACACCCTGGTCGTGTGGAGTATAGACTACACCCTGGTCGTGTGGAGTATAGACTACACCCTGGTCGTGTGGAGTATAGACTACACCCTGGTCGTGTGGAGTATAGACTACACCCTGGTCGTGTGGAGTATAGACTACACCCTGGTCGTGTGGAGTATAGACTACACCCTGGTCGTGTGGAGTATAGACTACACCCTGGTCGTGTGGAGTATAGACTACACCCTGGTCGTGTGGAGTATAGACTACACCCTGGTCGTGTGGAGTATAGACTACACCCTGGTCGTGTGGAGTATAGACTACACCCTGGTCGTGTGGAGTATAGACTACACCCTGGTCGTGTGGAGTATAGACTACACCCTGGTCGTGTGGAGTATAGACTACACCCTGGTCGTGTGGAGTATAGACTACACCCTGGTCGTGTGGAGTATAGACTACACCCTGGTCGTGTGGAGTATAGACTACACCCTGGTCGTGTGGAGTATAGACTACACCCTGGTCGTGTGGAGTATAGACTACACCCTGGTCGTGTGGAGTATAGACTACACCCTGGTCGTGTGGAGTATAGACTACACCCTGGTCGTGTGGAGTATAGACTACACCCTGGTCACGTGGAGTATGGACAACACCCTGGTCACGTGGAGTATAGACTACACCCTGGTCACGGGGAGTATGGACAACACCCTGGTCACGGGGAGTATGGACAACACCCTGGTCACGTGGAGTATAGACTACATCCTGATCGTGTGGAGTATGGACAACACCCTGGTCACGTGGAGTATGGACAACACCCTGGTCACGTGGAGTATGGACAACACCCTGGTCGTGTGGAGTATAGACTACACCCTGGTCGTGTGGAGTATAGACTACACCCTGGTCACGGGGAGTATGGACAACACCCTGGTCGTGTGGAGTATAGACTACACCCTGGTCGTGTGGAGTATAGACTACACCCTGGTCACGGGGAGTATGGACAACACCCTGGTCGTGTGGAGTATAGACTACACCCTGGTCGTGTGGAGTATGGACAACACCCTGGTCATGTGGAGTATAGACAACACCCTGGTCACGGGGAGTATGGACAACATCCTGGTCACGGGGAGTATGGACAACACCCTGGTCACGGGGAGTATGGACAACACCCTGGTCACGGGGAGTATGGACAACACCCTGGTCACGGGGAGTATAGACTACATCCTCGTCATGTGGAGGTTGACGAGGCCGGGGCTGCTGTTCTCGCACAGTCGCTACCAGGAGAATGTTCCCTGTAACTGTATCCTCCTGAGATTCAAGCCAGGGCTTTAGCCACATCGCGGCACTGGAAGGTGCTTCCTTCTGTGCAGCAGCATCTTTCTTAGGTTTCACTTTGGGAGGTTGATGATGCTTAGCAACTGGGAGAAAGTGAGGACTGCAAATGCTGGTGATCAGAGTCAAAAACGTGTGGTGCTGGAAAAGGACAGCAGGTCAGGCAGCATCCGAGGAGCAGGAGGACATTCCTGAAGAAGGGCTAATGCCTGAAACATTGACTTTCCTGCTCCTCGGCTGCTGCCTGAGGTGCTGTCCTTTTCTAGCAACATACTTTTTGATGCCTAGCAACCTCTAACCATTTAACAAAACAATGCATCATATAGCATTTGTCCCAACTGGGATCACCAACTCCTTCCTGAGTAATTTCTTGCCATTCCTTAATTTTACTGAAGTCAAAAGCCAATGGCCCTGAGAGCAGCCATAAAGATGGTTATAAAGAGGAATGACGTTCCTGGAATCTCATGTTCCATGAAGCACCGTATCAGTCAGTGATCCCGATGGAACAATGGGATCTCCTACCTGTTGCCGTAATCTTATTGCCTCACAGTTGTCTTTGTTTTTTTCATTTTTCCATCTTTGTGCCATCTTCTGGGTGCTTCACATCAATGATTGCAGACAGACACTGACTGCTGGCTTGATTTCCCATTTCCGTAATCTAGACAGAGACATCTCCGACCAAGGAAGGAAAAGGACAGAGAATATTTGCACCCTTATGCACGAATCTACTCTCAGCACTCAGCCTTATTTCTCTTCTCTCCACAAGGTCTTAAAGTCTCGAGCCTATTCCGACTGGGTAGCTGTCTCTTATTAGTCTCTCTCACTGCTCAGGCACATTCAGCCTTCTCCATTATGCTGCCACAACCTTTCAATAGTCTTGGCTCAGCTGGAGTCCCCAGCCAGTCAGTCTCTACACTCCCCCCCCCCCCACCCCGAGGGGGAGCACGAGGCCCAGTCCCCCTTTCAGCCAAGACTCACCCACCCACCATTTCCTCCTTTACTTTTGTTTTTTCAGATCCTGTATTAATTGGGATCCTGAACAGCATGGAAACAGACCCTTTGGTCCAACTTGTCCATGCCAACCAGGTCCCTTTTATATCTTTCCCCTCTCACCCTAAGCCTATGCCCTCTAGTTCTGGACTCCCCCACCCCAGAGAAAAGACTTTGTCTATTTACCCTATCCATGCCCCTCATAATTTTGTAAACCTCTATAAGGTCACCCCTCAGCCTCCGACGCTCCAGGGAAAACAGCCCCAGCCTGTTCAGCCTCTCCCTGTAGCTCAGATCCTCCAACCCTGGCAGCATCCTTGTAAATCTTTTCTGAACCCTTTCAAGTTTCACAACATCTTTCTGATAGGAAGGAGACCAGAATTGCATGCAATATTCCAACAGTGGCCTAACCAATGTCATGTACAGCCGTAACATGGCCTCCCTGTACTCAATACTCTGACCAATAAAGGAAAGCATACCAAATGCCTTCTTCACCATCCTATCTACCTGCGACTCCACTTTCAAGGAGCTATGAACCTGCACACCAAGGTCTCTTTGTTCAGCAACACTCCCTAGGACCTTACCGTTAAGTGTATAAGTCCTGCTAAGATTTGCTTTCCCAAAATGCAGCACCTCGCATTTATCTGAATTAAACTCCATCTGCCACTTCTCAGCCCATTGGCCCATCTGGTCCAGATCCTGTTGTAATCTGAGGTAACCCTTTTCGCTGTCCACTACACCTCCAATTTTGGTGTCATCTGCAAACTTACTAACTGTACCTCTTATGCTCGCATCCAAATCATTTATGTAAATGACAAAAAGTAGAGGGCCCAGCACCGATCCTTGTGGCACTCCACTGCTCACAGGCCTCCAGTCTGAAAAACAACTCTCTACCACCACCCTCTGTCTTCTACCTTTGAGCCAGTTCTGTATCCAAATGGCCAGTTCTCCCTGTATTCCATGAGATCTAACTTGGCTGACAAATCTACCATGACAGACCTAGTTGAATGCTTTACTGAAGTCCATATAGATCACATCTACTGCTCTGCCCTCATCAATCCTCTTTATTACTTCTTAAAAAAACTCAATCAAGTTTGTGAGACATGATTTCCCACACACAAAGCCATGTTGACTATCCTGAATCAGTCCTTGCCTTTCCAAATACATGTACATCCTGTCCCTCAGGATTCCCTCCAACAACTTACCCACCACCAATGTCAGGCTCACTGACAATAGACAATAGATGCAGGAGTAGGCCATTCTGCCCCTCGAACCTGCACCACCATTCAATATGATCATGGCTATTCATCCTTAATCAGTATCCTGTTCCTGCCTTATCTCCATAACCCTTGATCCCACTATCTTTAAGAGCTCTATCCAATTCTTTCTTAAATGAATCCAGAGACTGGGCCTCCACTGCCCTCTGGGGCAGAGCATTCCACACACCCACCACTCTCTGGGTGAAGATGTTTCTCCTCATCTCCGTCCTAAATGGTCTACCCTGTATTTTTAAGCTGTGTCCTCTGATTCGGCACTCACCCATCAGCGGGAAACATGTTTCCTGCCTCCAGAGTGTCCAGTCCTTTCATAATCCTATACGTTTCAATCAGATCCCCTCTCAGTCTTCTAAACTCAAGGGTATACAAGCCCAGTCGCTTCAGTCTTTCCGTGTAAGGCAATCCCGCCATTCCAGGAATTGACCTCGTGAACCTACGCTGCACTCCCTCAATAGCCAGAATGTCTTTCCTCAAATTTGGAGACCAGAACTGCACACAATACTCCAGGTGTGGTCTCACCAGGGCCCTGTACAGCTGCAGAAGGACCTCTTTGCTTCTATACTCAATCCCTCTTGTTATGAAGGCCAGCATGCTATTAGCCTTCTTCACGACCTGCTGTACCTGCATGCTTACCTTCATTGACTGGTGTACAAGAACACCCAGATCTCTCTGTATTGCCCCTTTACCGAAGTTGATTCCATTTAGGTAGTAATCTGCCTTCATGTTCTTGCCACCAAAGTGGATAACCACACATTTATCCACATTAAACTGCATCTGCCATGCATCTGACCACTCACCCAACCTGCCCAGGTCACACTGTAAAATCCTAACATCCTCATCACATTTCACCCTGCCACCCAGCTTAGTATCATCAGCAAATTTGCTAATGTTATTGCTAATACCATCTTCTATATCATTAACATATATTATAAAAAGCTGCGGTCCCAGTACTGGCATTTATCCCAGGATTCTCTGGGAAGCAAGGGAGGAGATTGCAGAGCCATTGGCCTTGATTTTTGTGTCCTCTTTGTCTACAGGAGTAGTGCCAGAGGACTGGAGGCGAGCGAATGTGGTCCCCTTGTTCAAGAAGGGGAGTAGGGATAACCCTAGTAACTATAGGCCAGTGAGTCTCACTTCTGTTGTGGGCAAAGTCTTAGAGAGAATTGTAAGGGATAGGATTTATGCACATCTGGATAAGAGTGATGTGATCAAGGATAGTCAGCATGGTTTTGTGAAGGGCAGGTCGTGCCTCACAAACCTTATTGAATTCTTTGAGAAGGTGACTAAGGAGGTAGATGAGGGGAAAGCGGTAGATGTGGTATATATGGATTTTAGTAAGGCGTTTGATAAGGTCCCCCATGGTAGGCTACTGCAGAAAATACAGAGATATGGCATTGAGGGTGAGTTGGAGGTTTGGATTAGGAATTGGCTCTCTGGAAGAAGACAGAGGGTAGTAGTTGATGGCAAAGGTTCATCTTGGAGTGCAGTTACTAGTGGTGTTCCGCAAGGATCTGTTTTGGGACCATTGCTGTTTGTCATTTTCATAAATGACCTGGAGGAAGGGTTAGAAGGTTGGGTGAGCAAGTTTGCGGATGATACGAAAGTCGGAGGAGTTGTAGACAGTGAGGAAGGATGTGGCAGGTTACAGCGGGATATAGAGAAGCTGCAGAGCTGGGCAGAAAGGTGGCAAATGGAGTTCAATGTAGCTAAGTGTGAGGTGATTCACTTTGGTAAGAGTAACAAAAAGATGGATTACTGGGCTAATGGTAGACTACTTGGTAGTGTGGAAGAGCAGAGGGA
The DNA here is from genome assembly GCF_047496795.1 of Chiloscyllium punctatum. Lineage (NCBI taxonomy): Eukaryota > Metazoa > Chordata > Chondrichthyes > Orectolobiformes > Hemiscylliidae > Chiloscyllium > Chiloscyllium punctatum. The sequence goes on from NC_092741.1 coordinate 7,132,839, forward strand.
TCTTGGTGTCCATGTACACAGATCTCTGAAAGTTGCCACCCAGGTAAATAGTGCAGTGAAGAAGGCATATGGTGTACTGGCTTTTATTGGTAGAGGAATTGAGTTCCGGAGTCCTGAGGTCATGCTGCAGTTGTATAAGACTCTGGTGCGGCCGCATCTGGAATATTGTGTGCAGTTTTGGTCGCCATACTACAGGAAAGATGTGGAGGCACTGGAACGGGTGCAGAGGAAGTTTACCAGGATGTTGCCTGGTATGGTAGAAAGATCCTATGAGGAAAGGCTGAGGCACTTGGGGTTGTTTTCATTGGAGAAAAGAAGGTTTAGGGGTGACTTGATAGAGGTGTACAAGATGATTAGGGGTTTAGATAGGGTTGACAGTGAGAACCTTTTTCCACGTATGGAGTCAGCTATTACAAGGGGGCATAGCTTTAAATTAAGGGGGGGTAGATATAGGACTGATGTTAGGGGTAGATTCTTTACTCAGCGAGTCGTGAGTTCATGGAATGCCCTGCCAGTAGCAGTGGTGGACTCTCCCTCTTTATGGGTATTTAAGCGGGCATTGGATAGGTATATGGAGGATAGTGGGTTAGTGTAGCTTAGGTGGGCTTGGATCGGCGCAACATCGAGGGCCGAAGGGCCTGTAGTGCGCTGTATTCTTCTATGTTCTATGTTCTATGATCCCTGCGGTACCCCACTGGTCACTGCCTGCCATTCCGAATTGGAGCCGTTTATCACTACTCTTTGTTTCCTATCAGCCAACCAACTTTCAATCCAAGTTAGTACTTTGCCCCCAATACCATGCACCCTAATTTTGCTCACTAACCTCTTTTGTGGGATTTTATCAAAAGCTTTCTGAAAGTTCAGGTACACTACATCTACTGGATCTCCCCCGTCCATCTTCAGAGTTACATCGTCAAAAAATTCAAGAAGATTAGTCAAGCATGATTTCCCCTTCATAAATCCATGCTGACTCTGTCCTATCCTGTTACTGCTATCCAGATGTGTCGTAATTTCATCCTTTATAATTGACTCCAGCATCTTTCCCACCACTGGGGTCAGACTAACTGGTCTATAATTTCCTGTTTTCTCTCTCCCTCCTTTCTTAAAAAGTGGTACAACATTAGCCACCCTCCAATCCACAGGAACTGATTCTGAATCTATCAAACTCTGGAAAATAATCACCAACGCATCCACGATTTCTAGAGCCACCTTCTTCAGTACCCTGGGATGTAGACCATCAGGCCCCGGGGACTTATCAACCTTCAGACCTAACATTCTCTCCAACACCAATTCCTGGCAAATATAAATTCCCTTCAGTTCAGGTCCTTCAGCCACTGTTACCTCAGGGAGATTACTTGTGTCTTCCCCAGTGAACACAGATCTGAAGTACCAATTCAACTCTTCTGCCATTTCTTTGTTCCCTGTAATATATTCCCCTGTTTCTGTCTTCAAGGGCCCAATTTTAGTCTTAACCATTTTTTCGCCTTTCACATACCTAAAAAAGCTTTTACTATCCTCCTTTATATTTTTGGCCAGTTTACCTTCGTACCTCATTTTTTCTCTGCGTAATTCCTTCTTAGTAATCCTCTGTTCTTTAAAAGCTTCCCAGTCCTCCGTTTTCCCACTTATCTTCGCTAAGTTATACTTTTTCTCTTTTAACCTTATATGTTTCTTTACTTCCCTCGTCAGCCACGGCCACCCTTGCCTACTCCTCGGATCTTTCTTCCTTTTTGGAATGAACTGATCCTGCAACTTCTGCATTATACACAGAAATATCCGCCATTGTTCCTCCACGGTCATCCCTGCTAAGGTATTGCACCATTGAACTTTGGCCAGCTCCTCCCTCATAGCTCCATAGTTCCCTTTATTCAACAGAAATATTGTCACTTCCGATTGTACCCTCTCCCTCTCAAATTGCAGATTGAAGCTTATTGTATTATGGTCACTACTTCCCAATGGCTCCTTCACTTAGAGGTCCCTGACCAATTCTGGTTTGTTGCACAATACCAGATCCAGAATCGCCTTATCCCTGGTCGGCTCCAGCACCAGCTGTTCTAAGAATCCATCTTGGAGGCACTCCACAAAGTCTCTTTCTTGAGGTCCAATACCATCTTGATTCTCCCAGTCTACCTGCATGTTGAAATCCCCCATAACAACTGTAGTAACATCTTTGCGACAGGCCAATTTCAGCTCCTGATTTAACTTACCTCCGATATCCAGACCACTGTTTGGGGGCCTGGAGATAACTCCCAAGAGGGTCTTTTTACTCTCAGTATTTCTAAGCTCTATCCACACTGACTCTACATCCCCTGATTCTAGGTCCCCTCCGCACAAGGGACTGAATATCATTCCTTACCAACATGGCCACCCCACCCCCTCTGTCCTTACGATAGCACGTGTACCCTTGCATATTCATTTCCCAGGCCCTGTCCACTTGAAGCCACGTCTCAGTTATCCCCACAATATCGTATCTGCCAATTTCCAAAAGAGCCTCAAGCTCACCCATCTTATTTCTAATGCTTCGTGCATTCATGTATAGTATTTTTAATTTGTTACTGCCCTCACCCTTCCCATCAACTCCTATTTCACTCAACCTTACAGCATGTTCCCTTTCTGAGTTTTTTGCCTCATTGAGACAGTTGTCTTTCTTGACTTCCCTTGTTCTAACCTTCCCTTCAATTTCTTTCTTAAACATCCAGTTTGTCCCCTCCCCCCCACTGGTCTATAGTTCCCTGGCTTGTCCTTACCACCCTTCTTAAACAGTGGCACCATGTTTGCCAACCTCCAGTCTTCCGGCACCTCACCTGTGACTATCGATGATACAAATATCTGAGCAAGAGGCCCAGCAATCACTTCTCTAGTTTCCCACAGAGTTCTCGGGTACACCTGATCAGGTCCTGGGGATTTATTCACTCAATTTCTACTTCCGATACCAGACACATCCATACATCGAGGCAAAAGTGAGGACTGCAGATGCTGGAAACCAGAGTCTAGATTGGAGTGGTGCTGGAAAAGCACAGCAGGTCAGGCAGCATCCGAAGAGCAGGAAAATCGACATTTCAGGTAAAAGCCCTTCATCAGGAATAGAGGCAGGAAACCTCCAGGGTAGAGAGATAAATGGGGGGGTGGGGGGGAAGAGGTAGCAAAGAGTACAACAGGTGAATGGAGATGGAGGTGATAGGTCACATGGGAGGGTGAGACAATGGGTCGGCCAGGGTGGTCAGGCTTGTGGATCTTGGGAAGGAGGTAGAACCGGACAGTGCGGGGTTCCCGGACGATGAGGTTGGAAGCTGTGGGTGGGAGATCTCCTGAGGTGATGAGGTTCTGTATGGTCTGGGAGATGATGGTTTGGTGATGGGGGGTGGGGTCATGGTTGAGGGGGCAGTAGGAAGAGGTGTCCTTGAGTTGGCGTTTGGCTTCAGCGGTGTAGAGGTCAGTGCGCCAGACTACCACTGCACCCCTTTGTCTCCTGGCTTGATAATAGACAATAGACAATAGACAATAGATGCAGGAGTAGGCCATTCTGCCCTTCGAGCCTGCACCGCCATTCAATATGATCATGGCTGATCATTCCTAATTAGTATCCTGTTCCAGCCTTATCTCCATACCCCTTGACTCCACTATCTTTAAGAGCTCTATCCAATTCTTTCTTAAAAGAATCCAGAGACTGGGCCTCCACTGCCCTCTGGGGCAGAGCATTCCACACAGCCACCACTCTCTGTGTGAAGTAGTTTCTCCTCATCTCTGTCCTAAATGGTCTACCCCGTATTTTTAAGTTGTGTCCTCTGGTTCGGCACTCCCCCATCAACGGAAATATGTTCCCTCCTGCCAGAGTGTCCAATCCTTTCATAAGCCTATACGTTTCAATCAGATCCCCTCTCAGTCTTCTAAACTCAAGGGTATACAAGCCCAGTCGCTTCAGTCTTTCCGTGTAAGGCAATCCTGCCATTCCAGGAATTGACCTCGTGAACCTACGCTGCACTCCCTCAATAGCCAGAATGTCTTTCCTCAAATTTGGAGACCAGAACTGTACACAGTACTCCAGGTGTGGTCTCACCAGGGCCCTGTACAGCTGCAGAAGCACCTCTTTGCTTCTATACTCAATCCCTCTTGTTACGAAGGCCAGCATGCTATTAGCCTTCTTCACGACCTGCTGTACCTGCATGCTTGCCTTCATTGACTGGTGTACAAGAACACCCAGATCTCTCTGAACAGCCCCTTTACCTAATTTGATACCATTGAGGTAGTAATCTGCCTTCCTGTTCTTGCCACCAAAGTGGATAACCAGACATTTATCCACATTAAACTGCATCTGCCATGCATCTGCCCACTCACCTAACTTGTCCAGGTCACCCTGTAATCCCCTAACATCCTCATCACATTTCACCCTACCACCTAGCTTTGTGTCATCAGCAAATTTGCTAATGTTATTGCTGATACCATCTTCTATATCATTTACATATATTGTAAAAAGCTGCGGTCCCAGCACGGATCCCTGCGGTACCCCACTGGTCACTGCCTGCCATTTCGAAATGGAGCCGTTAATCACTACCCTTTGTTTCCTATTAGCCAACCAATTCTCTATCCAATCTAGTACTTTGCCCCCAATCCCGTGCGCCCTAATTTTACTCACTAACCTCTTGTGTGGGACTTTATCAAAAGCTTTCTGAAAGTCCAGGTACACTACATCCACTGGATCTCCCTCGTCCATCTTCCGAGTTACATCCTCAAAAAATTCAAGAAGATTAGTCAAGCATGATTTCCCCTTCATAAATCCATGCTGACTCTGTCCTATCCTGTTACTATTATCCAGATGTGCCGTAATTTCATCCTTTATAATAGACTCCAGCATCTTTCCCACCACTGAGGTCAGACTAACTGGTCTATAATTTCCTGCTTTCTCCCGCCCACCCTTCTTAAAAAGTGGCACAACATTAGCCGCCCTCCAATCCTCAGGAACCAACCCCGATTCTATTGAACTCTGGAAAATAATCACCAGCGCATCCACGATTTCCCGAGCCACCTCCTTCAGTACCCTGGGATGCAGGCCATCAGGTCCCGGAGACTTATCAACCTTCAGACCTAACAGTCTCTCCAACACCAAATCCTGGCAAATAGAAATTCCCTTAAGTTCAGGTCCTTCAGCCACTGTTACCTCAGGGAGATTGCTTGTGTCTTCCCCAGTGAACACAGATCTGAAGTACCCATTTAATTCCTCTGCCATTTCTTCGTTCCCAGTAATATATTCCCCTGCTTCTGTCTTCAAGGGCCCAATTTTTGTCCTAACCATTTTTTTGCCTTGGACATACCTAAAAAAGCTTTTACTATCCTCCTTTATATTCTTGGCCAGTTTACCTTCGTACCTCATTTTTTCTCTGCGTATTTCCTTCTTACTAATCCTCTGTTGTTCTTTAAAAGCTTCCCAGTCCTCCGTTTTCCCGCTTATCTTCGCTAAGTTATACTTTTTCTCTTTTAACCTTATATGTTTCTTTACTTCCCTTGTCAGCCACGGCCGCCCATGTCTCCTCCTGGGATCTTTCTTCCTTTTAGGAATGAACTGATCCTGCATCTTCTGCATTATACACAGTTGGGATTGGTGAGGTTGGGATTGGAGCAGAGGGATTGGAGGGCTGTGCGTTGTGAGGGTGAGAGGTTGGAGTAGGGGAGGGAGATGGTGGACAGATTGAGGTGGTTAATTTCCCGGTGGCAGTTGGAAATGAAGAGGTCGAGGGCAGGTAATAGGCCAGCGCGGGGTGTCCAGGTGGATGCAGTGTGTTGGAGGTGGGCGAAGGGGGTCCTCGGAAGGTGGGCGGGAGTCCTGATTGTGAAAGTAAGCTCGGAGGCGGAGGCGACGGAAGAATTGTTCAACATCACGGCGTGTATTAAATTCATTGATGCGTGGACGGAGGGGGATGAAGGTGAGTCCTTTGCTGAGGACTGATCGTTCGTCCTCAGTGAGGGGGAGGTCTGGGGGGATGGTGAAAACTTGGCAGGGCTGGGAGCTGGGATCTGGTGTGGGTGTGGAGCTGGGAGTGGGGTCGGAGCCAGTAACTGGAGTGGGTGTGATGGTGGGGGAATGGGGGTGGAGGCATGAGCAGGGGTAGTGTTCCCCTCGGGGTTCTGGGGGGTGGGGATAGTGACAGTGGGGTCTGTGGGGGGCGTGTCAGCAGAATGCAGGTGAGTGGCGTGGGTGGGGACGGAAGTGGTGGTGCCCACGGCAGTAGAGGGGGCGGAAGTCACTGAATGTGTCTTCCTCTCCAGACGTTCCCAACAGTACCCTTCCACCGACACTCTCATTCGTTTGGCCGAACTGGTCCTCACCCTTAACAATTTCTCCTTTGAATCCTCCCACTTCCTCTAGACCAAAGGGGTAGCCATGGGCACACGTATGGGCCCCAGCTATGCCTGTCTCTTTGTTGGCTATGTAGAGCAGTTGATCTTCCGTAATTACACCGGCACCACTCCCCACCTCTTCCTCCGCTACATTGATGACTGCATTGGCACCACCTCGTGCTCCCGCGAGGAGGTTGAGCAATTCATCAACTTCACCAACACATTCCACCCTGACCTTAAATTTACCTGGACCATCTCTGACACCTCCCTCCCCTTCCTGGACCTCTCCATCTCCACTAATGATGACCGACATAACACCGACATTTTTTACAAACCCATCGACTCCCACAGCTACCTGGATTACACCTCTTCCCACCCTACCTCTTGCAAAAATGCCATCCCGTATTCCCAATTCCTCCGCCTCCGCCGTATCTGCTCCCAGGAGGACCAGTTCCACCACAGAACACACCAGATGGCCTCCTTCTTTAGAGACCGCAATTTCCCTTCCCACGTGGTTAAAGATGCCCTCCAACGTATCTCATCCACATCCCGCACCTCCGCCCTCAGACCCCACCCCTCCAACCGTAACAAGGACAGAACGCCCCTGGTGCTCACCTTCCACCCTACCAACTTTCGCATAAACCAATTCATCCGCCGACATTTCCGCCACCTCCAAACAGACCCCACCACCAGGAATATATTTCCCTCCCCACCCCTTTCCCCCTTCCGCAAAGACCGTTCCCTCCGTGACTACCTGGTCAGGTCCACACCCCCCTACGACCCACCCTCCCATCCTGGCACTTTCCCCTGCCACCGCAGGAACTGTAAAACCTGCGCCCACACCTCCTCCCTCACCTCTATCCAAGGCCCTCAAGGAGCCTTCCATATCCATCAAAGTTTTACTTGCACATCCACTAATATCATTTATTGTATCCGTTGCTCCCGATGTGATCTCCTCTACATTGGGGAGACTGGACGCCTCCTAGCAGAGCGCTTTAGGGAACATCTCCGGGACACCCGCACCAATCAACCACACTGCCCCATGACCCAACATTTCAACTCCCCCTCCCACTCTGCCGAGGACATGGAGGTCCTGGGCCTCCTTCACCGCCACTCCCTCACCACCAGACGCCTGGAGGAAGAACGCCTCATCATCCACCTCGGAACACTTCAACCCCAGGGCATCAATGTGGACTTCAACAGTTTCCTCATTTCCCCTTCCCCCCCCCCCTCCATGTCACCCCAGTTCCAGCCTTCCAGCTCAGCATCGCCCTCATGACCTGTCCTGTCCTACCTGCCTATCTTCCTTTCCACCTGTCCCCTCCATCCAACCCTCTGACCTATCACCTCCACCCCCATTCACCCATTGTACACTTTGCTATCTCCTCCCCTACAAACTCCCCCATTTATCTTTCCACCCTGGAGGCCTCCTGCCTCTTTTCCTGATGAAGGGCTTTTGCCCGAAGTATTGGTTTTCCTGCTCCTCGGATGCTGCCTGACCAGCTGAGCTTTTCCAGCACCACTCTGATCTAAACATACATACATCTTTTTCTTCACTAAAACTAAGAATTCGAGTCTTATTTCAAGAAGTTTTATTTTTTCATGAATTCAGTGAGAGGCTGAGACCGTCTCCACTGTCTCACTGCACTCTCTCTTGAGCTGAAAAGTCAGCCTATACTTAAACAATGATACAAACAACTTTGCTTACATTCCGCAGTTTACAATAATTCATGATAAAGATAAGGACAGTGCAGCTCTCTCCTTGTTGCTCAAGGACAGAGAAGTTAACGAGCTCAGGAAGCACCCCCACTAACGAGCCTCTGATATACTCCCTATATTTCATCAAATTATAATTACACAACCTCAGTCTTTATCGCCAGCAGTATTTTCTGAGTAAGCAAGACGCTGAAAATCAAGATACCTTTTACCGTGGTCAAGTATCCCATCATGCAGCAATGTGCCAAGTCCTTAGTACTTCCACATCGGGTTCGGATGGAGCTGGAGGGTCTGGTTTGGATGGTCTTTGGAAGGTTGGTGTGGCCTGTTTTCACACTATAGGGATTTTACGATTTTGTGAAAGGTTGAGGAGGTTACTGATGGAACAGTGTAAAAAAGAATGTAAGTGCAATAAAATTCACCACATCTCCTTTCAGAATGGTTCAATCCGAGGTGCATGAACATAGCTGCAAGGGAATACTGTATTTAATGTGCATCATGACAGGCAGCGCCTGCTGCGCTTTTCCAGCACCACACTTTTCAACTCTGGTCTCCAGCATCTGCAGTCCTCACTTTCTCCTAGTTGGTCTTAACCTACTCTGAATCCCCTTGTAAGGATGCCTTCCTTGAAGAAGCTCTCCTCCTCCCTGTATAAGGATCTCAGTGAGTCCCTCTCTCACTGCACCACCAGGACAGAACCCCACTGGTCCTCACCTACCACCCCACCAACCTCCAGATACATCGTATCATCCGTTGTCATTTCCGCCACCTCCAAACAGACCCCACCACCAGGGCTATATTTCCCTTCCCTCCCCTATCAGCGTTCCGGAGAGACCACTCCCTCCACGACTCTCTCATCAGGTCCACACCCTCCACCAACCCAACATCCACTCCCGGCACCTTCCCCTGCAACCGCAAGAAGTGCAAAATTGCGCACGCACACCTCCCCCCTCACCTCCCCCCAAGACCCCAATGGATCCTTCCATATCCGTCACAAATTCACCTGCACCTCCACACGCATCATTTACTGTATCCACTGCACCCGTTGTGGTCTCCTCTATATTGGGGAGACAGGCCGCCTACTTGCGGAACGTTTCAGGGAACACCTCTGGGACACCAGCGCCAACCAACCCAACCGCCCCGTGGCTGAACACTTTAACTCCCCCTCCCACTCCGCCAAGGACATGTAGGTCCTTGACCTCCTCCATCACCAGACCATGACAACATGACGCCTGGAGGAAGAGCGCCTCATCTTCCGCTTAGGAACCCTCCAACCACAAGGGATGAATGCAGATTTCTCCAGCTTCCTCATTTCCCCTCCCCCCACCTTGTCACAGTCCCAACCCCTGGATTCAGCACCGCCCTCTTGACCTGCAATCTTCGTCCCGACCTCTCCGCCCCCACCCCCTCTCCAGCCTATCACCCTCACCTCCTTCCACCTATTGTATTCCCAACACCCTTCCCCCAAATTTCCCCCCTCCCCCCACCTTTTATCTCAGCCCGCTTGGCACACCAGCCTCATTCTTGAAGAAGGGCTTATGCCTGAAACATCGATTCTCCTACTCCTCAGACTGCCTGGCCTGCTGCGCTTTTCCAGCAAACACTTTTCAACCTTTAATGTGCATCATGCCAGCAAAATTGCCCAAAGACAGTGCAGAGGAAATACATGCATTTCTGAACCTGGTTAAAAATCACACAACACGGGGTGAGAGTCCAACAGGTTTATTTGGAAGCACTAGCTTTCGGAACGCGGCTCCTTCATCAGGAGATTGTGGAGAATAAGATCGTAAGACACAGAATTTATAGTAAAAATTTACAGTGTGATGAAACTGGAATTATATATTGAAAAAAAGACCTGGATTGTTTGTTAAGCCTCTCATCTTTTAGAATGAAGATGTTGGTTTCAGTTCTTTCATATGTAAACGGCAGAACATTTAAAAGTTACATTCTAAAGTGAACTTGAACAATTGGTGTCATGTCGGCCCAGATAATACATTGAAGGTGTTAGCTGCCCTGTGTGAGGCTGTCTGTGCCACAATGGTCAGACTGATTCTCATCTAAAAATGGATTTCCAGAATCTTACAAGGATTCATGCAGTTTTTGAGCAAAGTAAAATGCAATTCTTGCAAGTACAAATTCACCCCACAAACTTGTATGTGTACATGTGTGCATGTGGGGGGATGCAGGGCTTATGAGTGTCTGTGAGAGAGTGTGTGTACGTGCGTGAGTGTAAACGGGTATAAGTCTGTGAGATGCTGCATATGTGAGTGTGCAAGTGTATGAGATAGGGTCTGTGTGTGCGTGTGCAATGGTGTCACCTGTAGTGTGACGTGAACCCAAGGTCCTGGTTGAGGCCATCCCCATGGATACTGAACTTGCCTATCAGCCTCTGCTCAGCCACTTTGTGTTGTTGCCTGCCCAGAGGTCCACCTTGGAGGATGGTCACCTGAAGATCCAAGGTTGAATGGTCCCGGACCACTGAAGTGTTTTCCAACTGGGAGAGAACACTCCTGTCTGTTGATTGTTGTGTGGTGCCCATTCATCCGTTGTTGTAGCCTCTGCTTGGTTTCCCCAATGTACCATGCCTCGGGGCATCCTTACCTGCAGTGTATGAGATAGACAACGTTGGCTGAATCGCATGAGTAGCTGTCACGTACATGATGGGAGGTGCCCCCATGTGTAATAGTGGTGTCTGAGTCAACACTCTGACCTCTTCTGGACACAGATACGTGCTGCAACCGACAGGGTAGCCTTCATTGTCCAGTACTTCCCGAGAGCTGAACGACTGCACCATTTTCTCCACAGCCTGCAACACATTATCAATGAGGATGAGCATCTCACCAAGACCTTCCCCACACCTCCACTGCTCACCTTTAAACAACCACCGAACCTCAAACAGATCATTGTTTGTAGCAAACTACCTGGCTTTCTGGACAACACCATTTAACCTTGTTGTGGTGGACGCTGCAAGACATGTCAGAGTGTGGACATGGACACCACCATTACACATGGGGATACCTCCCACCATGTACGCGGCAGGTACTCATGTGACTCAGCCAGCGTTGTCTATCTCATATACTACAGGCAAGGATGCCCTGAGGCATGGTACGTTGGGGAAACCGAACAAAGGTTACAACAACAGATGAATGGGCACCGCGCAACAATCAACAGACAGGAATGTTCCCTCCCAGTCGGAGGACACTTCAGCATTCCTCGGACCTATGGGTTTCCCTCCTTCAAGGTGGACAGGCAGCAGCAAAAAGTGGCCAAGCAGAGGCTAATAGCTAAGTTCCGTACCCATAGGGAGGGCCTCAACCGGGACATTGGGTTCATGTCACATTACAGGTGACCACCAATGCACTATACACACATACACATACAATTCCACACGCACCCTCTCACAGACTTGTACCCCTTTACATTCACACACACTCTCAGACACTCATAAACCCCAACCCCCAACCACACACTCCCGTGCAAACAAGTTTGTGGGGTGAATCTGTACTTGCAGAATTACATTTTACTTTGCTCAAAGACTGCATGAATCCTTGTAAGATTCTGTAAATCCATATTTTAGATTAAAATCAGTCTAACCGTTGTGGCACACAGTTTCACGCAAGGCACCTCACACCTTCCATGCATTAACTGGGCCGACAAAACACCGTAGACCCCATCTACCACCCCCTGAGAAAAAGAACAGGAAATAACATCACCAACCCAAAGTAAACCAAACATATCAATAGAAAGCAGGAATCATGTACACTGCTTCGCCTGAGGCCCACTGAAGATGTTACCTGGTAGGGTGATGAAACGTCTAGAAATGAACCTTCCAGCTCAGCGAGCAAACCTACAGCAATGGCACCAATTGTTAAAGTTCACTTGAGAATGTAACTTTTAAACGTTCTTCCATTTACGTATGAAAGAACTGAAACCAACATGTTCATTCTAAAAGGCACTTATATATTGACTAATATATTGAAAAACATCTGGAATATTTAAGTTCAGTTGCATCACACATGCTATAAATTCTGTCTTACAATCTTGTACTCCACAACCATCTGATGAAGGAGCAGTGCACTGAAAGCTAGTGTGCTTCCAAATAAATCTGTTGTACTATAACCTGGTGTTGTGTGATTTTTAACTTTGTATACTGCAGTCCAACACTGGCATCTCCGAATCAATTCTGAACCTGAGTATGTTTCACTCTGAAGAGCCTCAGTACAATTACAATCCTCTCCACACCAGCATAGTGTGTATGTGTGTGTGTGTGTGTGTGTGTGTGTGTGTTTCTGCTGACACTGCTGAGAGTTACTCTCTCAGACTGAACCCCAGATGATTTTCACCCTCCACTGTTCCATGGTGTGTGGAAGACAGCTGAGGGTGGCATTGTATCACATTAAACACAGAGAGAGCAATCTGGACAGAGGCCCAGAACCTTCTCTCTCTCCCTTACTCTATATGTTACAGCTTTTCTCCCTGTGTGTCCATACGCTTGTACATCTGTGTGTGTGTCAGCATGTGCGCATGTTTCAGTGTCTCTGTATGAGTGTACATATGTGTGTGCTAGTGTCTCAGTGTGTGCCTGTTAGTTTCTGCATTTGTCTGTGTTTCCGCAAATGTTTTTATCTCTGTCGATCTGTCTGTGTGCTTGTAGCTGAGTCTGTGTGCTGATACACATGAGTGTATGCACTTGTGTGTCTATGCCTGTGTCTCTGTGCAATGGTTTCGCTGTTCTCTTCGGGGTGAATCCATTGAAATAGTCTCACCCCTTTCTCCTTTTTGTCTCTTGTGTTTAAGATGATACAACACTGATGGTCGTGTTCATGCGTGTTTGCTACTGCAACACAGGTATGTTTAAACTAAGAACTGGGGCAGAGGGGACAATCTGGAAATTTAAGAAGGAAGTTCTGCGTGGCTACAGGGATGGTGCAGGAGGGAGGGATTCCGGTATTTGGATAACTGGGGTTCTTTCTGGGGAAGGTGGGACCTCTATAAACAGGATGGTCTATACCTGAACCTGAGGGGTACCAGTATCCTTGGCGGGAGGTTTGCTAGTGCTCTTGGGGGGGGTTTAAACTAACTCTGCAGGGGCATGGGAACCTAGACTGTAGCTTTAGGGTGCAGGACCTGGAGTGTAGGGAGGTTAGGAATATGGCATCAATGTCAAAGGAGGGTGCCTGTAAACAGGAAAGTGGCTTGAAGTGTGTATACTTCAATGCAAGAAGTATACGAAATAAGGTAGGTGAACTTGCAGCGTGGGTTGGTAGTAGGGACTTCGATGTTGTGGCTATTACGGAGACATGGGTAGAGCAGGGACAGGACTGGCTGTTGCAGGTTCCAGGGTTTAAATGTTTTAGTAGGGTCAGAAGTGGGGGTAAAAGAGGGGGAGGTGTGGCATTGCTTGTCAAAGATAGTATTACAGCGGTGGAAAGCACGATGGATGAAGACTCGCCATCTGAAGTAGTTTGGGCTGGGGTTAGGAATAGGAAAGGTGAGGTCACCCTGTTAGGAGTCTTTTACAGGCCTCCTAATAGTCGTAGAAATGTAGAAGAAAGGATTGCGAGGATGATTCAGGAGAAGAGTGAAAGTATTATGGTGGTTGTTATGGGGGACTTTAACTTTCCTGATATTGATTGGAAAAGCTATAGCTCAAGTTCGTTAGATGGGTCGGTGTTTGTCCAATGTGTGCAGGAGGGTTTCCTGACACAATATGTAGATAGGCCAACAAGAGGTGAGGCCATACTGGATTTGGTTCTGGGTAATGAACCAGGCCAGGTGTTAGAATTAGAGGTAGGTGAGCACTTTGGGGACAGTGACCACAATTCGGTGACTTTTACTTTCGTGATGGAGAGGGATAAGTGTGCACTGCAGGGTAAGAGTTATAGCTGGGGGCAGGGAAATTATGATGCGGTGAGGCATGAATTAGGATGCGTGGCTTGGAGAAGTAGACTTCAAGGCAAGGGCGTAATTGATATGTGGAGCTTATTCAAGGAGCAACGTTTGAGTGTCCTTGATAAGTATGTACCTGTCAGGCAGGGAGGAAAGTGTCGTGTGAGGGAGCCGTGGTTTAATAAGGAATTGGAATCCCTTGTTAAATGGAAGAGGGCGGCCTATGTAAAGATGAGGCGTGAAGGTTCAATTGGAGTGATTGAGAGTTATAAGGTAGCCAGGTAGGACCTGAAGAGAGAGCTAAGAGCAGCAAGGAGGGGACATGAAAGGTCCTTCGTTGGTAGGATTAGGGAAAATCCTAAGGCTTTCTTTAGGTATGTCAGGAATAAAAGGATGACTAGGGTAGGAATAGGTCCAGTCAAGGATAGTAGTGGGAAGTCGCGTGTGGAGGCTGAAGAGATTGGGGAGACACTGAATGAATACTTTTCGTCAGTATTCACTCAGGAACAGGATATTGTTGCAGATGAGAATACTGAGTCACAATTAAGTAGAATAGATGGCTTTGAGGTATGTAGGGAAGAGGTGTTGGAAATTCTGGAAAGGGTGAAAATAGATAAGTCCCCTGGGCCTGATGGCATTTATCCTAGGATTCTCTGGGAAGCAAGGGAGGAGATTGCAGAGCCATTGGCCTTGATTTTTATGTCCTCATTGTCTACAGGAATCGTGCCATAAGACTGGAGGCTAGCAAATGTGGTTCCCTTGTTCAAGAAGGGGAGTAGGGATAACCCTAGTAACTATAGGCCGGTGAGTCTCACTTCTGTTGTGGGCAAAGTCTTAGAGAGAATTGTAAGGGATAAGATTTATGAACATCTGGATAGGAATAATGTGATCAAGGATAGTCAGCATGGTTTTGTGAAGGGCAGGTCGTGCCTCACAAACCTTATTGAATTCTTTGAGAAGGTGACTAAGGAGGTGGACGAGGGGAAAGCGGTAGATGTGGTGTATATGGATTTGAGTAAGGCGTTTGATAAGGTTCCCCATGGTAGGCTACTGCAAAAAATACGGAGGTATGGCATTGAGGGTGAGTTGGAGGTTTGGATTAGGAATTGGCTGGCTGGAAGAAGACAGGGGGTAGTAGTTGATGGTAAAGGTTCATCTTGGAGTGCCGTTACTAGTGGTGTTCAGCAAGGATCTGTTTTGGAACCATTGCTGTTTGTCATTTTTATAAATGACCTGGAGGAGGGGTTAGAAGGTTGGGTGAGCAAGTTTGCGGATGATACAAAAGTCGGAGGAGTTGTTGACAGTGAGGAAGGATGTGGCAGGTTACAGCAGGATATAGATAAGCTGCAGAGCTGGGCAGAAAGGTGGCAAATGGAGTTCAATGTAGCTAAGTGTGAGGTGATTCACTTTGGTAAGAGTAACAAAAAGATGGGGTACTGGGCTAATGGTCGGATACTTGGTAGTGTGGATGAGCAGAGGGATCTTGGTGTCCATGTACACAGATCTTTGAAAGTTGCCACCCAGGTAAATAGTGCTGTGAAGAAGGCATATGGCATACTGGCTTTTATTGGTAGAGGAATTGAGTTCCGGAGTCCTGAGGTCATGTTGCAGTTGTATAAGACTCTGATGCGGCCGCATCTGGAGTATTGTGTGCAGTTTTGGTCGCCATACTATAGGAAGGATGTGGAGGCACTGGAACGGGTGCAGAGGAGGTTTACCAGGATGTTGCCTGGTATGGTAGGAAGATCGTATGAGGAAAGGCTGAGGCACTTGGAGTTGTTTTCATTGGAGAAAAGAAGGTTTATGAGTGACTTGATAGAGGTGTACAAGATGATTAGGGGTTTAGATAGGGTTGACCGTGAGAACCTTTTTCCACGTATGGAGTCAGCTATTACAAGGGGGCATAGCTTTAAATTAAGGGGTGGTAGATACAGGACAGATGTTAGGGGTAGGTTCTTTACTCAGCGAGTCGTGAGTTCATGGAATGCCCTGCCAGTAGCAGTGGTGGACTCTCCCTCTTTATGGGCATTTAAGCGGACATTGGATAGGCATATGGAGGATAGTGTAGGTTAGGTGGGCTTGGATCGGTGCAACATCGAGGACCAAAGGGCCTGTACTGCGCTATATTCTTCTATGTTCTATGTTCTAAGTTAAAGGGAGAGTGAGAATAACAGAAGTTAAGACAGACAACAGAATCAACAAAGACGAAAACTCAAGAAGGGATCATACGTTGTGGTCAAGTGAAATAGGGATTGATAGGAAGGGTGAGGGGAGTAACAAATTAAAAATATTAGACATGAATGCACAAAGCATAAGAATGAAGGTGGATGAGCTTGAGCCTCAGTTGGAAATTGGCAGTTACGATGTTGTGGGGATAATTGAGACATGGCTTCAAGTGGACAGGGCCTGGGAAATGAATATTCAAGGCTATACTTGATATCGTAAGGACAGACTGACGAGCAGAGGGGGTGGGGTGGCCCTGTTGGTGAGGAATGATATTCAGTCCTTGCAGGGGGGAGGGAATAGAATCAGAGGATGTAGAGTCAGTATGGATAGAGCTGAGAAATTCTAAGAGTTGAAAGACCCTCATGGGAGTTATCTACAGGCCCCCAAACAGTAGCCTGGATGTAGGGTGTAAGTTGAATAGGAAGTTGAAATTGGTCTGTTGCAAAGATATTACTACAGTTGTTATAGGGGATTGCAGCATGCAGGTAGACTGGGAGAATCAGGATGGTACTGGACCCCAAGAAAGGGAGTTTGTGGAGAGCCTCCAAGATGGATTCTTAGAACAGTTTATACTGGAGCTTACCAGGGAGAAAGCGATTCTGGATCTGGTATTGTGTAATGAACCAGATTTGATCAGGGACCTCAAAGTAAGGGAGTCATTAGGAGGTAGTGACCATAATATGGTAAGTTTTAATCTGTGATGTGAGAGGGAGAAGGGAGAATCGGGAGTGTCAGTATTGCAGTTGAATAAAGGGAACTATGGAGCTATGAGGGAGGAGCTGGCCAAAGTTCAATGGTTCAATACCCGAGCAGTGGAGCAATAATGGCAGGTATTTCTGGGTATAATGCAGAAGGTGCAGGATCAGTTCATTCCAAAAAGGAAGAAAGATCCTAAGGAGAGGCAGGGTTGGCCATGGCTGATGAGGGAAGTGAAGAACTATATAAAGGTAAAAGAGAAGAAACATAACAAAGATGAGTGGGAAACCGGAGGACTGGGAAACTTTTGAGGAGCAGCAGAGGATAACTAAAAAGGCAATACATGGAGAAAAAAAGACAAGGTATGAAGGCAAACTGGCCAAAAATTTAAAGGAGGAGAGTAAAAGCTGTTTTTTTGAAAAGGTTTGTGAAAGGAAATAAATGGTTAAGACTAAAATTGGGTCCTTGAAGACACGAACGGGTGCATTTATTATGGGGAACAAGGAAATGGCAGAGAGTTGAATAGGTACTTTGGATCTGTCTTCACTGGGGAAGACACAAACAATCTCCCAGATATAATAGTGGCTAAAGGACCGAGGGTAATGGATGAACTGAAGGGAATTTATATTTGGCAGGAATTGGTGTTGGAGAGACTGTTAGGTCTGAAGGTTGATAAGTCCCTGGGACCTGATGGTCTCCATCCCAAGGTACTGAAGGAGGTGGTTCGAGAAATCGTGGAGGCATTGGTGATCATTTTCCAATGTTTTATAGATTCAGGATCAGTTCCTGCGGATTGGAGGGTGGCTAATGTCCCACTTTTTAAGAAAGGAGGGAGAGAGAAAGCAGGGAATTATAGACCAGTTAGTCTGACCTCAGTGGTGGGAAAGATGCTGGAGTCAATTATAAAAGATGAAATTACGACACATCTGGATAGCAGTAACAGGATAGGTCAGAGTCAGCATGGATTTATGAAAGGGAAATCATGCTTGACTAATCTTCTTGAATTTTATGAGGATGTAACTCTGAAGGTGGACAAGGGAGATCCAGTGGATGTAGTGTACCTGGACTTTCAGAAAGCTTTTGATAAAGTCCCACATAGGAGATTAGTGAGCAAAATTAGGGTGCATGGTATTGGGGGCAAAGTATTGACTTGGATTGAAAATTGGCTTGCTGACAGGAAGCAAAAAGTAGGGATAAACAGAAATGGCAGGCGGTGACCAGTGGGTCACCAAATATTAGCAAATTTGCTGATGACACAAAGCTGGGTGGTAGGGTGAAATGTGATGAGGATGTTAGGAGATTACAGGGTGACCTGGACAAGTTAGGTGAGTGGTCAGATGCATGGCAGATGCAGTTTAATGTGGATAAATGTCTGGTTATCCACTTTGGTGGCAAGAACAGGAAGGCAGGTTACGATCTAAATGGAGTCAAGTTAGGTAAAGGGCGGTACAAGGAGATCTGGGTGTTCTTGTACACCAGTCAATGAAGGTAAGCATGCAGGTACAGCAGGCAGTGACGAAAGCTAATAGCATGCTGGCCTTCATAACAAGAGGGATTGAGTATAGAAGCAAAGAGGTCCTTCTGCAGCTGTACAGGGTCCTGGTGAGACCATACCTGGAATATATTGTGCAGTTTTGGTCTCCAACTTTGAGGAAAGACATTCTGGCTATTGAGGGAGTGCAGCGTAGGTTCACAAAATCAATTTCTGGAATGGCGGGATTACCTTTCACTGAAAGACTGGAGCGACTGGGCTTGTATACCCTTGAGTTTAGAAGACTGAGAGGGGATCTGATTGAGACATATAAGATTATTAAAGGATTGGACACTCTGGAGGCAGGAAGCATGTTTCCGCTGATGGGTGAGCCCAGAACCAGAGGCAACAGTTTAAAAATAAGGGGTAGGCCATTTCGAACAGAGTTGAGGAGAAATTTCTTCACCCAGAGATTGGTGGGTGTGTCAAATGTTCTGCCCCAGAAGGCAATGGAGGCCAAGTATCTGGATACTTTCAAGAAAGAAATGGATAGAGCTCTTAAAGATAGTGGAATCAAGGGTTATGGGGATAAGGCAGGAACAGGATACTGATTAAGGATGATCAGCCATGATCATAATGAATAGTGGTTTGGATCAGAAATTGGCGAACTGAAAGAAAACAGAGGGTGGTGGCTGATGGGAAATGTTCATCCTGGAGCTCAGTTACCAAAGGTGTGCTGCAAGAACCTGTTTTGGGGCCACTGCTGTTTGTCATTTTTATAAACGATCTGGAGGTGGGCATGGAATGATGGGTTAGTAAATTTGCAAATGACACTAAGGTAGGCAGAGTTGAGGATAGAGCCAAAGGATGTTGTGGGTAACAGGAGGGACATAGATAAGATGCAGAGCTGGGCTAAGATGTGGCAAATGGAGCTTAATGCAGAAAAGTGTGAGGTAGTTCACTTTAGAAGAAGTAACAGGAATGCAGAGTACTGGGCTAATGGTAAAATTCTTGGCAGTGTAGATAAACAGAGATCTCTATGTCCAGGTGCATAAATCTCTGAAAGTTGCCACCAGATTGATAAGGCTGTCAAGAAGGCATTATGGTGTGTTGGTGTTTATTGGTAGGGGATTGGGTTTCAGAGCCATGAGGTCATCCTTCAGCTTTACAAGACACTGGTAAGGCCGCATCTGGTGTATTGTGTACAGTTCTGGTCACCGCATTATAGGAAGGATATGGAAGCTTTGGAAAAGGGTTCAGAGGAGATTTCCTGGGCTGTTGCCTGGTATGGATGGTCGGTCTTACGAGGAAAGGCTGAGGAAACTGAGGCTGTTTTGGTTGGAGAGAAGGTTGAGAGGTGAGAAATAGAAGATAATCAAAGGGTTAGATAGGGTGGACAGTGAGAGCCTTTTTCCTTGGATGGTGAAGGCTAACATGAGGGGACACAACTTTAAATTGAGGGGTGATAGATTTCGGACAGAGATCAGGGGTAGTTTCTTTACTCAGAGTAGTAGGGGTGTGGAACAGCCTGCCTGCAACAGTAGTTGACTCGCCGACGTTAAGAACATTTAGATGAGCATTGGCCATATAGATGGATAATGATGGAATGGTGTAGGATAGACGGGCATCAGATTATTTTTACAGGTCGATGCAACATCGAGGGCCGAAGGGCCTGTACTGCACTGTAACATTCTATGCTTTGTGTTCTAATGATTTTAAATGGCCAAATAGGAGATTGTCTGACAGATTGTAAATCACTCACTACTCAGTGACAATATGGATAATTCACAGATTCCCAAGAACTCCCTGACAGACAGGCAAACCAAACATTCCTGACTCACTATAACTCAGACCCCTAATAACATCCCTGCACCATGGACATGAGACAATGCAAAAAGGTTAGTACGGACTGAAGAAACAATCCTCAGATTGCTAGACAGCAATTCCTGGTGCCTCCAATAGGGGGAATGATAGTTACCCAACAGGGAAATAGAGAGAATTACAGACTGACCAAACTATCCGGATGGTAATTCCAGATGTATCCAATAGATGGCACGGCAAAGCACAACTATGGGAACCAAGGATGAAACAACCAACACAAACACTCAGATGGCAATTCCACATTTCTCCAATAGGGGGACTGATAGCACACCAACAGGAGGACAGGGACGATTTCATCCAGACACCCCAGAGCGAAAGGATTTGGAGATGCCGGAGGCGCCACAACCGCAAAATTAGATGGAGTCCACGCTCTGATCCTGCGCTCAGGATACAGCATTACAATTACCTGATATTGCCAAACAGATAAGGCAACAAAACTACACCACGTACACGCACACCAAGAACAAAAAACTGGTGAAACTTGGCATTCTCACCAGTAATTGCAAAGCCCACCCTGACACCACAGTAGACAACATTATCACTGCAAGGAAGTCTATTATCAACTTATCAGACCACACCCTTCAACTGGAAGAGATTGAAGTCCTAAGCAGGGATCTCAACTTCTGCCCCACCACCGAAACGGTTGGTTCTTGCAGCAGATACGGAGGAGTTCATCAGACGAATGACACACCAGGAATTCTTTCAAGGTGCTAGTGATCCCAACAAGCCCATTGATGAACTGGAACAGTTATGGGGGATTTCAACATGCAGGTAGACTGGGAGAATCAGGAAAGGGAGTTTGTGGAGTGCCTCCGAGATGGATTCTTCGAACAGCTGGTGCTGGAGCTGACCAGGGAGAAGGCAATTCTGGATCTGGTCTTGTGCAATGAACCGGATTTGATCAGGGACCTCGAAGTGAAGGAGCCATTGGGAAGTAGTGACCATAATACAATAAGCTTTAACCCTAAACCTAACCCTATCGCAGCCCCCCTCCCTTCTCTTCCCTCCTTCCCTCCTCCTCTCTCCCTCTCCCCCTCCCTCCCCCTCCCCCTCCCCCTCCCCCTCCCCCTCTCCCTCTCCCTCTCCCTCTCCCTCTCCCTCTCCCTCTCCCTCTCCCTCTCCCTCTCCCTCTCCCTCTCCCTCTCCCTCTCCCTCCCTCCCCTTCCCTCTCCCTCTCCCTCTCCCGCACGGGGCAGTCTCTGGGGAAAGGGTGTTACCGGCCGCGCCTTAAATACCCGCCGGCGGTTCGTGGCGGGAGTTGCCATGGAGACGGGATCTGACGGTTGGTCTTGGCGCTAAAATTAAAGTCGCGAGCGCTCGGGTGATCAATGGGAGACCATCGAGGAGACAAGGGGTGAGTACTCAGAGATTGAGGGAGAGAACAAAACACCAACCAGAAATGTGGGCCCCACGGGAAGAAAATTAATTGGAAAAGCGATGCCCAGCACTTGTAATGTCAGGGAGGCTGTGGGACATTTCAATGTTAACCACCAAGAGTGGCTTGGCAACAACACCACTTACTGAGCTGACCCTAAAGCACATAGCTTCCTCCTGCCTGGGTCTGCACAAGTGATAAGGAATAAACAACATGGAAAATTATGTACTTGACTTCAACCTAACAATGATCATTCTACAATCCTTGTGGAGACAAAGTTGGAACACCACATTGACAATATCTTTCATCCTATTGCACAGTATTATCACATTGCTAAATGCAATAGATTTCTGACAGATCTTGCAACTCAATTCTGGGCATCCATGAGATGCTGTTGGCCATCAGCAATCAAATTGTACTCGAAGGCAATCTGTAATCTCATGGCCCAGCATACTCATCAAGCCAAGGGATCAAACAATTAAGAGGTTCAATGGAGCAGCACTGCGCACACCTACAAATGATGTGTCTGCATGATGCAGTGACAAAGTACAGTTATTTGCTAAACAGCAGATAGTCATAGAGGTTAGGCCACTGTTGGACTGTTGTATACAATTCTGGTCTCCTTCCTATTGGAAAGATGTTGTGAAACTTGAAAGGGTTCAGAAAAGATTTACAAGGATGTTGCCAGGGTTGGAGGATCTGAGCTACAGGGAGAGGCTGTACAGGCTGGGGCTGTTTTCCCTGGAGCATCGGAGGCTGAGGGGTGACCTTATAGAGGTTTACAAAATTATGAAGGGCATGGATAGGATAAAGTCTATTTCCCTGGGGTGGGGGAGTCCAGAACGAGAGGGCATAGGTTTAGGGTGAGAAGGGAAAGATATAAAAGAGACCTACAGGGCAACGTTTTCACACCAAAGGTGGTACGTGTATGGAAAGAGCTGCCAGAGGAGGTGGTGGAGGCTGGTACAATTGCAACATTTAAAAGGCATTTGGATGGATATATGCATAGGAAAGGTTTGGAGGGGTATGGGCCAGGTGCTGGCAGGTGGGACTAGATTGGGTTGGGATATCTGGTTGGCATAGACGGGTTGGACCGAAGGGTCTGTTTCATGATGTACATTTCTATGATTCTGAGGTATACATCATGGAAACTGACCCTTCAGTCTAACTCACCCATGCCAACCAGATATCCTAATCTAATCTAGTCCCATTTGCCAGTACTTTGCCCATATCCCTCTAAACCCTTCCTGTTCGTATACCCATCCAGATGTCTTTTGAATGTCATTGTATCAGCCTCCACTACTTCCTCTGGCAGCTCATTCCATACACGCAACACCCTCTGTGGGAAAAAGTTGCCCCTTATATCCCCTTCAAGTCTTTCCCCTCTCACCCTAAACCTATGTCCTCTAGTTCTGGACCCACACACCCTGGGGAAAAGACCTTGTCTATTCACTCTTTCCACGTCCCTCATGATTTTATAAGGGCATGCCTCAGCCTCCAACACTCCAGGGAAAACAGTCCCAGCCTATTCAGCCTTTCCCTGTAGCTCAAACCTTGCAATCCTGGCAACAACCTTGTATATGTTTTCTGAACCCTTTCAAGTTTCACAACATCCTTCTGATAGGAGGGAGACCAGAATTGCACACAATGATAGACAGGGCCAAGTGATTTCACAACCAACAGTTCAGATCTAAGCTCTGCAATTTGCCATGTCTGGTCGTGAATAGAGGCAGACAATTAAACAACTCCCTGGAGGAGAAGACTGAATAAATGCCTCCATCCTCAATTATGGAGGACCCGAGCACATCAGTGCAAAGATAAGGCTAAGCATTTATGACAGTCTGCAGTCAGAAGTACCAAGTGAAAGAGTTTAGACTGGCTGGATTTCTTGGAATGTAATCCAGGAGTTTTTTTTTGTAGCAACATGTAGAAGGTGCAACATAGGACAGCATAGTGTTGGAACTGATTCTGGGGAAAGAAGCTGGATGAGTAAAAACAAATTACTGTGGATGCTGGAATCTGAAACCAAAAGAGAAAATGCTGGAAAATCTCAGCAGGTCTGGCAGCATCTGTAAGGAGAGAAAAGAGCTGACGTTTCAAGTCTCACTGACCGTTTGTCAAAGTGTTTGATGTAGCAGTGGGGGAACATTTTCGTGATAGTGAAAACAACATTGTTCAGATTACTTAAGGACAAGTGAAAAGATGGCTTGCAAAAGGTGCTTTGGACGGTGGGGGGAAAGGCATATTTTATTAAAATAAAGCGGAATCTGGCCAAAGTGGACTGGGAACAGTTCCTTGCAAATAATTCTAATACTGGAGCAGTGGAAGGCATCATCAGAAACCCCTCCCACCCCGGTAACACTCTCTTCATCATCATCAGAGAGCCCTCCCACACCAGTAACATTCTCTTCCAACACCATCAGAGATCCCTCCTACCCCAGTAACACTCTCTTCATCATCATCAGAGACACCTCTCACCCTGGTAACACTCTCATCAACATCATCAGAGACCCCTCCCAACCTGGTAACACTCTCTTCATCATCATCAGAGACCGCTCCCACCCGGTAACACTGTCTTCTTCATCATCATCATCAGAGACTCCTCACACCCTGGTAACACTCTCTCCAACACCATCAGAGACCCCTCTCACTCTGATAACACTCTCTTCATCATCATCAGAGACCCCTCCCAACCTGATAACACTCTCTTCCAACATCATCAGAGATCCCCCCCATACCCCTGTAAGACTGTCGTCATCATCATCAAAGACCCCTCTCACCCCGGTAACACTCTCTTCATCATCATCAGAGACCCCTCCTACCCTGGTAACACTCTCATCATCATCATCAGAGACACCTCCCAACCTGGTGACACTTTCTTCCAACATCATCAGAGACTCCCCATACCCCTGTAACACTGTCTTCATCATCATCAGAGACTACCCATACCCCTGTAAGACTGTCGTCATCATCATCAGAGACCCCCCATACCCCTGTAACACTCTCTTCATCAACATCGGGGACCCCTCCTACCCTGGTAACACTATCAACATCATCTTCAGAGACCCCTCCTACCCCAGTAACTCTCTCCTCATCATCATCAGAAACCCCTCCCAACCTGGTAACCCTCTCTTCATCACCATCAGAGACCTCTCCCACCCGGTAACACTGTCTTCATCATCATCAGAGAGCCCTCCCACACCAGTAACATTCTCTTCCAACACCATCAGAGACCCTTCCTACCCCGGCAACAATCTCTTCCAACACCATCAGAGTCTCCTCCTACCCCGGAAACACTCTCATCTAACATCAGACACGTCTCCCACCCCAGTAACATTCTCTTCCAACACCATCAGAGACCTCGCCTACCCCGGTAACTCTCTCTTCATCATCATCAGAGACACCTCCCACCCCGGTAACATTTTCTTCCAACACCATCAGAGACCGCTCCTACCCAATTAACTCCTTGAACATCATCAGAGACCCTTCCCACCCCGGTAACACTCTCTTCATCATCATTAGAGACCTCTCCCTCCCCATAACACTCTCTTCCAACACCATGAGAGATCCCTCCTACCCCAGTAACACACTCATTGAACATCATCAGAGACCCCTCCCAGCCAGGTAACACTCTCTTCCAACATCATCAGAGACCCCTCCCACCCCAATAACAATCTCTTCCAACTTCATCAGAGACTCCTCCCACCCTGGTAACACTGTCTTCATCATCATCAGAGATCCCTCCCACCCCGGTAACACCCTCTTCCAACACCATCAGAGGCCTCGCCTATCCCGGTAACACTCTCATTGAACATTATCGGAGACCCTTCCCACCCTGGTAACACTGTCTTCCAACACCATCAGAGACCTCTCCTACCCAGGTAACACTCTCATCCAACGTCATCAGAGACCCCTCCCACCCAGGTAACAGTCACTTCCATCATCATCAGAGACCCCTCCCAACCTGGTAACACTCTCTTCATCATCATCAGAGACCCCTCCCACCCCGGTAACACTATCTTCATCATCATCAATGGCCCCTCACACCCCGGTAACACTTTCTTCCAACACCATCAGAGCCCTCTCCTATCCCGGTAACACTCTCATTGAACATCATTGGAGACCCCTCCCGCCTCGGTAACACTCTCTTCCAACATCATCAGAGACCCCTCCCAACCTGGTAACACTCTCTTCATCATCATCAGAGACCACCCACTCCCCGGTAACACTCTCTTCCAACACCATCAGAGACCCCTCCTACCCTGGTTACACTCTCATCTAACATCATCAGAGACTCCTCCCAACCCAGGAACAATCTCTTCCAACATCACCAGAGACCCCTCCCACTCCGGTAACACTCTCTTCATCATCATCAGAGACCCTTCTCACCCCGGTAACACTTTTCATCAGCGTCAGAGACCCTCCCACCCAGGTAACAATCTCTTCCAACACCATCAGAGACCCCTCCTACCCTGGTAACACTCTCATTGAACATCATCAGAGTCCCTTCCCACCCCTGTAACACTCGCTTCATCATCATCGGAGACCCCTCCCGCCCCGGTAACACTCTCTTCCAACACCATCAGAGACCCTCCCTACCCTGGTAACACTCATCGAACATCATCAGAGACCCCTCACACCCCGGTAACACTCTCTTCATCATCATCAGAGACCCCTCACACCCCGGTAACACTCTCTTCATCATCATCAGAGACCCCTCACACCCCGGTAACACTCTCTTCATCATCATCAGAGACCCCTCACACCCCGGTAACACTCTCTTCATCATCATCAGAGACCCTCCCACCCTGGTAACATTCTCTTCCAACACCTTCAGAGACCCCTCCCACCCAATAACACTCTGCATCATCATCAGAGACCCCTCCCACCCTGGCAACACTCTCTTCCAACACCATCAGAGACCCCTCCTACCCTGGTAAAACCTCTTCATCATCATCAGAGACCGATCCCAACCTGTAAACACTCTCTTCAACATCATCAGAGACCCCTCCCACCCTGGTAACACTCGCATCATCATCATCTGACACCCCTCCCACCCCGGTAACACTTTCTTCATCATCATCGTAGACCCATCCTACCCCAGTAACAATCTCTTCCAACATCATCAGAGACCCCTCCCACCCCACTAACACTCTCTTCTTCATCATCAGAGACCCTCCCACCCTGGTAACATTCTCTTCCAACACCTTCAGAGACCCCTCCCACCCAGTAACACTCTGCATCATCATCAGAGACCCCTCCCACCCCGGGAACACTCTCTTCCAACATCATCAGAGACCCCTCCCACCCTGGTAACACTCTCTTCCAACATCATCAGAGACCCCTCCCACCCTGGTAACACTCTCTTTAGCACTTGTACCAAGAAGTTGAAGAACAGCTTCTTCCCTGCTGTTATTAGATTGCTGAATGGACCTCACTCTAATTCCAAACCAAATATTGATCATCGAGCCCGGTGTCTCTGCAGAAGGAGCACGTGGTGTCTAATGATACCCTTAAGCTGTTCAGGGAGAGGTGGGCACCGCAGGGAGTGGTGTTTTATTTCCCCCTCCAACTCTATTTTGATTTAATCCCTGCCCTCGCCTTCACTTTTTGATCATGCAGCATTGCCCTTTGATGTGAAGGGCACTGCTTGTCACTTGCCACTTGGGTTTTTTCTTTCTTCCTGGTGGTGGGAAATGAATAAAGATTGATACACCTGTTGTCTTTCACTGCACAAACACATCATGGGTGCTGGGGAAAATATAAGCACTACTGCTGTTAGGTGGTAGTGTGGGGGTACAAAAAACCAAATATTGATCTTGCTTTTGTGCACCTCCTGTGCAGCTGTAACCCTGTATGCCTCACTGTCTAATAACTCTATGATCTGTATGTCCTTCTATGTTATGATCTGTCTGTACCACTTGCAAAACAAATCCTTTCACTGTACTTAGGTACATGTGACAATAATAATCAAATCAAATGAAAATCTTGTTAGCTTTCTGCATGGTCTGTTCCTTCTGGCTCACCTTGGTCCACTCGTCCTTCACTCCTGATACCACCTTGTTCCCTGGCCAACTTCTCTGTCTCAGGTTTGCTACAATGCTCTAACGAGGCTCAGCAGAAGCAGGAAGAACAGCACCTCATTATCTACCTGTTAACTCTACAGCCTCCTGGACTCAATATTAAGGTTCAACAACTTTGGGTCTTGAGACACCTTTTCCAATGTCCTTAGCCCAGCATTCTTATCACACGCACTGATATTACACACATCAAATTGTCAGTCATTGATTGTTCCCATTAGCAGCTATTCACTCTCCTAGGCTGACTGTTATTTTTCCCTCACTTTGACCTCTATCTCCACCTATTATTTACTCCTTACCCCCTCCTCCATCATAACTTCTGGACAAAAAACAACTTTTACCTAGCTACCATCAGTTCTGAAGAAGGACCCGATATGTTAACTTTGATTTCTCTCCAGACTTGCTCAGATTTTCCAGCAAATTCTGTTTTAGATTAGATTACTTACAGTGTGGAAACAGGCCCTTTAGCCCAACAAGCCCACACTGACCCGCCGAAGCGCAACCCACCCAGGCCCATTCCCCTACATTTACCCCTTCACCTAACACTACGGGCAATTTAGCATCGCCAATTCGCCTAACCTGCACATTTTTGGACTGTGGGAGGAAACCAGAGCACCCAGAGAAAACCCACGCAGACATGGGGAGAATGTGCAAACTCCACACAGACAGTTGCCTGAGACGGGAATTGAACCCAGGTCTCTGTCCCTGAGAGACAGCATTGCTAACCACTGTGCCACCGTGCTGCCCAGAATTCTTGTTTCTGATTTCCAGCGTCCACAGTTTTTTCCTTTTTTTATCAGGAGTTGGGACGTCATGTTGAGGTTGTAGAGGACATTGGTGTGGTCACTTTTGAAGTATTGTGCACAATTGAAGTCACACTGCTAAAAGAAGGATAAACCACTAGGTCATCAACTCCCTCTTGTGTTACTGTTGATTCTTTTGATAGTCACCTGAAATTGTTGTCCTGGTTCTCGATCTTTGCATTAATCGGAACAGTTCACCTCTCCCTTTCGAGGTCAAGATTCCATGGTTTTAAATATCCCTGTCAAATAGAATCTCCGAGGAGAAAGTGAGGACTGCAGATGCTGGAGATCAGAGCTGAAAAATGTGTTGCTGGAAACGTGCAGCAGTTCAGGCAGCATCTAAGGAGCAGGAGAATCGACGTTTCGGGCATAATCCCCTCTTCAGGAATGAGGAAGGTGTGCCAAACAGGCTAAGATATAAGGTAGGGAGGAGGGACTTGGGAGAGGGGCGTTGGGAATGCAATAGGTGGAAGGAGGTTAAGGTGAGAGTGATAGGCCGGAGAGGGGGTGGGGGCGGAGAGGTCGGGAAGAAGACTGTAGGTTAAGTTGGTTGGTGCTGGTGTCCCAGACGTCCCAGACGTGTTCTCTGAAACGTTCCGCAAGTAGGCAGCCTGTCTCCCCAATGTAGAGGAGGCCACATCGGGTGCAGTGGATGCAGTAACTGATGTGTGTGGAGGTGCAGGTGAATTTGTGAAGGATCCCTTGGGGCCTTGGAGGGAAGTGAGGGGGGAGGTGCAGGCGCAAGCTTTGCATTTCTTGCGGTTGCACGGGAAGGTGCTGGGAGTGGAGGTTGGGTTGGTGGGGGGTGTGGACCTGATGAGGGAGTTGCGGAGGAAATGGTCTTTCCGGAACGCTGATAGGAGAGGGGAGGCAAATATATCCTTGGTGCTGGGGTCTGTTTAGAGGTGGCGGAACTGACGAAGGATGATACGATGTATCTGGAGGTTGGTGGGTTGGTAGGTAGGACCAGTGGGGTTCTGTCCTGGTGGCGATTGGAGGGACGGGGTTCAAGGGCGGAGGAGCGGGAAGTGGAGGAAATGCGGTGGGGTTGTTGGTCTGAACGTAGTCCAGAGTCCATGTGGGGTCAGTCGGTTCCGTAGACAGGTGCTGAGGAAGAAGATGTGGCTGTGGTAGTGAGTCTGTTTGAGGATGTGGTTGAAGAGCTTCAGGGCAGAGGAGATGTCTGGGGGGTGCAGTGAGGAGGGACTCACTGAAATCCTTGTAGAAGGAGGAAGAAAGCTTCGTCAAAGAAGGCATCCATGCAAAGGGATTCACAGTCGGTTAAAATCAACACGGAGAAAGTGAAGACTGCAGATGCTGGAGATCAGAGCTGAAAAATGTGTTGCTGGAAAAGCACAGCAGGTCAGGCAGCATCCAAGGAGCAGGAGAAATGACGTTTCGGGCATAAGCCCTTCTTCAGGAATGAGGAGGGTGTGCCAAGCAGGCTAAGATGAAAAGGTAGGGAGGAGGGACTTGGGGGTCATCTCTGCCCTGAAGCTCTTCAGCCACATCCTCAAACAGACTCGCTACCACAGCCACATCTCCTTCCTCAGCATCTGTCTACGGGACCGACTGACCCCGCATGGACTCCGGACTATGTTCAGACCAACAAGCACCAACCAACCCAACCGCCCCGTGGCAGAACACTTTAACTCCCCCTCCCACTCCGCCAAGGACATGCAGGTCCTTGGCCTCCTCCATCGCCAGACCATGGCAACATGACGCCTGGAGGAAGAACATAGAACATAGAACAACACAGCACAGAACAGGCCCTTCGGCCCAAAATGTTGTGCCGAACTTCTAACCTAGATTAAGCACCCAGACCGCCTCATCTTCCGCCTAGGAACCCTCCAACCACAAGGGATGAATGCAGATTTCTCCAGCTTCCTCATCTCCCCTCCCCCCACCTTATCTCAGTCCCAACCCTCAGACTCAGCACCGCCTTCTTGACCTGCAATCTTCTTCCCGACCTCTCCACCCCCACCCCCTCTCCGGCCTATCACCCTCACCTTAACCTCCTTCCACCTATCGCATTCCCAACGCCCCTCCCCCAAGTCCCTCCTCCCTACCTTTTATCTTAGCCTACTTGGCACACCTTCCTCATTCCTGATGAAGGGCTTATGCCTGAAACGTCGATTCTCCTGCTCCTTGGATGCTGCCTGACCTGCTGTGCTTTTCCAGCAACACATTTTTCAGCTCAAATGGAATCTCCTCTTAGCTATCCCAACATCTGTCTACCCACGTAACAGAAGTCCGTCATTCCGGGAGCCATTCCCTTATAGCTTTGTGTCATCCTCTCCAAATCCCATTGTATTTTATTTCATTGATCGGCCCTAGGCAAGGTTGATGGATATGAAGCCTCCTTCATTGTTCTCTGACTATGTGACTGAGGTTATGGCGAAATGAGAGTTTAGATTAGAGTGGTGCTGGAAAAGCACAGCAGTTCAGGCAGCATACCAGAAACAGGAAAATCGACGTTTCGGGCAAAAGCTCTTCATCAGGAATAGAGCTCTATTCTATAGAGCACCTTAATAGATGGGGGACCAGTATTCTGGCAGGCAGGTTTGCCACTGCAACACAGCTGCGTTTAAACTAAATAACGGCGGGGAGGGGACAAACTGGAGGTTTAAGAAGGAAATTGCAAGGAAAGTTAGAACAAGAGAAGTCAAGAAAGACAACGGTATCAATGGAGCAGAAAGCTCAAAAAGGGATCATGCCATAAGGTTGAGTGAAATAGGGATTGATAGGAAGGGTGAGGGCAGTAACAAATTAAAAATATTATATATGAATGCACGAAGCATTAGAAATAAGATGGATGAGCTTGAGGCTCATTTGGAAATTGGCAGTTACGATGTTGTGGGGATAACGGAGACATGGCTTCAAGTGGACAGGGCCTGGGAAATGAATATTCAAGGCTATACTTGCTATCGTAAGGACAGACTGACGGGCAGAGGGGGTGGGATGGCCCAGTTGGTAAGGAATGATATTCAGTCCCTTGTGCGGGAGGACCTAAAATCAGGGGATGTAGAGTCAGTATGGATCGAGCTGAGAAATTCTAAGGGTAGAAAGACCCTCATGGGAGTTATCTACAGGCCCTCAAACAGTAGTCTGGATTTAGGGTGTAAGTTGAATAAGGAGCTGAAATTGGCCTGTTGCAAAGTTATTACTACAGTTGTTATGGGGGATTTCAACATGCAGGTAGACCGGGAGAATCAGGATGGTACTGGACCCCAAGAAAGGGAGTTTGTGGAGTGCCTCTGAGATGGATTCTTAGAACAGCTTGTGCTGGAGCCGACCAGGGAGAAGGCTCTAGTCTGGTGTTGTGCAGTGAACCAGATTTGAACCGGGACCTCAAAGTGAAGGAGCCATTAGGAGGTAGTGACCATAATACAATAAGCTTTAATCTGCAATTTGAAAGGGAGAGGGTACAATCGGAAGTGACAATATTTCTGTTGAATAAAGGTAACTCTGGAGCAATGAGGGAGGAGCTGGCCAAAGTTCAATGGTGCAAAAGGAAGAAAGATCCTAAGAGGAGGCAGAGTTGGCTGTGCCTGATGAGGGAAGTTAAGAAAATATAAAGTCAAAAGAGAAAAAGTATAACATAGCAAAGATGAGTGGGAAAACGGAGTTCTGGGAAGGTTTTAAAGAACAACAGAGGATAACTAAGA
The DNA here is from genome assembly GCF_047496795.1 of Chiloscyllium punctatum. Classification (NCBI taxonomy): domain Eukaryota; kingdom Metazoa; phylum Chordata; class Chondrichthyes; order Orectolobiformes; family Hemiscylliidae; genus Chiloscyllium; species Chiloscyllium punctatum. Next base: position 7,164,977 of record NC_092741.1, read on the forward strand.
AGGAAATACGCAGATAAAAAATGAGGTATGAAGGTAAACTGGCCAAAAATATAAAGGGGGATAGTAAAAGCTTTTTTAGGTATGTGAAAGGAAAGAAAATGGTGAAGACTAAAATTGGGCCCTTGAAGGCAGAAACAGGTAAATATATTACGGGGAACAAAGAAGTGGCAGAAGAGTTGATTTGGTACGTCAGATCTGTGTTCACTGGGGAAGACACAAGTAATTTCCCAGAGGTAATAGTGGCTGAAGGAACTGAACTGAAGGGAATTTATATTTGCCAAGAAATGGTGTTGGAGAGACTGTTAGGTCTGAAGGCTGATGAGTCCCCGGGACCTGGTAGTCTACACCACAGGGTACTGAAGGAGATGGTTCGAGAAATCGTGGAGGCATTGGTGATAATTTTCCAATGTTCTATAGATTCAGGATCAGTTCCTGCAGATTGGAGGGTGGCTAATGTTGTCCCACTTTTTAAGAAAGGAGGGAGAGAGAAAGCAGGGAATTATAGACCAGTTAGTCTGACCTCAGTGGTGGGAAAGATGCTGGAGTCAATTATGAAGGATGAAATTACGACACATCTGGATAGCAGTAACAGGATAGGTCAGAGTCAGCATGGATTTATGAAAGGGAAATCATGCTTGACGAATCTTGTGGAATTTTTTGAGGATGTAACTCTGAAGGTGGACAAGGGAGATCCAGTGGATGTAGTGTACCTGGACTTTCAGAAAGCCTTTGATAAAGTCCCACATAGGAGGTTAGTGAGCAAAATTAGGGTGCATGGTATTGGGGGCAAAATACTGACTTGGATTGAAAATTGGTTGGCTGACAGGAAACAAAGAGGAGTGATAAATGGCTCCATTTCAGAATGGCAGGCGGTGACCAGTGGGGTACCACAGCGATCAGTGCTGGGATCGCAGCTTTTTACAATATACATTAATGACATAGATGATGGTATTAAAAGTAATATTACCAAATTTGCTGATGATATAAAGCTGGGTGGCAGGGTGAAATGTGAGGAGGATGTTAGGAGATTACAGGGTGACCTGGACAGGCTAGGTGAGTGGACAGATGCATGGCAGATGCAGTTTAATGTGGATAAATGTGTGGTTATCCACTTTGGTGGCAAGAACAGGAAGGCAGATTACTACCTAAATGGAGTCAAGTTCGGTAAAGGGGCGGTACAAGGAGATCTAGGTGTTCTTGTACATCAGTCAATGAAAGCAAGCATGCAGGTACAGCAGGCAGTGACGAAAGCTAATAGCATGCTGGCCTTCATAACAAGAGGGATTGACTATAGGAGCAAAGAGGTCCTTCTGCAGCTGTACAGGGTCCTGGTGAGACCGCACCTGGAATATTGTGCACAGTTTTGCTCTCCAAATTTGAGGAAAGACATTCTGGCTATTGAGGGAGGACAGTGAAGGTTCACGAGGTCAATTCCCGGAATGGCGGGACTATCTTACGTTGAAAGATTGGAGCAACTGGGCTTGTATATCCTTGGGTTTAGAAGGCTGAGAGGGGATCTGATTGAGAAGTATAAGATTATTAAAGGATTGGACACTCTGAAGCATGTTTCCGCTGATGGGTGAGTCCCGAACCAGAGGACACAGTTTAAAAATAAGGGTTAGGCCATTTAGAACAGAGTTGAGGAGAAACTTCTTCACCCAGAGAGTGGTGGGTGTGTCGAATGTTCTGCCCCAGAAGGCAGTGGAGTCCAAGTCTCTGGATACTTTCAAGAAAGAGTTGGATAGAGCTCTCAAGGATAGTGGAATCAAGGTTTATGGGGATAAGGCAGGAACAGGATACTGATTGAGGACGATTCGCCATGATCATAATGAATGGTGGTGCTGGCTCGAAGGACAGAATGGCCTACTCCTGTACTTATTGTCTATTGTCGATTTTCCTGCTCCTCGGATGCTGCCTGACCTGCTGTGCTTTTCCAGCACCACTCTAATCTAGACTCTGGTTTCCAGCATCTGCAGTCCTTGTTTTTACCATCTGGCGAAATGAACTTATTCTGTCCAGACATTGTCACATGATTCGGCCAAAGTCTGCTACAGCCTGATACTGGCTCAGAATTGTCAGTTGGCATCGCTGAATGACTTGTGTTGTGTAATCTCTTTAACTCACACTTATATGAGGCTGCCCATGTTCAGAATCCATTGCTAATGAACCTTTATAAGGAAGAGGGAGAAAAATTAAAGAAAACTAAAGTCGAGTGAACACAGCTAAAAGTTGGGGGGGCGGTTGGGATTCAGTTCTTGGCTGCTAGAAGATACTGTTGAAAAATGTGGTGCTGGAAAAGCACAGCAGGCCAGGCAGCATCCGAGGAGCAGGAGAATCGACATTTCGGGCATAAGCCCTTTTTCAGGAATGAGTTCAGATTCCTGAAGAAGGGTTTATGCCCGAAATGTCGATTCTCCTGCTCCTCGGATGCTGCCTGGTCTGATGTGTTTCTCCAGCACCACATTTTTCAACTCTGGTCTCCAGCATCTGCAGACCTCACTTTCTCCTCCCTGCTCAAAGATACTGGTAGAGTTTGGGGAATAAAGAGCTCAAAATAAAATCGTAGAAAGTGCAGTTTGCATGTTTTGAGGACTTCTTTTGAGAGATGTTGGAGCAAGGCTGGAAAAGGATATGACAGTGAACATATACAAAAGTACAGCATAGAACAGGCCCTTTGGCCCATGATGTTGTGCCGAGCATTAGTCCTAATGTAAAATAAAATAACTTAACCTACACATCCCTCAATTCACTGCTGTCCTTGTGCACGTCCAGCAGTTGCTTAAATGTCCCTAATGACTCTGCTTCCATCACCACCACTGGCAACGCATTCCATGCATTCACAACTCTCTGCGTAAAGAACCTTCGTCTGACGTCCCCTCTGCACCATTCTCCTATGACCCCTCGTGCCAGTCAATCCTGCCCTGGGAAAGATCTCTGGCTATTAACTCTATCTATGCCTCTCATTACCTTGTATATCTCTGTCAGGTCACCTCTCTTCCTCCTTCTCTCCAGAGAGAAAGCTCCGAGCTTATTCAACCTTTCTTCATAAGGCAAGCCCTCCAGTCCAGGCAGCATCCTGGTAAACCTTCTTTGCACCCTCTCCAAAGCCTCTGTATCCTTCCTACAGTAGGGCGACCAGAACTGGACACAATATTCCAAGTATGGTCTCACCAGGGACTTGTAGAGCTGCAGCAAAAACTCACGAGTCTTAAACTTGATCCCACTGTTAATAAAAGCCAAAGCATCACATGTTTTCGTAACAGCCCTATCCACTTGGGTGGCAACTTTGAGGGATCTATGTACTTAAATGCCAATATCCTTCTGTTTCTCCGCACTGCCAAGAATCCTGTCTTTAATCCTATATTCAGCATTCAAGTTCGACCTTCCAAAATGCATCATTTCACATTTATCCAGGTTGAACTCCATCTGCCATTTCTTATCCCAGCTCTGTCTATGTCGCGCTGCAGCCTGCAATAGTCCTTGGAAATGCTACAACTCTAGTACGTCAGATGGATCAGTTTTGTCCAATGTCTACAGGAGGGTTTCCTAACACAGTATGTCAAAGGGCGGACAAGAGGGGAGGCCACACAGGATCTTGTGCTTGGTAATGAACCAGGCCAGGCGTTTGATTTAGTTGTAGGAGAGCACTTTGTGGAGATGACCATAATTCAGTTATGTTTAGTTTAGTGACGGAAAGGGATAGGTACATGCCACAGGTCAAAAGTTAAAGATGGGGCAAGGCCAATTACAATATGATTAGGCAAGAATTAGAATGCATAGAATGGGGTAGCAAAATGCAGGGGATGGGGACAATGGGAATGTGGAGCTGGTTTAAGGAACAGATATTATCTGTCCTTGATAGGTATGTCCCTGTCAGGCAGGGAGGAAGTGATAATGTAAGGCAACTGTGGTTCACAACAGAAATTGCATCTCTTGTTATGAAGAAGAAGGAGGCTTATATGTTGATGAGGGAAAATGGTTCAGATGAGGCGATGGAAAGTTACAGATCAGCTAGGAAGGATTTAAAGAGAGAGTTAAGAAGAGCAAAGAGAGGACAAAAGCAGTCTTTGGCAAATAGAGTAAAGGAGAACCCTAAAGCTTTCTATAGGTATGTGAGGAATAAAAGGATGATTAGGGTAGGAATAGGGCCAGTCAAAGACAGAAGTGGGAAGTTGAGTGTGGACCCTGTGGAGAGTGGAGAGGTGCTAAATGAACATTTCTCATCAGTTTTCACTCAGGAAAAGGAGAATATTGTAGAGGAGAAGAATGAGTTACGAGATATTAGACTAGAAAGGATAGAGGTTAGTTATGAACAGGTGTTATTAATTCTAGAAGGAGTGAAAGTAGACAAGGCCGGGATTTATCCGAGGATTCTCTGGGAAGCTAGGGAGGAGATAGCAGAGCCTTTGGCTTTGATATTTGAGTCATCATTGTCCACAGGTTTGATACCAGAGGACTGGAGGATTGCAAATGTTGTGCTCTTGTTCAAGAAGGGCAGTAGAGACGACCCAGGTAATTATAGACCAGTGAGCCTTACTTCTGTTGTAGGAAAGGTTTTGGAAAGGATTCTAAGAGATAAGATTTATAATCATCGTGCAAACAACAATTTGATTTCAGATAGTCAACATGCTTTCATCAAGGGCAGGTCATGTCCCACATTGAGTTTTTTGAGAAGGTGACCAAGTATGTAGATGAGGGTAGGGCAGTTGATGTGGTATACATGGAGGAGAAAGTGAGGACTGCAGATGCTGGAGATCAGAGCTGAAAATGTGTTGCTGGAAAAGCACAGCAGGTCAGCCAGCATCCAAGGAGCAGGAGAATCGACGTTTTGGGCATGAGCCCTTCTTCAGGAATGAGGAAAGTGTGTCCAGCAGGCTAAAAGGTAGCGAGGAGGGTCTTGGGGGAGGGGCGTTGGAAATGTGATAGGTGGAAGGAGGTCAAGGCGAGGGTGATAGGCCATAGTGGGGGTGGGGGCGGAGAGGTCAGGAAGAAGATTCCAGGTTAGGAAGGTGGTGCTGAGTTTGAGGGATTTGACTGAGACAAGGTGGGGGGAGGGGAAATGAGGAAACTGGAGAAATCTGAGTTCATCCCTTGTGGTTGGAGGGTTCCTAGGCGGAAGATGAGGCGCTCTTCCTCCAACCGTCGTGGTATCCATGGACTTCTGTAAAGCCTTTGATAAGGTCCACATGGTAGGCTGTTGGAGAAAATGCATGGAATTGAGGGTGATTTAGCAGTTTGGTTTAGAAACTGGCTTTCTGAAAGAAGGCAGCGAGTGGTGGTTGATGGAAAATACTAGTCCGTTTACAAGTAGTTTGCCACAAGGATCTGTTTTGGGACCACTGCTGTTTATAAATGACTTAGACGCCGGCATAGGTGGATGGATTGTAAATTTTCACGGTGGAGTAGTGGTCAGTGTGGAAGAATGTTACAGGTTGCAGGGGGACTTGGATAAACTGCAGAATTGGACTGAGAGGTGGCAAATAGAGTTCAATGCAGCTAAATGTGAGGTGATGCACTTTGGGAAGAATAACAGTAAGGCAGAGTACTGAGTCGATGGAAAGATTCTTGGTAGTGTGGATGTGCAGAGGGATCTTGGAGTCCCATGTACGTAGATCCCTGAAAGTTGCCACCCAGGGTGATAGTGCTGTTAAGAAGGCAAATGGTGTGTTAGGTTTCATTCGTAGAGGGATTGAGTTCCAGAGCCGCAATATCATGCTGCAACTATACAAAACGCTGATGATTAGGGTGTGGCCACACTTGAAATATTGTGTACAGTTCTGGTCCCCATATTCTGGGAAGGATGTGGAAGCATTGGAAAAGATGCAGAGGAAATTTACCAGGATGTTGACTGGTCTGGAGGGAAGGTCTTAAGAGGAAAGGCTGAGAGACTTGAACCTCTTCTCATTGGCAAGAAGAAGGCGAAGAGGGGATTTGATAGAGACATGCAAGATGATCAGAGGATTAGATAGGGTAGACAGTGAAAATCTTTTTCCTAGGATGATGACATCAGCATGTACGAGGGGGCATAATTACAAATCGAGGGGTGATAGATTTAAGACAGATGTCAGAGGCAGGTTCTTTACTCAGAGAGTGGTGAGGGTGTGGAATGCCCTACCTGCTAATGTAGACAACTCAGCCACATTAGGGAGATTTAAACAATCCTTAGGTAAGCACGTGGATGATTTTGGAATAGGGTAGGGGGATGAGCTGAGAATAGTTCACAGGTCAGCGCAACATCGAGGGCCGAAGGGCCTGTTCTGAGCTGTATTATTCAATGTTCTATGATACTATCAACAGCACCTCCCACCGTTGGTCATCTGCAAATTTACTAGCCCACCCCTCAACCTCCTCATCCAAGTCATTTATAAAAACTACAAAAAGCAGAGGCCCCAAGAACAGAGCCCTGCAGGACCCCACTCAACACTGACCTCCAGGCAGAATACTTTTCATCTACAACTACTCTCTGCCTTCTGTCAGCCAGGCAATTCTGAATCCAGACAGCCGAATCTCCCTGTTTCCCATACCTCCTGACCTTATGAATAAGCCTACCATGGGGAACCTTATCAAGTGCCTTGCTGAAGTCCCTTGGCTTTGTGAGGGGCAAGTCATGCCTCACTAATCTTATTGAGTTCTTCGAGGAGGTGACAAGACAGGTCGACGAAGGTCGAGCAGGGGATGTGGTGTATATGGACTTCGTCAAAGCCTGTGAACTGCTCTCAGCTTGTCCCCCTACACTATCCATCATCATCCATGTGCTTATCTAAGGATTGTTAGCCCCTCACAAATCCCCACCTCATTCCGCCTTCCGCAAAGACCGTTCCCTTTGTGACTACCTGGTCAGGTCCATGCCCCGCAACAACCCACCCTCCCTTCCTGGCACCTTCCCCTGCCACCGCAGGAATTGCAAAATCTGCGCCCACACCTCCTTCATCATCACCATCCAAGGCCCCAGAGGAGCCTTCGACATCCTCAAAGTTTTATCTGCCCATCCACCAATATCATTTATTGTATCCGTTGCTCCTGAGGCAGTCTCCTCTACATTGGGGAGACTGGACGCCTCCTCACAGAGCACTTTAGGGAACATCTCCGGGACACCCACACCAATCAACCCCACTGCCCTGTGGCCCAATATTTCAACTCCCCCTCCCACTCTGCTGACGACATGCAGGTCCTGGGCCTCCTCCATCAACGCTCACTCACCACCCAACGCCTGGAGGAAGAACGCCTCATCTTCCGCCTCGGTATACTTCAACCCCAGGGCATCAATGTGGACTTCACCAGTTTCCTCATTTCCCCTTCCCCAACCTCACCCCAGTTCCAACCTTCCAGCTCAGCACTGCCCTCTTGACCTGTCCTACCTGCCTATCTTCTTTTCCACCTATCACTCCACCCTCCTCTCTCTCTATCACTTTCATTCCCCCCCCCCATTCATCCATTGTACTCTTTGCTACCTTCCCCGACCCTCGTCTCTGACCTATCACCTCCATCCCGACCCCCCATTCACCTATTGTACTCTATGCTACTTTCTCCCCACCCCCCAGCCCCGTCTCATTTATCTCTCCACTCGACAGGCACTCTGCCTATATTCCTGATGAAGGGATTTTGCCCGAAACGTCGATTTTCCTGCTCCTCGGATGCTGCCTGACCTGCTGTGCTTTTCCAGCACCACTCTAATCTAGACTCTGGTTTCCAGCATCTGCAGTCCTTGTTTTACCTCACAAAGCCATGCTGACTGCTTTTAATCACACTATGCTTTTCCAAATAGCCATAAATCCTATCCCTCAGAATTCTTTCCAACACTTTGCTGACCACAGATGTAAGACTGACTGGTCTGTAATTGTCAGGGATTTCCCTATTACCCTTCTTGAAAAGGGGAACAACATTTGCCTCCTTGCAATCCTCTGGTGTGACCCGAGTGGAGAGTGAGGAGGCAAAGATCTTCGCCAGCAGCTTAGCAACCTCCTTTCTTGCTTCACAGAGCAGCCTAGGATAAATCTGCTCTGGCCCTGGGGACTGATCAATCTTAATGTTTGCCAAAATTTCCAGCACTGAAAATGAGTTGCTGGAAAAGCGCAGCAGGTCAGGCAGCATCCAAGGAACAGGAGAATCGACGTTTCGGGCATAAGCCCTTCTTCAGGAATGAGGAAAGTGTGTCTAGCAAGCTAAGATAAAAGGTAGGGAGGAAGGACTTGGGGGAGAGGCGTTGGAAATGCGATAGGTGGAAGGAGGTCAAGGTGAGGGTGAAAGGCCAGAGTGGGGTGGGGGCGGAGAGGTCAGGAAGAAGATTGCAGGTTAGGAAGGCGGTGCTGAGTTCGAGGGATTTGACTGAGACAAGGTGGGGGGAGGGGAAATGAGGAAACTGGAGAAACCTGAGTTCATCCCTTGTGGTTGGAGGGTTCCTAGGCAGAAGACGAGGACTTCCTCCACCGACATGCAGGTCCTTGGACTCCTCCATTGTCAGACCATAACAACACGACGGTTGGAGGAAGAGCGCCTCATCTTCCACCTAGGAACCCTCCAACCACAAGGGATGAACTCAGATTTCTCCAGTTTCCTCATTTCCCCTCCCCCCACCGTGTCTCAGTCAAATCCCTCGAACTCAGCACTGCCTTCCTAACCTGCAATCTTCTTCCTGACCTCTCTGCCCCCACCCCACTCTGGCCTCCACCTATCGCATTTCCAATGCCCCTCCCCCAAGTCACTCCTCCCTACCTTTTATCTTAGCCTGCTGGACACACTTTCTTCATCCCGATTTTCCTGTTCCTTGGATGCTGTCTGACCTGCTGCGCTTTTCCAGCAACCCATTTTCAGCTCTGATCTCCAGCATCTGCAGTCCTCACTTTCTCCTCCAAAATTTCCAGCACATCAACTTCATCAATCTCGATCTGTTCAAGCCTGTATCCCAGTTCCTCAAAGTTCTCATTCACAACAAGGTCCCTTTCCTTAGTGAAAACTGAAGCAAAAAACTCAATTAAGTCTTCCCCCTATCTGCTCAGACTCCATGTGCAAGTTCCCTCCGCTATCCCTGATCGGCCCTACCTTCTCCCTGATCATTCTCTTATTCCTCACATATGACTAAAATACCTTTGTGTTCTCCCTAATCCTTCTTGCCAAGCCTTTCTCGTGTCCCCTCCTGGCTCTCCTCAGTCCATTTCTGAGCTCTTTTCTAGCAAGCCTGTAATCCTCTAAACCTGTGCTAGATCCTTGCTTCCTCCACCTTACGTAAGCTGCCTTCTTCCTTTTGATGAGAAGCTCGTCTGTTCTCGTCATCCAAGGTTCCTTAATCTTACCCCTTCTTACCTGTCTCTGAGGAACAAATTTGTGCAACACTCGCAACAACTGCTCCTTAAATAGTCTCCACATGTTTGCTGTGCCCTTTCTGTGGAGCAATTGCTCCAAATCTCTACTTCCCAACTCCTGTCTGATATCGTCATAATTTCCTTTTTCCCCAATTAGATATCTTCCCTTGGTAACTGCTTCTTTCCCTCTCCAAGGCTATGCTAAATGTGAGGCAGTTGTGGTCACTGTCCCCAAAGTGTTCTCCCAACACAAGATCTGACACCTGTCCTGGTTCATTGCCGAGCACCAAATCCAAAATGGCCTCTCCCTTTGTCGGTCTGTCTACGTACTGAGTAAGGAAACCCTTCTGAACACACCTGACAAAAACAGCTCCATCCAAACCTTCTGCACTAAGGAGATTCCAGTCAATATTGGGAAAGTTGAAGTCACCCATACCAACAACCCTGCTACATCTGCATTTTTCCTAAATCTGCCGGTCTACGAGTTCTTCAATCTCTCTACTGCTATTGGGGGGGATCTGTAGAAAACCCCCAATGAGGTGGCTGCACCCTTGCTGTTCCTAACTTCCCCCCGTCCTGACTCAGGAGACAAACCTTCCTCAACAACCTTAGATCTCACGCACTTAAAACCTTCCTGGCAGCCCTCCTTTCTCCCCGCCCTCTCTCCTCGCCGCTTTATTCAAAAAAATTGTTTTTTACTCACCTTCCCAGCAGTCCTCCGCTCTTTCCTAGCACCTCTCGACAAATGAAGGCCCCAACACCTGAGGGTAAGTATTTAAAACAGTTTTACTCACCTGCTCAGCAGTCCTCCACTCCTCCCTCGCACCTTTCGAAAAATCGACAGTGAAGAGAAGGATTTTAATCAATTCACTATGTCAATTCTGTATACGTATTGGAAGGTGGGAACATAATATATGAGCGAAAAGCTGTAGTTTAATCGATGTCTTAGTGAGATTCACTTTGTATTTCTTCCTCTGGATTATGACATCTTAATGCCAAGCCCAGGCCTCATTCTTCACTGGCCGAACAGTTATAGCTTTGTACACTGTGCTTTCTAACTCCTCATTTAGCTTTGTTATATCCATATAGCACTAATTTCAATTTTTATAGTATTATCACAGTATGCTTTCCTGATCACAGACATCTCCTCTTACTGTACCCTTGACCATGACCTCACCTCCCATCACCAAACCATCATCTCCCAGACCATCCACAACCTCATCACCACAGGGAATCTCCCACCCACAGCCTCCAAACTCATAGTCCCAGAAACCCACTGCCCAGTTCTACCTCCTACCCAAAATTCACAAACCTGACTACCCCGATCGACCCATCGTCTCCGCCTGCTCCTGCCCCCATCAAAAGTATCTGCTCTTACCTTAACACCGTCCTTGTCCCCCTTGGTCCAGGATCTCCCCTCGTATATTTGGGACACCACCCATGCCCTCCAACTCCTCCACGACGTTTGGTTCCCCAGCCCCCAATGCCTCATCTTCACCACGGACATCCAGTCTCTATACGCATTCATCTGCCATGACGAATGACTCCAAGCCTTCTGGTTCTTCCTCTCCTGCCGATCCAACCAGTACACTCAACTGATTGGCTGAACTGTCCTCACCCTCAAAGATTTCTCCTTCGAATTCTCTCACTTCCTTCAGACCAAAGGGTTGGACATGGGCACCCAAATGGGTCCCAGCTGTGCCCATTTCTTTGTAGGTCAGTGGAACAGTCCATCTTCCACAGTTACACCGGCACCATTCCCCACCTGTTCCTCTGCTACATCAATAACTGTATCAGTGCCACTTCGTGCTCCCATGAGGAGGTTGAACAATTCATCAACTTCACAAACACCTTTTGCCCCAACCTCAAGTTCACCTGAACCATCCCGAACACCTCCCTCCCCTTCCTGGACCTCTCCATCTCCATTTCCAGTGAGCAACTCAATACGGGACCCTCCTCTCATTTATCTCTCCACCACCCTCCTCTCATTTATCTCTCCATCCTTCAGGCACTCTGCCTGTATTCCTGATGAAGGGCTTTTGCCAGAAACGTCGATTTTACTGCTCCTCAGATGCTGCCTGAACTGCTGTGCTTTTCCAGCAGCACTAATCCAGAATCTATGTCAAACCCACTGACTCCCACAGCTACCTGGACTACACCTCCTCCCACCCCCACTACTGTAAAAATGCAATCCCTTACTCCCTCCACCATCTGCTCCCAAGAAGAGCAATGCCACTCAAGAATATCCCAGAAGGACTCCTTCCCCCCACCATCACACCCACTCCAGTTACAGGTTCCGCCCCCACTCCCACCTCTGCACCCACACCAGATCCCAGCTCCCGGCCCTGCCAAGTTTTCACCATCCCCCCAGACCTCCCCCTCACTGAGGACGAACGATCAGTCCTCAGCAAAGGACTCACCTTCATCACCCTCCGTCCACGCATCAATGAATTTAATACACGCCGTGATGTTGAACAATTCTTCCGTCGCCTCCGCCTCCGAGCTTACTTTCACAATCAGGACTCCCGCCCACCTTCCGAGGACCCCTTCGCCCACCTCCAACACACTGCATCCACCTGGACACCCTGTTCTGGCCTATTACCTGCCCTCGACCTCTTCATTTCCAACTGCCGCCGGGACATTAACCGCCTCAACCTGTCTACCTCCCTCCCCCACTCCAACCTCTCACCATCACAACGCGCAGCCCTCCAATCCCTCTGCTCCAATCCCAACCTCACCATCAAGCCAGCGGATAAAGGGGGCGCAGTGGTAGTCTGGCGCACTGACCTCTGCACCGCTGAAGCCAAACGTCAACTCGAGGACACCTCTTCCTACTGCCCCCTCAACCATGACCCCACCCCCCCATCACCAAACCATCATCTCCCAGACCATACAGAACCTCATCACCTCAGGAGATCTCCCACCCCAGCTTCCAACCTCATAGTCCGGGAACACCGCACAGCCCGGTTCTACCTCCTTCCCAAGATCCACAAGCCTGACCACCCTGGCTGACCCATTGTCTCAGCATGCTCCTGCCCCACTGAACTCATCTCCACCTACCTCGACACTGTCCTATCCCCCCTAGTCCAGGAACTCCCCACATACATTCGAGACACCACCCATGCCCTCCACCTCCTCCAAGACTTCCGTTTCCCTGGCCCCCAATGCCTCATCTTCACCATGGATATCCAATCCCTCTACACCTTCATCCGCCATGACCAGGGCCTCCAAGCCCTCCGTTTTTTCCTCTCCAGACGTTCCCAACAGTACCCTTCCACCGACACTCTCATTCGTTTGGCCGAACTGGTCCTCACCCTTAACAATTTCTCCTTTGAATCCTCCCACTTCCTCCAGACCAAAGGGGTAGCCATGGGCACACGTATGGGCCCCAGCTATGCCTGTCTCTTTGTTGGCTATGTAGAGCAGTTGATCTTCCGTAATTACACCGGCACCACTCCCCACCTCTTCCTCCGTTACATTGATGACTGCATTGGCGCCACCTCGTGCTCCCGCGAGGAGGTTGAGCAATTCATCAACTTCACCAACACATTCCACCCTGACCTTAAATTTACCTGGACCATCTCTGACACCTTCCTCCCCTTCCTGGACCTCTCCATCTCCATTAATGATGACCGATTTGACACTGACATTTTGTTACAAATCCACCGACTCCCACAGCTACCTGGATTACACCTCTTCCCACCCTACCTCTTGCAAAAATGCCATCCCGTATTTCCAATTCCTCCGCCTCCGCCGTATCTGCTCCCAGGAGGACCAGTTCCACCACAGAACACACCAGACGGCCTCCTTCTTTAGAGACCGCAATTTCCCTTCTCACGTGGTTAAAGATGCCCTCCAACGTATCTCATCCACATCCCGCACCTCCGCCCTCAGACCCCACCCCTTCAACCGTAACAAGGACAGAACGCCCCTGGTGCTCACCTTCCACCCTACCAACCTTCGCATAAACCAAATCATCCACCGACATTTCCGCCACCTCCAAACAGACCCCACTGCCAGGGATATATTTCCCTCCCCACCCCTTTCCGCCTTCCGCAAAGACCGTTCCCTCCGCGACTACCTGGTCAGGTCCACGCCCCCAAACAACCCACCCTCCAATCCTGGCACTTTCCCCTGCCACCGCAGGAAGTGTAAAACCTGCGCCCACACCTCCTCCCTCACCTCTATCCAAGGCCCTAAAGGAGCCTTCCACATCCATCAAAGTTTTACTTGCACATCCACTAATATCATTTATTGTATCCGTTGCTCCCGATGCGGTCTCCTCTACATTGAGGAGACTGGGCGCCTCCTAGCAGAGCGCTTTAGGGAACATCTCCGGAACACCCGCACCAATCAACCACACCGCCCCGTGGCCCAACATTTCAACTCCCCCTCCCACTCTGCCGAGGACATGGAGGTCCTGGGCCTCCTTCACCACTGCTCCCTCACCACCAGACGCCTGGAGGAAGAACGCCTCATCTTCCGCCTCGGAACACTTCAACCCCAGGGCATCAGTGTGGACTTCAACAGTTTTCTCATTTCCCCTTCCCCCACCTCACCCTAGTTCTAAACTTCCAGCTCAGTAACTGTCCCCTTGACTTGCCCGGACTTGTCCTACCTGCCTATCTTCTTTTCCACCTATCCACTCCACCCACTACTCCTTGACCTATCACCTTCATCCCCTCCCCCACTCACTCACCCATTGTTCTCTATGCTACTTTCTCCCCGCCCCCACCCTCCTCTAGCTTATCTCTCCACGCTTCAGGCTCACTGCCTTTATTCCTGATGGAGGGCTTTTGCCCGAAATGTCGATTTTGGAGCTTTTTGGATGCTGCCTGAACTGCTGTGCTCTTCCAGCACCACTAATCCAGAATTTGGTTTCCAGCATCTGCAGTCAATGTTTTTACCTCCTTCTTCAAGGAGTCTCATCCCACATGGCCAACACCCTCCAGCGCATCTCCTTCACTTTCCGCACATCCGCCCTCGAACTCCACCCCTCCAACCGCAACATGGACAGAGCCCCCCGGGTCCTCACCTTTCACTCCACCAACCTCTGGAATAGAATGCATCATCCTCTGCCATTTCCATCACCTACAGTCAGACTCCACCACCAGGATATATTTCCCATCCCAGCCCTATTAGCATTCGAAAGAGGCCATTCCCTTCATGACTCCTTCATAAGGTCCCATCCTCTGCTCCCAGTACCTTGCCCTGCCACTGCTGGAAGTGTAAAACCTGCGCCCATACCTCCCCCCTCACCTCCGTCCAAGGCCCCAAAGGATTTTTCCACATCCGGCAGAGATTTTCCTGCAATTCCAAACATCTCATCTCCTTCAAGAGTGTGGTGCTGGAAAAGCACAGCAGGTCAGGCAGTATCCGAGGAGCAAGAGAGTCGACTTTTTGGGCCAAAGCCCTTCATCAGGAAGCCCAAACATCGATTCTCCTGCTCCTTGGATGCTGCCCGACCTACTGTGCTTTTCCAACACCACACTCTCTACTCCAATCTCCAGTATCTGCAGTCCTCACTTTCACCTCATCTATTGTGTCCATTACTGTCGATGTGGTCTCCTCTGCACTGGGGAGACAGGACGCCAACTTGTGGAACATTTCAGAGAACATCTCCAGGGCACACACATTAAATAACCCCATTGCCCTGTGGCCGCACACTAACTCTTTTCACATAGAGGGTGGTGCATGTGTGGAATGAGCTGCTGGAGGAAGTGGTGGAGGCTGTTACAATTTCAGCACTTAAAAGGCATCTGATGGGTATATGAATAGGAAGGGTTTGGAGGGATGTACACCAAATTCAGCGGTCATGCTGAATGGATATAGATTGTAATTTACAGAATTTGATGAGTCGAGGGCCAGTAAACAGTATTGATTTGTTTCCAAGTATGGGTTCTGCATGCTGCTTCTCCTGACTGAGATTCTAACAATGAGGTAAAAACAATGACTGCAGATGCTGGAAACCAGATTCTGGATTAATGGTGCTGGAAGAGCACAGCAGTTCAGGCAGCATCCAAGGAGCTTCGAAATCGACGTTTCGGGCAAAAGCCCTTCATCAGGAATAAAGGCAGTGAGCCTGAAGTGTTGAGAGATAAGCTAGAGGAGGGTGGAAGTGGGGAGAAAGTAGCTTAGAGTACAATAGGTGAGTGGGGGAGGGGATGAAGGTGATAGGTCAAGAAGGAGAGGGTGGAGTGGATAGGTGGAAAAGGAGATAGGCAGGTAGGACAAGTCTGGACAAGTCATGGGGACAGTGCTGAGCTGGAAGTTTGGAACTAGGGTGAGGTGGGGGAAGGGGAAATGAGGAAACTGTTGAAGTGGACTTGTCCTACCTGCCTATCTCCTTTTCCACCTATCCACTCCACCCTCTCCTTCTTGACCTATCACCTTCATCCCCTCCCCCACTCACCCATTGTACTCTATGCTACTCTCTCCCCTCCCCCACCCTCCTCTAGCTTATCTCTCCATGCTTCAGGCTCACTGCCTTTATTCCTGATTAAGGGCTTTTGCCTGAAACGTCGATTTTGAAGCTCCTTGGATGCTGCCTGAACTGTTGTGCTCTTCCAGCACCACTAATCCAGAATGTGATTCTAGCAATGTCTGCCATCAACCGGTACTTCAGGCAGTTAATCAATCCATGTCTACATCAAGAAAGCAAAGTTAAAAATCACACAACTCCAGGTTGTAGTCCAACAGGTTTATTTCGAAGCACTAGTTTTCGGAGTGCTGCTCCTTCATTAGGTAGTTGAGGAGTATAAGATCATAAAACACAGAATTTATAGCAAAAGTTTACAGTGTGATGTAACTGAAATTATATATTGAAAAAGACCTGGATTGTTTGCTAAATCTCTTATCTTTTAGAATGACCATGTTGGTTTCACTTCTTTCATGTGTAAATCGCAGAACATTTAAAAGTTACATTCTCAAGTGAATTTTAACAATTGGTGTCATGACATCCCAGATAATGCATTGAAGGTGTGAGCTGCCCTGCGACTCAGCCAACGTTGTCTATCTCATACGCTGCAGGCAAGGGTGCCCTGAAGCATGGTACATTGGCAAGACCAAGCAGACGCTATGGAAATGGATGATTGGACACCGCACAACAATCAACAGACAGGAGTGTTCCCTCCCAGTCAGAGAACATTTTAGCGGTCCAGGACATTCAACCTTGGACCTTCGGGTGACCATCCTCCAAGGTGGACTTTGGGACAAGCAACAATGAAATGTTGCCAAGCAGAGGCTGATAACCAAGTTCAGTACCCAAGGAGGTGGGCCTTCACCTGGACCTTGGGTTCATGTCACACTACAGGGGACCCCATTACACTATAGACACACACGCACACATACTGACGCACACATATAGACAGGTGCACACACACAGATAGACACAGACACACAGACGCTCTCCTCCACACACACACACTCCTACAGGCAGGCAATTATACACACACTCTCCTACAGACCCATACACTCATGCAGACCCTTTCTCATATGCTCACACACACCCTCTCACAGATTTATACCCCTTTACATACACACAAACACACACTCTCGCACAGACACTCATAACCACTCCTACTTTCCCCCTACCATACACACACACTCTCTCTTTCTCTCTCTCTCTCTTTCTCTCTCTCTCACTCACACACGCACACATATACATCTACATTTGTGGGGTGAAATTGTACTTGCAGAATTACATTTTACTTTGCTCAATTACTGCATGAATCCTTGTAAGATTCTGTAAATCCATTTTTTTAGATTAGAATCAGTCTGACCATTATTAAAAATCACACAGCACCAGGTTATAGTCCAACAGGTTTAATTGGAAGCACACTAGCTTTTGGAGCAACGCTCCTTCATCAGGTGATAGTGGAGGGCTCAATCCTAACACAGAATTTATAGTAAAAATTTACAGTGTGATGTATCTGAAATTATACATTGAAAAATTGATTGTCTGTTTAGCCTTTCATCTGTTAGAATACAGTGATAGTTTCACTTCTTTCATGTGTAAATCTCAAAACCTTTTTTTTAAAAAGTTGCATTCTCGGGTTAGCTGTTAACAATGGTGATAGCTAGACAATATGTTGAAGGTATTGGCCCCCTGTGTTCTCTGTCTATGCCATAATGTTTAGATTGATTCTAATCTAAAAAGTAAGCTAACAGAGTTTTACATAAATTCATGCAGTTTTTGAGCTCAGAATTCTACATGAATGTATGCAGTTTTTGAGCGAAGTACAATGTAACCCTGCAAGTACAAATTCACCTCACAAAATATATGTGTGCATGTAGGTCTTTGTCTGCCTGAGTGTGTGTGTCTGTCTGGGTTGGGGGTTGTGAGTGTGAGAAAGTGTATGTGTGTGTAGTGAGTGCAGAGTGTCTTAAGTCTGTGAGGGGGTGCATGTGTGAGTGTGGGAGTGTGTGTGTCTGTAAGGGTGTGTGTGGGTGTCTGTGTGCACGTCTGTGTGTACGTGTGTATAGGATTGCCTGTGTGTATGTGTATATAGGAGTGCCTGTGTGTGTGTGAGAATGTGTGTGTGTGTAGGAGTATCTGTGTGTGTGTATAGTGCAATGGTGGTCACCTGTAATGTGACATGAACCCAAGGTCCTGGTTGAGGCCCTCCCTATGGGTACTGAACTTAGCTATCAGCCTCTGCTCAGCCACTTTTCTCTGCTGCCTATGCCTGCCATGGCATAGACAGAGAACACAGGGGGCCAACACCTTCAACATATTGTCTAGCTATCACCATTGTTAACAGCTAACCCGAGAATGCAACTTTTAAAAAAAAGGTTTCGTGATTTACACATGAAAGAAGTGAAACTATCACTGTATTCTAACAGTTGAAAGGCTTAGCAGACAATCAATTTTTCAATGTATAATTTCAGTTACATCACACTGTAAATCTTTGCTATAAATTCTGTGTTAGGATTGAGCCCTCCACTATCACCTGATGAAGGAGCGTTGCTCCGAAAGCTAGTGTGCTTCCAATTAAACCTGTTGGACTATAGTCTGGTGTTGTGTGATTTTAAACTTTGTACACCCCAGTCCAACACTGGCATCTCCAAATTCTGACCATTATGACACAGACAGTCTCAAGCTGAGCAGCTCACACCTTAGCTGAAAATGTGTTGCTGGAAAAGCTCAGCAGGTCAGGCAGCATCCAAGGAGCAGGAGAATCGATGTTTCAGGCATGAGCCCTTCCTGAAGACCTGCTGCCTGCCCTGCTGCGCTTTTCCAGCAACACATTTTCAGCTCTGATCTCCAGCATCTGCAGTCCTCACTTTCTCCTAGCTCACATCTGAAATGGATTATCTGGGCCAACATGACACCAATTGTTAAAGTCACTGAGAGTCATAGAGCCATTTTGATACAGAACTGGCTCAAAGGTAGAAGACAGAGGGTGGTGGTGGAGGGTTGTTTTTCAGACTGGAGGCTTGTGACCAGTGGAGTTCCACAAGGATCTGTGCTGGGTCCACTACTTTTTGTTATTTATATAAATGATTTGGATATGAGCGTAAGAGGTACAGTTAGTAAGTTTGCAGATCACACCAAAATCAGAGGTGTAGTGGACAGCGAAGAAGGTTACCTCAGATTACAATAGGATCTTGGCCAGTTGGGCCAATGGGCTGAGAAGTGGCAGATGGAGTTTAATTTAGGTAAATGTGAAGTGCTACATTTTGGGAAAGCATACCTTAGCAGGACTTACACACTTATTGGTAAGGTCCTAGGAAGTGTTGCTCAACAAAGAGATCTTGGAGTGCAGCTTCATAGCTCCTTGAAAGTGGAGTCGCAGGTAGATAGGATAGTGAAGAAGACATTTGGTATGCTTTCTTTTATTGGTCAGAGTATTGAGTACAGGAGTTGGGAGGTCATGTTGCAGCTGTACAGGATATTGGTTAGGCCACTGTTGGAATATTGCATGCAATTCTGGTCTCCTTCCTATCGGAAAGATGTTGTGAAACTTGAAAGGGTTCAGAAAAGATTTACAAGGATGTTGCCAGAGTTGGAGGATCTGAGTTACAGGGAGAGGCTGAACAGGCTGGGGCTGTTTTCCCTGGAGCGTCCAAGGCTCTCATCCAAATCATTTATATAAATGATGAAAAGTAGTGGACCCAGCACTGATCCTTGTGGCACTCCACTGGTCACAGGCCTCCAGTCTGAAAAACAACCCTCCACCACCTCCCTCTGCCTTCCACCTTTGAGCGAGTTCTGCATCCAAATGTCTAGTTCTCCCTGTATTACATGAGATCTAATCTTGCTAACAGTCTCCCAGGGGAGCCTTGTTGAACGCCTTACTGAAGTCCATATAGGTCACATCTACCACTCTGCCCTCATCAATCCTCTTTGTTACTTCTTCAACAAACACAATCAACATTGTGAGACATGATTTCCTACGCACAAAGCCATGTTGACTATCCCTAATTAGTCCTTGCCTTTCCAAACACATGTACATCCTGTCCCTCAGGATTCCCTTCAACAATTTGCCCACAACCGACGTCAGGCTCACTGGTCTATAGTTCCATGGCTTGTCCTTACCATCCTTCTTAAACAGTGGCACCACGTTAGCAAAACTCCATTCTTCCGGCACCTCACCTTGACTATCAATGATACAAATATCTCAGTAAGAGGCCCAGCAATCATTTCCCTAGCTTCCCTCAGAGTTCTAGGTTACACCTAATCAGGTCCTAGGGATTTATCCATCTTTATGCATCTCAAGACATCCAACACTTCCTCCTCTCTAATATGGACAGTTTTCAAGATATCACCATCTATTTCCCTACTTTCTATATCTTTCATGTCCTTTTCCACAGTAAATACTGATGCAAAATATTCATTTAGTTTCTGCCCCATCTCTTGCGGCTCTACACAAAGGCCGCCTTGCTGATCTTTGAGGGGCACTATTCTCTCCCTAGTTACCCTTTTGTCTCTAATGTATTTGTAAAAACCCTTTGGATCTCCTCAACTCTATTTGCCGAAACTATCTCCTCTTTTTGCCCTTCTGATTTCCCTCTTAAGTATACTCCTACTGCCTTTATATTCTTCTAAGGATTCACTCGATCTATCCAGTCTATACCTTACATATGCTTCCTTCTTTTTCTGAACAAAACCCTCAATTTCTTTAGTCATCCAGCATTCGCTATACCTACCAGCCCTTCCTTTCACTCGAACAGGAATATACTTTCTCTTGACTCTTGATATCTCTTTTCTGAGGCTTCCCATTTTCCAGCATCTCTTTACCTGCGAACATCTGCCTCCAGGGGAAAGTGAGGACTGCAGATGCTGGAGATCGGAGCTGAAAATGTATTGCTGGAAAAGCGCAGCAGATCAGGCAGCATCCAAGGAGCAGGAGAATCGACGTTTTGGGCAGAACATTTCAGAGAACACCTCTGGGACACCCAGACCAACCAACCCAACCACCCCGTGGCTCAACACTTCAACTCCCCCTCCCACTCCACCAAGGACATGCAGGTCCTTGGACTCCTCCATCGCCAGACCATAGCAACACGATGGTTGGAGGAAGAGCGCCTCATCTTCCGCCTAGGAACCCTACAACCACAAGGGATGAACTCGGATTTCTCCAGTCTCCTCATTTCCCCTCCCCCCACCTGGTTTCAGTCAAATCCCTCGAACTCAGCACCGCCTTCCTAACCTGCAATCTTCTTCCTGACCTCTCCGCGCCCACCCCCACTCCGGCCTATCACCCTCACCTTGACCTCTTTCCACCTATCGCATTTCCAACGCCCCTCCCCCAAGTCCCTCCTCCCTACCTTTTATCTTAGCCTGCTGGACACACTTTCCTCAATCCTGAAGAAAGGCTCATGCCCGAAACGTCGATTCTCCTGCTCTTTGGATGCTGCCTGACCTGCTGCGCTTTTCCAGCAACACATTTTCAGCATCTGCCTCCAATCAGCTTTTGAAAGTTCTTACCTTATACCATCAAATTGGCCTTTCTCCAATTTAGAACTTCAACTTTTAGATCTGGTCTATCTTGTTCCATCACTATTTAAAAACTAATAGAATTGTGGTTACTGGCTCCAAAGTGCTCCCCCACTGACACCTCAGTCACCTGCCCTGCCTTATTTCCCAAGATTAGGTCAACCTTTGCACCTTCTCTAGTAGGTACATCCACATACTGAATCAGAAAATTGTCTTGTACACACTTAACAAATTCCTCTCCATCTAAACCCTTCACACTATGGTAGCCCCAGTCTATGTTTGAAAAGTTAAAATCCCCTACCATAACCACCCTATTATTCTTACAGATAACTGAGATCTCCTTACAATTTGTTTCTCAATTCCCCTCTGACTTTTAGGGGGTCTATAATACAATCCCAATAATGTGATCATCCCTTTCTTATTTCTCAGTTCCACCCAAATAACTTGGATGTATTTCTGGGAATATCCTCCCTCAGCACAGCTGTGATGTTATTCCTTATCAAAAATGCCACTTCCCCCTCCTCTCTTGCCTCCCTTTCTATCCTTCCTGTCACATTTGTATCCTGGAACATTAAGCTGCCAGTCCTGTCCATCCCTGAGCATCTGTACTTGCAATGATATCCCAGTCCCATATTTTGAACCATGCACTGAGTTCATCTGCCTTTCCCATTAGGCCTCTTGCATTGAAATAAATGTAGTTTAAATTATCAGTCCTACCTTCCTCTCTGCTTTGTCCCTGCCTGCCCTGACCGTTTGACTTGTCTTTGTTCTCAACTGTACCAGTCTCAGATTGATCTCTTTCTTTTTTAGATTAGATTAGATTACTTACAGTGTGGAAACAGGCCCTTCGGCCCAACAAGTCCACACCGCCCCGCCGAAGCGTAACCCACCCATACCCCTACATCTACATTTACCCCTTACCTAACACTATGGGCAATTTAGCATGTCCAATTCACCTGGCCTGCACATCTTTGGTCTGTGGGAGGAAACCGGAACACCCGGAGGAAACCCACGCAGACACGGGGAGAACGTGCAAACTCCACACAGTCAGTCGCCTGAGGCGGGAATTGAACCCGGGTCTCTGGCGCTGTGAGGCAGCAGTGCTAACCACTGTGCCACCGTGCCGCCCACTATCTCCCTGGGTCCCACCACCGCCCCCCCCCCAACCTTACTAGATTAAATCCTCCCGAGCAGCTCTCGTAAATCTCCCTACCAGTATATTAAGCCTCTTCCAATTTAGGTTCAATCTGTCCTTCTTGTACAGATCACTTTTACCCCAAAAGAGCTTCCAATGATCCAAAAATGTGAATCATTCTCCCACACACCAGCTCCTCAGCCATGCATTCATCTGCTCTATCCTCCTATTCCTCTCCTCACTAGCTCATAGCATCGGGAGTAATCCAGATATTATTACTTTCAAGGGCCTCCTTTTTAAATTCCTGCCTAACTCTCTGTAATCTCCCTTCAGAACCTCAACCTTTTCCCTTCCTATGTCGTTGGTTCCAACGTGTACAATGACCTCCTACTGGTGCCTCTCCCCCTTGAGAACATTCTGCACCCCCTGTGAGACATCCTTGATCCTGGCACCAGGGAAGCAACACACCATTCTGATTTTTCGCCGCTGGCCACAGAAACGTCTGTATGTACCTCGGACTAGAGAGTCCCCTAACACAATCACTTGGAACACGATGTACCTCTCATTGCATTAGAGCCAGTCTCAATACCAGAAACTAGGCTGTTCGTGCTATGTTTCCCTGAAAATCCATCACCCCCAACATATTCCAAAACAGCATACATGTTTGAAATGGGGATAGCCACAGAAGACTCCTGCACTATCTGCCTCCCTCTCTTACCTTTCCTGGAGTTAACCCATCTATGTGACTGTATCTGAGAGTTTCCCCCTTCCTATAACTGCCTTCCATCACATCCCCTTGCTCTTGTAAATTCCTCATTGCCTCTAACTACCTCTCCAACCGATCTATTTGACCTGTTCGGATTTGCAACCAACGGCATTTTAGAACATAGAACATAGAACATAGAACAATACAGCACAGAACAGGCCCTTCGGCCCACGATGTTGTGCCGAACTTCTATCCTAGATTAAGCACCCATCCATGTACCTATCCAAATGCCGCTTAAAGGTTGCAGATATAATCCTCAGTAACCCGTAAAGTCTCCCTAAACTCCCACATCCGACAAGAAGAGCATATCACTTTACTAAAGGCCATTTTTGTTTCTTTCAGACCCAGGAAATAGCACTGTCTTATTCCTCTACAAAACACTGCTCCAGGTTAAATTAGTACTTATGGCTTATATTTTAAGTTTAATCAAGCGACATAGCTCAATAAATCATATAATCAAGAAAGAACCCACTCTGAACAAAAACATGACATGACAGATTTAATTAAGTTGTGTTCAAGAGAGAACTGAATTCGGCAGATTAAATGTTGTCTTTTTGTTTTTGATCAGTACTCAGACACTAAAATAATCTTTAGATGAAGCTTTACAATGACAGCTATCTTTTCCACTCCTGAGCTCTGTCTCACTGATGAAAACCACAGAAGGAGTTTGCCTTTTATAAAAAAAGTAACTCGTCCCGTACCCTGCCTTTTCCCTACATCCCTGCAAATGTTCCCTTTGAAAGCTATTCTTGACTCTGATTTGCCTAAACTTTCAAGCATCATGTTCAAGATTGTTATAAGGTGCAGTGGGCAGGTATTTCTATTCAACTGATTGAACTGGGCTGTAGGAGGCTAGAGCTGCCACTCCTGTATATGTCTGCTCAGCAGCATTGACTACAGAGGTACCAGTCAAAATGGCCCAGAATAGGAAATGCTCACGTTTCATGTTGACCAGCAGTGTTGCCCGGGGTATTTATTCTGTTTGGCTGCCCCTTAATACAAGTGTGGTTTTCCATTAAAACACTGAATTACCAAATAAACTACCCAGCTTTCCATTGACATTGTGGCTCCACTCTCGGCTTGTGAGCTTGAGAGAAATAACAGCTTTTACACTAGCACTAACCAGTTTGGAAAATCACATATCAACAGAGTTATAAGTTGAAACCTGACAGGCTTGCCAAGTTACACCAATCTCTTGCCACTCTTCTGCTATATGCTGGAACCTGAGGTATTGTACCACAAGCTATTTCACATCCCAAGTGCCCGATTTACAAGATTACAAAGGATCTATGTCATAGGAACAGGCCAATTGACCGATTTGTGTTTATGCTCTATTCAAACCTCCTGTCATCCCTCATTTAAATATTTTGAAGTAGCCTTCTAGACTCTTCTCCCTCACTTCTCTCATGCTTATCTGGCCTTCCTTAAAGGGGAGGTGATGGTGTAGTGGCATTACTCCTGAACTGTTAATCGAGAGACTCAGGCAATGTTTTGGGGGCCGAGGCTCAAATCTCACTCTAGCAGATGGTGGAATTTGAATTCAATCAATACATCTGGAATTAAGAGTCTTCTCATGATTATTAGAAAAACCCAGTTGGTTCACTAATATCCTTTAGGGAAGGAAACTGCATCTTTACCTGGTCTGACCAGCGTGTGACTCAGACTCTCAACAATGCAGTTGACTTTTAATTGCCCTCCAGGAAATCTAGGATGAGCAATAAATACTGGCCTAGCCAGTGCTGCCCTCATCCTATAAATGAATTTAAAAAACGCATCTATGCTATTTCTGTTGACCACAACCTGTGAGTTCCACATTCTCACATTTGGATAAAAGAAAGTAGTCTATATTCCACCTTAGGTGCCTGGGTGCTCCAACAAAACTCAAAAGCTTGACTCTAAACCCGCTTGATTGGCACCATATCCACAAGCATCCACTCCCTCAAGACCAATACTCAGTAGCAGTATTGTGTACTACAGGTTGCTCTGCTATGACATGTATTTTGTCAGCGCAAATTGGCGATAACACGATTGACGAATTGTGGATGTTCAATAATAGAACATAGAACATAGAACATAGAACAATACAGCGCAGTACAGGCCCTTCGGCCCTCGATGTTGCGCCGATCAAAGCCCACCTAACCTACACTAACCCACTATCCTCCATATACCTATCCAATGCCCGCTTAAATACCCATAAAGAGGGAGAGTCCACTACTGCTACTGGCAGGGCATTCCATGATCTTACGACTCGCTGAGTGAAGAACCTACCCCTAACATCAGTCCTATATCTACCCCCCCTTAATTTAAAGCTATGCCCCCTTGTAATAGCTGACTCCATACGCGGAAAAAGGTTCTCACTGTCAACCCTATCTAACCCCCTAATCATCTTGTACACCTCTATCAAATCACCCCTAAACCTTCTTTTCTCCAAAGAAAACAACCCCAAGTGCCTCAGCCTTTCCTCATAGGATCTTCCTACCATACCAGGCAACATCCTGGTAAACTTCCTCTGCACCCGTTCCAGTGCCTCCACATCCTTCCTATAGTATGGCGACCAAAACTGCACACAATATTCCAGAAGCGGCCGCACCAGAGTCTTATACAACTGCAGCATGACCTCAGGACTCCGGAACTCAATTCCTCTACCAATAAAAGCCAGTACGCCATATGCCTTCTTCACTGCACTATTTACCTGGGTGGCAACTTTCAGAGATCTGTGTACATGGACACCAAGATCCCTCTGCTCTTCCACACTACCAAGTAGTCTACCATTAGCCCAGTAATCCATCTTTTTATTACTCTTACCAAAGTGAATCACTTCACACTTAGCTACATTGAACTCCATTTGCCACCTTTCTGCCCAGCTCTGCAGCTTC
Source organism: Chiloscyllium punctatum (assembly GCF_047496795.1). Taxonomy (NCBI): domain Eukaryota; kingdom Metazoa; phylum Chordata; class Chondrichthyes; order Orectolobiformes; family Hemiscylliidae; genus Chiloscyllium; species Chiloscyllium punctatum. The sequence continues at coordinate 7,190,994 of NC_092741.1, forward strand.
TCTATATCCCGCTGTAACCTGCCATATCCTTCCTCACTGTCTACAACTCCTCCGACTTTCGTATCATCCGCAAACTTGCTCACCCAACCTTCTAACCCTTCCTCCAGGTCATTTATAAAAATGACAAACAGCAATGGTCCAAAAACAGATCCTTGCGGAACACCACTAGTGACGGCACTCCAAGATGAATCTTTGCCATCAACTACTACCCTCTGTCTTCTTCCAGAGAGCCAATTCCTAATCCAAACCTCCAACTCACCCTCAATGCCATATCTCTGTATTTTCTGCAGTAGCCTACCATGGGGGACCTTATCAAACGCCTTACTAAAATCCATATATACTACATCTACCGCTTTCCCCTCATCTACCTCCTTCGTCACCTTCTCAAAGAATTCAATAAGGTTTGTGAGGCACGACCTGCCCTTCACAAAACCATGCTGACTATCCTTGATCACATCATTCTTATCCAGATGTGCATAAATCCTATCCCTTATAATTCTCTCTAAGACTTTGCCCACAACAGAAGTGAGACTCACTGGCCTATAGTTACTAGGATTATCCCTACTCCCCTTCTTGAACAAGGGAACCACGTTTGCTAGCCTCCAGTCCTCTGGCACTACTCCTGTAGACAAAGAGAACACAAAAATCTAGGCCAATGGCTCTGCAATCTCCTCCCTTGCTTCCCAGAGAATCCTAGGATAAATGCAATCAGGCCCAGGGGACTTATCTATTTTCACCCTTGCCAGAATTTCCAACACCTCTTCTCTACATATCTCAAAGCCATCCATTCTACTTAATGCAAACTTTCTACTGAATGGACATAGTCACTTTCTGTTATCAATCTTCTACAGCACGATTTTCTATAGTGTGAGGTTGCAGAGGAATACAACTGGATTACCTGTATCTACAAAATGCAGCAACTCACTCAAAATCCTTAGACAGCATCTTCCAAACCCTTGACCACTTCCATCTGCAAGGATAAAGGCAGCAACTACATGGGAACACCACCCCATGCAAGTTTCCCTTCAAGTAATTCACTGTCCTGACTTGGAAATATATTGCTGTTCCTTCACTATCGCTGGGTCAGAATTCTGGAATTCCCTTCCTCAGAGCATTGTGGGTCTACCGACAGCACATGGACTGCAGTGGTTTAAGAAGGCAGCTCACCATCACCTTCTGAAGGGCAACTTAGAATGGGCAATAAATACTGGCTAGCCAACAACACCCATATCCCGCAAGCAATTTTTTTTTTACAACTTATTGTTGGTGCTTTGGTCCTTTTCCAACTGTTGGTCCTTTTGAGCTGTTCATGTATTTCAATGAAAGTTTGTTGGATTCTTTGGTTCTTTGAGAAGGTGACCAAACATGTGGATAGGGTAATGCAGTTGATGCGGTGGAAATGAATTACAGTAAAGTGTATGATAAGGTTTCCTCGATAGGCTATTTCAGAAAATACAGAGGCTTAGGATTGAGGGTGATTTAGCAAACTCTCCGGGAGCGGTGAGTCACTGATTTGTGCTTTTAAATTTGAAGTCAGAGAGCAGAGGTTTCTGGGAAAGGAGGGACTTCTTATTGCTATATAAGTTAGTGTCTTCTCAACCCGAGACCCTACTTTTGTAGGGCCTCACACCCAACCACCTCCTCTAACCTTAAAGACCAGGGACATATCAGGTAAGCATCTCTTTTTTACTTTGTGACTAGGGGACTAACAGGGATGGCAGTGCAGGGAGAGCAATGTTCCTCCTGCAGGATGTTTGAGGTCAGGGACACCAATAGTGTCCCATCCAAGTACATCTACAGGAAGTGCATCCAACTCTCGCTCCTCCAAGACCGTGTTAGGGAACTGGAGCGGAAGCTGGATGAACTTTGGATCATTCGGGGGACAGAGGCTGTGATCGATAGGAGTTACAGGGAAATAGTTACTCCTAGGCAAGAAGAAAGCTGGGTAACTGTTCGAAAGGGGGAAAAACAGTCAGTGGAGGGATCCCCTGTGGTCGTTCCCCTGATAAACATGAATACTGTTTTGGATACTGTTCGGGAGGCAACAACTTACCAGGGGCAAGCAGTGGGGCTGAGGTCTCTATAGAACATAGAACATTACAGCGCAGTATAGGCCCTTCAGCCCTCGATGTTGCGCCGACCAGTCATACCAATCTGAAGCCCATCTAACCTACACTATTCCATGTACATCCATATGTTTGTCCAATGACAACTTAAATGCACTTAAAGTTGGCGAATCTACTACCGATGCAGGCAAAGCATTCCATACCCTTACTACTCTCTGAGAAAAGAAACTACCTCTGACATCTGTCCTATATCTATCACCCCTCAATTTAAAGATATGCCCCCTCGTGCTCGCCGTCACCATACTTGGAAAAAGGCTCTCCCTGTCCACCCTATCTAACCCTCTGATTATCGTATATGTCGCTATTAAGTCACCCCTCAACCTTCTCTCCAATGGAAACAGCCTCAAGTCCCTCAGCCTTTCCTCGTAAGACTTTCCCTCCATACCAGGCAACATCCTCGTAAATCTCCTCTGCACCCTTTCCAAAGCTTCCACATCCTTCTTATAATGTAGTGACCAGAACTGTACACAATAGTCCAAGTGCGGTTGAACCAGAGTTTTGTACAGCTGCAACATAACCTCATGGTTCTGGAACTCGATCCCTCTATTCATAAAAGATAGAACACTGTATGCCTTCTTAACAACCCTGTCAACCTGGGTGGCAACTTTCAAGGATCTGTGTACCTGGACACCGAGATCTCTAGCACAGAACCTGTCCCTGTTGCACAGAAGGGAAGGAGGGAAAGGAGGAGAGTGTTAGTCATTGGAGACTGAATAGTTCGAGGCTCAGATAGGTTTGTAGGGAATGAACAAGACTCGCGGTTGGTGTGTTGCCTCCCAGGTGCAGGGTCCAGATGTCTCAGATCATACCTTTGGGTCCTGAAGGGAGAGGGTGGCCAGCCTCTAATCGTTGTCCATGTAGGTACCAACGACATAGATAGAAAGAGGGATAGGGATGTAAGGCAGGATTTCAGGGAGCCAGGGTGGAAGCTGAGAGCTAGAACAAACAGAGTTGTCATCTCTGGATTGTTACCTGTGCCACGAGATAGCAAGGCAAGGAATAGGGGCAGATATCAGCTGAACACGTGGCTGCAAGGATGGTGCAAGAGGGAGGGTTTCAGGTTTTTGGATAATTGGGGCTCATTCTGGGAAAGGTGGAACTTGTACAAACAGGACGGTCTTCACTTGTACTAGCGGGGTATCCTGGGTGGGAAATTTGCTGTTGCTATTTGGGTGGGTTTAAACTAGCTCAGCAGGGGAATGGGAACCGGAGGTGTAGCTGCAGTGCACAGGAGGATGAGAGTAGGAAGGAGAGGGCCAGGATTTCAGGGTCACAGGAATATGCTGACAGACAGCGACATGGTTTGAAGTGCATCTACTTCAACGCCAGAAGTATCCGAAATAAGGTAGGTAGCTTGCAGCATGGATAGGTACCTGGGACTTCAATATTGTGGCCATTTCGGAGACATGGATAGAGCAGGGTGAGGAATAAATGTTTCATGAAAAACAGGCAAGGTGGGAAAAGAGGGGGAGGCGTGGCCTTGTTAGTCAAGGACAGTATAATGGTGGTAAAAACAATGACTGCAGATGCTGGAAACCATATTCTGGATTAGTGGTGCTGGAAGAGCACAGCAGTTCAGGCAGCATCCAAGGAGCAGCAGCGAAATCGACATTTCGGGCAAAAGCCCTTCATCAGGAATATAATGGTGTCTGAGAGAACTTTTGATGAGGACTCGTCCACTGAGGTAGTTTGGGCTGAGGTTAGAAACAGGAGAGGAGAAGTCACGCTTCTTAGAGATTTTTATAGGCCTCTGCAGAGTTCCAGAGATGTGGAAGAGAGGATTAGCAACATTATCCTTGGTACGAGTGAAAGGAATAGGGTGATTAGATTACTTACAGTGTGGAAACAGGCCCTTTGGCCCAACAAGTCCACACCGCCCTGCCGAAGCGCAACCCACCCATACCCCTATATCTACATCTACCCCTTACCTAACACTACGGGAAATTTAGCATGGCCAATTCACCTGACCTGCACATCTTTGGACTGTGGGAGGAAACCGGAGCACTCAGAGGAAACCCACGCAGACACGGGAGAATGTGCAAACTCCACACAGTCAGTCGCCTGAGGCGGGAATTGAACCCGGTGCTAACCACTGTGCCGCCGTGCCGCCCACATTAAGGGGGACTTTATATTCCCCAACATTGATTGGAAATGTTATAGCTCTAGTACGTCGGATAGGTCCATTTTTGTGCAATGTGTACAGGAGGGTTTCCTGATACAGTATGTTGAAGAGCTGACAAGAGGGGAGGCCACACTGGATCTCGTGCTTGGTAATGAACCAGGCCAGGCGTTTGATTTAGTTGTAGGTGAGCACTTTCGAGAGAGTGACCATAATTCAGTTATGTTCAGTTTAGCAATGGAAAGGGATAGGTACATGCCACAGGCCAAGAGTTATCGACGGGTCAAGGGCAATTATAATGTGATTAGGCAAGAATTAGGATGCATAGAATGGGGTAGCAAAATGCAGGGGATGGGGACAATGGGAATGTGGAGCTGGTTTAAGGAACAGATATTACGTGTCCTTGATAGGTATGTCCCTGTCAGGCAGGGAGGAAGTGATAATGTAAGGCAACTGTGGTTTACAACAGAAATTGCATCTCTTGTTAAGGAGAAGAAAGAGGCTTATGTGTTGATGAGGCAAGATGGTACAGATGAGGCGATGGAGTGTTACAGATCAGCTAGGAAGGATTTAAAGAGAGAGTTAAGAAGAGCAAAGTGAGGACAAAAGCAATCTTTAGCAAATAGAATAAAGGAGAACACTAAAGCTTTCTATAGGTATGTGAGGAATAAAAGGATGATTCAGCTAAGAATAGGGCCAGTCAAAGACAGAAGTGGAAAGTTGAGTGTGGACCCTGTGGAGAGCGGAGAGGTGCTAAATGAATATTTCTCATCAGTGTTTTCTCAGAAAAAGGAGAATATTGTAGAGGAGAAAAATGAGGTACCAGATATTAGACTAGAAAGGATTGAGGTTAGTTACGAACAGGTGTTATCAATTCCAGAAGGAGTGAAAGTAGACAAGTCCCTTGGGCCAGATGGGATTTATCCGACTATTCTCTCGGAAGCTAGGGAGGAGATAGCAGAGCCTTTGGCTTTGATATTTGAGTCGTCATTGTCTACGGGTTTAGTAGCTGAGGACTGGAGGATTGCAAATGTTGTGCTCTTATTCAAGAAGGGCAGCAGAGATGACACAGGTAATTACAGATCAGTGAGCCTTACCTCTGTTGTCGGAAAGGTTTTGGAAAGGATTATAAGAGATAAGATTTATAATCATCTAGCAAGCAACAATTTTATTTTAGGTAGTCAACATGGTTTCGTCAAGAGCAGGTCATTTTATTTTAGATTAGATTACTTACAGTGTGGAAACAGGCCCTTCGGCCCAACAAGTCCACACCGCCCCGCCGAAGCGCAACCCACCCATACCCCTACATCTGCCCCTTACCTAACACTACGGACAATTTAGCATAGCCAATTCACCCGCCCTGCACATCTTTGGACTGTGGGAGGAAACCGGAGCACCCGGAGGAAACCCACGCAGACACGGGGAGAATGTGCAAACTCCACACAGTCAGTCGCCTGAGGCGGGAATTGAACCCGGGTCTCTGGCGCTATGAGGCAGCAGTGCTAACCTGCGATAGGGTTAGGGTTAGGGTTTTTGAGAAGATGACCAAACATGTCGATGAGGGTAGGGCAGTTAATGTGGTGTACATGGACTTCAGTAAAGCCTTTGATAAGGTTCCACATGGTAGGCTGATGGAGAAAATGCAGAGGCATGGAATTGAGGGTGATTTAGCAGTTTGGCTTAGAAACTGGCTTTCTGGGAGAAGGCAGCGAGTGGTGGTTGATGGAAAATATTCAGCCTGGAGTCCGGTTACTAGTGGTGTTCCACAAGGATCTGTTTTGGGACCACTGCTATTTATAAATGACTTAGACGCAGGCATAACATAGGTGGATGGATTAGTAAATTTGCAGATGACACTAAAGTCGGTGGAGTAGTGGACAGTTTGGAAGAATGTTATAGGTAGCAGGGGGGATTTGGATAAACTGCAGAATTGGGCTGAGAACTGGCAAATGGAGTTCAATGCAGCTAAATGTGAGGTGATGCACTTTGGGAAGAGTAACAGGAAGGCAGAGTACTGGGTCAATGGAAAGATTCTTGGTAGTGTGGATGTGTAGAGGGATCTTGGAGTCCATGTGCATAGATCCCTGAAAGTTGCCTCCCAGGTGGATAGTGCTGTTAAGAAGGCATATGGTGTGATAGGTTTCATTGGTAGAGGGATTGAGTTCCGGAGCCGCAATATCATGCTGCAACGATACAAAACGCTGGTGCGTACACACTTGGAATATTGTGTACAGTTCTGGTCACCCCTTACAGGAAGGATGTGGAAGCATTGGAAAAGGTGCAGAGGAGATTTACCAGGATGTTGCCTGATCTGGAGGGAAGGCTGAGAGATTTGGGTCTGTTCTCATTGGAAAGAAGAAAGCTAAGAGGGGATTTGATAGAGACATACAAGATGATCAGAGGATTAGATAAGGTGGACAGTGAAAGTCTTTTTCCTAGGATGATGACATCAGCTTGTACGAGGGGGGCATAACTACAAATTGAGGGGTGATAGATTTAAGACAGATGTCAGAGAGTGGTAAGGGCATGGAATGCATTACCTGCTAAGGTAGTCAACTCAATTACATTAGGGAGATTTAAACAATCCTTAGATAAGCACATGGATGATTTTGGGATGGTGTAGGGGGACGAGCTGAGAAAAGTTCACAGGTCGGCGCAACATCAAGGGCCGAAGGGCCTGTTCTGCACTATATTGTTCTATGTTCTAAATTGGCTAGCTGTAAGAAGACAGAGGGTAGTGGTTGATGGGAAATGTTCATCCTGGAGTTCAGTTAGTAGTGGTGTACTGCAAGGACCTGTTTTGGGGCCGCTGTTGTTCGTCATTTTTATAATTGACTTGGATGAGGGCATAGAAGGTGGGTTAGTAAATTTGCAGATGTCCATGTACATAGATTCCTGAAAGTTGCCACCTGGGTTGGTAGGGTTGTGAGGAAGGCATACGGTGTGTTAGCTTTTATTGGTAGAGGGACTGAGTTTCAGAGCCATGAGGTCATGCTGCAGTTGTATGAAACCCTGGTACGGCCGCACTTGTAGTATTGCGTACAGTTCTGGTCACTGCATTATTGGAAGGGTGTAGAAGCTTTGGAAAGGGTTCAGAGGAGATTTACTAGGATGTTGCCTGGAGTAGATGGAAAGTCTTATTAGGAAAGGCTGACGGACCTGAGGCTGTTTTCGTTAGAGAGAAGAAAGTTGAGCGGTGACTTAATTGACACATATAAGATAATTGGAGGGTTTAATAGGGTGGACGGTGAGAGCCTTTTCCCTTGGATGGTGATGGCTAGCACGAGGGGACATAGTACTGCCTGCAACAGTAGTAGACTCACCAATTTTAAGGTCATTTAAATGGTTGCTGGACATATCGATGAAAATGGAATAGTGTAGGATAGATAGGCTTCAGATTGGTTCCACAGGTTGGCACAACATTGAGGGCCAAAGGGCCTGTACTATGCTGTAATGTTCTCTGTTCTATCTCACTGGCATTTGGTAATTTTACAACAAGGATTTTGGTAATTAATTGGAAACTAGAAATCAAACCTAACCAGGGCAATTTCAAGCAGTACGTTGATGCAGTGAATTGATTGCATCCAAAGTGGCATAATCTCAAGCAGTTTCTTTGATATTAATGTGTACAGTATGTAGATGTCTGAGTTATTGTTTTACAGCAATCAATTAGCAGCAGCATTGAAGTAACTGGAGACATAAGCAATGCAACAACAATGTGATTAGTTTATGATTTGGAGATGCCGGTGTTGGACTGGGGTGTACAAAGTTAAAAATCACACAACACCAGGTTATAGTCTAACAGGTTTACTTGTGATCTGAAACATTGACTCTCCTTCTCCTCTAATGCTGCTTGACCTGCTATGCATTTTTCAAGACAGTCACCTGGTCAAGCATCACTCCACACAACCACCTGATGAAAGAGCAGCGCTCCAAAAGCTACTGCTTCCAAATAAACCTGTTGGATTAGAACCTGGAGTTGTAGGATTTTTAACTTTGTCCAACCCAATCCAATACCGGCACCTCCAAGTCCAAAAAACTGAGCACATATTCCAGATAGCAACTTTGTTGTGTGAAAATTAATATCTATATTTTGCGCATCACTATTGACCTGAATATTTCCAAGCTATTTAACAGATAGAAGAACTTTGCGCAACCCAGTAGTGAGTAGAGAGAAAACAAATACATCTTTGTTAACAAACACAGCAAAAAGTGAAATGTTAAAAATGAAAATCATCAGCAGTTCCATTTTCTTGCAAGGAAAACTGGCCAAGTTATCCATGAAAGGTTTGAACGTTAAATACAAATATGGCATTGTCAGGAAACCCTTAATAGGTAAATGTATGGCAGGTGAATAATTCATGATAGTGTAAAAAAGGAGATTATTTTTCCACTAGTTGGTATGTCAGTTACTAGGGTGATAATTTCAAAGTTTTCAGCAAGAAAGTGATGAAGAGTAACTTCTTTAGTCAGTTAGTTGTTGGGATTTGGAATGCACTGCTTGGGAGAGTGGTGGAGGTGAATTTCATCGAAGGTTTCAAAAAGAGAGTGGGTATATATTTAAAAAGGATAAAATTAGACGGCTGGAGAATGGGACTAGCTGTGAAGCTTTTTTTTGGAATCCAGTACCGATATGATGGGCCAAATTCCTTCCTTCTGTACTGCAATTTTCTATGATTCTACGAAGTATAACGTGGATAAATCCAAGGTGGGTTATCATCTGAATGGCTGTGAATTGTGAGGGGTGATGTGTAATGAAATCTGAGTCTCCTCATACACCAGTCACCAAAGGTAAGTGTGTAGGTGCAGCAGGCAGTAAAGAAGGCAGATGGTATATTGGCCCTCAAAGTGAGAGGATTCGAGTACAGGAGCAGGGGTGCCTTGCTGCAATTAGACAATTACACCTAGAAATCATAGAATCATATGGTATAGAAGAGGACCTGCAGCCCACTAAGTCTATACCCACCAAAAATACTCTAAATCGACATTAGTCTCACTTTCTGGCACTTGGTCTGCAATGTTATGATACTTCAAGTGCTCATTCATTTACATAGAACATTACAGTGCAGTACAGGCCCTTCGGCCCTCGATGTTGCACCAAGCTGTGAAAATTATCTGCTGCCCATCTAACCTACACTATTCCATTATTATCCATATGTATGTCCAATGCCCATTCAAATGCCGTTAACATTTGTGAGTCTACAACTGTTGCAGGCAGGCCATTCCACACCCCTACTACTCTGAGTAAAGAAACTACCCCTGATCTCTCTCTTAAATCTATCACCCCTCAATTTAAAGCTATGTCCCTTTGTGTTAGCCTTCACCATCTGAGGAAAAAGGCTCTCACTGTCCACCCTATCTAACCCTCTGATTATCTTATATGTCTCAATTAAGTCACTTCTCAACCTCCTTCTCTCCAGCCTCAGTTGCCTCAGCCTTTCCTCATAAGACCTTCCTTCCATAACACGAAACATCCCAGCAAATCTCCTCTAAATCCTTTCCAAAGCTTCCACATCCTTCTTATAATGGGGTGACCAGAACTGTACACAATGCTCCAGATGCGGCCTTACTCGTGTCTTATACCGCTGAAGCATGACCTCGTGGCTCCAAAACTCAATCCCCTACCAATAAACACCAATACACCATATGCCTTTTTAACAACCCGATCAACCTGGGTGGCAACTTTCAGGGATTTATGCACCAGGACACCAAGATATCTCTGTTCATTCACACTGCCAAGAATTTTACCAATAGTCCAGTACTCTGCATTCCTGTTACTTCTTCTGAAGTGAACTACCTCACACTTTTCTACATTAAACTCCATTTGTCACTTCTCAGCCCAGTTCTGCATCTTATCTATGTCCCTCTGTAACCTGCAACACCCTTTGGCACTATCCACAACTCTGCCTACCTTAGTGTCATCTGCAAATTTACTAACCTATCCTTCTCTGCCCACATCTAGATCATTTATAAAAATGACAAACAGCAGTGGTCCCAAAACAGATCCTTGTGGAACACCACTGGTAATTGAGCTCCAGGATGAACATTTCCTATCAGCCACCACCCTCTGACTTCTTTCAGCTCGCCAATTTCTGACCCAAACTGTTAAAGCCCCTTCAATCCTGAAACTCCTTATGTTGTGCAATAGCCTACCGTGTGGAACCTTATCAAACGCCTTACTGAAGTCCAAATACACCACATCAACGGACTTACCCTCATCCACCTGTTTTTTTCACCTTCTCAAAGAACTCAATAAGGTTAGTGAGGCATGACCTACCATTCACAAAACCCCCAATCAAATTATTCCTTTCCAGATGATTATAAATCCTACCTCTTCCAACCTTTTCCAACACCTTATTCACAACTGAAGTCAGGCTCTCTGGCCGATAAATACCAGGGTTGTCCTGACTCCCATTCCTAAACAAGGGAACAATATTTGCTATCCTCCAGTCTTCTGGCACTACTTTTGTCGACACATAAACATCAAAACCAAAGGCTCTGCAATCTCCTCCCTGGCTTCCCAGAGAATCCAAAGTTAAATCCCATCCGGCCCAGGTGTCTTATCTAGTTTCAGATTTTCCAAAATTGCTAAAACCTCGTTGTTGTCAACTGCAATCCCATCTAATCTTATAGCCTGTATCTTCATATTCTCACTAACATTGCCCTTTTCCAACGTGAATACTGACAAAAAGTATTCATTAAGCGTTTCCTCTATGCCCTAAGATTCCACACACAACTTCCCACTATTATCTTTGATTGGCCCTAAACTTACTCTAGTCATTCTTTTATTCCTGATATACCTGTAGAAAGCCTTAGCGTTTTCCTTAATCCTATCCACTAACAACTTCTCATGTACCTTCCTGGCTCTTTTGGTCTTTTCTGGCTAACTTATAACTCTCCAGCCCCTAACTGAGCCTTCACACCTCATCCTCACATAAACCTTCTTCCTCTTGACAAGAGCTTTAACTTCTTTAGTAAACCATGGCACCCTTTCTCTACAGCTACATCCTTGCCTGATAGGTATATACTTATCAAGGACCCACACTAGCTGTTCCTTGAATAAGCTCCACATTTCAATGTGTCCATTCCCTTCAATTTCCTTCCCCATCTGATACATCTTAAATCTTGCCTAATCACATCATAATTGCTTTTCCCCCAGTTATACCTCTTTCCCTGTGGTATATTCCTATCCCTGTCCATTGCTATTGTAAACCTGATTTATGGTCACTATCACCAAGTGCTTACCTACTTCCAAATCTAACACCTGGCCGGGTTAATTCCCAAGTACCAAATCCAATTTGGCATCGCCCCTTGTTGGCCTGTCTACATACCGTGTCAGAAAACTCTCCTGTACACATTGAACAAAAACTGATCCATCTAAACCACTTGAACTATAGTATTCCCAGGTAAAAACAATGATAGTATTCCCAGTCAATATTGGGGAAGTTAAAGACCCCCATAACAACTACTTTAAAATGTGTTGCTGGAAAAGCGCAGCAAGTCAGGCAGCATCCAAGGAGCAGTAAAATCGCCATTTTGGGCAAAAGCCCTTCATCAGGAATACAGGCAGAGTGCCTGAAGGGTGGAGAGATAAATGAGAGGAGGGCGGGGGTGGGGAGAAAGTAGCATAGAGTACAATAGGTGAATGGGGGAGGGGATGAAGGTGATAGGTCAGGGAGGAGGGTGGGGGAAGGTAGTAAAGAGTACAATGGGTGAATGGGGGTGGGGATGGAGGTAATAGGTCAGAGAGGAGGGTGGAGTGGATAGGTGGAAAAGAAGATAGGCAGGTAGGACAAGTCATGGGGACAGTGCTGAACTGGAAGTTTGGAACTGGGATGAGGTGGGGGAAGGGGAAATGAGGAAACTGTTGAAGTCCACATTGATGTCCTGGGGTTGAAGTGTTCCAAGGTGGAATATGAGGCGTTCTTCCTCCAGGCATGTTGATGAGGGAGCGGCGGTGAAGGAGGCCCAGGACCTCCATGTCCTCGGCAGAGTGAGGGGGAGTTGAAATGTTGGGCCATGGGCGATGGGGTTGATTGGTGCGGGTGTCCCGGAGATGTTCCCTAAAGCACTCTGCTAGGAGGCGCCCAGTCTCCCCAATGTAGAGGAGATCGCATCGGGAGCAACGGATACAATAAATGATATTAGTGGATGTGCAAGTAAAACTTTGATGGATGTGGAAGGCTCCTTTGGGGCCTTGGATAGAGGTGAGGGAGGAAGCGTGGGTGCAGACTTTGCAATTCCTACGGTGGCAGGGGAACGTGCCAGGATGGGAGGGTGGGTTGTAGGGGGGCGTGGACCTGACCAGGTAGTCATGGAGGGAACGGTCTTTGCAGAAGGCGGAAAGGGGTGTGTAAGGAAATATATCCCTGATGGTGGGGTCCGTTTGGAGGTGGCGGAAATGTTGGTGGATGATTTGGTTTATGTGAAGGTTGGTAGGGTGGAAGGTGAGCACCAGGGGCGTTCTGTCCTTGTTATGGTTGGAGGGGTGGGTTCTGAGGCGGAGGTGCGGGATGTGGATGAGATGCGTTGGAGGGCATCTTTAACCATGTGGGAAGGGAAATTGCGGTCTCTAAAGAAGGAGGACACCTGGTGTGTTCTGTGGTGGAACTGGTCCTCCTGGGAGCAGATACGGGAGAGGCAGAGGAATTGGGAATACGGGATGGCTGGGATTACAATTCAGTTTCCCATCCCCTTGCTGCATTAGTTTAAACATTTTAAAGATTGTAACATTGCCTGCCTCAATTTCCGCCCCCCCCCCAACCCCCGACACAATACATTCCAGACTGGGTCTGCAGCAGTTGGTGAAGGAACCAATACAAGGGAAGAACATAGTTTACCCCAACTGCCCCACTTCGCTGCTGCAGAAGCACGTGTCCATGACATTATTGTTAAGAGTGACCATCACATGTTTGGACTGTTTGGAGATGACATTCTCCCTTCACATTGAGGAGACCCTCCATTGTGTTGTGTAATGCTATAACCATTGCTAAATAGAGACAAAAAAAAACTGCAGATGCTGGAATCTAAAGGAGACAGGCAGGAGGCTGGAAGAACACAGTGAGCCAGGCAGCATCAGGAGGTGGAGAAGTCAACATTTTGGGTGTAACCCTAATTCTGGACTGGGGTGGGTATAGGGGAAGCTGCAGATTAAGGGCGTGGTAGGGACAGGGTGATGAAGTGGGGATAGGTGAAGACAGATAGAGGGTATGACCTATTGGTCAATGGGAGGAATGGATCCGGTTGGTGGCTGGGAGCAGTGGCAGGGAGGGGAAGGGGCTGTGAAGGAAGTCAGGGGATGGGGAGGGAGGTCATTCAAAATTGAAAATCTCAATGTTGAGTCCTTTGGGGTGTAAGGTGCCCAGGCAGAAGATAAGGTGTTGTTCCTCCATTAGGATCTGTGGTTTGTTTTGGCAATGGAGAAGGCCAAGGATGGTCATGTTAGAAAGGGATTGGTTTGGGGAATTGAAATGAGCGGTGACTGGGAGGTCCGGTCAGCCCCTGCAGACCCAGCTGTGATGCTTGGTGAACTTCATGTCTCTCTTGCAGACATCTTTGAAGCGAAGATGGGGCCGCCCTTGTGCTCTGTTGCCAGAGGATCATTTCCCATGCAACACGTCTTTTGGGACCCTCCTGTCTGACATGTGATGTACATGGCCTGGCCAGCGGAAGCAGCATTGCTGGAGCAGGGTGAAGAGGCTGGGTAACTGGGCCCGGGCCAGAATCTCATTGTTGGTGACTCAGTCAGTCCACTTCATGTCCAGGATGCGTCTCAGGCTGTGAAGGTGGAAGGCATTGAGATATTGCTCTTATCTGGAATAGAGGCTCCAGGTCTTGCTACCGTACAGCTGTGTGCTGAGGGTGCAGGCCCTGTAGACTGCAACCTTGGTGTGCATCATCAGCTTTCTGTTCTCTCAATCTGTCAGCCTGATCAATGTTGAGGCTGCTCGTCGGATCTGTCTTGATCTTGGAGTCTAGGGAGAGACTGTCTGTGATGGTGCAGCAAAGGTATGTAAACTCGCAGACTACCTCCAGCTCGTAATTGTTGATGGTAATGACAGGGGGATTGGTCAACATCTTGACCCAACACATTGGTCATCTTCAGGCTGATGGTCAAGCTGAAGTCCTGGCAGGTTCTTGAGAAGCTGTCCATGAGGCGTTGCAGTTGTTCTTCAGAGTGTGTTGACAGTGCCGTGTCATCTGTAAACATGTCCCCGATGAGTACTTAACAAACCTTGGTTTTCTCCCTCAGCCGGGAAAGACTGAACAGCCTCCCAAACAATCTGGTGTGGAGGTAGACACCATCAGTTGATCTTCCAAAGGTGTGCTTCAGCATGTCTGTGAAGAAGATGCCAGACAGGGTGGGAGCGAGCACACAACCCTACCTCACACCGCTACAAATGTTGAAGGCCTCCCAGGAAGAGCTGTCAAACTGAACGCCGCCCTTCATGTCTGTGTGGAATGACTGAACTATTCTGAGGAGCCTCAGGGACAATCAATCCTGGTGAGGATTTTGAACAGGCCATCTCTGCTCGCAAGGTCGAAGGCCTTCATGAGGTCAATGAAGGCAACGTAGAGTGGTTGTCTTTGCTCTGTGTATTTCTCAATGTCGCTGCCTATTGTGGAGCGTTCTGACCTGAAACCTGAGACTCTGGATTTCCCCTTTTGGTGATTTTCTGCAGTCTGTTCAGGACCATGCAGGTGAATACCTTCCCAACGATGCTCAGCAAAGAGATTCCCCTGTAGTTGTTACAGTTGTTTCTATCCCTTTTATTCTTATATAGGGTGACAATGTTACAGTCTCTCATGTCATACAGCAGTGCTCCCTGTTTCCAGCACTGGCGCAGTAGTTCATGTAGATGGTTTAACAGGACACCTTTTGCACACTTGATGGCCTCTGATGGAAAGCCATCCAATTCTGAACCACCAGACGTATATTGCTGCTTTTATATTCAAGTCCTCTCAAAAATAAATGCTACTGTTGCAATTGCTTTCCTAACTACTGACTCAACCTGCAGGTTTACTATGAGAGAATCCTGGACTCGAACCTCCAAGTCACTTTGCACTTCAGACTTCTGAATTTTCTCCCCATTCAGAAAATAGTCCATGCCTCTGTTCTTCCTACTAAAGTGTATGACCTCATATTTTCCCACATTGTACTCCATCTGCCACTTCTTTGCCCACTTTCCTAGCCTGTCCAAATTCTTCTGCAGCCTCCCTGCCTCCTCAATGCTACCTGCCCCTCTATCTATCTTTGTATTATCTGCAAACTTAGCCAGAATGCCCTCAGTTCCTTCATCTCAATCGTTAATGTATAAAGTGAAAAGTTGTGGTCCCAACACTGAGCCTTGCAGAACACCACTTGTCACTGGCTGCCATCCTGAGAAGGACCCTTTTACTCCAGTCTCTGCTTTCTGCATGCTAGCCAAGCTTCTATCCATGCTAGCACCTTGCCCCTAACACCATGGCCCCTTACCTTACTCAGTAGCCTCCTGTACGGCACCTTATCAAATGTTTTCTTGAAGTTCAGGGAGGTAACATCCATTGGCTCTCCTTTGTCTAACCTGCTCATTGCCTCCTCAAAGAATTCTCAAAGAGTTGTCAGGCATGACCACCTGTTGATGAAACCGTGCTGACTCTGCCCTATTTTATCATATACTTCCTTCACAATGGATTCCAGAATCTTATCCACGACTGAGGTTAGGCTAATTGGTCTGTAATCTTCCAGCTTTTGCCTTATTTTCCTTTTCTTAACAGGGGAGTCATGTTAGCAATTTTCCAATCTCCTGGGACCCTGCCTGATTCTAGCGATTCCTGAAAGATCATCACTAAATCCTCCACCATCTCTTCATCACCATCAACTGCTGGCAGATTTACAAGGATGTTGCCAGGGTTGGAGAATTTGAGCTACAGGGAGAGGCTGAACAGGCTGGGGCTGTTTTCCCTGGAGCGTCGGAGGCTGAGGGGTGATCTTATAGAGGTTTACAAAATTATGAGGGGCATAGATAGGGTAAATAGGCAAAGTCTTTTCCCTGGGGTCAGGGAGTCCAGAACTAGAGGGCATAGGTTTAGGGTGAGAGGGGAAAGATATAAAAGGGACCTAAGGGGCAACGTTTTCATGCAGAGGGTGGTGCGTGTATGGAATGAGCTGCCAGAGGATGTGGTGGAGGCTGGTGCAATTGCAACATTTAAGAAGCATTTGGATGGGTATATGAATAGGAAGGGTTTGGAGGGATATGGGCTGGGTGCTGGCAGGTGGGGCTAGATTGTGTTGGGATATCTGGTCGGCATGGGTGGTTGGACCGAAGGGTCTGTTTCCATGCTGTACATCTCTATGACTCTATGACTCTACTTGAAGATTAAATATGAGGGTAAACTAGCCAGTAATATAGTGGAAGACTGTAAGACTTTCTTTAGATATATAAACGGTAAAAGAGAGGCAAAAGTGGACATTGGGCTGCTGGAAAATGAAACTAGAGAGCACCACACGCTTGACTCTGATCTCCAGCGTCTGCAGTCCTCACTTTCGCCAAGTTACCCTGAAACCCAAGTGCTTTAACTTCTTTATCAGTTTCCCATAGATGACCTTGTTGATATCCATGCAATTGCAGACACATTGTTATCTCCATGTACATTAGCACGGTCTTCTGCAAGGTTTCACATGGTCGACTGATTAATCAGGTTAGATCACATGGAATTGAGGGAGAGCGAGCCAGTTTGACACAAAATTGTCTCAACAGTAGGAGAAAGAGAATGGTGGTAGAGAAGTGTTCCAACTGGAGGCCTGTGACCTCCTTTTCTCTGCAAAGAGTGCTCAGAACAAAATTTAGAATCTTTGTATATACTTTTGGTGATTTTATGAATAAAGTATATTTTTGAGACAAAGAAAACCTGTTCTTATCGGTTTAATATTTGTTACGTCCCTTACGTGGGGACCATAAATTAAATGGATATTTGGATCAGGGAAATGGAATGGGGGCTTGGTCTGTTGACTATCCCGAATCAGTCCTTGCCTTTCCAAATACATGTATATCCTGTCCCTCCGGATTCCCTCCAACAACTTGCCCACCGCCGAGGTCAGGCTCACTGGGCTATAGTTCCCTGGCTTGTCTTTACCACCCTTCTTAAACAGTTTGCCAACCTCCAGTCTTCCGGCACCTCACCTGTGACTATCGATGATACGAATATCTCAGCAAGAGGCCCAGCAATCACTTCTCTAGCTTCCCACAGAGTTCTCGGGTACACCTGATCAGGTCCTGGGGATTTATCCACTTTTAACTGTTTCAAGACATCCAGCACTTCCTCCTCTGCAATCTGGACATTTTGCAAGATGTCACCATGTAATAAGGCTCCAGTCACACAATCAGCCTGCTATCATAACTCACTGTTTCCTGTCACTAAGCCAATTTTGGATCTAACTTGCCAAGTTACCCTGAACCAAGAGTGTGGGTCTGGAAAAGCACAAGTCAGGCAGCATCGAGGAGCTGAAAATCAGCCTTTTGGGCCTCTGAGAATGAGACCTCTCTCTCTCTTGCTGGGGCCATTCTCCTGGGATCTCAGTTTCCTCTGTTCAGGTAAAAGCCCCCTGCTGTGTTTGCAGAAAGATTCTAAACAGGAACTGTCAGAATTCGGAAAGGGATGCAATAATGATCTCATAATTATTCATTAATTATTAACACCATACTAATATTCCTTGCTTTCTAACTTGTCCAGGATCCTGGAGTTTTAAGCTCAAATAAACTGTTACATCACCTTAACAACGGGTCTGAGACTTTATTATCAACCACGACACTGAGAGGCTGGATTCACCCAGGTAAGAACGCAGATTCCCATTCCTTGGGGACATCAGTGAATCAAACGGAACTTCAGGGTGGGATTTGAAGGTATTGACCCAAGAGCATCAAGTTTGTTTTTCTGAATGATTGCTCCAGTGAAATTACCACACTTCACAGGCTCCCAGTCTGCTTAACACTTCTGTGTTTTTTCCTTTTCCTTATCCAGTTTGAAATTATGTGACTACTCTCTGTTTAATTCCATAAGTTTGGAGATTTCTGAATCTGGTGTACTCACACACCCCCCCCCCCCCCCTTATCATCAAAAGTTTGGAGGTCATACAGTATGGAATCAGGCCCTTCGGTCCAACAAGTCCAGACCGACCCTCTGAAGAGCAACCCACCCCCCCCCCACATTTACCCCTGACTAATGCAACAGGCAATTTAGCATGGCCAATACACCTAAACTGCACATCTTTGGACTATGGGAGGAAACCCACACAGACACGGGAGAATATGCAAACTCCACACAGACAGTTGCCTGAGGTGGGAATTGAACCTGGGTCCCTAGTGCTGTGAGGCAGCAGTGAGCCACCATGCCACCCAAAACAAAATCAATTTCTTTTAGTCATGAGATGAAGGCATCTCAGGGTAGTCCAGCATTTATTTCCCATCCCTAACTGCCAGAGAGCAGTTAAGAGTCAACTTTTCCCCAATGATGGATTCCCCAATAATACCACTAGGGCATCACCTTCCCAGTATCGAGCACTAATTGCCATGAGACATTTGTGCAGGTTTTTATGAATTATGTTAAAAATCACACAACACCAGATTATAACCTGGTGTTATTTGATTTTTAACTTTGTCTACCCCAGTCCAACACGGGCATCTCCACATCATTTCAGAATTACGTCACATTCAGACAGAATAATGACTGACTACATTTAGCACTGTGTTGGCTGGGGGAAGCACTTTGTATCATTTGGCTGCAGGCTGTGGGTCACTCTCTCCAGGACCAGGTAAGGGTCAGGATTCTGGGTGTAGCTATAAATGAGGATTTAATGGACTGATTTATATGCGTTTATGCCAGATCTGCGATTAATCCGATACATGCTCATCAGTAAATAATGTGAGTTATTGTACAGTTGCAGCATAAGTTTTGCATTGTTCTACTCCAGTCTTCTCAATGTAAAGGCCAGCAATCTGTTTACTTGTTTGATTTTTTTTTGCTAAAAATATTGAGGCTATACTGGTAAACCTTTCTGTGCCATTTCTTGTTGTAAGATTGTATGCAAGGAGAATATCCTTGCCTAAAAAAGGAAGTTGAGGATAATATAACGACAACAGTTAAAGCATACCATATTGCAAATGTGAGTGGCATACTGGAAGGTTGGGAAACTTTCAAAGATCACTAAAGGGTTACTTAAAAAGTCATAAACACAGCAAACATGAATTACAAAATAAAACAAAGCAATTTTAAAAGCAGGTAGTGAAAGCTTCTAAAAAATGAAGAGAATTGTTTGTTAGAATTAGCTTTATTTTCACCGTACTCAAATGAGTGCAGTGACAAGTTTACAAGTCACCACTTACAGCACCATCTTAGGTACAAAGGTACCAATGTACAGATTTATAAATACAGTAGCGTCTCGACTTATGAACTTAATCTGTTCCAGGACCCGGTTCACAAACTGAAAAGTTCACGAACTGAATCGATTTTTCCCATTGTTTGGATGGCGTAAGAATGCTTGGACGGCTGTTCACAGTGCACGCGCCAAAGACGAGCTGAATGAGATCATGCGGGGCCCGAGAGCTTTTGCGTCCAATAAGTGTATAGCAAAGCAGAACAATGAAACCACATGGTCGCATATGGGCTTTTTGCATTCGTACCTTTGTTTGTACCTTGAATTTCGTACGTACGTTGAAGCAAAATTTTACGTACAATCCTGTTCGTAAACCGATTTGTACGTGAACGGGTTCGTTCGTATGTTGAGGCGCTACTGTACATATTTTTAGGCAAACCAAGTTAGAAAAATGAAGAAATAAAAGTTCAGAATAACAGTCCTTCCAACCCAGTCCATGCCAGCACCCAGTCTCCAGACCGTGTCGGCCTTCACCTCAAGGCCAGAAGAGCACGCTGAGGTCATGCTGACCGCCAGACTGGGCCGAGAGACCACCACACTGGGGCGAAGAGGCCGCCACGCCAGGCCGAGAGACCGCCACACCGGGCCGAGAGACCACCACCGGGCCGAGAGACCACCACACCAGGCCGAGAGACCGCCACACCGGGCCGAGAGACCACCACCGGGCCGAGAGACCACCACACCAGGCCGAGAGACCACCACACCAGGCCGAGAGACCGCCACACCGGGCCGAGAGACCGCCACACCGGGCCGAGAGACCACCACCGGGCCGAGTGACCGCCACACCGGGCCGAGAGACCACCACACCGGGCCGAGAGACCGCCACACCGGGCCGAGAAACCACCACACCGGGCCAAGAGACCACCACACCAGGCCGAGAGACCGCCACACCAGGCCGAGAGACCACCACACCAGGCCGAGAGACCACCACCGGGCCGAGAGACCGCCACACCGGGCCTAGTGACCACCACACCAGGCCGAGAGACCGCCACACCGGGCCGAGAGACCACCACACCGGGCCGAGAGACCACCACACCAGGCCGAGAGACCACCACCGGGCCGAGAGACCGCCACACCGGGCCGAGAGACCGCCACACCGGGCCGAGAGACCACCACCGGGCCGAGAGACCGCCACACCGGGCCGAGAGACCGCCACACCAGGCCGAGAGACCACCACACCAGGCCGAGAGACCACCACCGGGCCGAGAGACCGCCACACCGGGCCTAGTGACCACCACACCGGGCCGAGAGACCGCCACACCGGGCCGAGAGACCACCACACCAGGCCGAGAGACCACCACCGGGCCGAGAGACCGCCACACCGGGCCGAGAGACCGCCACACCGGGCCGAGAGACCGCCACACCGGGCCGAGAGACCACCACACCGGGCCGAGTGACCACCACACCGGACCGAGAGACCACCACACCAGGCCGAGAGACCACCACACCAGGCCGAGAGACCACCACACCAGGCCGAGTGACCACCACACCGGACCGAGAGACCACCACACCAGGCCGAGTGACCACCACACCAGGCCGAGAGACCACCACACCAGGCCGAGAGACCACCACACCAGGACGAGAGACCACCACACCGGGCCGAGAGACCACCACACTGGGGCTAAGAGACTGCCACGCCAGGCCGAGAGACTGCCACACCAGGACGAGAGACTGCCACGCCAGGCCGAGAGACCGCCACACCAGGACGAGGGACCACCACACTGGGGCTAAGAGACTGCCACGCCAGGCCGAGAGACTGCCACACCGGGCCGAGAGACTGCCACACTGGGCTGAGACCACCACACTGGGCCAAAAGACCACCACGCCGGGCCGAGAGAACACCACACCGGGCCGGAGGACACAACGCCAGGCCGTGAGACCGCCATGCTGGGAGAGACCGCCACGCTCGGCTGACAGACCGCCACACCAGGCTGCGAGGACACTATGCCAGGCCAAGAGACCTCCATGCCAGGCCGAGACACTGCCACGCCAGGACGACAGTACACCACACTGGAGCGAGAGATTTCCACGCTGGACTGGGAGACTGCCATTCCAAGCCAAGAGGATGCCGTGCCAGGCCAAGAGGGCACCACATCCGGCCAAGAGACCACTATGCTGGGTCGAGAGACCACCATTCTTGGTCGAGCGACCACGCCCTGGGCCGAGAGACCCCCATCCTGGGCCAAGAGACCACTACACTGGGCCGAGCGACCACCATGCTGGGTCATGTCACCACCATGCTGGGTCAAGCGACCACCATCCTGTGCTGAGAGACCACCATGCTGGGTCGAACGATCAATACACTGGGCTGAATGACCACCATCCTAAGACGAGAGACCACTATGTTGGGGTGGGACAGCCATGCTGGGCCGAGAGACCACCATCCTGGGCCACAAAACCACCATGCTGGGCTGAGTGACCACCATCCTAGGCTGAGAGACCACCATGCTAGGCCAAAAGGCCACCATCCTGGGCCGAGCGGCCACCATCCTTGGGCCAAGAGACCACCATCCTGGGCTGAGAGACCACCATACTTTTGCGATAAATTTTGTGTATTATGATCTTGCTCCACAGCTACCTGATGCAATGCTCCGAAAGCTAGTGCTTCCAAATAAACCTGTTGGACTATAACCTGGTGTTGTGTGATTTTTACCCTGTCCACCCCAATCCAACATCTGCATCTCCACATAATATTTATAGGGTCATAGAGTGATACAGCACAGAAACAGACCCGTCAGTCCAACTTGTTCATGCTAATCAAAATCCCAAACTAAAGTAGTCTCACTTGCCTGCAGTTGGTCCATATCCCTCTAAACCTTTCCTATCATAAAGTCACAGAGTCATAGAAATGTACAGTATGGAAACAGACCCTTCGGTCCTACCCGTCCATGCCAACCAGACAACCCCACCCAATCTAGTCCCACCTGCCAGCACCCGGCCCATATCCCTCCTAACCCTTCCTATTCATATACCCATCCAAATGCCTCTTAAATGTTGCAATTGTACCAGCCTCCACCACTTCCTCTGGCAGCTCATTCCATACACGTACCACCCTCTGCGTGAAAACATTGCCCCTTAGGTCTCTTTTATATCTTTCCCCTCTTACCCTAAATCTATGCCCTCTAGTTCTAGACTACCCCACCCCAGGGAAAAGACTTTGCCTATTTACCCTATCCAAGCCCCTCATAATTTTATAAACCTCTATAAGGTCACTCCTCAGCCTCTGACACTCCAGGGAAAACAGCCCTAGCCTATTCAACCTCTCCCTTTAGCTCAAATCCTCCAACCCTGGCAACATCCTTATAAATCTTTTCTGAACCATTTCGAGTTTCACAACATCCTTCAGATAGGAAGGAGACCAGAATTGCACACAGTATTCCGAAAGTGGCCTTACCAATGTCCTGTACAGCTGCAACATGACCTCCCAACTTCTATACTCACCACTGTGACCAATAAAGGAAAGCATACCAAACGCCTTCTTCACTATCCTATCTACCTGCGACTCCACTTTCAAGGAGCTATGAACCTACGCTCCAAGGTCTCTTTATTCAGCAATACTCTCTAGGACCTTACCATTAAGTGTATAAGTCCTGCTAAGATTTGCTTTCCCAAAAGGCAGCACCTCACGTTTATCTGAATTAAACTCCATCTGCCACGTCTCAGCCGATTGGCCCATCTGGTCAAGATCCTGTTGTAATCTGAGGTAACCTTCTAAGCTGTCCAGTATACCTCCAATTTTCTGAGCTTATTCAATCTTTCTTCATAAGGCAAGCCCTCCAGTCCAGGCAGCATCCTGGTAAACCTTTTTTGCACCCTCTCCAAAGCCTCTGTATCTTTCCTATTGTAGGGCGACCAGAACTGGACACAATATTCCAAGTGTGGTCTCACCAGGGACTTGTAGAGCTGCAGCAAAACCTCACGGCTCTTAAACTCAATCCCCCTGTTAATAAAAGCCAAAACACCATATGCTTTCTTAACAACCCTATTTACTTGGGTGGCAACTTTGAGGGATCTATGCACTTGCACACCCAGATCCCTCTGTTCCTCCACACTGCCAATAATCCTGTCTTTAATCCTATATTCAGCATTCGAGTTCGACCTTCCAAAATGCGTCACTTTGCATTTATCCAGGTTGAACTCCAATCACCATTTCTCAGCCCAGCCGTGCATCCTGTCTATGTCACACTGCAGCCTGCAGTAGCCCTCTATACTATCGACGACACCTCCAACCTTTGTGTCATCTGCAAATTTACTAACCCACCCCTCAACCTCCTCATCCAAGTCATTTAGAAAAACTACAAAGAGGCCCCAAGAACACAGCCCTGCGACCCCACTCAACAATGACCTCCAGGCAGAATATTTTCCATCTACAACCACTCTCTGCCTTCTCTCAGCCAGCCAATTCTGAATCCAGATAGCCAAATCTCCCTGTATCCCATACTTCCTGACTTCATGATTGAGCCTACTGTGGGGAACCCTATCAAATGCCTTGCTGAAGTCCGTATACACCACATTCACTGCTCTACCGTCGTCAACCTGTCTTGACACTTCCTCAAAGAAGTCAATAAGATTTGTGAGGCATGACCTGCCCCTCACAAAGCCATGCTGACTGCCTTTAATCACGCTATGTTTTGCCAAATAGTCATAAATCTTATCTCTCTGAATTCTTTCCACAACTTTGTTGACCACAGATCTAAGACTGACTGGTGTGTAATTGCCAGGGATTTCCCTATTACCCTTCTTGAAAAGGGGAACAACATTTGCCTCCTTCCAGTCCTCCGGTACAGCTCCCATGGAGGATGAGGAGGCAAAGATCTTCATCAGTGGCTTAGCAACTTCCTTTCTCTCTTCCCGGAGCAGCCTAGGATAAACCTGGTCTGGTCGTGGACAATTATCAATCTTAAGGTTTTCCAAGACTTATGAATCTTAATGTTTTCCAAATCTTATCTATGTCCTTCATGATTTTATAAGGTCACCCTCCTATACTCCAGGGAAAAAATGCCCCAGCCTATTCCGTAGAACTCAAACCTCCAATCCTGGCAACATTCTTGTAAATCCTGTCTGAATCCTCTCCAATTTCATAATAGAGCACAGAACATTATAGTGCAGTATAAGCCCTTTGGCCCTCGATGTGTGCCAACCTGTGAAACCCATCTAACCTACACAATTCTATTTTTATCCATATGTTTATCCAATTGCCATTTAAATGCCTTTAAAGTTGGTGAGTCTGTTGCAGGCAGGGCTTTCCACGCCCTTAACTACTATGAATAAAGAAACTACCTCTGACATCTGTCCTATATCTACCACCCCACAATGTAAAGCTCTGTCCCCTCCTCCTAGCCATCACCATCAAAGGAAAATGGCTCTCACTGTCCACCCTACCTAATCCTCTGATTATATTGTATGCTTCTATTAAGTCATCTCTTAACCTTCAGTGCATATTGCAGCACTGACGAAAGAACTCGAAGACCTTAGGCTCATCCGAGAGAACGAGATCTTTCTGGACAAGACCTTCAGTGATGTTATTACACCAATCATGCCAGAAGAGAGCAGAAGAGAGCAGACGATGAGGAAGGCAGAGAGGAGACAGGTGCAAGAGACGCCGGGAGAAGTACCTGCCAGGAACAAGTTGAAGCTTTTGGAAACAGGAGAGTCTGATGACACTGCCAGTTCGCAAGGCGGCCATGTTTGTCAATCAAAAGTTGCCGCAGAAGCAGAGCGGAAGAGTCGGACATCGCATAGAGCCGTGGTAATAGGGGACTCCATCGTGAGAGGAACTGACCGGGGTTTTTGTGGCAGCAGACGGGATTTAAGGATGGTGTGTTGCTTTCCTGGTGCTAGAGTGAAAGACATCGCGGACAGAGTGCAGGACATCCTCAAGGACGAGGGTGAAGAGCCCGAGGTGGTGGTACATGTCGGCACAAATGATGTCGGGAAGAAGAGGAGGAACATACTACAGCGAGACTTCGCAGAACTAGGAAGAAGGCTAAAAAGCAGGACGTCCAAGGTGGTTATCTCCAGTTTGCTTCCAGTTCCTCGGGCTAGTGTGGCCAGAAACCGGGAGATAATGGACTTGAACGTGTGGTTGGGGAACTGGTGCAGGAAGCAAGGTTTCAAGTTCTTGGATCACTGGGGTATATTTTATGGTAACCATAAATTCTACAAGAGAGATGGCTTGCACCTTAATAGATCAGGGATCGGCATTCTGGCAGGCAGGTTTTCTGCTGCAACACCGCTACATTTAAACTAAGTAGCGGGGGGGAGGGGACAAGCTGGATGTTTAAAAAGGAAATTGAAGGGGTAGTTAGAACAAGAGAAGTCAAGAAAGACAACTGTATCAAGGAGGCAGAAAACTGGAAAAGGCACCATGATGTAAAGTTGAGTGAAATAAGGGTTGAGGGGAAGGGTGAGAGCAGTAACAAATTAAAAATTCTATATATGAATGCACGAAGCATGAGACACAAGGTGGATGAGCTTGAGGCTCTTTTGGAAATTGGCAGATACGATATTGTGGGGATAACTGAGACGTGGCTTCATGGGGACAGGGCCTGGGAAATGAATATTCAAGGCTACACGTGCTATCGTAAGGACAGACTGACGGGCAGAGGGGGTGGGGTGGCCTTGTTGGTAAGGGAGGATATTCAGTCCCTTGCACGGGGGGACCTAGAGGCAGGGGATGTAGAGTCAGTGTGGATAGAGCTTCGAAACACTAAGGGTAAAAAGACCCTCATGGGAGTCATCTACAGGCCCCCAAACAGTAGTCTGGATGTTGGAGGTAAGTTGAATCAGGAGCTGAAATTGGCTTGTCGCAAAGATGTTACTACAGTTGTTGTGGGGGATTTTAACATGCAGGTAGACTGGGAGAATCAGGATGGTATCGGGCCTCAAGAAAGAGACTTTGTGGAGTGCCTCAGAGATGGATTTTTAGAGCAGCTGGTGCTGGAGCCGACCAGGGATAAGGCGATTCTGGATCTGGTATCGTGTAACGAACCAGAATTGGTCAGTGACCTCGAAGTGAAGGAGCCATTGGGAAGTAGTGACCATAATACAATAAGCTTTAATCTGCAATTTGAGAGGGAGTGGGTACAATCTGAAGTGACAATATTTCAGTTGAATAAAGGGAAATATGGAGCTATGAGGGAGCAACTGGCTAAAGTTCAATGGTTCAATACCTTAACAGGGAAGACCGTGGAGGAACAATGGCGGATATTTCTGTGTATAATGCAGAAGTTGCAGGAGCAGTTCATTCCTAAAAGGAAGAAAGATCCCAGGAGGAGACATGGGCGGCTGTGGCTGACGAGGGAAGTAAAGAAACATATAAGGTTAAAAGAGAAAAAGTATAACTTAGCGAAGATAAGTGGGAAAACGGAGGACTGGGAAGCTTTTAAAGAACAACAGAGGATTAGTAAGAAGGAAATACGCAGAGAAAAAATGAGGTACGAAGGTAAACTGGCCAAGAATATAAAGGAGGATAGTAAAAGCTTTTTTAGGTATGTCCAAGGCAAAAAAATGGTTAGGACAAAAATTGGGCCCTTGAAGACAGAAGCAGGGGAATATATTACTGGGAACGAAGAAATGGCAGAGGAATTAAATGGGTACTTCAGATCTGTGTTCACTGGGGAAGACACAAGCAATCTCCCTGAGGTAACAGTGGCTGAAGGACCTGAACTTAAGGGAATTTCTATTTGCCAGGATTTGGTGTTGGAGAGACTGTTAGGTCTGAAGGTTGATAAGTCTCCGGGACCTGATGGCCTGCATCCCAGGGTACTGAAGGAGGTGGCTCGGGAAATCGTGGATGCGCTGGTGATTATTTTCTAGAGTTCAATAGAATCGGGGTTGGTTCCTGAGGATTGGAGGGCGGCTAATGTTGTGCCACTTTTTAAGAAGGGTGGGCGGGAGAAAGCAGGAAATTATAGACCAGTTAGTCTGACCTCAGTGGTGGGAAAGATGCTGGAGTCTATTATAAAGGATGAAATTACGGCACATCTGGATAATAGTAACAGGATAGGGCAGAGTCAGCATGGATTTATGAAGGGGAAATCATGCTTGACTAATCTTCTTGAATTTTTTGAGGATGTAACTCGGAAGATGGACGAGGGAGATCCAGTGGATGTAGTGTACCTGGACTTTCAGAAAGCTTTTGATAAAGTCCCACACAAGAGGTTAGTGAGTAAAATTAGGGCGCACGGGATTGGGGGCAAAGTACTAGATTGGATAGAGAATTGGTTGGCTAATAGGAAACAAAGGGTAGTGATTAACGGCTCCATTTCGGAATGGCAGGCAGTGACCAGTGGGGTACCGCAGGGATCCGTGCTGGGACCGCAGCTTTTTACAATATATGTAAATGATATAGAAGATGGTATCAGCAATAACATTAGCAAATTTGCTGATGACACAAAGCTAGGTGGTAGGGTGAAATGTGATGAGGATGTTAGGAGATTACAGGGTGACCTGGACAAGTTAGGTGAGTGGGCAGATGCATGGCAGATGCAGTTTAATGTGGATAATGTCTGGTTATCCACTTTGGTGGCAAGAACAGGAAGGCAGATTACTACCTCAATGGTATCAAATTAGGTAAAGGGGCTGTTCAGAGAGATCTGGGTGTTCTTGTCCACCAGTCAATGAAGGCAAGCATGCAGGTACAGCAGGTCGTGAAGAAGGCTAATAGCATGCTGGCCTTCATAACAAGAGGAATTGAGTATAGAAGCAAAGAGGTGCTTCTGCAGCTGTACAGGGCCCTGGTGAGACCACACCTGGAGTACTGTGTACAGTTCTGGTCTCCAAATTTGAGGAAAGACATTCTGGCTATTGAGGGAGTGCAGTGTAGGTTCACGAGGTCAATTCCTGGAATGGCAGGATTGCCTTACACGGAAAGACTGAAGCGACTGGGCTTGTATACCCTTGAGTTTAGAAGACTGAGAGAGGATCTGATTGAAACGTATAGGATTATGAAAGGACTGGACACTCTGGCAGGAGGGAACATATTTCCGTTGATGGGGGAGTGCCGAACCAGAGGACACAACTTAAAAATACGGGGTAGACAATTTAGGACAGAGATGAGGAGAAACTACTTCACCCAGAGAGTGGTGGCTGTGTGGAATGCTCTGCCCCAGAGGGCAGTGGAGGCCCAGTCACTGGATTCATTTAAGAAAGAATTGGATAGAGCTCTTAAAGATAGTGGAGTCAAGGGTTATGGAGATAAGTCTGGAACAGGATACTGATTAGGAATGATCAGCCATGATCATATTGAATGGCGGTGCAGGCTCGAAGGGCAGAATGGCCTACTCCTGCATCTATTGTCTATTGTCTATTGTCTATTGTCTATTCTTCTCTCTAATGAAAACAGCCTCAAATCCCTCAGTCTTTCCTTATAAGACCTTCCCTCCATACCAGGCAACATTCTGGGAAAACTCCTCGGAACCCTTTCTAATGCTTCCATATCCTTCCTGCAACGCAGTGACCAGAACTGTGCGCAATATCCAAGTGTGGCCGCACCAGAGTTGTGTACAGCTGCAATATGACCTCATGGCTCTGAAACTCAATCCCTCTACCAATAGAAGCTAACACACCGTATGTTTTCTTAACAGCCCTATCAACCTGGGTGGCAACTTTCAGGGATCTACGCATATTTACATCGAGATCCCTCTGCTCATCCACACTACCAAGAATCTTGCCATTAGCCCAGTACTTTTTATTCCTGTTGCTCCTTCCAAAGTGAATCACCTCACATTTTTCCCCAATAAACTCCATTTGCCACCTCTCAACCCCACTCTGCAGCTTATCTATGTCCCTCTGTAACCTGCAACATCCTTCAGCACTATCCACAACTCCACCGACCTTACTGTCATCCACAAATTTACTAACCCATCCTTCTACGCCCTCATCTACATCATTTATAACAATTACAAACAGCAGTGGCCCAAAACAAATCCTAACGGTACACCACTGCTAAATGTTCCAGGATGAACATTTCCAATCTGCCACCGCCCTCTGTCTTCTTTCAGCTAGCCAATTTCTGATCTAAGCTGGTTGAGAGTTTAGAAGATACTTGATGAAATTCGGATGCTGGAGCTGGATGAACTTCGTATCATTCGGGAGGCGGAGGGGGTTATTGAGAGGAGTTACAGGGAGGTAGTCACACCTCAGGTACAAGAAAAAGGTGGGTGGGCATCAGGATTTGGAAAGGGAACCAGCAGGCAGTGCAGGGAACCCCTGTGGCCGTACCCCTCAACAACAAGTATACTGTTTTGGATCCCATTGGGGTAGACGACTTGGTAAGCAATGGGACACAGGTTTCTGGCACAGAGTCTATCCCTGTTGCTCAGAAGGGAAGGGGGGAGATGAGCGGAGCATTAGTCATTGGGGACTCAATAGTTAGGGGGAACAGATAGGAGGTTCTGTGGGAACGAGGGAGACTCACGGTTGCTGTGTTGCCTCCCAGGTGCCAGGGTCAGTGATATCTCAGATCGTGTTTTTGGGATCCTTAAGGGGGAGGGGGAGTAGCCCCAAGTCGTGGTCCACATTGGCATCAATGACATAGGTAGGAAAAGGGATGAGGATTTAAGGCAGAAATTCAGGGAGCTAGGATGGAAACTTAGAGCTACAACAAACAGAATTGTTGTCTCTGGTTTGTTGCCCGTGCCTCATGCTAGTGAGGTGAGGGATAGGGAGAGAGAGGAGTTGAACATGTGGCTACAGGGATGGTGCAGGAGGGTGAGTTTTGGATTTCTGGATAATTGGGGGCTCTTTCTGGGGGAGGTGGGACCTTTACAAACAGGATGGTCTTCACCTGAACCAGAAGGGTACCATTGTGGTGGTGGGGATGTTTGCTAATGCTCTTCAGGGGAGTTCAGACTAATTCAGCAGGGGGATGGGAACTGAAATTGTAGTTTGATTATACAGGAGGTTGAGAGTACTGCAGGCAGAACTAAGATTTCAAGATTGCAAGAAAGCACCAGCAAGCAAGAAGTTGGTTTGAAGTGTGCTACTTTAACACCAGCTGCATCTGGAATAAGGTGGGTGAACTTGCAGCATGGGTTGGGATTTTGATGTTGTAGCTATTTCAGAGACATGGGTAGAGCAGGGACACGAATGGTTATTGCAGGTTCCAGGGTTTAGATGTTCCAGTAAGAACAGAGAAGATGGTAAAAGAGGGGAAGATGTGGTACTGTTAGTCAAGAACAGTATTACGGTTGCAGAAAGGACGCTTGAGGACTCCTGTACTGAGGTAGTATGGACTGAGGTTAGAAACAGGAAAGGAGAGGTCACCCTGTTGTGAGTTTTCTATAGGCCTCTGAATAGTTCCAGAGATGTAGAGGAAAGGATAGCAAAGATATTCCTGGATAGGAGCGAGAGTGACAGGGTAGTTGTTATGGGGGACTTTAACTTCCCAAATATTGACTGGGAATACTATAGTTTGACTACTTTAGATGGGTCAGTTTTTGACCAATGTGTGCAGGAGGGTTTCCTGATACAGTATGTAGACAGGCCAACAAGGGGCGAAGCCACATTAAATTTGGTACTGGATAAGGAACCCGGCCAGGTGTTAGATTTGGAGGTTGGTGAGCACTTTGGTGATAGTGACCATAATTCAGTTGTGTTTACTTTAGTGATAGAAAGGGATAGGTGTATACCACTGGGAAAGACAATTACAATGCAATTAGGCAAGTTTTAGGATGGATAGGATGGGGAAGGAAACTGCAAGGGATGGGCACAATTGATAGGTGGAGCTTATTCAAGGACAAGTTACTGCATGTCCTTGAGAAGTATGTACTTGTCAGGCAGGTAGGAAGTGGTCGAGGGTGGGAGCCGTGGTTTACGAAAGAAGTTGAATCTCTCTTCAAGAGGAAGAAGGTGGCTTATGTTGGGATGAGATGTGATGGCTCAGTTAGAATGCTTGAGAGTTATAAGTTAGCCAGGAAAGATCTAAAGAGGGATTTAAGAAGAGCCAGGAAGAGACTTAAGAGGTCATTGGTGGATAGAGCAAGGAAATCCCTAAAGCTTTCTACAGGTGCAAGGTTTGTGAAGGTTTGTAGCTCAGGTTGAGGTTTAGGGTGTAGGTTTGTTCGCTGAGCTGTAGGTTTGATATCCAGACGTTTCATTACCTGGCGAGGTAACATCATCAGTGGCGACCTCCAAGTGAAGCGAAGCTGTTGTCTCTTGCTTTCTATTTATAACTTTCTCCTAAATGTGGTTCTTGGGGTTTGTGGTGATGTCATTTCCTGTTCGTTTTCTGAGGGGTTGATAGATGGCATCTAGATCTATGTGTTTGTTTATGGCGTTGTGGTTGGAGTACCAGGCCTCTAGGAATTCTCTGGCATGTCTTTGCTTAGCCTGTCCCAGGATAGATGTGTTGTCCCAGTCGAAATGGTGGTTTTTTTCATCCGTGTGTAGGGCTACGACGGAGAGAGGGTCATGTCATTTTGTGGCTAGCTGGTGGTCGTGTATCCTGGTGGCTAACTTTCTTCCTGTTTGTCCTACGTAGTGTTTGTGGCAGTCCTTGCATGGGACTTTGTAGATGACGTTGGTTTTGTCCATGGGTTGTACTGAGTTTTTTAAGTTTGTGAGTTTTTGTTTGAGGGTGTTGGTGGGTTTGTGTGCTACTAGGATTCCGAGGGGTCTTAGTAGTCTGGCTGTCTTTTCTGAAACTTCTTTGATGTATGGTAGGGTGGTTAGGGTTTCTGGCTGTGTTTGGTCTGCTTGTCGTGGTTTATTCTTGAGGAATCTGTGCACTATATTTTTTGAGTATCCATTCTTCTTGAATACGTTGTGTAGGTAGTTCTCCTCTGTTTTCTGAAATTTGTCTGTGCTGCAGTGTGTGGTGGCTCGTTGGAATAGTGTTCTGATACAGCTTCGTTTGTGTGTTGGGATGGTTGCTGGTGTAGTTAAGTATTTGATCAGTGTTTGTCGGTTTTCTGTATATGCATGTTTGTAGTTCTCCGTTGTCCGTTCTTTCGACTGTGACGTCCAGGAATGCGAGTTTGTTATCAGTTTCTTCCTCCTTGGTGAACTTTATGCCTGTGAGGGTGTTGTTGATGATGCTAAATGTCTCTTCTATCTTGTTTCGTTTTGTGATGACAAGGTAGTGGACCCAGATTTTTGGTTTGATGGATGGTTGGGATACCAACCATGAAACCAAAAATGTGGGTCTGCTACGTAGATGACACCTTTGTCATCACAAAATGACCCTCTCTCCCTCGTAGCCCTACACATGGATGAAAAAAAACCACCATTTCGACTGGAACAACACATCTATCTTGGGACAGGCTAAGCAAAGACATGGCAGAGAATTCCTCGAGGCCTGGCACTCCAACCACAACGCCATAAACAAACACATAGATCTAGATGCCATCTATCAACCCCTCAGAAAACGAACAGGAAATGACATCACCACAAACCCCAGGAACCACATTTAGGAGAAAGATATGAAGAGAAAGCAGGATACAACAGCTTCGCTTCACTTGGAGGTCGCCACTGATGATGTTACCTCGCCAGGTAATGAAACGTCTGGATATCAAACCTACAGCTCAGCGAGCAAACCTACACCATTTCTACAGGCATATCAGGAATAAAAGAATGACGAGAGTAAGATTAGGGGCAATCAAGCATAGTAATGGGAAGTTGTGCGTGGAGTCAGAGGAGATAGGGGAAGCGCTCAATGACTACTTTTCATCAGTATTCACACGAGAAAAAGACAATATGGTCAAGAAGAATACTGAGATACAGGCTACTAGACTAGACGGGATTGAGGTTCATAAACAGGAAGCGTTAGCAATTCTGGAAAGTGTAAAAATAGATGGCTGGATGGGATTTATCCTTGGATTCTCTGGGAAGCCAGGGAGGAGATTGCTGAGCCTTTGACTTTGATCTTTATGTTGTCATTGTCTACAGGAATAGTGCCAGAAGACTGGAGGGTAGCAAATGTTGTCCCCTTGTTCAAGAAGGGGAGTTGAGAAAACCCTGGAAATTATAGACCTGTGAGTCTTATTTCAGTTGTGGATGAAGTGTTATAACAGATAGGATTTATAATCATCTGGAAAGGAATATGTTCATTAGGGATAGTCAACATGGATTGTGAAGGGTAGGTTGTGCCTCACGAATCTTATTGAATTCTTTGTGAAGGTGACCAAACAGGTGGATGAGGGTAAAGCGGTTGATGTGGTGTATATGGATTTCAGTAAGGCATTTGATAAGGTTCCCCACGGTAGGCTACTGCACAAAATACAGAGGCATGGGATTGAGGGTGATTTAGTGGCTTGGATCACAAATTGGCAAGCTGAAAGAAGACAGAGGGTGGTGGTTGATGGGAAATGTTCATCCTTGGAGTTCAAGTGCACATGGGGTTCCGCAAGGATCTGTTTTGGGCTCAGGGTTGTTTGTCATTTTTATAAATGACCTGGATGAGGGCACAGAAGGATGGGTGAGTAAATTTGCAGATGACACTAAGCTCAGTAGAGTTGTGCATAGCGACGAAAGATGTTGTAGGTTGCAGAGAGACATCAATCAGCTGGGCAGAGCTGGAGTTTAATACGGAAAAGTAAGAGGAGATTCACTTTGGAAGGAGTAACAGGAATGCAGAATTTAGCATTATGAGGAATACCGGGCTAATGGTAAGATTCTTGATAGTGTAAATGAGCAGAGAGATCTTGGAGTCCAGGTAAATAGATCCCTGAAAATTGCCACCCAGGTTGATAGGGTTGTTAAGAAGACATACAGTGTGTTAGCTTTTATTGGTAGAGGGATTGAGTTTTGGAGCCACAAGGTCATGCTATAGCTGAACAAAACTCTGGTGTGGCCACACCTGGAGTAATGTGGACAGTTCTGGTCACCGCATTATAGGAAGGATGTGGAAGCTTTGGAAAGGGTTCAGAGGAGATTTACTAGGATGTTGCCTGCTATGGAGGGAAAGTCTTACGAGGAAAGGCTGAGGGAAATGAGGCTGTTTTTGTTAGAGAGAAGGTTGAGAGGTGACTTAATTGAGACAAAAAAGATAATCAGAGAGTTACATAGGCAGGATAGTGAGAGCCTTTTTCCTCGGATGGTGATGGCTAGCATGAGGGGACACAGTATTAAATTGAGGGGTGATAGATATAGGTCAGATGTCAGAGAGTGGTAGGGGTGTGGAACGCATTGACTGCAATAGTAGTAGACTCACCAACTTTAAGAGCATTTAAATGGTCATTGGATAGGCAAGTTGGACGAGAATAGAATAGTATAGGTGAGATGATCTTCAGATTGGTTCCACAGGTTGGCGCAACATCGAAGGCCGAAGGGCCTGTACTGTGCTGCAATGTTCTATGTTCTATGCTTTCCAAAGATCTTTGTTGAATCTCTGCTTAGCTTTTTAACTTTATTTCTTCCTTTTACTACATTGTATCTAATTTTATTCTACCTCGGTATCTTTGTACATAAGATGGCTTCATGTATGGCGATTTTGCACACTTTTCATTGTACTTCTGTACTTGAGTACATGTGACAATAAAATCTAAATCTAAATTGTTGCATCTCATTGATGGTAAATACTACTACTGTTAAGTGTTGGTGGTGCAGCTGTCATGGATTTAGTGACAATCAATTGGGCTCCTTTGGTCTGCATGGTGTCAAGCTTCTTGAGCATTGTCTGAAACAAACTCAGAAATTGCTGGAAAAATTCAGCAGCTCAGGCAGCATCTGTGCAGAGGAAGAGTCAAAACGTGTGGTGCTGGAAAAGCACAGCCGGTCAGGCAGGAGAGTCAATATTTCGAGCATTAACTCTTGATCAGCATCATCTCCAGCATCTTCAGTCTTCACTTTCTCCTCCCTTTCTGTGCAGAACAAGCAGAGTTAACATTTTGGGTCAAGTGACACTTAAAGAGTCATAGAGGAGAAAGTGAGGACTGCAGATGCTGGTGATCAGAGTTGAAAGTGTGGTGCTGGAAAAGCACAGCAGGTCAGGCAGCATCTGAAGAGCAGGAGAATCGACATTTTGGGCATAAGCCCTTCATCAAGAATGAGGCTTGTGGGCCAAGGGGGCTGAGAGATAAATGGGAGCAAAGTGGGGCTGGGGGGAAGGTAGTTAGGAACACGATAGTAAGATGAAGGTGGGGTGAAGGTGATAGATCAGAGAAGAGGCTGGAGCAGAGAGGTGGGAAGGACGTTGGACAGGTAGGACAGCTTAAGAGGGAGGTGCCAAGTTGGAAAGTTGTACCTGGGATAAAGTGAGGGGAGGGAAATGAGGAAACTGGTGAAATCCACATTGATGCCGTATGGTTGGAGGGTCCCAAGACAGAAGATGAGGCGTTCTTCCTCCAGGCATCGGGTGGTCAGGGTTTGGCTGCGGTGGAGTCCCAGCACCTGCATGTACTTGGGGGAGTGGGAGGGGGAGTTAAAGTGTTCGACCACAGGGCAGTGGGGTTGCTTTGTGCGGGTGTCCCAGAGATGTTCTCTGAAGTGCTCTGCGAGTAGGCGTCCTGTCTCCCCAACGTAGAGAATAGCACATAGAGAGCAACGGATACAGTAGATGACATGTGTGGAAGTACAGGTAAATCTCTGATGGATGTGGAAGACTCTTTTGGGGCCTTGGATGGAGGTGAGGGGGGAGATGTGGGTGCAGGATTTGCAATTCTTATGGTGACAGTGGAAGGTGCCGGGAGGTGGGGATGATAGGTTGGTGAAGGACATGGACCTGACAAGAAACTCGTGGAGGGAATGGTCTTTGTGGAAAGTGGATAGGGGAGGGGAAAGAAATATATCTCTGGCGGTGAGGTCCATTTGTAGGTGGCGGAAATGGCAGAGGATGATGCTGGTGAAGCGGAAGGTGAGGACCGCGGGATTCTGCTCTTGTTGTGGTTGGAGGAGTGGGGTTCAAAGATGATGACACACACTCAGGTAAGCATGATAACTTATGGATTGAATCTAAATTTTTTTGACAGACAGTAGGAGCTTTGGAGGTTTTACAGTTTGAATATATTGAGCTAACATTTCTGGTGGTGCAACTCACATGGAACTATTCACTTTAATAGCTTACTGTTAGCACTCCAATCAACTTTAGGATCCAGACCTGCACAGGGAAGGATGCACTTTGCTATTGACAGACAGTGGAACAGGTTGGTGATCTGTCTGGTTCCATTTGAACTGGCCAGCACATTCTGATGAAGGGCTTATGCCCAAAACATCAATTCTCCTGCTCCTTAGATGCTGCCTGACCTGCTGTGCTTTTCCAGCACCACAGTCTCAACAGACACACGCTGTTCAGTTTCCATTGGGCACCGCGGGGATCAGACTCCCCAGTCAAGACAGATTAGTACTGTCTTTGAATGAGTTCCCAATCAACCTCTCATTTCTTTTCATTCCTAATCCTGACGATGTTGTGTGTTCTATGAGAAAGTGAGGACTGCAGATGTTGGAGATCAGAGTCGAGAGTGTAGTGCTGGAAAAGCACAGCAGGTCAGGTAGCATCTAAGGAGCAGGAGAATCAACATTTCGGGCACAAAGGGCTTGTGCCTAAATGCCGATTCTCCTGCTCCTCGGATGCTGCCTGACCAGCTGTGCTTTTCCAGCGCCACCCTCTTTGACTCCGATGCTCTGTGTCCAGAAATCAGAGTTTTTGAAAGATAATTTGGTCAGTTCACCATGTGAGAGAGTTGAATTCTTATTTTTCATTTTTTAATAGTTTCTGCTGGGTTTCTCAAAAAAGATGTGTTTATTTCTTTCCTACTGGATTGTGCAGAGATTTTTCATCAATTAAATAGTTTTGAAATATTCAAGTCTATTAAGATGCTGGAAATGCAGAAATTAATTTTCACACAATAAAGCTGTCAGCGTCCTGATGAAGGACTTTTGCCCGAAACGTCAATTTTCCTGCTCCTCGGATGCTGACTGACCTGTTGTGCTTTGCCAGCACCACTCTAATCTAAACTCTGGTTTTCAGCATCTGCAGTCCTCACTTTTGCCTCGCTGGAATATGTGCACAGTTCTCTGGAGTGATACTTGACCAGGTGACTGTTTTGCCAAATACATCACAGAGAGTCTGCAGTTTGGAGCTTTATTCATGAAAGTCATATTACTTTTGATCATGTTATTAGCTTATATCTTTAACTTACTGGGTTGGTGTAAACATGCAGCAATCAGATGTGTGAAGTCTTTTGTGGTATTTTATGTTGAAATGTCAGACCTGATCTGCGGAATGTCTTTGTTTCCAATGGATAAACTTCACACTTGCTTGCATGGACTTCTCAGTGTTTAAACTAATCACACTGGTGTCACATTGGTAATGTTTCCAGTTTCTTCAATGTTGCTTTTAAATGATTGTTGTAAAAGAAGCAGCTCACTCATCTACACACAGGTTAACATCAAAGAAACTGGTTGAGATAATGCCACTTTGGATACAGTCAGGACATTGCACCAATGTACTACTTGAAGTTGTGCTTTGAGTCATGGAAAGGTACAGCACGGAAACAGATCCTTCGGTCCAACTCGTCCATGTTGACCAGATATCCCAACCCAATATAGTCCCACCTGCCAGCACTTGGCCCAAATCCCTCCAAACCCTTCCTATTCATAAGACCATAAGACATAGGAGTGGAAGAAAGGCCATTTGGCCCATCGAGTCCACTCCACTATTCAATCATGGCTGGTGGGAATTTCAACTCCACTTACCCACATTCTCCCCGTAACCCTTAATTCCTTGTGACATCAAGAATTTATCAATCTCGGCCTTGAAGACATTTAGCGTCCCGGCCTCCACTGCACTCTGCGGCAATGAATTCCACAGGCCCACCACTCTCTGGTTGAAGAAATGTCTCCGCATATACCCATTCATGTGCCTTTTAAATGTGGCAATTGTACTAGCCTCCACCACTTCCTCTGGCAGCTAGGCTTCCAAATAAACCTGCCAGAGTATAACTTGGTGTTGTGTGATTTTTAACTTTGTACACAACACCAGGTTATAGACCAACAGGTTTATGTGGAAACACTAGTTTTCAGAGTGTTGCTCATCATTACACTGACATGTCGAAATCAAGTTGTGCTTGTTCGACTTGGCTTTTAGCTTCCAATTTGCTGAAAAGAAACAACCAAAACTATTGGAAATCAGCCAAAAGAACAGAACGTAATTGTTCCTTTTCTCTCCTGGAATGGATTCCTTGGTTGATATTTGAATGATCAGTAACAGATAATGTCACAGCTGTATAGCTGAAAACAGATTCTTAGAAAAGAACAAGTAATTTTAATTAGGGTTTGCAGTTATCCGTGAGAAAGCCCATCTAAAATCAGCAAACAAAAATTATACTGAACTTCGTAGTTCCGTTATTACACACCAGTACCTTTCTTGTCCACTTCAATGTTTTGATATGGTAAACAGCATCCAAACTTGTTAATACCACGTGCTGCAAGACTGGCAACAATGTTTCAGGTTTCCTAATCAGGGCAGGAAGGTATAAAATTCAAAAGAACACAGATTTTGACAACTGGCTGCCATTGCTTTCAATACTTCTTAAACTTTGTTGGTGTAGTAGTTATGATGTGGAGATGCTGGTGCTGGTCAAAGTTAAAAATCACACAATACCACATTATTTTTTAGATTAGATTACTTACAGTGTGGAAA